>NC_138179.1:54135502-54800065 GCF_964165515.1 Mesoplodon bidens
CCTCCATCACCTTGCGCCTGTCTCGCTGAAGCTGCTCAATCCTTCTCTTCTGGGCCTCGGCGGCCTGTATGTTCCCCTCCTCCAGGTACCTGAGCATCCAGACTGCAGTCAGCGGAACTGCCCACTCTCAGAAGCCCCCAAATCCAAGGCCACTGGACCTGCCCGGTTCTGCCCCCAAACGGGTCCCATCTCCCTGAGGCAACTCAAGGAAGGAAGGACACAGTCCCAGGTCTGGGTGGAAACCCACGTGGGGAGGGAGGAGCCCGGAGCTTCCGGAGCGGCACCCGCCCGGCACTGACCTCTGGTCCGGCCGGAGCCGCGTGTCTGTGGAAGGCAGGGACCGCTTCAGCTCCGCCGTCAGCTCGTTCAGCTCCAAAGCAAACTGAGTGAAGCCGAAGTTTCGCTCATAGTTTGGGGGCATTGAGTCTAGGGGGAAGGCAGGGGGCTGGGGCAGGTGGACTGTGCACAGCTGCCCTCACCTCTGCCCAGCCCGCCCCAAGCACCCCGCTTACTGGGTTTCCAGATGCACTGACCGCCCGGCGGGGGTCCCCGGTACAGCCCCTCGGGCCACTTCCCGAAGAGTCGGTGGAGGACGCGGCCGCTCCGGCTGAACACGGCGCCCTGCACCTCGTGGATGTTGGAGCTCCAGTACTTGGCCTGGGGTGGGGGTGGGACAGGGGGCTTAGGGAGGTGTCCCCTCCCCTTCCCCGGGGCGGACAGGTGGGGCAGGGAGGCCACCCACCTTGCAGAAGGTGATCTTGCAGTGGCAGGAGCTGTCCTGCGTGTTCCGGATGAGCACCTCCCCGTAGTGCTCAATCCAGCGCTGGCCGCTCAGGATGTTGTGAATGCAGGACGTCACCTTGTTCCACTCAAAGTGGTCCCCAAACCTGAGAGAGACAAAGCATGGCGGGGGGCAGCTGGCCGGCCCTGGGGAACAAGTGCCACCCTGAGCCGGGGAACGCCTGTCTCATCAGAGCAGGTCGTGCGGGTCTGGGAAAGGAACCCTGGGGTCCTGGTTCCAGCTCACGGTCCTTCCGTGAAGGCCGACATATTTACGAAGCAAAGCAGCTTCACAGAAAGTATTCAACTAACACGTCTCCATCTGCTGAGAAAGCTCCAGAGCGCCTAAGTCACAGGGGTAAAAACATAGACGGGGTCCATGTCCCTGGGATATATGTCTGTTCACATATATCAGCCTGTTTACTCCCCACTTCTGTCGAATATTACTTATTACTCTTATTTTATAGACGAGCAGACTCAAGGCTCTGAGGCGTCAAGTCTTTTTGCCGCTTGTCTAACTATTAAGTAGCAGAACCAAGACTCCCACCCAGGACTTCTGACCCTGAAGTCCAGGGTCTTCCCCACCCCTGCACTGGCCTCTGGCTGCAGTTCCCCACCTATAACATGGCTAAATGAGGGTGCTTCATACGTGGTTTGTGAGCAGTCCTGAAATCACTTCAGAATCATTTTAGGCGCGTGTGTGTGTGTGTGTGTGTGTGTGTGAGAGAGTGAGTGAGTGAGTGAGTGAATGGGTTACGGTGCACTGACTTGAAGTCTCAAATGCATTCCTTACTGTGAGTCATGGTTAAAAAGTGTGAAAGCCACTTGATCAGATGGCCGTGATGAGCCCTTCCAGCTCTAAGACTTTTCACCTTTCTTTATTGACAACTGCTGTTAACCCGGGTATAAATGTACAGACACTGCCCCACCCTGAGCAGCTTCACACCAGGCCTCTCTCTCCTGTCCCTCCCACCTCCCCATCCCAGCCTGGGGAGGAGGGCCTGTGGGCTGGGCCTGGCTGCCCACACTCACCTGGGCAGGCTCACATTGACCATCCCCACAGGCACAATCTCCAGGGATTTGCCCCAGAACTTGTTCTTCCACTTCATGTCTGGAGTTGGGTGGGGGAAGGAGAGGTAAGACCAGAGAGTGTTCCAGCCCCTCCCCCATCTGCGCTTCACCCCCAGCCCCATCCTTTACCTTGCCAGAATATGAAGTTCTCAGACTCCGCATGGCACGCCGAGATGGGGGGGTGGTGGGAGACCTTGATGAGCAAGGAAGTTTTCTAGAGGCTGCTCCTGAGGACCCTGGGGTCTGCTCCTGACCCCAGGCCCCCAACATCCCTCACCCCATCCCCAGTTCCCCATGGAACCAGAAGACCAGTTCGTTCCAGGTCTCTTGTCTAGGTGTCCTTGGCCACCACCCAAATTCCATCTCCCTCTCCTTTCCCACGAGGCCCCTACGTTCTCCCTTCTCCCTCCCTCCCCTCTAGGGCCCTCTGTGCTGACCCTGTGCATGGTGCCCTCCAGGGACCCTGCCCAAGCCCTCTAGCAGTGACAGGTGGGGCCTCCACCCATGCCCTGCCTGAAAGCCAGCCCCCCCAAGAGGACCCTCTTCCTTAATCATCTTCTCCCCCAGAGCTGATCATCACCCTGCGATCTCCACAACACACCCTTGGAAAACCTCGGCCTTGCCCTCATTAGAACAGCCCCCCATCTGGAACCTTGAACTCAGGGACCCCACAGCCTGCCCTCCGTGCCTCTCCCCATCCCCTGGTGCCCACCACTGCCTGAGTGTTCTCTACAAAGTGCAATTCTAAGCATGTCACTCTACTGCTTAAAACTCTCCCGTGACTCCCCGTGGCCTTCAGGATTTAAAAACCAAGCAACCAATAGAGCTGAATAACCTCCTGTGAGCTTCCACAATCCCAGCTCTAGAACATGGTACAGTACCTCCTTGTTTGAAGTCTGTCTCTCCAAGGAGCGGGGAGCTCCCCCCTTGACTGCCCAACTGTCGGGTGTTCTCGCCCACGACCCGGCCCCTTGAAACCCGGGTGTTCCCCGGCCTTGGCCACATGGCTGCCCCGACCAGCCCACTTCTTCCAGGGCCTCACCTGCTCACTGATGAAGCGGAAACCTCGGTCAGGCCGCTCGCACTCGTAGGTCTCCCCCAGGACGGGGTTGAAGGGCTTGCAGCCCGCCCGGTGGTACGTGGAGGAGTAGGCTGACACTGCGAAGGCTGCGATGTACACCTGCAGGGGGCGGGGCGCCGGGGGGTCAGAGGAGATGCCGCCCCGCCCCCACCCTACCATGAGCCAGGACGGGGGCCTGGGGTCGGCCCGGTAGACTGGATCCTGGGAGGCGGCCGAAGCCTGGGCGGGGCCGGGGCGGACCCACCATGCGCTCGCAGGGGTCGGTGGTACGGCTGGCCTGGTCCAGAAGGCTGCTGTACTCCAGCTCCTCGCAGAGCCGCTGCAGGGTGCTGAGCGGCTCATTGAGCTGCACGGGCATCGACACCTTGGACAGGTCCTTGCCGATGTTGTTCCGCAGGATGTTCCACAGGCTCACGTCGGCCCCGGGCCCACTGGCCGCAGGTAGGCATCGGCGGCGGGGTGGTCCCACGGCTCCTGCTGGAACACAACCCCGGGGCCAACCCCCCTGTCACTCTGCCCTGGGCACCTCGCATCCAGGCCCATGGCCTCCCGAGCTCCTGAGGTGCTCCTAGGTCTGCTCGCTCCCAGGCCCCAGGCTCGACTCACTATGGGGCAGGCGGCTGGGGGCTAATTCTTTTTTTTGGTGGGGGGGCGATGGGGGGTGGTGGGGAGTGGTTAATTCTTGATGAGCTCCTGGGGATTTAGGTGAGCCGCAGAGTTAAGAACCAGAGGACAGTTCCCACTGTTGGACACAGACTCCCTGCACCCCAGAAGCCCTTCCTGAGTCTCACCCTTGGCTTCTGCTCCGTTTCATAAGCACAGAAACCAATGTCAAAATTATTCAGCCCATTTTATAGATGAGGAAACAGGCTCCAAGAAGGAAAATGACACGTACAAAGCCACACTGCTAAAAAGCGGGCCCTTCTGCTTATCAGGCCCATGCAAGCCTTCGCAGAAGCCCAGAGTGGAGGCTAGCCCCAGGCTGAGCCTGCCCCACCTCCAGGGCCGCCCCTGGACTCAGCACCCGAAGCCATTAGCCCACTAGTACTACAAGGGACTACTTCCCAAGGGGCCGGGGCCTAGGCCTGGACAAACCCCGTTGCTGTGCCCACCTCCAGCCCTCCCTCCCGCCCGTCTGGCTGGCACCTTTCTGACAGCGCTCAGCTCCCCTGAGGTCGAGGACCTCCTCGGACAGGCTGGTGGTGACTTCACTGGTGCACGACGCCTCCTCCTCCTCTGAGCCCTGGGCCAGGGACAGATGACAGGCTGGGCAGACTAGGCCTCCCCCAGGCAGCTGGACAGTGCCCAGGGCCTGGCAAGAATCTGCCCAGCTAGCCCTTTGGTGGGAAGGGGAAGAGAATATATTTGGGAGGGTCTGAGCCCTAAGCCACTGCCCTGGGAGGCCTGGCATCATGGTGTGCCCCGCCACCTTGGGAGGGAGAGGGCCTGGCCTTACCACTAGCAGGGAGACGGCTCAGGGACTTGGTGGGACACTAAGGGAAGGGAAGCTGGGGATTACTGGGATTCAGAGTCAGGAGGGTGAGCGTCAAGGGAGTGCTAAGGCTGAAACGAGGTCACAGAAAGATGGCGGGGTGCAGCTGAGGCAGCATGTTCAGTAGAACCCATGGGGATGGAGCACATCACACTGGAAGGACGGTCCCCAGCAGAGATTTCTACGCAGGGCCACACGAACCCAGCAGATCTGGACGTGTTCCCAGGGAAGTGGCCGAGGTGGTCAGAAAGGACTTGGGAGTCTACAGGTTCCAGTCTCCCGGGACCCCACCCCTCTATTCCCAGGGTCCCTCACCTCATTCTCAGAAGAGCTGGCAGACAGGAGAACCTCACAGGCATCAAAGAACTCTGTGTGGGAATCAGCGAGGGAAAGGACGCTGCTCTGGGACAGCTGGGGGGTCAGCTCTCGCCCCTTCATGTACAGAGCTTCTTGCTGTGGGAGCGGGACAGGTGTCAGGCCCAAGGCCCAGCCGGGAGAGTCAGGCAGGGCTCCCCTCGCCTGACAGCTCCCTTGTGAGGGAAGTGTGACTGGGGACTTTTTCTATCTGAGTCTGAGACCTGCTGAGCAGGAGAAGATGTGGAGGGGAGCGAGTGTAGCGGGGTAGGAAGGCCTGGTGGAAAGATCCCGGCCTGGAAGTGAGGAGACATGGGCTCCACAATAACTGCTTACACTGCCTGGGCACTGACTCTGAGCCCGGCTCCAAGCCCTTTGCGTGTATCAACTCCATCAATCCCAACACTCACCCTACCAGGTAGGTGCAATTATTACCCCCACTTTGCAGATTAGGACACTGAGGCTCTGGGTCATGAAGCCAGCATACAGTGGAGCCAGATTCAAACCCATGTAGTACGGGAGCCTGGGCCCATCAGTTAGATCCTTTGAGTCTCAGTCTCCTCATCTGTGAACTTGAGGGTAACAATCACTGCCTCATGGGACTCTGACTTAAAAGTAAAAGCACTCTGCACGCTGTTAAGAAATGACCCACATGTGGCTGCTGCCTGTGTTCCGTGAAAGGGGCTGGAGTTTCAGGTCTGAAAGCCAACCACGCCTTCACTTCTGCTGAGAAAGAAGGCCCAGAGGAATGGTCCCCACAGCCCACCCCGGCTCCCACCTCCTCGGGGTTGAGGGAGCTGAAGGAGTCTGCAGTGGTGTCGGAAGACACGGACAGCGAATGGAGGCGCCTCGGGCCGGCTGCGGCCTCAGAGACCTGCAGGGAGAGGGTGAGGGCACAGGTGCCGGGATGGGGCGGGTGAAGCCCTCCCCAGCCTGCCAGGCACAGCCTGCCTCCTCCAACCTCCCTTCCCGGCCCAGGTCCGCGACCACCCCCAGGCCTGCAGCCCTCGGGCTCGGGCCCGCTCCTCCCACTAGCCACCCTGCCCCCAGCCTCACCCCCAGCCTGGACGGCTCCGAACCCTGGTGCAGGTCCCTCAGTCGGTCCCGTTCAGTGGTGAGGGCGGCCAGGACACTGCTGAGCGAGCTGTGCACTGTGGGGGCAGGCCGGCCATCAGACTCCCTTCCTCTCCCTCTCCCTCTCCCCGCCTGCCCCCAGCCACCCCCAGGGCACGCACTCACCCTTCTGAGCCAGGGCCCAGAAACTGCGCTGCACGTGGGCATAGTCTGGGGGTGGCAGCCCGCGGGGGCCCGAGGGGTCCCGGGACTCCAGGTAGCGAGACAGGTTGGGAACAGAGCCGTGGAGACGACCCACCTGTAGGCGAAGGGGAGGGTTTGAAGGGCGCAGCCTCCTTCAGAGCCTCCCACCCAGCATCTCGGGGCCCACACCCCAGCTCACCCGCCCGATGGTGTCGTCCTTGGCAAAGCTCTGTGTGCACCATATGCGGCTGGTCCGCTTCCCCTTCTTGGGTCTCTCGGTCGTCACCGAGGCCTGGCAAGTCGAGGTGAGGGAGTTTCAGTCTCAGGGTGGGGAAGACCACCAGAGCCGGGAGAGAGGCAGACGGTCATGGAGGAGGGCGCACAGACACCAGCATCCCGGAGGCAGAAGACCGACAGCCTGGCAGCCGCCCGGGCACAGGAGGAAGGAGGGGTCGCTCCAAAGGGGCAGAAAGACAACCCTGAGGCGGTCTGGACACGGTGGGGAGGGGCAACGGGGAGATGGTGGCTCTCCAGGAAACCGCAGCATATAAGGGGGACTGGGGACCTGTCCGGGGAAGTGACGGAGATGAAGACAGCGAGAGCGGAGAGAGCCCTGGGCGGGCCCCTTCCTCCTCCCGTGGACCTTACCTGGTGTGTGGGGATAACAGGGGCTGAGGGGATCCGGGGCAGGGACTCCAGGCTCTGGAGGAGTCTGTGGAGTTCCTGGAGCTTCCCCTGACACTCAGAGAGCTCTGTGGGAAGGATGAATGAGGAAGTCCCTCTCCCAACACTGGCCAGGCCCCCCAGTCTGCCCCTTAGCTTCCCTTCCTCCTCCAAAGACGTCACCGGCAGCCACGGAAATCCCGACACTGGCTGCCCTCCCCCCACTCACGAGCCCAAAGCAGTTCCCAGCTCCCACCCTTTGGTCTGGCCTCACGGGAGTGCCCGCACCCCAATCTGCACTGTCCCCAGACCACACCTTACCTCGGCCGCCTCCACACAGGCCAGGGGGCTCCCACTCTTGCTCTCCCCCCTTGGTTTGCATTTCCCTCTCCCAGGCCAGCAGCACAGCCTGCAACTCCAGGAATCCGGTTCTAGTCCACACCCCTTCCCTGGCACTACTCCTCAGGACCCCTCCCTGCGTTGGCATTCTGGATCTTCTTTTTCATGAGTCCTGGCCCTGTGTCCGGGTCTGTCTATATGCCTAGAGCACGAGCCCCACCATTCTCTGTAAGCCTGAGGCTCCCCAGGGCAGGGCCCTAGGAGACCTGATCAGCCTAGAGGCGGAGGCTGCCTCCCCCATCAGACTGGGGCTCCCAGAGGCAGGGATGGAGGTAACATTTTCTCCTCCTTGTGACTGCTGGTGCCACCTAGATGCAATAGCATGGGCCCTCCCCACGGAGGCGCAGTGCCAGGGGCCCCTCACCATGAGAGCAGCGGTCTAACCCATCACTGTCCCTCAGCCAGGAAGACACCTTCTCCCGAGGTCCAACCCCTGGCAGAGCTGAGGCACTACCCGCTGCCGGAAGCTGGGCACCAGGAACCTGTGGGGTGAGTCAAGGGTCAGGAAGGTGCCTGCCTCCCTGAGTCTCATCCTGAATCCCCACATCACCTGTCGCTGCCCCAGGGCCCATCTTACCTTCCGGTGAGTGGTGCTGGGCAGCAGGCTTCGGGGCACATCCAGGTGCTGGGCCAGGCGGTGGGCACGCAGCTGAGCCACCCAGCTCTGGAACAGGTCCTGGGATTTGATCTGCAGAGGTGATGGAGAAGGGGAGGGATGCATGAAAGGAAGGATTGCTTTCTAGGGGCAAGAAGTTGGGGCTCTGGTCCGCAGGCAGGCAGGGTCTCTCCCTATAGCACACAGCTTGTGCAAAGGTCCCTCGCGGGGAGGCAGGAACAGCTTCTGCAGGTGTCCAAGCCTTCAGCTCTGTTCCTGTTCACACAACAACCAACAGGGCCAGTTTGCCATTGGCTATTGTACATGGTAGGAACTCCCTTCTGGTCAAACTCAGACAGACCCTCGACTCCTGTCCCTCTCTCCTGTGTGCCCCAGTGCCTCTGACAGGCTGGGGGCCAAGCCACCACCTGGCTCCCAGGGACGTCACCTTGAGGTGGTAGATGTTGTCTTCAGTGTCAAGGTCAATGCGCTGGGCCTTTTTGTTGATGGACATGACCGACAGTCGGACATCAATGGAGCCATGGAGCTTCCCCTTGGTGATCTGGGGTGGAGAGATCGGAGGGGGACTGGTTTTAGGCCACCAGGGCCACCATCACTGAGGTCATGCTAGGCTCAAGGGCCAGGTAGCAGGTTCACCCTCATGCCCAAGTCACAGTATCAGCAGGACTTGTCAGTCGTCCTCCTGCGCACAGGACACCCCGCTACGTCAAGTCACAATCTGAGCTCTAGGCAGTCACAGACTGAGGAAAACTTTTCCCACCCTCAGGAATCTGCGAGGCTGAGAAAGGAGCACCTCCTTGGAGAGAGCCTGGGTGTCTAGGCCTTTAGTTCCTTGTTCCTGCAAGAGCAGAGGACAAGGACGAGGATGATAAAGCTCCCATGTCTTGGGTACTTATTTTATGCCCGGCACTGTCCTGAGAGCCCTCACCAAGACAAAGACTCTATAAGTGGGTGGCTGCACTCTGTCCACCGTAGAGATGAGGAGCTGAGGCCCAGGGAAGTAACCTGCCCGAGACCCCACACCCAATAATTGGTGTCCCTGGGATTCAGACCCTGCTCTGGGGGATTCCAGAAGCCCCCTGCCCGCGCAGGGCACTCTGGGGCCAAACTCCTCCCTCGTCCCCCAGCCGAGGCCCTGACTCACATCTTGCCGAGTCGTTGCATAGTGAAGGATCCCATCCTCGAGCACAAAGTATCTCTGTGACGTTGCCCAGAAGGGACCGGGCCCGGGGGGCAGAGAGGAAAGGATGTGGGGAGAGAGCAACCATACAGAAGTTTCTTCTGACGCACGAACACCCTGTACCGCCCGGCAACCCCACACACCCCCGTCCGGCGCCCCCATGTGGCCCCTCCCTTTGCCCCGCCTCCTTACCTTGTGCCAGCCCTTCAGAGGCCACTTCCTCTTCTTGAGCAGGTGGCCTTCCTGCCTCTCGGGCATGATACCCTCTGCCCCCAGCCGGCCCCGAGGCTCCTCCACTACCTCCCACAGCTCGGAGGTCTGCAGTCCAGGACAGAGTCGGGGAGCGGCCAGTGAAGCGACCACCTCTGCCTTTTTCCCCTGGGGGCCAAGCTCGGCGCGCCCACTGCCTGCTCCCCACCCTCAGACCTGCTGGGCATTGCTGGGCTTGGCGGACTGTGTGCTCTCAGCCAGGGAGGGAGGGTCCCGCTCTTGGAAGTCCATGGGGAAGGGAGTGGCCACTCCCTGCTGAGGACGTAGAGAAGAGTGGAAGGGGAAAGATGTCACCTTGTCCTGAGGGGGCCCTTGAAGCAGAGAGAGACCCTGTTAGCACAGACTCGGCTATCACCTTCCCCACCTCCAGCCCCTCTTGCACCCTCTGGGATGAGAGCCCCTGAGCACATCTTCTGCTCACCTGCCACACCTCTCCCAAGCCTGTCCCCATCCCACTCTGGGCAGGTCTCCGCGCCCGCCGCCCAGAGAGGTGGAGCGCGCAGCGGGCAGGCCGGCGCCAAAAGAAAACCTCGAAAAGTCAGCCCTGCCCCACCTTCGGCACTCACGCATTCCCCAGCTCCAGGAGACCCTCCTGTGCTTTCTCTGGAGGATTCCCTGGGGGTAATCAGAGGTGAGGCGGGGGAGGGAAGGAAGAGGCTCCAAAACAGGACAGAGGGATCCAGAGACTGGACAGTGAGATCTCAGCCCAGCTCCTCTCCCGCCAGGACCCCTGTGACCCCAGCACCACGGCAGGAGGCTCCTCGGCCCTCATCCCTTTACAGAGCCCCCCAGCCTCTTGACCCCAGCGCCCCACCAATTGGCCTCCATATCCTCTAGTTCCTGGGCTCCCATTCTTCTGCCTGAGGAAACTGAGGCCTGAGACAGCCCGCATTTTCCCCTGTGCCTCCCATCAATAGCCCCCTTAGGATGCCCACCTCGGACTCCCTGTCCCCCCGTGCCCCAAGCCTCCTTTCTTTCATCCCCGTCCCTGGGGCTCCTGAGAAGTGCCATCCACCTGGAGAGAGCAGGGGACGGGCCATTGGAGACACATGCCGAGGACCGCACAGGTCCGGCAGCAGTGCCCACAGGCGCCCTTGGCACCAGCCCTGGTCATCCTGGCTCCACGGGGAGATCAATAATGCATGAGGCTCTGTGTGTGTGAGACGGGGGAGGGGACCGGAGGGGCAAGGTTGGCCTGAGGCTGGGGAAGCAGCCCAGATCTTCCGGTGGAGCTGAGGCCAGGAGGGGACAGGGACGTGGTGGGGTGCGGGTGGCCAGGAGGTCAGGGCAGAGGGGCCTAGGCTACCGGAGGCTGACCTGGGGGGAAACTCCTACATTCAGCCACTGAAAGTTAACAAACTCTGCCAGTGCTCTGGGTGTCTCTGTGCCCTTCTCCTGGCCCCGTGGGATTCTGGCCCCTCACTGCTTGCGGGTGGAGGGGAGGCTCTGTTAGGAGAGGGTGCAGGTCGAGGGGAGCCAGGTGGGTGCCCCCTTTCCACCTCCATTCCCGCCCTCATCTCTGGAAGAGCAGACCCGCCGGCTTCAGGTGAATGTCTCCTTCTTGGGGAATGTCAGCTGATGCCAGCGCGGCCCCCTTACCCCAGGGTCCATGGACACCAGTGCTCCTTGGCCCGCGCACCGCTCCGCCTCTGAGTCACCGTCTCCGAGCCGCCAGCTCCCTGCTCATGGACCTGAGCAGTGGCGGCAGCTGCAGCAGGAACCAGGAAGGAAGGAGACGTCGGAGCCTCCCCTCTAGCCGGATCTCCTCACCTCCCCCTCCCGCGGCCCCTCCTCCAGCCAAACTCCGGGCAGCCGCTCAGCTCTGCCCCCCTGCTCCCCGGAGGACTCAGGGCTGAGCCGACTCCCCAGCGCCCAGAAAGCTTGGGAGTGGGAGCAGTCCCCAGTGGGCACAGCTCCAGACAGACCACAGAGGACTAGGGAGCTGCTGGCCCCAAGCTAGTGCTGGTGAAGAATTCGCTCACACTAGCATGGCCTTGACCCCAGTTAGTACCCAAGGCCATTTCTTTATTAACCCCTGCCTCTCGTTTTACATCTGAAAATAGATTGTGGAATTGGGGGCCAGCAAAGCTTTCAGGTTGACAGCGAGGGAGGGATGCCCCTATGGAACCACCGACAGTGCCAAAGGCAGTCAGCAGGGCAACGTTCGAGAGAACCACAGTGAGGCTGTCACTGGGGGTGATGTCCCACCAGGTCAGGACCCATGGGGGCCAGAAGCACCTATGTGGTAAGACACCCCCCACCCCCCAGCCTACCAAGTCTTTGGATGGGGAGCAGGTCTGGGGCAGTAACCACCTGGCTGTTAAAAGGCTAGCTGGAGCCAACTCTGGTACCTTTGGCCTCCCTTTCTGAATACCTTTGCCCTTCTGCTGGAGTACTGTGTGCAGCTGCTCAATTCTAATTAAAAATTACCTCTCGAGAAAGGTCTAGAATTCATTCAAATGAATATGAACTGGACTGACAGCTTTAAGTGCAGTGCAGCCACTTTCTGGAAAGAAGTGGGTTTAATGCTGTGGCTTCAGGCAACGCCAGCAGGCGAAGGATGCCATTCGAGGTTCTTCTTTGATTCCCAGTATGACATAGGCCACTTCCCCAACCAGCTGTCCCATGGGCCTTGGCTTACACATCTCTCAGGAGATGCCTGCTCTCTTCCATTCAGAACCTCAGCAGTCCCTGCCACCCCAGGAGGGCGTTGTTAGCACCTGGCAGGGTCCTGGGAGCCAGGGAGAGCACTGGGCAGCACTAGGCAGACCAGCTCTGGCATCCAGGAGCCTCAAGGGCCTTTTAATTCAATTCCTATTGATTGAGCATCCCTGGGCGAATGGCACAGAGCTGGGCACTGTGGAAAGTTGGTCCTGAACTGGGGAAGGAAAAGCTGCTGCAGATCATCACCAGAGCAGTGTCTGCTCAGGACTAAGGAAGCTGTGGCACTGCTCCCAGAGCAATGATCACCAATCAACTCCCCACATCACCCGTGTCCACCCAGAATGCGCTCCAATCAAGGACAAGGGTAGGCTTCTAGTCATACACCGCCTCTCCATTAAAAACCTCCAGTTCCCTGAGACCTGGATGAGGCCTCCTACTCGAGAGCCCCCAGACCCCGTTATTAAAACATAATCCTGGCTTTCCCTCAGCTCCTTTTTTTAAAAAATAAATTTATTTTATTTTTGGCTGCGTTGGATCTTCGTTGCTGCACGCGGGCTTTCTCTAGTTTCGGCGAGCGGGGGCTACTCTTCGTTGCGGTGCACAGCCTTCTCATTGTGGTGGCTTCTTCTGTTGCAGAGCACGGGCTCTGGGTGCGTGGGCTTCAGTAGTTGCAGCACGTGGGCTCAGTAGTTGTGGCATGGGCTCTACAGTGCACGCTCAGTAGCTGTGGCGCACGGGCTTAGTTGCTCCGTGGCATGTGGGATCTTCCTGGACCAGGGCTCAAACCCGTGTCCCCTGCATTGGCAGGTGGATTCTTAACTACCGCGCCACCAGGGAAGTCCCAGCTCTTTTGTCTTGAACCACCCGAGATGTGTCAGATACTGGACAAAGTGGGCAGCTGCCTTCAAAAGGACAAGCATTTAAGCAATGCCGTTTGTGGGAGCAGGTACAGGGAGGTAACAGGCTTGGACAGGGGAAGAGGAAGGATTTCCTAGGAAGAGAAGTGAGTCAGAGATGACCCTGGGAGTAAGTCTACAGGGAGGATAAGCTTGTCAACAGCAAAACACAGTAAGTAAAATGCATTTCACTTTATCATAAAGCAGTGCTCCCAACTTTTCCACGACATGGCACACCCTGAGGGCGCAGAATTAACACCCAAGCACACTTGGGACCCTAATGAAAAAGCTCTAGTGTAGAAAACCAGGGCAGCATCTTCGGAGCAGGAAGAGCCTGGTTCAGTCCCCGTGCTGCCTCTTACCAACAGCATGGCCTCGGGCGGGCTATTCAACTTCTCCTCCCCTTAGTCGTCCTCTCTGTGAAACGGGGATAACATGTGAGAAATACAGGATCTAGCACGTGTAAAGGGAGCCTGGCATAGTAGGCTCTCAACAGATGCCACTCTCAGCACAATTAATTACTCAGTTGAGCTATTCTGGCACATTGGAGCCACGAGGGGATAGGCTGGGAGACGCGTGCAGCAAGGGACAGTGAGCACAGAAACCACAGGCTTCTCCGCCTGGGCCTGGAGAGCGGAAAGAGACCACTGCTATCAGGACCCAAGCTGGGACAACTAGGGACAACGACAGTGAGTACGAGCCGCCCCCGTCCCGAAATGGGGTCCCTCTGCATCTCTGGGTTGCCACGTACTGGACGAGATCCTTGTCAGTGAAAGCCAGGTAACAAACGCCACTCCCCACCCCAAGTTCCCCAAATCTCCGACAGCCAACGGGGCAGAGTGTATTGGTGGGCAGGCTGGGTACAAGAGGCTGGCTACGAGTCCGGAACAGGGTCGGGAGGATCCAGCTGCCCACTGGCTGGCACGACACGGTCCTCCTCGTGTTGCTGTCTGACGTACTGATCCAGCAGGGCAGTCAGCCGCAGGGGCTGGTGCTGAAGCAGGGAGTGGGTCTGGGCCGTGAGGAGGGTAAGGCCTCCTACCAGCTCCCCCTGCACCAGGGCCAGGCTGGGGAGCTTGGAGTAGTTGATGAAGCCCTGCCTGCTGAGGATGGTGTCATCAATGCAGCCACCTGGAAGAACACAGGATCGGCGAGGCTCCCACAAATGCTTTTCTTCTCCAAAAACAATGGTCCAACCCTAGGAATTTGCTCTCCATTGCCCTTTTCTACCTCCCAGCCTTCCCCCAAATCTGGTTCCCACTTGTGCCCCGTCCCACTCCCACTGTTTCAGATCAACCCTCTCCCTTCCTTCCTAACTCTTCCCTAGAAAACCCTTACATAATACATCTACCTGGTCCAAGCCCCACTACGTCACTGTTTCCTAAACTTCCTTGAAGAACCATGGAGTGTGTGTTTGGGGCGGGGGGGCAAGGCGGGGGAGAGCCTGTATTATAAACACGGATTCCTGCCCCCCAACACACACCTGTGAAATCAGGATTCTCTGAAAGAAGCACCTCCAGGGATTCTCAGCATCAGGGAGTCTAGGAAACATTGCTCACTGTCCCTCAGCACCCTTCACTTGGGCTGTTTGTCTTAAGTATCTTTGTCTTTGTGGGTTTCAACACCCACTACCCCCTTACTAGACTCAAGGTGCCTGAACTTCCCCTCCGTGGAGTGACACACACAAGCAGCCCTCATCAAATGGTGCTACTGACGCAGGCTCCATCGTGAGAGGGGGTCCCCTCCAAGCATGTCCACATTTTTACCCACACAAGCCTTGAAAAGGGCACCAGGCTGCTCTAGCACCCACTCCCCTTCACCCTCACCCCCAACTGGCAGGGGGGCTTGCTCACCCAACAGCGGCAGGAAAGGCACACTCTTCAAGATTCGCACCATCTCCTTGACCTTGGGCTCTTCACTGACCAGCAGCAGGTTGTGCCCCACAAAAAGGGGCAGCAAACTTGGGTACTTGGAATCTTCCAGGAAGGACCTCAGGATCTGGAACAGCAAGAAAGAAGGGCTTACTGGGGTCGAGTAGGAGAAAGAGTCACCCACCTTGGTCACAGGCCACACCAGGCTGAGGGCTCAAGCTGAGGGTCTGCTCAAACCCTCATCACAGATTAGGCCCCGGACTAGAGGGCTGCTGTGGCAGGGAGGAGTCGGGAGTGCCGTACCTTGGGAGAGATGCTGGGGTCTGAGATGGGGGTGAGGGAGGGGAATACGGCAACCCACGCCAGGGGGCCATTCTCTACCTGGTTGGGGAAGACCTTCATCAGGATCTTGTGCTTCCGCAGCCGGTGCCGCATGAGAAGCTTGTCCTCCGCGCTCAGAGCCACATTCTGGCAGACAGCTATCATTCGGTTGTCTCGGAAAACTGCTGCTATCTCCTGATGGAGGAGCCGGATGAGGCCTGTCTCCTGCAGTCAGAAAGGGGGGACCAAGGGGACGTAAAATGCCCCGACTCCTTACAACCCTTACTCCCTCAGGGACAGGCGCTGGAGCTTCCAGTGATGCCCTAACGAAGATCAGGGTACAGGCAGGAGAGTTGGGCCCCTGACTCTGAGACATGTTCTATCTCCCACTCCATCCTTTCATTTCCATTTGATAACCACAGGCTTACAACAGTGTTTTTATTTTTTTAATTTTTAAAAATTTTATTATTGGGACATCCCTGGTGGTCCAGTGGGTAAGACTCTGCGCTCCCAATGCAGGGGGCCCGGGTTTGATCCCTGGTCAGGGAACCAGATCCTGCATGCATGCTGCAACTAAGAGGTCCACATGCCGCAACTAAAGAAGCCCACAGGCTGCAAGGAAGGTCCCATGTGCCGCAACAAAGACAAGGTGCGGCCTAAATAAGTAAATAAATATATATTTTAAAGTTTTTGTTATTATACTTTTTGGCTGCATCGTGTGGCTTGTGGGATCTTAGTTTCCCAACCAGGGATTGAACCCGGGCCTTCGGCAGTGAAAGCACGGAGTCTTAACCACTGGACTGCCAGGAAATTCCCTACAGCAGTGTTTTTAGAACCTGAGAACACTCAGTCCCCTTGAACTGGACAGCAGTCTGACCCAGCAAACATTATTTTGATAATAATACTGTCAAAATCATTTAATTATCCCTGACACTGTACTCATGCTGAATTATTTTACCAATTATAAATATAAGATTACTTTTTCAATGTTAATTCAAAATTGAGGTATTTTCACAGAACAAGACTTCATTTTCTCAAGACAGTGTTTCTCAAAGTTGAGAACTTGTGGAGCTGAGAACCACCATGAAGTTACCAATTCTCCACTGGTCTTTCTGTCCCTTTTCAAGGACAAAAAACCTCGTATTGTTCCTCTAAGAAAACATGGAAGCTTCAAGACGGGAGCGATGCTCTCTCCTACCTCCGCCTGTGTGGAGAGCTTTCACACACACATTTTTGGAGACAGGAATGAAGGAAATCCAGGGGCCCTGTCCAACCACGGAGCCCAAAAGGCCGACGCAGAATCAAGTGCAGATTTCATCTGAAAGTATCTGGACTACAGGGTCAAAGTGGGGAAGAAATGATGTGGATGACCATGTCCTCGAGTGCTACTTCATTATGGCCACAGAGACAAGATCACTTTAATCCACCATCCCACCACCAGGCGACATGCCCAGCCTGTTTCTTACCTCCTGGGGGGGCCTGGGAGGGGGCGGCAGGCATCTGGGGTTGACAGCAGGTTTGGGGGGGATATACTGAGTCACGGCCATCAGCTTCTGCCGTTCAAAGTGCATCACACGACGGTGACGGGTAACAGCCTTGGAGCCATAGCGGACAAGCTGGCAGGTGGGCAGCTGGCCTGGGAGAAGAAACAGCCATATGGTGAGAAGCAGCCTCTTTGTCTGCACCAGATGGACAAAACCCACCCCCTAGGCACAGACAACCAGAGTTCACAGAGCTAGCCTCAGCGCTGAGTGGGACAAGGAACTCTGCTAGAAAGCCTGAATCCCCGAACCTTCTCTTCTCTTTAATTGGTGACTAAGGTCAGGTGCTTGATCCTTGGAGGTGCCCATTTCTCCAGCTCTTTATGCACAGAGATAAGGAAAAAATGAGAACAAAGGAGAAAGTATTTTGAATACATTTTAAAAAGGAGGAGAGAGCTGGGCAAACATTTTCTTAAATGACCGAACAAAAATTTTAAGTTTGAGAGCCACATGGCCTATCGCTACTACTCAACTCTGCCACTGTATGATGGAAGTAGCCACAGACAATATGTAAACAAACAGATGTAGCTGTTCCAATACAACTACGTAGGAAAGATGGTGACCAGCGCTGCCATAGTTTGCCAACCCCTGCTGTAAGCCAGTGGTTCTCAAAGGGTGCACCACCAGCACCCCTCCCCAACCCAACATCAGCATCACCCAGGAACTTGTTAGAAAATCAAGTTCTTGGGCCCCGTCCTAGATCTACTGAGTCAGTAGCTCTGGAGCGGAGCCCAGAAAACAGTGTTAACAAGCCCTCCAAGTGATGCTGATGCTGGCTAAAGTTTGAGAACCACTGTCTACGCATTGCTCCTTCCCCCATGATTTGAAGCAAGAAGAAAAGTTATACTGTTCTCACAGCTCCCCCAAACAAGTCTCCCTCCTCTCTATGCTTTTTGTTTACAGGCATCGCTGGAGAGCACCCCTCAGAAGACAAGGGAGCCACTCGAAAGCCCTAAGCCAAGGTAACCGCTTCACGCTCAACAAAAGGACCCAAGCTAGAGCTTCCCACTTTCAGCCCTTCCCGAGGCCGGAATGGGATCTCAGAGAAAGGTGCAGCCGGAAGGTGGCTCTAACAGAGAGCATGGAGATTTGCTTAAGTGGGAGGTTTTCTTGCCAGTGGCCACAAAACCTAACTGTTAAGTTACATCAGATGGAACAAGATTTTTCAAAAATTTTTGCAGTTTTATTGAGATATAATTGACACACATGGAACCAGATTTTAATCTCTCTTCTGCCACTTACTAGCTGTGACCTTGACCAGTCACTCAATTGGTCTAAACTTGAGTTTCTTCATCTGTAAAGAGGGGAAGATAATGCCTTCTTCAAAGGACGCTTTAAGGTTTAAATGAAATCATACATGTAAAGTACTTATCACTGTGCCTGACCTGTATTACGTACTCAAAATCATTCATTAAACAAATATCTATAGCATGCCTATTAACGTCAGGCACCATGCCACATGCTGGCTATGCTGAATGAACACGGGCTCTGCCACTACGGAGTTTATAGTCTAATAGAGAACACAACAAATAAAGAAATGCTAAGTTAGATTGTGATAAGGCGAAGGGGTCAATAAACAGGGTGAAAGATACAGATTTAACAGGGGAAGCCTTTGCGGAGGGTGGCGAGGGAAGGCCTGAGATGACATTTAGGCTGAGACCTTAAGGAATCTCTGGAGGCAGAAAGAGCTGGGTGGTGGGCTAGAGAAACCCCAGACAAGGCAGGGGGACTGGGGCGTCGAGAATAAATCCTGTGGTTGTCGCTGACGTTTTTGCTGTGTTGTCGTTATTACTAGAGTCTGGACTCACAGGAAATTAGATGGGGGAAGGAGGCCGGCGAGCTAGCTGGGGTCAGGGGTCATCAGGAGGTGTCTGGGATCAGAGATTTCGGGAGGGGATTAGTAGTAGAGGAGGGAGACGAGTAGAGAGCATCGGTCGGAACGCGCCGAGAAGACGTGGGCCGCTCCTTACCCGCCTGGGGCAGGAGACCCCCTCGCAGCGTCCCAGCCACGGCCGCAGCCATCGCCACCGGAAGAACGGCCGGGAGCCCAGCGAAACGGAAGGAGCTAAGGATTGTGGGTAGTCCCAGGGCCGGAAGCGGAGGGCGGAGCCGCCGGCTGGAGCAGCAACATGAATGCGCCGAGCCCGCACCGGCGAGCCCGCCCTCCCGGATGACCCATCTGGCGTCCAGTCTCCTAGCAACGACGCTAGACTCCTCCAACCGCTCTTTCCATCCGCACGCGCCACCATCTACCTACAAGCCCCCTGTAGGCGGCCGGTAAAGCCCCTATACCCCCCTCAAACTCCAGACCCTCCACTTCGATTTACTTTCGTCTTCTCTGCCACCCCAACAATTTGCTCTGAATCAACCCCTTTCCTTTGTCCCCCAATTCTCTGAGCTTCTCTCTCCTTATACCATCCTGGGTTCCTCCATTCCCAGGGGCTGTCCAAGCTGCTCCGCTCCTCTTCGTTCCAATCCCTCCCCAAGCCAGCAGCTTTTAGATCATGCCTGGAGGTGAGTAGGGAGGTGGGATGTCGGGTAGAACAATTGACTAACAGTGGAGCCAGGCCTCCAAGAATAAGGAAATGTAACAATTGGACTCTTCACAGCTAAGCCTGCCCAGAGTCCAGAGGAAGGCGGTGTGTGCATTACTGAAGCCCTTATCACTAAGCGGAACTTGGCCTTCCCTGAGGATGACGATCTGTCAGAGAAGACGTGAGTGCATGGGAGAGGAAAGGGGTGCTGGAAGATTGAAACACACAGAATGACCAGTCCCCTGAGCTCTACTGATTTGTCAACTTATCTTTCTTTGTCCCTCTCTTTACTTAACTCCACACAGTCAGTCAGTGGCAATGTCCAACTTATTCTCCCTCCTTAAAAATCATTCTATTTCTTTTTCACCATGCCCACTCAATAGCTTTAAGTCAGGGTCTTAAATAAGTCATCACCTCTCAACAAACTCCTAGTTAGTCTCTCTACCCCCAGTCCAGGCACCCTATACTGTTGCCAAAGTGATCCTTTTAAATGACAAATCTGATAGAACCTGACTCCCTGGTACCTCCAGAATAAAATCCAAACACCTTAGCCTGAGTTGACCTCTGCTGCCTTTTCAGCCTTATTTCTTGCCACTCTCCATAAGTGTGTGATTTCTCTAAGACGCCGTGTTCTCACATCTTAGCACCTTACTACTCAGAGTGGTGCTGGGACAAGTGGGCAGCATCTGCATCACCTAGGAGCTTGTTAGAAATGAAGAGTCTCAGGCCCACCTACTGAATCAGAATCTGAACTTTAACAAGACCCCCTAAGGGATTCATGGGTACATTAAAGTTCAAGAAAGTCTGGATTCGCACATACTATACCTTCTGCTTGAAATGCCTTCTCCTCATCCCCCCTCACCTTCCTGGCTAACTCCTACTCATATGTCACCTCCTCCAGGAAGCATTCCCTGAACACCCCAGTCTGAATTCAGTGTATAATCCATGGAATTCCTTAGTCCCTTGCACATGCCTCTGTCATCCACTTGTCATAGATGTTTGGCCAGCTTCCCTAGTAGTGATGGGCAGGGACTCTCTCATTTGTCTCTGATGGGCACTTAGTAAATGTTTGGGGATTAATGAACGGGTGGGTGGAACAAGTGATCTTCCCTCCGTGGACCACTCAGAAGGGAGGTGAGGAAGGATCTTCCTGCAGAGATTGTCTCCTCTCTGTCCCAGCCCCTGCCTCCCCTACCCAAGCTGGCTGGAGGAAGTCTTCCCCCGCCCCTGCAGGAACCAAAAGCTGCCATCACCCAGTTTCCCAGTCCAAGGACCCTTACTCACCTCTCACTCTTATCCCTCCCAGTGCTACTGACAGATACCCAGGTCTCCAAGTCAACCCAGGTTCCCCGATCTAGACCCCGCCTCATGAGTCAAGCAGGTGTCCCTGACATCTGATCAGTCACTGAGCCATCCACCCCCTCCTTGAAACACCCTCCCCTCCATCTTCCTCCTAAGAGACCACAGAAGTGGCACTGTTAGCCAACCCTGCTGACCGTTTGCCCAGGTTCCACACGCTTGCTGAACTGCAGACTGTCCGCCTGGACCGGGAGGGAATTACCACTATCAGGAACCTAGAGGGCCTCCAGAATCTTCACAGCCTCTATCTGCAAGGGGTAACTTCCTGCCTCCTGCCCTTACTCCTCCCTGTGGAGAGGACTCCATCCCCTGTGGGCCATGTCTGTCTAATCTGAAAGGAGCCAACCAGGTCATCTTGCCCATTTACTGGTGTTCAGACAGGCAGACCTTCATAGAAACTGTTTCCAGATCAATCAGGAATTATCTTGAGTTGAAAGACCAATCCACCCAAAAGAGATGCTGACCATGCTCTTGAGTCACTGTTTTTCTGTCAGACAATTCTCTTGTTCGAGAAGTCCTTCTTGGTGTCTGCCCTAAATCTCTCATGTTATATAGCTCAAGTCCATTCCCTGTTTTGAAGAAAAGGAAGAAGGAACCACAAGATTCCTCAGCATCCTTCAGAACCTTGAAGGCTTTTTGGTGGTGGTGGTAGTGGGGGTGGGTGGTTGGTTGATCTCCAGCCTCCCTCAGGTTGAATATACCCAGATCCCTTAACCTTCCCCCACAGAAACTTGACAGACCAAAGTAGTATAGGTACACTGTCCCCTCCATGTGCGTAATCCACCACCAAAGCCCTTTCCCTTTCCCTGTTTCCCCTTGGTTTCCTTCTCTGATGTCCAGGTCACTCTTTGGTTGTGGGGCGATCAGGGTACTTAAATCAAGTTTAGCCCAGCCCCGAGTTTATGCCCTCAGCCATCCACCTGGAGAAAGCAAATCATCCCAAGGTAGTGATAACCAGTTCAAGAAGTGGGGTGATCATTCCCAAAGTGCCAGATCTCCAGCCTCAAGAGTAGACATGGTCTTGGGGCTTTGTCCCTTTAAAAGGCCCCCCATTCAGCTGACCTCAGCTTGGTTACCCCAACTCGGTTTCCTCCTGCAGAATAAGATCGAGCGAATTGAGAACCTGGCCTGCGTCCCCTCCCTACGGTACGTGGTGCCAGGGCTCAGGCCGGGTCGGGGGAGGGAAGAAGAGGGAGGGTGAAGGGGAGGAACCTGGTAATACCCCAGAGAACTGGCTCAGATCTCCCCAAGCCCAGCTGCTGGTCAGCCGAGGACCCTGCAAGCCTAGCTCTGCTTCCCTCACCCCAGAAGGCCATGTGTGCCCACTCATCATCGGGCTGCCTAGCCAGGGGGCCCCGGACGCCTGGTGCCCCCGTCCCCTGCTTCAGCTGTTCTGTGATTCAGCTGTCTCTCCCCCTCCCTTCCCCTACAGCTTCCTGTCTCTGGCAGGAAACCGAATCAGGCAGGTGGAAAACCTCCGCGACCTCCCACACCTCCAGTTTCTGGACCTTTCTGAGAACTTGATAGAAACACTGAAGCTGGGTAGGAACGCCCTTGCCCTGGCTCATGGAATAAGTCCCGGTGGTGCCCTCCCTCCTCTCTGCTCTCCCTCCCCGTGCTTGCATTATCGGCACATCCTCCGGGGCTCTGGGGGGCTGTGCCAAGAGGCAATGGCTTTAGACAGGAAGGTGGGTGTGAGACCCTCATTATTCCTCTCTTTGCTGTGTGCAGATGAATTCCCCGAGAGCCTTCTCATCCTCAACCTGACTGGAAACAGCTGCACCAACCAGGATAGCTACAGGTGAGGAGGAAGTGAAGGTGGGAAGAGAGGGGTGACGGCCTGCACACCTGGGGGCACCGTCCCTGGCACCTTCTCCACCCTCACTCCAGCTCGAGTTGGCCCCCTTTGGCCTTCCCACCCCCCAAAACTCCACTTGGGGCCTGCCCTCAGCTGGTTGGCCTGACCACAGGCCTATCTTCCAGCTCGAGAACACCTCCCCTCCTGGTGTGGTTGCTGTGGCTTGTGTCTGTGCATCCTCCCAGGCTCCACGCCCAGGCGTGCCCTCCTGGGTGGTAGCCTCTGTTCTTTCTGCCCTGCAGGAAGCTGGTGACAGAAGCCCTGCCACTGCTCCTGGACCTCGACGGGCAGCCTGTGGCAGAGCGCTGGACCTCGGACGAGGAGGATGAAGCCTCAAGCGATGAGGACGAGGAGTTCCCAGAGCTGAGAGGCCCGTTCTGCTCAGAGCGAGGTGACCCTGCTTTCCAAGGCTTGCAGCCTCCCCAGAGCACACCCCTGCCTGCCCTGTGGGATCTGGGAGAAGCTAAGACAGCGGAGGTGTCTGGGGAGGTGGTCCCAGGGCCAGACCGGTCTGGGCATGCAGGTGACTCGTCCTCCCCACCCCATCTTAGGCTCCTCCCATTAGGGACGGTAGGGGAGAGTTTGTTCCTGCTAAGCCCGGGGCTCCATCCACCACCCACCGTCCTGGCCCCTCACAGGCTTCCTCGAGGAGCTGGAGCAGGAGATGAGCAGGCACCGGGAGCACAGGCAGCAGACAGCCCTGCTGGAGCACCTACTGAGGGTGGAGATGCGGCCCGCCCTCACCGACCTCCCACTGTTGCCAGGGGCGCCCGTGGCCGGGGACAGCAGCCCTTCCGTCACTCCCAGGCAAGGGAAGGAGACATCCCCGGAGCCTGTCTCCTTGCCACAAGCCTCCTCTGCCACCAAGAAACCATGCCTTCTGGCTTCCAGGAGCCAGCAAAGCACTGTTCAGTCAGGGAAGGGGGCCAGAGCGGCCGCGGCCGCCAAGGCCTCGCCGGCTGGGGCCCCCAGCATGACCAAAACTGTGACCAAAAGAATCAAGAAGTGAAGCACAGCCCATCGCTACCAGCAAAGCCCCAGGAACACGGAGGAACGAGGAGTGGAGTGGGTCTCCCCTCCCCCTCAGAGCCCTCGCCTGTGGCAGGAGCCTGCCCCCAATAAAGTATCTCCAGGCCTTGCATGTGTCTTCCGTGTCACTTGGGAGAATCTCAGGGGAAGCTGTCAGTAAAAGCACCCAGAAACAGTGGCAGGAATACAGAGCCTGATTCTAAAGAATAGGGTCTTGCAGGAACTACCCAAGGGACTGGCACCCCGTCTCAGGCCGTCTCGCGGTGCACACATCTCACCGCCCCCCGCTAGGGAGTGCCCTTCCGAGGTCCAAGTCAAGGACCAAAAAGCCGTGGTTCTAACCCTCCCCACGTAGCAGCCACCTGCTGTGCCAGGCACGCATGCTCCTCGGTGTACACACACCCACGCGCCTGGGGGCCACCTCCTCTCCCCACAGGGCCCCCCAAGACCTTCACCAGGTCAGAAGAACGCGCCGCCCAGCAAGGCACTCAGAGGCCCTGCATCCACCTCAGGGCTGCCCTTTTGCCCTCTCTCGGCTCTCCCACGCCCACTGGCCCTGGACACTGAACGAGCAAATAGAACACATTTATTAAGGCAAAGGCTGACCCGGCCACTCAGAACAAGGCGGAGGCGGTGAAGGGGTTGCTCTCTCCCTCTACCCCAGGGGTCCTGTGCCCACTGCAGCCCGCTGCACCCCAGGCCAAGCCGGCAGGAGCCGGGCTCAGGCATATGCCCGGCTCTCCTTCTCCACAAAGGCCTGGAAGAGGCCGCCCGGCTCCTGCGGGGGTGGGGCCCACTCCCTGGCCAGCAGCCTCCGCACAGCCTCCAGGCCTTCCTGCTCCAGGTCCCGCTGCTTCTGCCGGAGCTGCTGCCCCCGATCCTGCCCGGGAAAGGCAGCGCTGAGTCCCTGGGACCGGCTTCCCCCGGGAAGGGGGGCGTGGCTGCCGCCCCACCGAAGCAGGAGAAAGCCCAGAGCACGCAACGGTCTCCTGGACAGCTGGCTTTGAAGGGAGACACTCCTCTCCCCAGCTCTGCCGTCTTTCCTCCACTCCCAGGTCCCCTCACGTTTCCAGAGTCCCGGCTGGGGGTGGGGGATTCCCTGGGGGTTACCTGCTCACTCTCCATCAGCCCCAGGGCCACCTGGTGTCCGCGGTACAGGGCGTGCCGGCGATCCACCTGAGTCTGGAATCGAGGCAGGCTCCGAACAGGGTCCTGTGCTCCAAAAGTGGGGGACAGCACCTGGGGGACCTGGGCCGCTCCCACACCGAAGATGAAAGGTTTGAACACTGACCTGATGGGACAGGGACGGAAGGATTGAGGGCCATCGCACCCGTCCGTCTCCCCTGCCTGGCCTGTTCTCCCCAGCCGCCTTCCCCACGCTCTCACCGGGACGGGTCCGGCGTGGCAGTGAGGAAGTGGACGCAGGGCTGTGTGGGGTCCTGGGGCAGCACGGACACCATGCTGGCCGTGGTGCGGAAGCCTCCAGAGTCCATACAGATGCCACTCTCCTTGCTCCTGAGGATGCCCATCATCGCCTCTGCCGTGATGCCCCCTGCCAGGGCAGAAGGGGGCCCTCCGGCCTCAGACTAAGCCCCCTGAAGCTGTGGGAGGGGAGGGAGGCCGGCCCCCACCCCATCCACTCACTGACCTTGCTGTTGCTGCAGCAGCTCCCGCCCGGCCCGGAAGCGGGCCTTGGCAGCCTCCATGCGCACAGGCTGCTGGGTCAGGGAGAAGATCTGGGCAAAGTCAAAGGCACCCTGCCCACCCCACCAGCCCTGGGCCCGGGCGTGGGGCCGGAGCTCAGGGTGTTCTGCTGAGATGTCCGTGCCGATGCTCAGCTGGTTGGAGATGTTGCGGGCCCCCTCTGCGGAGGAGATGGGGAGTCGCTCATTTATCGTTAAGCCCCTGTCCTGTGCCAGGCTTTCAGCTAGGTGCTGAGAACACAGCGGTGAAGGGAACAGACAACCCTCGTGGAGGGGGAGACAGACAAACCGATCACAGAAATAACGGTGAGCTTGCAGCTGTGGTGAGCATCAAGAAGAGGAACCTGCTTGTGTTTAAGGGAGAAACCTGGCCACCAGGAAGTCCAGGAAGGCTCCCCAGAGGAAGCGGCAGGGTGGAGCACAAGAGGACTCAACCAAGTGAGGGGCGAGGATAAGTTCCTGAGGGGACTCATTTCCCATCTCCCTGGATGCCCCCACCACCCGAGACATTTGCTCCTGGATCGGGCCTTCCCTGCCCCCAGCACTGTTCCCACCCCAAAAGGGGAACACCTCTGGGAGGCGGGCCCCAGCGCCAGGCCCCTCACCCTGGATCCTCTGCGCAGCCCACAGCCTCCCCGCCGTCTCCAGCACCCATGCCTCAGTCCGGTCGGCCAGCAGGAAGGTGTTGTGGTAGCAGAATGGCGTGGGGTCCTCCCGGCAGCTGCCCCCCTGCCCGTAGCGCTCCAGCAAGCCTGTGATCACGTGCAAGGCCTCCTGGGCTGAGCTGCCCCGTTCTAAAGCCAGCCTGGCACAAAGAGAGTCCAGGGGACAGAGGGCGATGGGGTATCAGTGGCTGGTGGCAGAGCTTCAGTGGACAGAAGAGGCCCAGAGAGGTTTGGTGACAGGCCCAAGTCACAGAGAAAATCGGCCAACATTGGTTGTATTAAGCACATATAGGCCAGTGGTTTTCAAGCTGTGCTCTAAGCGGTTCATGAAAAGGTCTGAAACATATTCTTGGAGAAAGAAGTGCCCTGAGCCCTCCAACCTCTTCAATCAGAGCTGCTCCATGTTTAGTGGTTTTACAAATCAAAATTCTCCCTGAGATTTCATTTGAAAAAAATGTTACTTCTACTGAAAAAAATTTTAAACCACTGTCCTATTTCTGGGCCAGCAGAAGCCCAGAGATGGCCACACTTGGGAGCTCCTTACCAGACTGTGGAGATGGGGCCAAGAGAGGGGCGGGGCAGGGGCAGCCTCCCTGGAGATGATGACAAAGTGGGCAGAAAGGGGGAGGCGCTTGGGAACCAGGCTTGGGGGCAGGGCAGGGAGGATGGCCTGGGTCAGTACTCAGCCCCAGATTTCTGGTGTATTGAGGGGATGAGGGAGGCAGGGTCCACACCTGAGTAAATCCATGCCCAGCAGGGCTTCCCCTGTCCCAACGGGCTCCTTGGTCCACACCGCCTCGTTGCCAATGCAGACACCATGCTCATTGGCGCCCATCTCAGCCCCCCACAGCCAAGAAGGGCGGCTCAGGATCGCAGCATGGGTCTTTGACACCTGTTCCACCTCAATGTAGGTGCACTGGAGATAAGGGAGGAGAAAGGGAGAGTCCACTCAGAAAGGAGGAGGTACCTGTAGAGTGGTGGCACTTATGCCCATCACCTTACAGAGCCCTTCGTGGAAGGTCTTATTCCCATTTTACAGGTGAGGGAACTGAGGTCGACAGAGCCTAAATAATAGGTTAGGTTCCGGTCGGTAGACTCAAAGCTCATGCTCATTTCACCACATCTGGCAGCTTCCCGGGTGGGGCGAGCAGAGGAGGAAGGTCTTAGAAGAATGCCTGGTTCTGCCACAACTCCCAGCACCCTATAAGGCCTAACCCACCTGGAGCCGGCTCCCAGGGACGTGAGTGCCTGCCGGTACAAACACCACCTCCTGCACCTCTTCCCGGGGCCGGTCAGAGTTCTTGGCAAAGATCACAGCTGGGATGGCCGAGGCCGGGGGCACCGAGACAAAGCAGTCGCAGGAACAAGGGGTGTCAGGGCTCCACGATGCCATCTGCGGAGAGGTGGAGATGAGTGTGTCCCTCTCGTGCCACCTCTCCATTATTCTGAGCGGGGCGCAGTCCTAGGGAGCCCTTCTCCCAACACGTGCAGACACTCAGAGAAGACACTGCCGTTGGGTTTTGGAACGCTCAGCACAGCACGCACACTCGATGCCCGGCGTGCGCGACGGAGACGCCCACTCTCTCCCCAGGCTCCAGGCTTGGGAGTCAGCAGACGGGCGCAGGCCGCATGCTCCGAGGGCCGTGCTCCACCAGAAGTCCTGACCCTTCAGGGCAGTCGCGGGAGCGTCTCCCTCGCTGTCCCACCCCTCTCCGAGAGTCGCACGCCACTCTTCTGTCTGCCAGTTTCTCGCTTCCCCAATACTGTATGCCCCTCACCCTCTCTCCCTCCAGGATCCGCAGCCTAGTCCCGAGCGCCACTGCCTCCGCTTCGGGTAAGGTCGGTCTCAAGGGGCGGAGGCTCCTAAATGACCTGGAAGGCTTTGGGCCTGGGGGCGGAGTCGGAATCGAGCACCTGCAGTTCCTTGGTTTTCCACCAGAGCGCGCGCCAGCACCACTTCTTGGA
This sequence comes from Mesoplodon bidens, assembly GCF_964165515.1. Taxonomy (NCBI): domain Eukaryota; kingdom Metazoa; phylum Chordata; class Mammalia; order Artiodactyla; family Ziphiidae; genus Mesoplodon; species Mesoplodon bidens. The sequence goes on from NC_138179.1 coordinate 54,163,072, forward strand.
GCGAGGCGGCCTTCGGAGTCCTGCTGGCTGCCTGCCGTACCCCGCGCGCAGCTTTCAGGCCAGGTAAAGGCTGCGACGAATGCGCTAGCTCCTCCGATGGGGTCACGGTCGGCAGAGGGAGCTGGGGGGTGGAAAGGAGCCCCCGTGAAAGGGGAGAAAAGAAAAACTTGGCTGATTTGTTAGAGAACGGGGAATGCTAGGGCATCCGGAGATGACGGAAGAACCTCAGCTACTTGTGACCCGGTTTGAATTACAAAGGTACAACGCCAGGCTGGTGCCCCCTCCCCTGCATCCTCTCTCTGCCCTGTCCCTCCTACTCCTCCCCATCTCCCACCTCCCACTCCCCAACCCCTCGGAAATAAGATCTATAAGAGTGGTCACACAGGAATAAAGACGCAGACGTAGAGAATGGACTTGAGGACACGGGGAGGGCTTGAAGGGTAAGCTGGGACGAAGTGAGAGAGTGGCGTGGACATATATACACAACCAAATGTAAAATAGATAGCTCGTGGGAAGCAGCCGCATAACACAGCATAGCACAGGGAGATCAGCTCAGTGCTTTGTGTCCACCTAAAGGGGTGGGATGGGGAGGGTGGGAGGGAGACGCAAAGGAGATATGGGGATATATGTATACATATAGCTGATTCACTTTGTTATACAGCAGCAACTAACACAACATTGTAAAGCAATTATACTCCAATACAGATGCTAAAAAAAAAAAAAAAAAAAAAAGAGTGGTCACAGGTCAGGAGGTGTAGGAATAATTTAATGCATTTTTTTAAGGCACATAGGCACAAAATCCATCCGACCTCCAAAAGGCCAATTCTGCCCCACAGTGCTCAAACTCACTGGAGGTTAGCTTTGAAAGGAAATTTGGAAATTTCTAGTCCAAAGATTTGGAACTGAAACAGCAAAGGAGAAATCCTGGCCAAGGGGGCACATATCCATGTGGAGGTAGACTCCGAGCCCAAATGTTCTGCTTCCCAGGTCATTTTCCTCTATAAACCATCTCCATAACCAGCATTTAAGCTAATGCATCTCACACCCTTTTGCTCTACGGAGCCCTCCAGGAAAGGGGGGAGGGGAGACACTGCAGATTATATACTTCTCCCACATCCACCCTGCCAAACAATCAGGGCTGCTGCTCGGAGCCCTGGCCACAGCATCCCAGCCTGTGGTCACTCCTGGGATGGGAATGAAGGCTGAGGTCGAGGTTTCCCCAGGAGGCAGGCTGCGGGCAGGTGTGCTGGGTGGTGGCCGGGGGAAACCTGCCAGATAAGGCTGTTGGGACATCTGAAATCTGAGATATTTTCTGATTGCCTCTAGATAAACAAGAATGACTCCCAAGAGGGTGCTGTCTCCAGGGAGATGGACTTCACTTTCAGAAAGGGGACTGCCACTTGCACAGAAGGTTGACCTAGAAGCTGGGCTGGAGGCAGAGGAGATCACTACCCGGAACTGTGCAGGCTGGCATCTCATCCTGCTCCTGCTAGGACACAGCTCCGCGGGGCTCTTCGGGCAGGTCACCTTACCTGCCAGGGCCTCAGTTCCTCCAGTAGCAAATGAAGGCATTGGACTAGATCAGTGGTTCTCAGCCGTGGTTGGTATGAGGAGGGATTAGTTTTCAACGACGCAACTCCCATTGCATAACACAATATAATACTTCGCTTCTCAAAGTGTCCACGGATTGCCAGCATCAGCGTTATCTGGAAGCTTGTTAAAAATGCAGAATCTCAGGCCCCACCTCAAACCTACTGAATAGGAATCTGCATGTTAACAAGACCCCCAGGTGTAAAGTTTGAGAAGCGCTGCTCTACTGCACCCCCAAGGGACATAATTGGGTGGGATGTTGGGGAGTGAATTGGAACATCTGGAAAAACTCCATGGGTGACTCTAATATGCCCTCTACCGGGTGGGAGCAACTGGACTATTTGGTGCCTGAGATTCTTTTCAAACCTACACTGCTCAGATGCTGAGCAGTCAGACTCGTAAGGATTAATGGGAGGTGAAGGCTGCTTCTGGTGTGATGTATGGGGTGGGGGTCGGGAGGTTGCCATTGGACGTCATTCCAGAAGCAAACGTCAAGACTGTGTGGTGATAAACATGAGTCCCCGAGGTGACTGGCCTGAAAGCCAGTTCACATCCTGAACTTCCCCAGCTGCCCGCTGGGGGGCAGGACCAGGCACAACAGCACAGCCGCAGGCTGCAGTCCCCAGGCTGCAGGTTCCTCGGTCACTTTCCCATTCCTGACTTCAGTCAACCACCCTAGAGAGATTCTATTCCCACTTCCACAGGAGAGGAGAGGGTGGCTCACAGACGTTGCCCAGAGGGCCAGCCCAGGTGTTTTGATTTCCCAAACTCCCTCTCAGTCCCTCCAGGACTGTCCTGCCAGGGGTGCCAGAACTGAGGGGTCAGAGGTGGCCTCGGGCTCCATTGGGGTGGGGGAGTGGCGGCAGCCAGGCAGCATTGCCGTCAGAGCGAGCAAGTGAGCGTCAGAGCCCCACCAAAGGCCCCCGATAAGAATGCAGGTCAGGGCTTCCCTGTTGGCACAGTGGTTGAGAGTCTGCCTGCCGATGCAGGGGACGCGGGTTCGTGCCCCGGTCCGGGAAGATCCCACATGCCGCGGAGTGGCTGGGCCCGTGAGCCATGGCCGCTGAGCCTATGCGTCCGGAGCCTGCGCTCCGCAACGGGAGAGGCCGCAACAGTGAGAGGCGGAAGGAGCTGCAAGGGGAGGAGGGGCGGTCCCAGCCCTGCCCAGACAGGCCCAGCCGGCCCCACAGCTGCCCTTGTGTCCCTGGGGGCAGCAATGGGGGAGAGCAGGAGAGGACTCGCCAGGCTCCTGGGGTCTAAGTGCCCCAGAACCAGGAAGACAAAAGAGGAGCCCCAGGGAGTGGGGTGGGCCTGAGGTCACCGTAACTCGCTTGTCCCTCCTCCACCCAGGCAGACAGAAACAAACATTTGGCCCCCTCAACTGGTCTGCTTTCCTCTGTAATCCCTAAATCATTCTGATGCCCCCATTTAAGAAACTCTGTGACCCCAGACTCTCCCAAACAAGTGGTGGAATGGGCCAGCCTGGGTATCAGATTTGGCTCTGAGAAATTAGGTTAGGGTTAGAGTGGGGGGAAATAGGAATCCCACTGGGGTAGATGATAATTTTGGCCAAGACGTAGGATGGAAAAAGGTGAAAGAACCTAACAACCTACGCTGCCCCCTCGGAGCCCAAAACTGATCCTGTGTCAACGTTCCTAGGTTTGGGGCTCTGGAGCCATGAGGCTTTTACTCATCTGACGTGTATTAGGCACCAACTGCACACCGGGCGTTTGAGCAGCCTGGGGAAGTGTGCATTTGTGCATATCCGGGGGGTCCCGATGGGTCCAGTGAAGAACTTCTGTGCACACCGCGGTTGCGTAACTGTGGCAGGTCTCTAGCTGGGAGTTGCACTAGGAACCTTTCCCTCGTGCTTTTCAGCTGGGTGGGAGCCCATCAGATAACCTGGCTGCCTTTCATCACCTTGTCCCTGATAGGGATCATCCTGGGTGAAGAAATCGCTGTCAGTCACCCCCACCTCTCTCAGAGCCAGAAGGCCTGACTGACAGGCACACACCCACGGGGGTGGGGTGAGGGGGCCAAGGGGCTGGCCATCTGTGGGAAGGCAGGGAACCGGCATTCTTGGCAGGGGAGGCGAAAGAGGGGGCTTCCATGTGGAAGAGGAAGGAAATATCTAGAACCTTTTCATCTCCACAGGAGAAGACCAGGGAGGGACAGTCAGCCCAGCTATCAACCCCGAGGGAGTGCCACCCTCCTTCTGCATCAACAACCTCCGGCAGGATCAGACCCTTCAATCAGCTCAGCTCTGCCCCCAGACAAAGGGAGGTGAGGCTGCCCAGGGCTGCAGGATCAAAGAGAAGTGTCCACCCCACCCTGCAGCCAGCCTGGTCCTTGCTGCTGAGACACCATGAGTCAAAAAGGAAACCGGAGCTGGAAGACAAATGAAGCAGTGATGTGGTTGATGACTTTATTATGGCATAAAACACACAGGCTGTTTCTTCCTCCTCCTCCCCCCCAAAATGGGTTCACAGCACTTCAAGAAAAAAAAATCCTACATTTCTCCTCTAGGGGGCTGCCTAGAAGGGGGCAGACAGCCAAGCAAGCTAGATCTATGAAAGAGGGGAGCAGAGGAAAGCCTCTCCAAAGCCCTCAGCAGCACACCTTAGAGCTCGGGGCCTCCACGGGGGGAATATCCGTGCTGTACTCACCCCAGCACACATTTGGGAGCCCCCCGAGGACGGTCACTGGGGAAGGCTGTCCTAGTGGCAAAGGGAGAGGTGGCTGGTTTCCTCAGCTGGAGGAAAACGGCATCTCACACCCACAGCGCCCTCCCTCTCTCCCCCTCATCCACCTGGCCAGGCAACCTGCAGGCACTGCCAACTCTCTTCTGCCCCCAGCCCTCTCAGCAAGGAAAGGGACCTCTGGTCGGATTAGCAGGAGGTAGGGGAAGAGGGAGCATAAAGAAAGGACGTTACTTCTTAACGTACCCCAGGCCCACGCGTCCTTCAGGGAGAGTCACCCCATCCCTCTTAAGAAGGGCTCTCTTCTACACAAACATATTCCCACCCAGATCCCAGCCCCACTTCCCAATAGCACCCAGTCCTTGGACTGATATCCCCAAGGAAGGAAGAGATGCTGTGGGCCTAGGCTCCAGGACCTCGGCTGGGGTGAACAAGATGGGGTCTCCCTGGCTGGAGACCCCAGGCTCAGTAGAGAAACACACACACACACAGAAACACACACATACATAGGTACACACAACATGAACACATATGTCCTAATATTAAATAAAATACCCTTTGCTTATAACTTAAAAACTCAATACACAACTAATCCTTGCACAGGGCTCTGGGTGGAGAAAGGCAGGGAAACGGGAGGTAGGGGGGAATCTTAAGGCCTCTACCTGGAGCCTGGGAAAGCCCACTAGTTCCAGGCTCCTGTGGCCTGTCAGTCCTTGCCCCCATCAGCTTTTTTCCTTTTGCCTGGCTCAGCCTCTTCTGGCTTCCCCCCTCCCCACGTTCCCCACTCCAGGATCACCATCAGGATGTATCTCTAGCATCTAAAGAAGGGAACAGGGACAGTGGACATCACCTCAGAAGGCAGGCCCCTTCCAGTGACAGGACAACTTCCTCATATGGACAGGGAGCCCCACAAGACATGAGATGGGGAGGAGCCTCCTAACACACTCTACAGGAGGGGCAAGGCTTGTAGGCAGCACGAAAGGGGAGCGTCCAGCTAAAGAAAGAGTGGGGCTTAGCTTCTCTGCAAGCAGGTGGCCAGGCAGGGACAGAGTCCTGCGCTCTGAGCAGGAACCGCTGGAGGTCCCTCTGCTGGGACACCCCCACCTACCCTCACCCAACCGAGGGAACCCTCTTCCTTCCATCCCTAAGGGGAGGGCAAATGCCAGGCACCAAGGGTGAGGAGCTACATCAGTTCTGGAGCAAGGGCTCTTGGCTGCCTTGAAGGCCTGCCTGGGGTGACAGGTGAGAGTGGACTACTGAACTTTACTTTTATAAAGACCAAGAGTTAAGGACTGAATCAGAGTTAGAGAGGGAAGGGCTTAGTTCCACTCCCTGACCAAATCCCTTCCTCTCATTTTAGAGGAGACTTCCTTGCTCAAGCTCCACATTTAGCTCCCACCTCCACATCTAGCTCCCTCCTCCACCCCACCGGTCTGGCTGGAAGCTGGCGCCCATTCTGGCCCTCTTCCCTTCTTCCCTCGTGGCTCCATCAGACGGGGTCTGGAAGGCTTAATAAGGAGGCACATCAGAGACTTTATTTCTGCGGCGACAACCCTCCCAGCCAGTGAGAAACTCCTCCCTTAGGGGAACCCCCAGCCTCTGCTACCCCATCTCAGCTCTCCCTCCGGAAACCCCGGGGTAAAGCACTCTAAGGGGGATGAAAGGGACCCGGGCTGCAGCGCGGCTCCAGAGGCCCTTTTATGTCCGGGTTCCCAGGCGCTAACGACGTGTCCAGACAACTACCCCGAGCGCCCGGGACGGCCCCACTCCGCTCTGCTCCGGGGACGCGCCGTATCCTCCAACCTATCCCCTCGGCCCTCCAGCCACCGTAAGGGTAGTCCACCCCAACCCCCCAGCCCCGGGGCGTGAGTGAAAGAACGAGGCAGGGGAGAACTGATGGGCATGCGCAGCTCCTCCCCGCCCAGTCAAACGCGTCCGTCCTGTCCAGCCCCAAAGACTATGAAACCCCTAGCGACCCGGCTCCCTGACCCCCGCACCACTTTCCCTCCCTCTCAATAAATAACCACCTTCTCTTACTCAAGCCACCCCCACAAGGGCATCAGGCCAGAGGGCGCTCTTCTGATGGCCCCAGGGGAGACCAACGGGGAGGCGGGACGGGGAGGCGGGACGAGGAGCTCAGTTGGAGGCAGCCGCACTGCCCTCGGCCTCGCGCTTGCCTTTGCCCCCGGGGGGCTCCGCTCCGCCGGCCTTGCCCTCTCCCGCCGCCGCCCCGGCAGCCTCCTCTTTGGCGCCCTCGTGGGTTTTCATGTGTTTGGCCAGGTGGTCGCTGCGCATGAAGACTCGGCTGCAAACTGCGCAGGGGAACTTCTTGGTGCCGGTGTGGGTCTGGAGGTGGCGCTGCAGCTCGTCGGAGCGCGTGAAGCGCTTGCCGCAGAAGAGCCAGTTGCACACGAAGGGGCGGTCGCCGCTGTGCCAGCGCAGGTGTGCCTTCAGGTGCGATGTCTTGGCGTAGGCTTTCCCACAGCCCGGGATGTGGCAATTGTGCAAATGCTTCTTCTTGCCCCCATCGGGCCCGCACGGAGCCCCCAGTCGCTCCGCCTCCAGGCAGTTGGGGCAGCGGCACACGGTCTGGCCTGAGCTGCGGGGCACTGACCGCCGGGAGCCTTTGGGCCGGGCCGCCCCATCCAGACTGGTATCCAGGCCCTGGGATTCCGGGGCGGCTGCTTCCAAGGCCTTCGCCCCGTCGGGAGGCCCGAGGAGGTGCTGCCCTCCGGCGGCTGGGAGGAGATGGTGCGGGTGTGGGTGGGGCGGCTGGGCACAAAGCTGGTGGTCTCCGACGTAGCCCTCCAAGCCAGCCTGAAGCGCCCCGGGGTGGCCAGGTGAGGTCAGCGCGCCCTGCGTGTGGGGGAGGTCCATCCAGCTGGTGCCCGGATGAAGGTCCCACCAAGAGCCATCCTCGGTGCCTGGGTGTGTCGGCCGGAACCACGATTCGTAATGGTGTGACATGTCCGGCTGCAGGAGCTTGGAAAAGGGTCCCGGGGCCAAGGGACTGTCGCTTTCCAGGTCCTCGCAGGTTACCCGAGAGGAGGCCCCCGGCAGCTCATAGCCCTGTGAGAAGTCCACCTCTGGGCCCGGCGGGAGGCTCTGCAGCTCTCCAGGCTGCAGCGGGGAGGGGTAGTCCCCGGCCTCCGGGCTCGTGTGGCCCTGGTATGTTTGGAGGGGCTGCAGGTCGAGGCGCGGCGGGGAGGCAGGAGGCGCGTCCGAGTGCTGGCTGCCCAGAGAGCCGCAGACGGCGGTTAGCATTGCCGGGATCCGGGGTGGGGTGGGGGACAGGGATGGTCAAGGGCACCTCAGGTGGGACCTAAAGGAGGAAAAGATGAGGTAAAGTGAGGACAGTAACCGTCTCATTTCCCGTCCTAGCCCAGTTCCCTTCCCTGTCAAATGCTTCTTTCCCATCCCCAGGTGAAAAAGAGGAAGGCATGTCTGGGTGGGGACTAAAGATCAGTTAAGAGAACTTGGGAGTGCTAGGAAGGGTTGAGGGTGTGAGGTGCAGAGGATGGGGGAAGTCTACCTTGTGCTGGGTGATCCCTCCTATAGGACCCAGCTCATCCTGGAAGTTGGGCTGGTCCCAGGCAAGTAGGTCAGTCGGATACAACTAGAGTACAGTGCTGGAACCATTGTAGCTGCCCAGCCCAGTGGGAGGGGCAGTGGCATTGCCCCATAACCCCTGCCCCCATGCCCGCCCACCCGCAGATCTGCTGCCAGCCCAAATGGAGAATCTAGGCCCATCTCAGCTTCCCCCGTTTAACTCAGGACACAGTTGGGGAGAGGGAGGTGGTCTAACCCAAAGCTTAAAGTGACCTGACTTCCCGAAGCCCAAAGCAGGTTCTGAGGTTTTGGAAAAAGAGCTCTCCTTCCATCCCTGAGGCATGCTCAGTGAAGAAGAGCCTTTCACTGCTCTCCACCACTCACCCCAGCTCCCTGCCTGGCTGGGTTGCCTCAGCCCCACCAAACCCACTCCCATGCCCCTTTCCCTCTGGCAGGGACTTCAGCTCCCTGGGGTGCAACTGCAGTGCCAGTTTCCAGAAGACTTCTCCCCGCCAGAGAAACTAAGCCCCCCTCCCTGTCCTGACCTACACCAGTGCCCAGCCCGCTTTCTGGCTGCTACCCCTGCCGTCCTCCAATCTAGGGGAGACCAGATGTGAAGCTCGGAGGGGTCAGCCAGAGAAGAGCTTACCAGCACGCTCAGGAAGATAAAATTGCCACCCCCTTAAGGGATTCAGGGACAGAGCGGGGGAAGCAACAGGAAAAGCCAGAATCACACAGAAATTAAGAGGAAGAATTACCCAAAGAGATTATATAGGGGGTGCATTCTAGGCCTGGATCATTTTTAGGAGCTCTCCAGATGATTCTAACATGCAGCCAAGTGTTGAGAACTACTGCTCCAGGCCAGTTCTCTTATTTTAGAGAAGAGAAAACTGAGGCCATATTTGGAGAAGTCACTTGAAAAAAAATTTATTTATTCAGTCAGTAAATAGGTACTGTATATACCTCTGTGAACCAGAGGTATATACAGTATAGTCCTGGTCTGTTTCTCTTTCCCTAAACCACCGGGAACCTAAAGAACCCCCCACCCCTCTCTGGACCACATACCTGTCGCTTGAAGTTCCCCCTCGTCTCACCACCTCTCCCTGAGGTCTGGGAGCCCTGCCGTGATGCCTGGAGTATGTGGGTTTGGGTGCCTGAGCCTTCTCTGATGATGGGGGAGGAGACGCAGTGGTTTAGGGCGGGACTTTTCCTTCCTAAATCAGGATTCGGATGACCCTACCACCTTCTGCTTCTGGGACCAGGGAGGTCGCCCTGGTGGTCGGGGAGAGGGAGGGAGAGGGGGATTGGGGCGCCTGCTCAGGCTCCTGGTGCCTCACCACAAGAAAGGAACGGGGAGAAGCGGCAGGAATGGAGCCTCAGGCCCAGGCGGGGCAGCCCAGCAGGGGCTGGGCGGGAGCAGAGAGGCCTGGGACCCTAATAGCTTTTGGCGCCTGGGAACGGCCCCAGGGGTTGGGGGCGGGGGGTGGGGGGAGGCTAACGATCCAGGCTCCAGAGTGGCCTCTCCCGCCACAGGGCCAGGGAGCCCGATCCTGGGATGCACTCGCCTGCTACCGAGATCTCGGGAAGGGAGACAGCCGGGCGCGTACCCCTGCGTGCCGCTCCCCAAGGCGGGAAGGCTGGTAGAGACACCCTCCTTCCCCCTTCCGCCGGCTGCCTCTCCCATCACCGGTGCTCAGGTGGTCAGGACTTCTGTACTCCCGGTCCTCAGGGGTCCAATCCTCCAGTTGTCCCAGTCGCTCCAGTTTCCCCAGTCTCCAGCCTCGCCCGTCCGCCCCGTTTTCACTCCGCCGGGGCTCTAAGCCCCTCGGATTCTTTAAGACCACCTCCCCCGAGGCCAGAGGAGGCTGTGGCGCGTTCCGGGCGCGTCTTTCCGAGACGATCCCCGATGCGCGGACCCCTCGCCGCCCGGACCCGGGCTCCTACCTCGAGGCTGCGCTCGGGCGCCTGGCACGGCAGGCTGGCGCCCTCCCGACGGGCGCTCCTGGGCCTCGCGCGCCGGCGGGCTCTCCAGCGGCGAGGGGCAGGAGCCGAGGGCGAGAGGGGGCCGCAACAAGACCCGGCGGCTGGCGGCGGCGGAGGGGCGGAGAGAGGCGGCGGGAGGGCGGAGGGCGGGCGGGAGCCGGCGAGCGAGCGAGCGAGGACAGCTCCGCCCGTGACTCACCGCGCTCTCTGCCTTCATCCTCGGCCCTGCGCTCCTTTTGCCCGAATTCGCGGCCCCGCCCACCTCACCTGTGGCCGCCTTTAACCCTTGCGGGCTCTGCGGCACCAGAGGCCGAGCCGGGCCGGGCCAGCGGGGAGGCGGCGGGCGGAGGGAATCGCTATCTAGGTGGCACCCTGCCCCCTCCCTCGCTCCTCCCTGGCCCCCGCACTGCTGGGGCGAGGGGCCTGGGCGGAGTGTTTCCCAGGATCCGGGGCCCGCCCCGTCGAGTGGAAAACTGCCCTCGAGCTGTCTCGGTTTGGCGGGCACCCAGGACTCTGACCCTGCGGGAATGGAGGAGGGGGCGGGTCCTGGGGGTGACACCGAGTCAACCTAGGGCGCCGTTTGCCTCCACGGCCCTCCACCCACCCGCCCCAGTCGGGCAGCGCTGCCCCAGAACTGAGAGAAAAGAAGGAAACAGGATTGAGCGCCAAGGATGTGTCCGGTCTACCCCCAGACCTGGACCGTGAGAAGCGGGTCTTGGCCGCTGCCCTCCACCATTTCTCCCGCCGCTTCCTTCCCCACCAGCACCTTCCCCGGTCCTTTCGCTCTCTCTTGCTGCCCGGCTCTCTTTCTCCGGCCACTCACCTTTTTTTGAGTAACCTCCTCCTCTCCTCTTCCCATCCGTCTGGCCCGTCTCTACCTGCGCCTCAGCCCTCACTCTCCATCTACCCTTAGGCAGCAACCCCAGCGCCTCCCAGGTCCGCCTCTCCAATACACCCGAGCTCCCTTCGGTCCCAGAGGTGCTCAGCCTGCGCCCTGCGCCCGAGGACCCTCGCCCCCGCGCGCCCCCGCGCGCCCCCGGCTCTGAAAGCTGGGGCAGGCGCCGGGACAGCCCTGGGAAAGGACACTTCTGCAAAAATTTGCGCGACCCCTTGCCACCATTCCTTCCCGATTCTCATCTGGATGTCTAAACCCAAGGTTCATAATTTTGGGGAAGGGTCTTGGATTCCTTTGAGAAAAACAAATGCACACACACAGTGCAACCCTCTGCAACACAGTGCAGAATTTCAGGGCGTTTGCGTCGCCCACCTAAAAACTTCTCTCAGGATCAGAGTTGGTTGAGATATCCAGCGCGGTGGGTAGGGGTGTTCCCCTCTCCTCCCCCGCCAGGAATGGCCTGTGCGACCGGGTACGAAACTCCCTTCCCAGTGGGTGCCTCCCTGAACCGGCCGCTTTGACCTCCTGAAGTGACTCTTTTGTTGCAGGGGGCACTCTGATCAACTTCCTAATTTTTTTCGTTGCCTCGGTTGGCTTTCCCTACGGACTCTACCATCTGCTTTTTTAATTTCGTTTTTGTCTTTACAGTCTATTTCGTACAGCCCGAGCAGAATTTAGGCTGATTCATTTTCGCAGGTGCGGCCCCGATTCCACCACCGTTGGCTGACCTGTCCTGAATATGAAGTGCGACTGTTAAACGGCTAAACTGATCTACAAGCCACTTGAAAATCGATCTTTTTGTGTGTGGTTCCCCCCACCAAACATACACATTCTCATATCGAGAATCAGGGTCTGATTCATCTGTGCGAATCCCTCTTTTGTAAGACTCAGTTTACTCATCTGGACAACCTGACTACAAGTTGGGAGGGTTTCCTGGGGCTTAAAGGAATTGATGTTCTTAAAACCCTTAGCCTGTGGGGCCCCTGGTAAGCTCATAGTAAAGGGAAGATATCGTTGGTAGCGTTATAATTATTAAATAAGTCGGTTCCCAGCAAATGTTTGTTGGATAAAAGTATCTTCACAAAGATCTTTGGGCTAGACGTTGACAGACCAAAATTCTAGCTCCAGCCCTGCATTTGATCATAAGCTGATCTGGCAGATGAGGTTGCTCTGAGCCTCAGTTTCCTCGTGGGTGAAATCCGGTTAGGGCAGCCGCCCTGCGGGGTAGAGGACAGGCACTTGGGAAGACGCGGGGTGCCTCCCAGATGTCAGGGATCGTACCTTCAGTCAGATTTCATTCCCGACTCTTGGACCCCTGAGATGCAGAATCTCAAGAAGTGCTCTGGGTCTTTGTGTCCACGGCTAAATCGACGGTCCTCTCCGTCCATATGGTTTTATCTCCGTGCACTCAGCCTGCAAATCTTGACTTAGTTGGTTTTGCACCTCAGTTCACAGCCATGTCCGGAACAGAGTTACGGGCTCACATTGCAGAGCCTGCTGCTCGAATTCCTGGGTTAAGTCTGATTCGACCCCTAGGCATTCTCTTCCTCCTCCTCCTCCCTGCAGCCCGCTGGCCTCTGGCTGTTCCCCAAAGCTGCAGCTCTTAAGGTGCTACCCCCTGAGCAAGGATCTGACTCTCAATGGGAAACCTGAGCCCCCTCTCCCATTTATTTATAGGCACCAGATTGTCTTGTCTTCCTAGATCCTTCCGTCTTTTCCTGGAAAGAAGAGGGAAAGGGATCCAGCCCCTGGACAGTAGACATCTCACTCCACTTTCACCCCAGGCCCCCTCTCACCCCACCTGGTCCTGACCCTCAGCCACCCGGGTTTCCCAGAAGCAAAGACCCTCCATCTGCCTGGCACTCATCAGCATGAAATTCAACCGCAATGCAGTTGTCTCAGAAAACTCAGCTGTTCTGACTTCCTGCACTGCCTGGGTTTCTGCCTCTGACTCAGGGCATGTTCTTTTCTTCCAGATACCCCTCTGCTTTTGTTCCTTTGACTCCAGCCCTTTCAATTTCCCACTTTCTAGATGTTTCCTTACTTAATGGTGCTCATGATCTGTTGACGTGACTGCCAAGATCACCACTGCCCACTGCCATGTTCTTATCTCACCTCAGAGTTGAACCATGCAGCCCACTGAGATCTGCCCAGGACTTGGGCCCTTTCTACTCCTTTCCCTCATTCCACTAAAGGGGCAAACAGACAGATTTTGCCACAGGTGTCTGTCTCCCATTCTTGCCGCCCCTCTGCTTCTCATGCCTCATTTTAGTCAGCAGTCCACTTTGTACCTGGAGCAGCCTTATTGGTCTCCATGCCCATAGTAACCAGTATTTATTTATTGGGCACCTACTATGTTCCAGGTGCTTCACACAAATATCTCTAATTTTCATGAGCATGCAGCAAAGTAGTTGTTCTTATCCTCCCATTGTACAGATGAGGAGGCCGAGGATTAAAGAAGTTAAATGACCTGCCCAAGATTACAGAGCTGTTAAGAGACAGAAGGAAACTGAGTCCGGATCTGTCAGGCTCTAAAGCACACGTTCTGCCTGCTGTTCCATCCAGCCCCACTATGGCAGCAGTGATGGCCCTGGCAGTCCGGCTCCCCTATATCCTGAAGGTGGAGAGGACGACATTTTAAAACTATTCCCCAGATCAAAGCCATCAAGATCCTGTTACTAAGATAGGACAAACTGGTCCCATCTTGGATTGGATTGCTGAGGTCTCTTCCAAACTTCAACTGTCCCTCCATGGAGATTGCACTATAAGAATATCTATATTCAGGGCTTCCCTGGTGGCGCAGTGGTTGAGAGTCCGCCTGCCGTTGCAGGGGACGCGGGTTCATTCCCCGGTCCGGGAGGATCCCACATGCCGCGGAGCGGCTGGGCCCGTGAGCCATGGCCGCTGGGCCTGCGCGTCCGGAGCCTGTGCTCCGCAGCGGGAGAGGCCACAGCAGTAAGAGGCCCGTGTACCGCAAAAAAAAAAGAAAAAAGAAAAAGAAAAAAAGAATATCTATATTCTTATAGGGCAGAACGAACACTATAAACTGTTCTCCCCATAAAAATTGTCCAGTGCAAACCCTCATTTTGCTAGTAGGGGAAATTAAACCCCAGAACAAGGAGGCAAGTAGCTCCAAGTCACACAAGTTAGAAGCAGAGCAGGGACCAGAGCCCCAGTCTCCTGACTCCTGGTCTCCTAGGTGCTCACTCTCCTCTTCTCCCATCCCCCACTTCCAGGCCACACTCGGCCAACTGCGAGCAGGTGATCACGGACAGGAACACCTTCCTCATATCCCCTCCTCTCCCCCACACTCTTCAAGGCTCCTGGGAAACTGGACAAGGTCCAGAGCTGGAGCCAAATGGTTTTCTTTCATTCATCCTTTATTCACTGAACTAACACTTACTGAGGGTCTACCCAGGGCCAAGCACTGATCTGAGCGCTAATTCTATGATAAACCCAAATGTCCCTAGCATCTCAACCGCTCTTGGTCTGAAAGATGAGCCCAGCTGAGGCTAGTGCATTTATGTGTGTGTGTGTGTCTCTGTGTGTGTGTGTGTGTGTGTGTATCTACAGATGTGTGTGTACCCACCATGCCTGTGTGTAACCACCACACCAGTGTGCATCTACCCACCAGTGTGTACCTTTGGGGCTTGAATGTGGGGTGTCTGTCCTCTCTCCTCCATCATAAAGGGTGTTCCTCACAGGCCATGCACAGTGGTTTCTCCCTTATGACTTCTGCAGATACGCTCTCATGCATGAACTTCCATGTGGTGAGTGTGTGCCCTGTATGTCTGTTATATTAGCCCATCTTTGTCCTCAGAATGAAGCCCCCAGTCATCTATTAACCGGTGAAACTGGTGAATCACCACTCTACTTCTCCCTCAGATCTCAGCCCAGTCCAGAGACCTCAAGGAACCCTCTTTCTTTCTCCATGCATCCACTATCTCCCTCTTAGGTCCCCCTCCCCAGTACAGAGAGAATCAAGCCATTTAACCCCTTCTCAATGATCCCCACTTTAGAGTGAAGACCTGATCCTCTTGTCCCCTGAACTGGACAGGGAACAGCCCCTCTTACCCGTCCATGGAGCCCAGAATTGGCAGCGGCAGTGAGGGGCAAGTGGGGGTGATGGAAGAGCCAGGCTTTATAAAGGAGGTAACAGTCAGAGCCAGAGTGGGAGGCGAGAGACTTGGGCACGGGTGCTGCCAAGTCCTCACGGCCTCGGAAGCTTTTAGGATAATCCAGGAAACGGTGGCCCCCGGCTCTCCTGGGGGAGCGGTGGGGCTGAGATCTGAGTCTCTGAGGTCTGCCAGGAAAGGAGGATTTCAGCTGGAAGAGGCAGCTGAGGGTGGGGGTGGGGATCGGGGTGGGGGGGAGCAGGACATCCTTCCCTCCCCAGAGGTTGGGCAGGTGGTGGGAGAGGGACAAAAGTGGTTCTTTCAGGATGGAGGAAATGAGAGCATCGCCAGGGGAGAGAGCTGGGATGGCTGGAACTCTCCAAATTCCAACCCCCTCCTTTTGTTTCCTGCATGGACATGGTGGGAGAGAAAGAAGTACCACTTTTAAGACCTCACACACACACACACACAAACACACACACACACACACACACACACACACACACTCCCCTTCACATGGTCCCTCCCCGCAGAGCTCCCCAGCAGTGTTCCTGGCTACTCTGGCAGCGGAAGCAGGGGTCTCTCCTTCTCTGCTGGAGTCTTGTTCCTCCTCCCTTTCCTTTGTCTCCCTTTCAGTTACTTCTCAACTTGGAACCACCAGGAGGGTCCAATATAATTCACATTTTGGATCTGGGATCTCTCATTGTCCAATAGGGAGGGAAGACCCTCGCCCTGACTTAGGATAGCATGGGGCAGCTTGGAAGGGACAAGAATTCACCTAGAACCAGAGGCAGAGCCCAGCCAAGAACTTTCACGGATAATTCAGGAATCCCAGAACTCCAAGAGAGTGAAGAGGCTGGGAACATGGCCTGGAAAGGGAGAAGGGGCCTGGAGGTGAATTTAGGTGGACCCCCATCGTCCCCAACTAGTTACATGAACTGAATTTTAGGGTGGTTGTGAGTTTAGGCATGCTGGCTAATAGGAGCATGTCCTGGAGCAGGGAAGGACAGAAGACCAGGAAGGGGAAAGCAGATGAAACAGGATAAGACTGGTTTCCCAAAGCACTCTGCAACTAGGAATTATGACCCACATAGGAGAGTGGCCTGGAGACTTTTCTCGTGACCACATCCCATTCAGTCACGGCATCTTCGCCCTGAACTCTTGTCCTGCTCCTCCCCCGACACCCCTAGAAATCTCTAGACTGAAGATTCCCAGTCCTCTCATTAGCTTTTCAGTAATTATCCTGTAAAGGCCCCAACAGGTCCTTCCTCTACCCATTTCAGAGGTGAGAACATTGAGGCCCTTAAGAGCGCAAAAAAGCTCAGCAGAAAGCGACTCATCAGGCAGGAGAAAGTAGAGTGGTCGGGGGCTTAGGAGGCAGAACTGCACCCTTTCCTTTAATCCCAGGGAAAAGTAAGAGGACAGGGCGCGAGTACAACTCCCTGGGGGAGCCCAGGCGTCAGGACCGAGGCAGGCTCCAGGGAGGGGCTTCCCTGGCCCTCCCCACCTTCCAGCCCAGAAAATCAGAGTGAGGGGGGAAACAAGGAGAGGAGACCACACAGGTGGAGTAAATAATGTTAATACGGGAGCATTATCACTAGGGCATTTCCTCATGGATAAATGTCTCAAATACCAAAGGATGCCTCCAAATTATAGTTAATTACAGAGTTGATTTGCATAAATTATAAGGTGAGCATACAAATTCTTTCAATCGGTTCCATATGCTTAGGTAGCAGGTCCAGTCCAAAATGGGAGAAGGTTGTGGGGTGGGGGGTTGGGCAGAGGAAAAGGATGAAGTCCTTGGCCTGGACCTGCTGGCCCACACCCCTCCCCAGCTCTCTGATCAGTAAAGAGTGCGTGGAGACCCTGCCTGGTTTGCGGGGAGGGGCTTTACCCGGACCCTGGTTCACCTGGACCCTGTCTGGCAGGAGACCCCCTTACCTCCTCTCTATTCGCACCTTGGAACAAAGTGATTTCCCACCACCAGTCATGAGGTAGGCAAGTGGTGGGGGGTGTGCCCAATGGGGCCTCAACCTACATGACAGGGGTGGGACTCTGGAGCCCAGGCGTTCAGAGGAAAGAGGGGGTGTTGCATGAAGCTGAAGAGCCAGCAGGGTTTGGGGTGGATGCAAGCCCCTCTCTCTTGCTCTCAGCTCCCCCTGCAGCCACCCCCACCCAGCTCCAGCTCACTCCCAGAGCCAACCCTCCAATCCCAGGTTTGATGTTGCCGCTGCCTGCACCTTCCAGGCGGCTCCTCAGAGGCTCAGACGCCCAGACTTTTGTCTCCAGTGCCTGGGCCCATTTCCTCTGCCCTCGCCTCCCAGGCCCACCTCCTCCCTCACCCACCTCTAGCTGCTAAGACTCTACTTCCTTCTCCAGCTCTCTAATTTGTCCCTCCCTCCTTCCTGGCCCCCGTTCTCACCCAGAGGCCTGTCCCCCACTCTTCTCTCCACCTCTCTCCTCCTCCCCCAGCCTCCCTCCCCCAGAGATCCCGGGTCCCCCCCTACACTCAGCTGTCAACTTTGCTTTTTCCCTCCCATCAAGAGCTTTCTGCTGCCTGAGATTTTCCTACCTCGTGCCATCCCCCAAATCCTAACTGTATGTAGTTCTCTAATTTTTTCCATACACCTGCTCCAAAGGCAGAAGTTACTGGATTAGCTTGGGGGGGGAGGAGGAGGCTGGGCTAAGGCCCCCAGATGTGCGCAGGTGAGAGTTTACCTTAGTCTTCCAATCCGAAAGTGAGAGAGAGAGAGAGAGAGAGAGAGAGAAAGGAATGACGAAATAGCCTAAAATGGTTTTTGGTACTTGGTAAGTGTGGCTTAAATATTTATTGAATGAATGAGCAAATGGATGAGTTGGAAATGGGCACTGATCTGTGAAAGTTCTAGAGAGGTGCCAACTTGGTGACAGGAATTACTTTTTTTTTTTTTCTGACAGAGCACAGCGAGGATTTATTAAGTGGTAGGTGCTACGCTCTGAGGGGGACAGCGGGCCCACCTGGGTGAGTGGCTGCCAGGAATTGCTTCTCATTTGGATTATTTTTTAGGTCTCCTATGGGTTTTCTCCCACTTCTCTGCCCACCTGCCCAAGGTGTCCCGCAGACCAATACCACATTAATCATCTTGAAACGTCCCTCCACCTTGGCACACTTCATCTCAAACACGTCCAATGGCTCCCCAGTGCTAGCCATGACATTTAAGACCCTCCTACTGGGCCTCCATCACCTTCCCAGTCTTCACTTGCAATGGCCTTCGTACAGACCCTCCAGCCCAGCCCACTGGACTTAATCTTCACTAAACATGTCTAGCCTTCCTAGTTTGCTCCAACTCTTTCCACCCCTGTCACCCCACCTGCGCTCAAGGAAGCCTCTCACCCTCCAAGCTCCAGCCTCACGCCTTCTCTGTGAAGTCTGCTCTTACTAGCACACGTCACCGGCTTGCTCCTGTGAACTTCCCTATAGCACTGATTGCCATGTGCCCTGTTTCCACGGAGTTGTCTTATCTTCCCTACTGCTCGGTAGGCTCCTGAAGGGCAGGAACCATGTCCTTTTCATGCCACACAGTCCTTTCTTTGAGAGGGAGCAGATAGGCCACAGATGAGTGAATTGGAAAAGTGCTTCCCTGGAATCAAAGCTTCCAGAAGCTCCTCAGTCCGGGAGGGTGATGGTGAAGGCAGAAACCTGGGTAGGGAGGGAAGACACAACAGAAGCCTTGACACCCAAAGACCCATGAAGGAAGTGAGCCCAGCTTCCCCACCAGCTGTCCCGTCACTCAGCCCCTCCTCCCTCACTTGTGTGATGGAGGTTGAAGGACCCAGCAAGATGTCTGAGACATGAAGGGTTGGGGTGAGAGCTGGGAGAGAGTGAAGCGCTCTGCCCTGTCAGCCTGCTTGGAACAAAGAGTTGGAGGTTTGGGACAAAAGCAGCAAGGATAATGAGTGGGAGCTGGGAGAAAGGGCGGGCTGGACAGCAGCCCTGGGGAAAAGAAGAGGCAGAAAAAGCAGAATCCTCTTTGTCCCTCTGTGGGCAGTTGAAATTCTTCTCACCAGGGTGGCAGGATCCTGATCATGTCATGCCTCAGCTCAAAATCATTCAATAGCTCCCCACTCAAGAGAAGGTCTATACCTTTTGGCCTGGAAGTTAAGCCCCGTTTCCCCATCTGGTCTCAGCTACCTTTCCAACCTCAACCCTCTCACTCCCCAGGCTCCAGCCACAGGGGGCTTCTACTCCATTCCATTGTTCATACATTTTTACACCCTATAGTCTTCTTGTTCTTTTTTTTTTTTTTCTGTACGCGGGCCTCTCACTGTTGTAGCCTCTCCCGTTGCGGAGCACAGGCTCTGGACGTGCAGGCTCAGCGGCCATGGCTCACGGGCCCAGCCGCTCAGCGGCATGTAGGATCTTCCCGGACCGGGGCACGAACCCGCGTCCCCTGCATGGGCAGGCGGACTCTCAACCACTGCGCCACCAGGGAAGCCCACCCTATAGTCTTCTTTGTCTGAAATGTTCTTCCCCATTTCTCTGCCTGTGAGCTCCTTCCTATTGATCCTTCGAAGCCCAACTCATATGTCCCCCTCATCTATGAAGACTTCCCAGTTCTCCAAGTTACCCTTTTCTGTGTTCTTAGAGTTCTAAAATATAGAGGCCTTAACACTGCCTGATGGGTGATACGATTAGTTGTGTGTGTGTGTCAGCTCATGAGCCCCCTGAGAGACTGGAGTTTTCTCTGTTCATCTTTGTATTCCCCCAACATCTCGCACAATGACTAGTGCTGAGTGTGCAATAAATATGTGTTGCTGAATTGAATTGCACCCTTTGCAGAGAATGGGCTGCCAGGCTGGGGGTTGCTGGGTTCTCCATAAATCCCATTGTCGCAGCCATCCAGAGTTTGCCTCATGGGCATCAAGATGTGGCACCAAAAGCACAAAGGCATGCCTTGACCCTTTGTCTTTCACCCCTCACTGTGCCCAGGGCCCTGTCAGGAATCCAAGATCAGGCTGGTGGACGAGGCTCACTGAGAGGCCCAGCATCCTGTGTCATGACCAGCCGGGCACTGCCACCAACCTGCAGCCAGGGTCACCCAGACAACCTCCAGCTGGATCCCACGATCCAGGGGAATTAGAGGGGAGGGCTGGGATTCAGGAGCTGGCAGGCGAAATCTGACAGGGAAGGGGGAAGGCAGGCAGTGCCCTGGAAAGGGGGCCAGTCTCATTGTTGTGGTCTGACTGAGAGATTCCTCCCCTTTTTAATTTGCTTCCTGATTGAGGGTTGGCTCTGCCTGCCCAGCTCCCCAGTCATTATCTGCTGCCGGTGGCTCAGGTGCTGGCGAGCCTGGCGTGGCCCCTAGGTTATTACCTGGAGCTCTGGGGGTGGCAGAGGGCTGCCCCTCTGGCCAGGGTGGGGGCCTGTCTGGAATTTGCCCTGATCCTACCACCCACAGGGCAGCCCTCTTGACGCCTATCATAGTGGACATGCTTGCACGGCAGGGGGATGGGCTGCTTTCATGGGGGACAGCTGGTCCCATGGGGACTTTAAAGTCTAGAATAAGCTTCATCTGTAAAGTCCCTACAATATTGATTCGGGGAACCTGAGACACATAAGACGTGGGTGCTAAAGCACCCAAAGTCGGAGTTATTCCCCAAAGGCTAGTGAAGGGTACTGAAGTTAGACATCAAGAAGAACTTCTGGGCTCCCCTGGTGGCGCAGTGGTTGAGAGTCTGCCTGCCAATGCAGGGGACACGGGTTCGCACCCCGGTCCGGGAAGATCCCACGTGCCGCGGAGCGGCTGGGCCCGTGAGCCATGGACGCTGAGCCTGCGCGTCCGGAGCTTGTGCTCCGCAACGGGAGAGGCCACAAGAGTGAGAGGCCCACGTACTGCAAAAAAAAAAAAAAAAAAAAAGAACTTCCCAGCCATATTGAGAATGAGAAACAGAGGGCAGTGAAGCTTGGTGATTCCCACCCTGAATTCCCCCTGTTCTGCAGCATTCAGAAAACCAAGAGTCACAGAGGGGAAGGAATATCATTGATCCGAGAACCTGTGACGACCAGAACCCAGAATCTAGAAACTCTCTATAGTGTGGGCACAGGGGGCTCAGGCTCCTCACTGAGCACCCCAGAATATGACACCTCTGCCCTCTGCCCAGTGTCCCTGAACACAGCCTAGAAACCTACAGGGGAGGGCACCCTGGCCTCTCCCTCTCTCTGAGTCCCCCAAAGCTCCAGCCCTTTGCCCCATCCCTGACTGGGCCTGTGGGTTCAAGGACAGGAGATAATATCAAGACAAACAGGAAGTGCTGAATTAGAGACATGAAGTTTGTTGTTTTAGAGGGCGCCCAGCGCCAAGCAGCGGTGCCAGGTTGGCAGCTGGGACCCTGGCGTCTGCCTGCTCTCCAGGCAGCAGCTGCCCCTTCCCACCCTCGCTCAGGACCTCGGCAGGAGGACTCCCTGGCGAGGAAGGGAGTGGGGAGATGGGGCATGGCAGGGAAGGGGTTAAACAAGGGATTCTTTTTTCCTTCACCAGCTGACTTTTTGCAGTGTTACCTCTGATTCATATTGGACATCTAGTCACTCATTCGGCAGACGTTTGGAAGTGCCTGCTTTGTCCTAGGAACGTGCTGAGCACAGCCCCTTCCCCTTGTAGCTAACATACTCCTTGCTGGAGGCAGGGGGGTTTCTTCATCGCTCCACACTCCCAGTGCTTGGAAAGGTAGGTGCCTGGCACTCTATGGAGGCTTTATGAGTTTGCTGAATGGACTAACGGAAGGATGGATAGGTGGAAGGAAGGAAGGAGGGGCCCTTAGAATGAGTCTAGGAGGGTCCGTGATTTTTCAGTCTCCTGGACTGCTTAGTGGGAGCACCGGTGATCCACAGGTGTTCTCCTCCCCATCCTGGCTGCCCCAGATGAATCTTTTTTTTTTTTTTTTTTTTCTCGGTACACAGGCCTCTCACTGTTGTGGCCTCTCCCATTGCGGAGCACAGGCTCCGGACGCGCAGGCTCAGCAGCCATGGCTCACGGGGGCCCAGCCGCTCCGAGGCATGTGGGATCTTCCCGGACCGGAGCACGAACCCGCGTCCCCTGAATCAGCAGGCGGACACTCAACCACTGCGCCACCAGGGAAGTCCCCAAATGAATCTTTGAGTCTTGACGCCAGTAGGTGGCCATCGTCCATTCTCTTGCCCAGATGCCACCTGGGAGTTCACCTTCTAGGTTGCAATCAGAGAGGATGAGGAAGGAGGGCTGATCAGGAAACATGGGTGGTCCATGGGGTAAAGCCCACCAGGCCACAACAGTCCCCTCCCTGGGCACCAAGTTGCTAGTGGTCTCCTAAGCCCGGAGCTGTTGGCCCTCCAGGGCCCTGGCGAGCCGCCCTCTGCCCCGACTCCCCTCTCCCTCCATGGTGGTACCAGGTAAGGCTTGGGGCATGGCAGAAGCTGAACTGAGAGCCACCCCAACTTGTTCCCGTGGCTCCATCCCCCATCCACACCCAAGAGGTGAGATCCTGGGGCAGTTCGCATCTGACAGCCTGGCACTGACTCATGCCAACGGCTTGGAAGCTGCAGTAATTAGATGGGAAGAGGGAGAGAGGGGGAGAGAAGGAGCGCAGAGGGAAGCTCAGGAGAAAGCTTCTCCTGCCCGCCGCGGGGCAAACTACTTCAAACGGATTCGTTTCGCTCTTGTGAAACTGAAGACAATTTCCTTTTCTGTCATAAAACAAATTATTGCTCATCAGAAGTGCTGGGCTAGTCTCTCTCCCTCCGGAGGGTTTTCTCCTGCTCCCGTGCAGGGCCCCAGGTGAGCAGGAAGATGGGAGTGTCAGGGGAGGGGGCCCAGGGAACAGGAGGCACCTGAGGAGGGCCAGGGAAGGACATGTGGCGACACTGATGTCCCCATCAGGACTGAGACAGCACTATGTCCTCCTTGTCAACCTCGTCCGCCGACCACGGCAAGGCTCTGACCACCGGCATCAAAAGGGACTCTGGGGAGGTCATCTCACACATCCTCCTGCCTCAGAGCCAGGCTGGAGAAGTTCCACTTCCTCCCTCAGGCACCTGTTCATGGGGTGGAGGGGTGGGGACAGGAAAGGGAGGCCCAGAGAAGTTGAGGAACTTGCCAGAGATCACTCAGCAAATTAATTAATGGCAGATCCAGGATTAGAACCCAGTGGGTTCTCTTTCAGGCCAAGATTGGAGGATGCCTGGGGACTTTTGTTAGCACTTTATGACTTGGAATGGCTCCAGTGAGCCCATGGCACCCCAATACTACTGCCAGGCAAGTAGGGCTCAAGAAAGAGGGACCAGTGGAGCAGATTCCCTCCATCTCAACAACTGACCCCCAAAGCTGGCCTCCCCCATGCCTGGGTAGGGAGGAAACCTCACCTCTCTCAGCCTTTGCTTTGATAAACTCTTCCAGGGAACCTCCTGTCAGACTCACCAGAGAAGCCATCAAGACATTCTTTCCGCCCCGCCGCTCCCCACTAAACTTTCATGACTCTTCCTTCCTCTTCTCTGCCCTGCTCCCTGGGCCAGAGCTCAGGGACACACGATCCTTATCTATGCTTTAGCTCCTGCCAGTTTTTTCCCATCACCTCCCTGATAATTGCCCTCCCTCACATCTTCCAGCCCTGCTCTCATGGACTTTTCTGGGCATTGGGAAAACATCAAGGTTCCTACCTCTGGGGTGTTTCTAATAGGGGTGGGAGGAGATCCAGGCCCCGTCCTCAGGGAACTCCTGGCTTACTTATGTAAGACCCAACGCACACACCAGGAGAGACGCTGGCAGACTCTGGCTGAAAAAACAGGGGACCCCAGGACTAGGGAGACGGGGCAAGGCAGAAAGGAGGACGCGTGGCCAGGTGAAGACCAAGGGGAAGGAGTATGTGAGGAGATGTCTGGAGTAGAAAATCCAAGCCACAGAATTCTTGGAGACGAGGAGGAAGCTGGGCCCAGGTTGGGGAGGTATCATGATGCCTGGGAAGGGGCTAGGAGGCAGGACACGGGGTCACCAGGCAGCTGGGAGGGTCCAATATGAGCAGCCATTTCCAGGCTGGAAACCCAGTTTTACGCCAGGGTGAATGGAGAAATCTGGGGATTGGCTGCCAGACCGGAGCAGCCAGACATCGGTGGAGAACAAAGGGTTGGGGACAGCATTAAGGACAGAAGGGAGACAGGAGAAGTCCCCCTGTCCACTCTCTGCCCAGGCACATGCTCCTGGCCGGCACTCCCCTGCTCCCAGGAGACGTGGGGCCTGCCACCTGCCCGAGTCCCCCACTCGAAGATACCCCTAAAACTTCTTCCTTGGGTCCGACCGCACTTCCCCTGGCGGCCAGTGGGGGCTCGGCCAGGAGAGGGGCAGGAGGGAGACGGCAAGCCGCTGCCCCCAGCTCACCCCACCCCCTACACTCCCACACCCCCAAAAGTGGCTCCCCCGTGGCTGCGAGGGAGACAGGGAGGAGGAGGTGAGCAGAGGCCAGGGCTGGGAAAGGATCGTGTCTGGGCAAAGACTCTGGCTCATCGGACATGCCACGCTGGGGATCCGAGAATCCACGGTGGGAACGGGCTGGGCAGGCAGAACAAAGGATGAAAGGGAGGCTGTGTGGCCGGCGGGGACGCACACACCCTCTGCTGACGCGCTTCAGCGGCCGGTGACCTCAGCCGGCCGTCAGACCCCGTCTCATCACGCTGCTCCAGTGGGGTCCCCCTGCACCCAGCCCCCAAACAGGGCCTGAGAGCATGAACTCAGTTTGACTCCTGGAAGGACCTGCTATCAGGATGAGCTTGGGGAATTGACTTTCCAGAGATGGATAGGATCAGAGGAGGGGATGTGGGAAGGTGAAGAGAAATGATGAGGCTTAGAAGGAAAGTGGGGAAACTGTGATATCGGCGCCCTCTGATTGAGGATCCCGCGTACGCACGATCAATTATTCATGTCTACGTAAGCACTCTGACAAGGACAGGGCAGGGCCCAGGTTGGCCTGGGATACAGGAGATTTGGGTTAGACACCAAAAACTTCCTTGCTTTTGGTTGGTAGGACCATTAAGGGTCTGAATGTAGAACCCCACAGCCAATATTGAAAGTGTGGAATCAGGTCTCCTGTGCAAGGGCAGATTGCTGCTTGGCTCCACAGCCAGTCAGGAGGGGACTCTGACCCTCCTGCCCCCAGCTCCCCTGGACCTACCTTAGCTCCCTGGGCCTCCCAAGGAAACCCACCTCTAGCACCTCACCAGTTCCCATGGCCCAGGACGGGGAGGACTGTGGTGTTAGGGTAGTGGCAGCCTCCCATTTACCCCACTCTGGGGAAGGAGTGGGCTCTTACCCAGCAGCCCCCCTAGTTGGGGACTTATCTGCTTCTCTAAAGACCTCCCCACCACTGGAAGCCCTCACAGACCCTCAGGTGCAGCCAGACTTGCACGTGACCCCTGCCATCCCCACGCGCCCAGACATAGATGGACACATCTCCTCTTGCACACTTTCACATGCAATCACATAGATCCTCTGCCATGACACACACATGCACACACCCCTTCACTCATCCACGCACCCTCATAGGTCATCACCTCTGAGAGGCTCATTCAGACCCAAACGCAGAAAGAAGCTGTGGGGTCACTCCACTCCCTGTCTGCCCACAGCGACCGCTCGTGCACGAGCCCACACACGGATCCCCCTCACTATGTGGCTGTTACCTGCAGCAGTCAGACACACACTCTCTTGCTGACCCAGCGATCCTCGCTCCAGAGGAGCCCTGCGCTCATGTGCCTCCGTCCCACACTGGCAGATCCAATAATGAGCACCTGCTCTGTTCTGGGCACTGGGCTGGAGGCACATCCAATACGGCGCCCCGAGGAATTTGTTCACAAGGCAATAGGAGACTCGGACCCATAAACAGACTGTTGCAAAGCAGTGTGTTAAGAGCGGCAGGGGAGTAAGCGCCAAGTACTATGGGGACTTTTACCCAGTCTGGGGAGTCCAAAGAGCCTTCCCACATAAAGTGACATCTTCCCCATGCTCAGATGCACCCCTGCTAAAGGCTTAGGGCTTCACAACCATCATGAGGTAGGTATTAATATCCCCATTTCACAGGAGAGAAAACTGAGGTTCAAATAAGTCAGAGCACAGTCATGCAGCTGGTAAAGTAATGGAACACAGACTCTAACCCAGAGCTGCCTGAATCAGAGCCTAGGTGCTCATGGTCACCATTAAACTGCCTCCATTGGGAACTTGAACTTTCATGCTCTCAGGCCCTCACCTACTCTCTAGAGCCATTCAGCAACCCTCCTAATGCCACCCAGACCCCTCAAGCCCCAACCTTGGTGTACACACACAGGCCCACCCTCCAGCCGGCTGCTCTCACGGGTCTTCCCTCCCAGGAGACAGGGCCACTTGTCACTAGAGGAGCCATAATAGGCAGGTGCTGAGGCTGCTGCTGGAGCTTTAGAGCAGGCAGAAGGGAGGGAGGAGAAGGGCTCCTGAGGCAGGGGGCTTGGGCGCTGGCACAGGGGAGGAGGGAGGGGGCTGGCTCCACTGCCCTCTCCGCTCTGCAGGTGTAATTAGCCCTGGCAGATGAAAGGGCGTCTTTGAAAGCGGGCGAGATCCTTGTCTGTCAGCAGGGCGCTCTGGGTGGCATCGGCAGCTTATCCTGAAACCACACACGGCACCAGAGTCGGGCTGTCTGGGCGCTACCCAGGAGGCAGGGAGGCAGACCCCAGGGGCGTGGGCCCTTGACTCCCCACTCCCCAGTCTCTCGGCCCTGGGCTCCCTGCCTCTTTGGGCAGGAGCTTCTCAGAACCAAGTATCCTCCAGAACCTGGCGATGCCAATCCCAATAGGCTGATGCCCCTTCCCTGGGGCCTGAGGGGATGGAGTACTTCTTCCCCTCCCCCACCACGCTGGACAGCAGGCCAAGGACAATGGCTCTAGGCAGTCCTTCCATCCTGAGATCTCAAAGCGCTGCCTAATTAACCCCACCCAGGTCAGGGACTTCCTCTGAGTCCCTTTGGAGGGGAGTGGTGGGGGACCAGCAGTTCCCAGATCCCATCCTGGATAGAAGCCCCGAGGTCTCCCAGAGTGTTCATCCTGTTTGGGACCTGGAGGAGCTGAAAGGGATCTCAGGGGAACCTGAGTTTGAGACCTAAAGGGGATAATCTCTGATACATCCCATCCCACCCCTCACAGACAGGTTCACACTCAAGCAAAGGATGAATCTCACAAACATGTGGGGTGAAACAGGCCAGATACAAAAGAGTACACAGTACACAACTGCATTTATATGAAGGTGGAAAATCGACAAAAAAAAACCAGTGTATGCTCTTTGAGGTCAGAATATTCTGTTACTCTTGGGTGGGGTAGTAACTGGAGGGGACACAGCGAGGGCTTTGGGGTGGTGGTCATGTTCTGTTCCTTGAGCTGCGTGCTGGTTACCCAAGTGTGTTCGCTTTGTGAACTTTCACTGCATTTTTTTTTTTTTTTTTTGCGGTACGCGGGCCTCTCACCGCCGTGGCCTCTCCCGTTGCGGAGGACAGGCTCCGGACGCACAGGCTCAGCGGCCATGGCTCACGGGCCCAGCCGCTCCGCGGCATGTGGGATCTCCCCGGACCCGGGCACGAACCCGTGTCCCCTGCATCGGCAGGCGGACTCTCAACCACTGCGCCCCCAGGGAAGCTCTCACTTCATTTTTTAACTTGTGATTTACTTATGTCATATACTTACGGCACCTTTCTATATGCATCTCATAGTTCAATAAATGTTTACATTAAAATATTTTTACATGTCAAGCCAAACCTTTGCTTTATGATTCCTTGAAGGGACTCTCATATCTGTCTCTTTCCTCAGCTGGAAGATCACAGGGGTCACTCCAGAATGAAGACCTAGTGGGGCCAGATTCCTGGAGAATTTCTTGACTGTATTTGTGTGTGTGGATAAGCAGGGGGATGGATATGAAGCTCTACAGACTGAGCACGTCGGTGGAGGATCCTGCACCCCTTTCCTGCCACCGCCACCGCCAATAACTCACACTAACACACTAACCAGTTCTACTTTGCTGGAAGCCAATGGGTGCTTTGATGCCCAAGGAACCAATGAGATCGCCAGAATCTCTACTCTCCTCTGCCCCACCCCCTCTATCTGCTCCTGAAATCCATGCCCAGTCAGCTCCCACCTTCTGCCTACCACCCCAAGTCAGCTTCAGGGCCTAAAAGAGGCAGCTGGGGAGAGGTGGAGGGGTGTTTGTGAAGGAGCCTTTGGTCTTTACCTCATCAAATGACATCCTTGCTTCTTTGTCCTTCCTGCCCCCTGGAAAAGGGTAGGAGGCATTGCTTTCTTCCACTGCCACTGAGGGAGAGGGTTTTGAGTTGGACCTTCCAGACAACTTCCTGAAAACTGAGGTGGTAAGAAGTGCTTGGAGGGACAGGGAGGGAAATGCGTGAACACAAGGACATTCTTCCTCCTGATACTGCCTATCTGGTTGGAATAAATGTTTTTGGTTTCTCAGCTGGTACCCCAGAACCCACAGCCATACCAGATACTGAAACTCTGCCTGCGCTGAGTGACCTCAGGAGGGACCCACTCTTTCCTGCTCCAAACTCAGTGGGGAGACCTGGTCTACACTGGTTCGATGGTCTCCATAACCTGGAGCCTCAAGCTCACCTTCCCTAGTTTTCTGGCAAATCCCAGCACTCCCTGAACTCATCCTCTCTAAGTAGCTCCCCTAAAACACACTGAGAAGAGGGATTTGTACTTTCTGAACTTCCTTCCAGCAGGCTGAGTCCATGACCTTCTCAAGTCTTCCCAAGGATCTGCATTTTATTCACTAATTGTATCAGAAACACCCAGAACAGTGGCTGGCACATAGTAGGGGCTCTATAAATATTTGTTGGATGACGAATGGTTCTTATGCTTGGAAAGTCCCTCCTCCAGAAGTCCATCCTATGTCCCTCTTGCTGCCATTTAAATTTTCAGTTGTCTGGGTCTCAGAAGAGAGGGGTCACCTGCCATCAGTTTTGATTGACGGCACACCTCCTGTGTGCAAACCTTTGTGATATCCGACTGTCTCTTCATAATTAAGAGTCTTTGTACAGCATGGGGAAGTATAGACATTATTTTCTGGTGACTTTAACTGGAGTATAGTCTATAAAAATGTTGAGTTGCTATGTTGTACACCTGAAACTAATATGATGTTGTAAGTCAAAATACTTCAATTAAAAAAAAAAAAGGAGTCTTGGCTCATCCCAGTGCGTCTCACTGCCTCCCTCCATCCTCCACGTCCAGCCTTCATTCAACTTCAATGGTCTATTCTCCAAGAGTTACCCAAGATTTAATAAAATACAATGGAGGGTGGGAGGGAGGGAGACGCAAGAGGGAAGAGATATGGGAACATATGTATACGTATAACTGATTCATTTTGTTATAAAGCAGAAACTAACACGCCATTGTAAAGCAATTATACTCCAATAAAGATGTTAGAAACAAGAGGCTTGCTTTTTCTAATTATACTTGTTCTTCCTGTTTCTTCTTTTGTCACCATTTAAGTGAAGGCCTCTCCATTTCTCCATCCTTCTGTCTGTGGGCCTCTGGCTCTCTGTGTATCCTTCTCTGTGGCCCCTCTGTGTCTCTGTTTCTTTGCTGGAATCTGTTTCTTTCTTTGTCTGTGGGTGTGTCTCAGGCCCTCTCTCCCTCCATCTCTCTCTCTGTTTTCTTCCTTTTCCTTACAGCAAGTAGGTAAACAGGTGGTTGAGAAATGGAAAAAGGGTGGGGTGGGGGAAAGAAGAAGCTAGAGTGGAGTGTTTTCTCCCAGGTATCAGGGTCGCAGGTAGCTCCAACCCTACCTGGGAGCGAGTCCGGACAGGTGCAACTCCTGTCCAGATGTTGCGCAAGGGGAGGCGCGTGCCCAGGGCCCCGGGTCTGGGTCAGTTTCCCGGGCAGGGACAGTGGTGGAGGATTTGTTCAGACCAGAAATATCCTCTCAGGTCCCTGTCCTGGAGACAGACCCCGGCCGGCTGGGACTTCTCCTCCCCACCCGGCTTGGGGGCGGCCGGGGGTGAGGAAGGGGGGAGGCCGAGAGGTTGTTTGCCGGGAAAGGACAGCTGGGGACCGGCGAGGGGAGTTCCCTGCGTCTGGGCCGCGGGGGGAGCTGCAGGCCAGCGGGGGTGAGTAAGGCCCAGCGGACGCAGGAGGCTCAGTGGCGGCGGCGACGATGGGGAGGAGGGTAATTACGCTGGGAGGCTCTCGCCACAGCACGTCCCCACAAATGAGAGGCCCCGGGCCCCAGACACCACACAACAAAGCAGGAGGCAATTATTTGGCTCCAGTGGGAGGGGACAGCCCTTCTCCGGCCCACTGCTGCTGAGCACCGGGCCTCGCCGAGGGCGCGGAGGCTAAGGGTGCAGACTCTGCTCTCACCGGCCCCCGCGGGCAGGGGGACCCGAGGGACTCCCGCTGGGTTACCCTCAGTGGGGGTCCCCGTTCGGCAAGGCAGAGCTGTAGGAGGCCCTCAGCATGATTATAGCCATCCATCAGCCCGGAGCCTCCCACAAGGCCTCCAGGAGGCCTCCTGGGCACCCAGGGAGCGAGGCAGGAGGACCCGGGGCAGGGCTGGGGCACGAGAGGTTCTTTGTCGGTCCTGAGGAAGCCAGTGGCCACCACCTGAACCCCACCCTCCACCCCTGTTCTCCAGTTGTGGCCACACAACTGGCAACCGGGAGGCTCTCAGGCAGGTGGGGAAACCACAGAGGAGGGAGCTGGAGCCAGGGAGACTGCAGAGCACGTGGCCAGGCCTGGAATTCACACAATCGATATGCAAATCCAATGCAAATTTGTCTTCTTTTTCCCCTCAAAAATCTTCGGATCAGGCCCTTTTGGAAGAAGTGCAGTATGCCTGATCAGCGGGCCGGGGGTTGGGGGTTGGGGGGTGGGAGAGGCGCCCCGTTGTCTGCTGGCCTCCCTCTCTCTTTCCATCCACCCATGTTAGCTACAGGAAAACTGTTAGAAATCCTGTTACTACCTTGGATTCATTTAGGGCCTTCCTGCAAAGGACTTTCCCCTCTCCAGATGAAAGGCCCAAAGTACAGATGGGGAAAAAGAGGCCGTAAGAGATTTGGGTCCTCTCCCCTGTACTAAGAGCCCCCCTGGAGGATGGCAGGCCTCCTGGAACCTTCTGACAATAGCCCTAGGTTATCAGCGTGCTTACTGGGGGAGGGGAAAGAGTGCGGACGAGGAGCCCTAAGATCTGGTCTTGGTCTCAGCTCTGCCCCTATCTTGCTGGGTCACCTTGTTCAAGTCACTTCTCCTCCTTAAGGCTCGGTTCCCATGAATGTCAAATAACCAGCTCTGGCAAAATGCTCTTCCAGATGTGGAGTCCTCTTCTTGTACCAGGGCCATCCAGTGCTGCTGCTCAGGGGCCTTTGAGACCACTGTCCCCCTCTTCATCCCCACCAGATCTCACCCTTCCCTGCTCCAGGTCAACGGAGAGTGAACCCCTAACCCCTGTCTTTCTCTGTCGTCAAAATCTCACTTAAAATCCACTTCAGGGAGCCTGCTCTGATTAACCCTGCTGAGCCGATTGCTCCCTTATGTTGGGGTTCCCACCATCTGTGAAAGGCTCTGCTTGTCCCCTAAGTTTGGCTTTGTTGTTATTGTTGCTGAAAGAACTCTTAAGTAATTTTGAGGATGTGTGTAATATCCCCTTGTGCCTCCACCCTCCACCGCAGGCTGCAGGCAAGGACTGTGTCTCTTCCACTGGACTAGGGCCTTCCCAAGGACCTGGGCGGTGTCCTGGGGACACAGGCCCCCCTCAGGGTGGAACTGTGTCTCTACCATCAGATTAGGACTTTCCCCTGGGGTTGAGGACTCCGCCTCCCCGACTTGCCCCAAGCCTGTTTCCGGAGGAGCCGTTCTCAGGGGAGGAGGGACCCCGACAGCCTGCCTCTCCCAGGTCTTCACTGGCTGATTTCTCAGCTTCTCCTTCAACCCTCTGCCATGGCCAGGGTGGCTCATTTGCCATCTGCCTCTCCCGCCGGGGAGTCATTCTGCTTCTTCCTTCCTCAAGAAACTCTGGCCTGGCACCCGCCTCCCTCCCCCTCTTCCAGCCTCCTGTCTCCCTCATCCCTCTCTAGGGCCTCAGGGCAAGTATTTGCCATCTGCCATGTTAGTACATTCCTAGGGCTGGCTCCCAGGCTCTCTGCTGCCCTGGGGGGCCTGAGAACCCTGCTCATCAGAGCTGCCCTCCCCACCCCCAGAATGTTTGGATCCCTTGTTCACTCCCCTCCTAGGCTTCCTGGGGCCTGCAGTGCCAAGGCTCCTAAAGTCCTAGACTGCTTTCTCTACTCCAGAGCTGGAAAGGCTGTCAGAGTAAGCCTGGGGGTGCCACTGGAGCTGTGGGGATCTTCCTGAGTGTCTCTCATCCACATCTTCTCTGTCTTCACCTCAGAGAGACTCCTTACCTTGGAACCCCGCCACTTGATATTCATTTGTATACTGCATGTATTGGTCCAGCCCAATGAAATTAATGCAAACAAAATGCAAACACAATGCAAACAAATACAAAGAGGCGGCAACACTGGATGGCCAAGGAGAGGACTCCACGTGTGAAAGAGCCTCTCCTTTCTGTCCAGAGATGGTAATTTGGAATTCAGAGAAACTGAGCCTTAGAGAGAAGTGACTTACTCATGTGTTCCTGGCTGGGATGCCTGGGCCTTTGGAAAATTCCAGGGGCCACTGACCTGAGTTGTGCAACAGGTGTGCTCTCCTCTGCCTTAGACCTCATCCGGCTGTGGCTCTTCTTTCACACAGTTTCTATACTTTTCCATCTCTGTGAGTTTCCCCTTCTCTGCCTCCTGCCACTCCTTGCCGTCGGCACAGGAGCCCCAAACCCCACCATCACTCCCTGTCGTTGGGTGACAGAGGTGGTTCCCCATGTTGACTCTGAGGGGCCTCACCTGCCCCAGTGGGTGCTCCCCACCAACCTGCCCATGAGCCTAAAATCCCTGCCATTAGAGTGTTTCTGTGGATGCCAGTGGTGAACACAGACATATTCTATTTAAAGACCTGTGACACTGGGGTGGGGTGGGGGGAGGGTCTGGCTGATGTGTTCCCACCTCAGCAGAAAGCAGGAACTTGGAACTCTCCCTCCCTGTGGATTTGGGATTGTTGGAGAGGCCAGGGAAGAAAACTGGAGTGAAAGAAAGAGTAGTCACTGTCTAGAGATGCATTCACTCAACGGGTGTTTATTGAACACTTACTATGTCCCAGGCACTGAGCTGGGCCCTGAGGGTGTGGTGGAGAAGAGAACCTGCCCTCATATAGCACAGGCGGGTGTTCTCAAGCTTGAATTACACCAGCATCTCCTGGGGTGCTCATTAAAACAAAAGGTCCCACGCCCCTCTGGATTTAGTAAGTCTATGAGGTCCCAGGACTGTGCGTTTAGACAACCATCTCTCCTTCCCTTTCCCAGTGATGTTCATGCTAGTGGTCTGGGGACTACAATTTAAAAAGCCCTGGTGGTATGTTTTGGATTCTATGAACAGCCTGGAGTTTCGAGGCCCCAGGGAGGCAGAAAGAGGGGAGGAGGATGTTGGGAGGAAGAGTCAGCTGGAGCTGGAGGGGAGATGCAGGGTCTTCTCCTCAGGGCCGCTCTCTGCTTGCTGGTCCCCTCCTGGTCCCTCGCCATCCTAAGGAGCTGGGCTGCCTCCCTCTCCTGGGGAGGGCCTTGCAC
Source organism: Mesoplodon bidens (assembly GCF_964165515.1). Lineage (NCBI taxonomy): Eukaryota > Metazoa > Chordata > Mammalia > Artiodactyla > Ziphiidae > Mesoplodon > Mesoplodon bidens. The sequence goes on from NC_138179.1 coordinate 54,196,601, forward strand.
ATTCAGGTCTCTCAGCAGCCTGTTGAGTCTTGCCCTTCACCTCCCTCAGGGCCTCAGGGCACCGTCTCTGGAGTCCATGAAGGGTCAGCACCAGTGGGGATGGATGGCAGAGCTGTCTGGCAGAGACCCAGACCATTGTCCCCACCCTATCTGTTCCTTCCCCCAGTCTCAGAGGGCCTCCTAGAGTCAGTGACCAGGCTAAAGAGAGAGGGGCTGGGAGGAAGGGATTGAGGAAGCAGAAACCGAGGTAGAGAGCAGAGGCCAGAGGCTGCCCCCTCCCCTCCGCGCCTGGCGTTTGATGCTGGGGGTGCTGAGACATCTCCTCTCCCGGAAACTCCGAGGCCAGACAGATAAACACAGATGGAGGGAGAGACTCAGCTGCTTTATTTATGGGCCCGGTGACAGGCCCTCTCCTGTCTCAGAGTCACTAATCTACCAGGCGGAAGAGACATCCCACCCCCTCGCACCGTCTTCCCTCCCTCCTAAGACTGGGGCTCAGCCAGGCTCCGAACCTGCCCCCCACCACCAGTCAGGCGCAGGCCTGTGGCGCTAGCTCCTGTGGGCTGGGGGAGAGGGTCCAGGGGCTCAGGGGATACCCTCTCCCTTCCTCTCCTCCAACGAAGTGGGGAGCACACATCCCACTTCTTGCCCCTCTCCCCCATGTCCCACCCTGTTGTGAGTGGGACATAGAGAGCCTTTGGCTCTGCCAAGGAGACCCACTCCTGTGAATGTGCCTGGGGACAGGGGGATGACCCAGGTGCCACCTCAGGGGGTCCTTCCCCCTGAGAGGGCATACAGTTCAAGTGTCTTGATTAGGAAGTGTCTCAGGAGACCCCCTGGGCTGGCCCTGCTTGGGCCTCCCTAAAGCAGGGGCTGATAAGGGATTCTCTGATGTCCCTAAAGGGTCAGACCCAGAGCCACAGGATCCAGTTCCCTGCAGAGTTTCCTTCTTTGTGTGTGTGTGTGTGTGTGTGTGTGTGTGTGTGCCACACCGTGCAGCTTGCCAGATCTTAGTTTCCCAACCAGAGATCGAACCCAGGTCCCCTGCAGTGGAAGCGTGGAGTCCTAACCACCACTGGACCACCAGGGGATTCCCTGCAGTGTTTCCTTCTAACAAACTCCCTCTAATGGCAGTTAGCACCCACATAAAGGGGGTCTGGGGACCCATGTGAATTCTTCCTTCTCTCCCACACAACATATTCCTGCTCCTGGCACCCTCTTACATAGGGTTAAATTCTACTGCGGTACTGCAGTGGGATCCAGCAGTGGCCAGACTGAACAACATGGATTTCTCTGGCACCCCTGCCCTGTGCCCATCTGCACAGCCTCTTCATCCTGCCATTTTTATCCAGGTCTACCCCAAATCTGGGTAGGGGGAGGAGTAACTCATCCTTCCAGAATGGGTCCCTTAGGCCCATTCTGGAGGTCAGAGTGCAGCAAAAGGGCAGGAAGAGGAGGAGGTCAGGGAGGGGCAGATCCCTACCTGGTGGTCAGAGCTGGACACAGGGAGCCTTTAAAGCTCCAGAAGTTCGGGGATTTGGCTCAGAGGATCAGATGGCCAGCCGGCTCCCTGACTCACCAGACGGGTACCTGTTCAACTTGCCTCTCTCGCGCTCTCTCTCTCTTTTTTTTTTTAACGTAATTTATTTTTGGCTGTGTTGGGTCTTCGTTGCTGCGTGCGGGCTTTCTCTCTAGTTGCAGCGAGCGGGGGCTACTCTTCATTGCGGTTTGTGGGCTTCTCATTGCGGTGGCGTCTCTTGTTGCAGAGCACGGGCTCTAGGCGCTCAGGCTTCAGTAGTTGTGGCACACGGGCTCAGTAGTTGTGGCTCGTGGGCTCTAGAGCGCAGGCTCAGTAGTTGTGGCACACAGGCTCAGTCGCTACACAGCATGTGGGATCTTCCCGGACCAGGGCTTGAACCCGTGTCCCCTGCGTTGGCAGGCAGATTCTTAACCACTGCGCCACCAGGGAAGTCCCTCTCTTTCATTTCAGTGACTTTGGCTCATCCAGTGAGCCAGGGAGGAACTTCACCAAATGACATCCTCCCCGTCCCCCTCCCTGGGAGTGCCCTGCCCTGCCCTGCCCGCCTGCCTCTTCCCTTCCTCCACACCTATCTTTGTTCCCTCCCCCTAGCCCGGGAAAAAGGGGCGATTTGGAGTCCTAGCCTAGATTTACCATGAAGTCTCAGGCAGTTTCTTCTTCGGATAAATGGGCCTAGCTTAAGGATAAATGGCATTCACTGGCCTCTCCCCCTAAATCTACTTCACATTCTCCTCCAGGAAGCCCCCTCCCTAGATTTTCTTCCTATTCTCCCAGCACCACCTCAAGAATTCCATTCATTTGCTGTCTGCCCTTGTTTCTGGACTCTGATGATGAATCAGGGACGTGTTCTGTCTTTCCCCTCAGACTGGGAAATCTTTGTAGTCTAGAGCCATGTCTCCCCTGTCTAACCAAGAGCTCCCTGAAATGATCTCCTTCTGGACCTACTCCCAGCACGGAGCACAGAACCCTGCCCACTGGCAGGCGTAGCCAACAGCCCTGGGGATGGAGGAGGGTGGAGGAAGACAGGCACATTCATTTCTCTACTCCTGTAAACAGATCACCCCAAAGGTAAGCCCAGGGAGCAATGGGAACTTACAAGAAAGGCTTCTTTCCCAGTGGGGGTGACTTTTAATTTGAAACTAAAAAGAAGAAAGAAGAGAGGGCATTTTCCCCCAAGAGCTTCAGAGCACCTCCTCCCACCCTGCCTTCCTCTTCCCACTTGCTCCTTCCTTGGAAGCCCAAGACAGAGGGCAGAGGGTCTGTCCCATCTCTTCTGTAATGTCATGGTGCTCCCTCCTCCTCCCACTGGCCTGCCCCGCCCGCCTGAGGGCCCTGGCTCCAAGCCAAGTGTCAACCTGCTCAGGCTCACCCAGGGCCCTTATTCAGGGCAGAACCAGCTGCGGAGGCAGTGCCTCCTTTTCCTCCCAACATCTGTCAACACGAAGGCCCCCTTCCGCGTGATGAGAGGCAGAATCAATGTGTGAAGCAGCGTGTGGACTGCTCTGAACTCTGGGACAGTTCTCTGTCCATGACAGAGCAGGTGGATGTGTGTGTGCTCAGCTTGGGTGCATTTCCACCTCCTTCAGGTGAGCTTAGAATCCATGGTCTGGGAGAGGTCATTGTGTCCATTCCCCTGCCCACGCCCAACCCTCTACCATGCTGGATGAGCATCTCTGTTGGGTTTGAGACTACGACCACCCTAGCAAAGAAACCACCATACCCCTGGGAATTCCCCGGCAGTCCAGTGGTTAGGACTTGATGTTTTCACTGCCGTGGCCCGGGTTCAATCCCTGGTCGGGGAACTAAGACCCTGCAAGCTACATGGCTTGGCCAAAAAATACTAATAATAATAATGTAAAAAGAAAGAAACCACCATACCCCTCCCCAGTCTTCTGAAGCAATGAAATGCAGAGACCCACACAGAGCCATTCCCATTTTGAGGGCTACCCCTCTAAACCTAGGAGGCTGGGGTCCCATCTGGTTTCTATATGTTTTTAAAACATTTATTTATTTATTTATTTATTTATTTATGGCTGTGTCAGATCTTAGTTGAGGCATGAGGGATCTTCCTTGCAGCGCATGGGCTTAGTTCCCCTGCAGCAAGCGGGATCTTAGTTCCCCTTATGGAATCCACATCCCCTGCACTGGAAGGCAGATTCTTAACTACTGGACCACCAAAGAAGTCCCTCTCATCTGGTTTCTGCTGCTGCCCAGGAAGGAGTCTCTTCCCTTTTGCCAGCTGCCCGAAGAGCTAATAAGAGCTTGCATTTACTGAGCCTTTATCGTGGGCCAATCACACAGAGTTTCCTGTTGACTCTTCACAACAGCCCCTGAGGTGAGTCTTACTATTACCCCATTTTACAGATGAGGAAGTGAAGGCTCTGACAGGTTATGGTTGCCCTTCCTAGCCAGCATGCAGCTCCCCGCTTTGGGCCAAAGACTGAAGCATTGTTTGATGGACAGCAGCGGAGGCCCACTTGAGGGAAGGGGCACAGAACAAAGGAGGCCTGGCCCTCTCTTGGGAGGACACCTTCTTGGGCAGTGCTCAGTCTAGTGGAGGGGATGGATGGTCTGAGAGAGGAGGCAGACTGTGCTTGAAAAACCAGTGATTTCCTGACCCTTGATGCCAACATCCAAGGTGGCACCAGTCAGAGGCTTCCACGACTGTGTCTGGGTCCCAGGTATGAACCTGGCTCCCTGCCGACCTTGTCCTAGGAATAAACAGACCTGGGATTCCTCTTCCCTGAGGACAAGTGAAAATCCCTTTCTGATGCTGAAGGACTCTTGTGAGACACAAAGACCTTCTGACTTCCATGGGGCAGGCCTCCCTTGAAGGAAACTTCTCCCACCCGGAAGCAGTGGGGTGGCTGGAATGAACGCTGAGGGCATCTGGGACTTCCATCCAATCCCATTTCTTCTTCTTCGTCCTGGCCAAACTCTGAGGATTATGACAGTCCTCAGTGTGGGCAATAAAAAGTGCCTAATTGGTTGTTGTCCAGCCAAGGCTGCTCCCTGTTTCCCTCGTGGGGGTAGGAAACCGGCTGAGTCAGTTTCACTTTTGTTATTATAGCTTTCCCATGGTTGCTGGGCCCTAGCGGAAGCAGGGCACCCAGTGGGAGTCAGCAGCTGGTGCCTGATGCTGCTTCTGAGATGGGCATCCCCTGGGAGGCAGAGGGCCCCCAGAGAGGACCAGAACATTAGGCCATTCTGTTCCTAATCTGAGGAAAGAGGACACCACCCCTGCTGGCCTCTGTGGGAGTCAGGAGGAAGGCAGGGGATACCCTCTGCTTTGGCCTCGGTGATAGCACCCCTTACTTCTGCGGTAGACAGCAGAGGAGGAGAACACGGGCTCCGGAACCAGGCTGAGCCTGACTGTGCCATTATCCAGCTGGGTGATTATTTAAGCTCACCATGCCTCATCTTTCTCATCTGTAAAGTGGGGCTAAGTGTATGTAAAGTGCTTGGAGCAGTGCCTGGCCTGTAGTAAGTGTTGAATAATTGTAGCCATTAGTCATAGCTTGGCAGTGGGAGTGAGGAGATGGGATGTAAGTCAGGCTGAATTTGGACACGGTGGGATGGGGGAGGGGTGGGTGAGATGCCCTCTGGGGCAGAGAACCTGGGCTTCCCAAGGTCTTCTCTGAGGTTGCCATGCTGAACACAGCTCTCCTTGTTTCCTCCTGGAGATAATGGACTAGACCTGTCTACTTGGGTCTCAGCCAGAGATGGCACAGAGCCACCGGGCCAGCAGGCTTCTTCCCCTCCCATTTTGGGGGCAACCCTTCTAAGCCTGGGCTGCTGGAGAGCCCTGAAAGCCAGGAGGGTGAGTGAGACCCCAGAGTGGGAAATTCTCTGCCCTAGAGGCTGCGTCCGACTCTCCCGGTGCCCTCTCTCCCACCACCCACCTTGCCTCTCCCGACCTCCAGCAGGAAGGCTGCTCTTCTCTTCCTGCCCCTGATTCCAGAAAGCCCAGAGCCAAGCACAGGCTCCTTACATTTCTGGCAAACCTGCTCAAGTCCCCCGCCCAGGCTGCATCCTCTCCCCCTGCGAGTCTTCGAACAGGCTGTTTCCTCCGCTGGGAAACACCCTGCTCCCTCTGCCGCTCTCACCTTGTCCTTCCTGAGCCCCTCCTGTGCCCTTCCCTTCCCTGCCTGCCCCTGCCCTGAGACTCACCCCAAGGCCGGCAACGTGACCCTCCTCCTCTCTGCCTCAGTCCTGGATGAGTGTCCAGCCTCCCCCATCAGACTGGGAAGATGCGAATTGTGTTTTACTACTGAACCCACTGGACCATGCAGGTCACCCATGACCCCTCCAGGTCTCAGCCAGGATTACCCCTTTTCCCATTCTTCAGGCTTCCCAATTTTTTTTTTAATAAATAAATTTATTTATTTATTTTTGTCTGCATTGGGTCTTCGTTGCTGCGCGGGGCTTTCTCTAGTTGCAGAGAGCGGGGGCTACTCATTACAGTGGCTTCTCTTGTTGTGGAGCACGGGCTCTAGGCGTGCGGGCTTTGGTAGTTGTGGCTCATGGGCTCTAGAGCGCAGGCTCAGTAGTTGTGGCGCACGGGCTTAGTTGCTTCATGGCCTGTGGGATCTTCCCAGACCAGGACTTGAACCCATGTCCCCTGCATTGGCAGGCGGATTCTTAACCACTGCGCCACCAGGGAAGTCCCAGGCTCCCCATTTTTGATCCAGGAGAGTGGCATAGTCACTGGGCTGCCTGCCACCTCTGACTGCCCCTGGGGGCTTGGCAGACACACAGCCACCTGTCTCAGGAGGCTCAGGTGGATGCTGGCAGGCAGTGGAGGCCAAGAACCTCCCCACCAAGGACCCCCGCCCCCAGAAGCCCCTCCAGTGCTGGAAGCTGCCACAAGAGATCATCCGGTGACAGGGTCAGAACCCAGCTAGGCAGCTGCTGATACCAGAGCAGCAAGGGAGAGGGAGGCCCCAGAAAACCCCCCACCCTTTCCCTGCCACTGCTCTGTGTCTGCTGTCTCTTGGCTGGGGCGATGCTTATGGGTAGGGGGTGGAGTGGGAGGAACGGTGCTCGGCCCCTAGAGGGGCAGCTGAGATTTATGGGACTGGATTTTTACAGGCTGGGGAGAGGCCCCAGGTGGGAGCTGTGGAGCCCGATGGAGAAGCACATGCATAAAACTTCCCAACATGAAAGTCTCAGCAGCAGGTCCCCCCCCCAGGCCTGTGGGTGGTGAGAGATTTACAGCTCTTGCACAAGGCCTGGAGGGAGCCTGGGGAAGTTGCAAGGACACCTCAGAGCCAGAATAACTCCCCACCAAGGCCTTCACCTTTCTCCTCTAGGAAAAAAAATTACTCACCGAGAGAACAGGTTGGAGCTGCCAGAAACATGGTGAGCACTGCGGGAACCGCCCCACCTGAGTCCAGGTGGCTCCCAACTTCCTCCCCCACGCTGAGCTCTTCTCTGCCCCCAGGTCGGGGAGAGATGCCTGGAGCCATGTGGGGGAGGGCAGGGGGACAACGTCCAGGAGGGCCTCCCTCTGGGGACAGGGGGGCTCGTGCTCCTAGGTCCCTTTTCCCAGACGAGGAAAGGGCAACAGTGGCCTGGAAGTGGGAGCAGGAGTGTGGGTGGATTCTGGCCAGCTCTGGAAGAGTCTCAACATTTCGGGAGTACTTTCAGAGAGTGGATATGGGGTAGGAGTCTTATCTGAAGGGAGACAAGGTTGGCCCAATAAGGACACAAACACAGAAAGCCCCTGTGCTCAGGGGCCGTCTCTCATTTCAGCCGATGAGCCCAAAGGCTGAGCTGGGACTCAGGAGCGGAAGGTGCCTGACCCCAGCCCTACACCCTCAGCTCTTGCCACCAAACTCAGCTGCCAGTTGTCCCTTGGGCCAGACCTCTGGCTTCTCCCTCACCCGTGGAAGGATTACGTGTATCTAGGCTCTACCCCACTGGGGACAGCTCAGTTGGTTCGAGGGTGCGTTTCTGCCTCCTCCCTGACTCTGGACTCTGCACCCCACCACCCTGGTCCCCCACGTCCCCTTCACCTGCACGGAGAAGCCCTAAACCTCAGCTGGGTGGGGGAGGGGTACACGGCTAACCACTTGAAAGGGCCAGGTAGGCATCCCGGGACAGGTGAGGAGCCAGAGCCTTTGAACTGGGAGGGGGCGGGGCTGCTGCCAGAAGACGGAAATCCTGGGCCAGGCTTGCAGCGCCAGAGGGAGAAGAACGGGGAGGAAGCGCCATAAAAGGCCGACCCCACCCTCTGTACAGCCTAGGCTTCCGCTCCCCACCCCTTAGTCCAGCCTCCCAAGACCAGAGATGGCACGGAGACAGCCAACTGAGTAATGTCTCGGGTGCCCCGCCAGGTGGACAGAGACTCGCCCACTGCCAGGCCCCACCCTGAGTGGTCGGTCAGCACTCCCCAGGCCAGGGGCATGGTGGGGAGGAGACAGAGGCACTGCCCGTCCACACAGGGCACTGCTTGAGCCCAGCCCGACAGGCAAGAGGTTGGAGTGGGGAGCCCCTGTACTGGGCAGAAAGGTGGGGATGCAGCTGTACTGCCGTCTTGTCCTTTCTCTTGCTGCCTGGCAGCACGGCAGGGAAGGAAGACTAACTCTGGGTCAGCGCTCCAGCAGGGAGAGGGGGAGTCAAAGAGGAAAGATGGCTGTGCCCCCTTGGCCCCCAACCCCCTTCAGACTGCAGGCTCAAGGAGGAGTGTGGGGCTTCCCTGGTGGCGCAGTGGTTGAGAGTCTGCCTGCCGATATAGGGGACACGGGTTCGCACCCCGGTCTGGGAAAGGGAAGGTCCCACATGCCGCGGAGCGGCTGGGCCCGTGAGCCGTGGCTGCTGAGCCTGCGCGTCCGGAGCCTGTGCTCCGCGGCGGGAGAGGCCACAACAGTGAGAGGCCCGGGTACCGCAAAAAAAAAAAGAAGGAGTGGGACCGGGCTGGTCAGGACCTGCCTCCAGCCTGCCTTCCTTCCCAGGAGGTCGGCAAAATTACTCTCCTGGTACTGCTCTTTATTTTTTGAAGCCAGATCAAAGGTGGGAGCCAGCTGGGAGCTCTAGTAAAATCTCAGCAATGTGGAGCCTTGCAGTTTCAGTCGGGGAAACCAGGAGCTGGGGGGAGGGGCACTGTCCCAGGCCCTGCCTGCGGGCTCAGGGGTGAGACAAGAGTCCGGAGTGGAGCTGGTGGGTGGGGACCCGTCAAGAAGGGTCTGTGACCTGAAGGATCCGGGCCAGGCTGTGGTCACCTTGGTTTCCACTGCTCTTCTCTCCAAGTAGGGACCCACCCACGTATAACTCTTCCAGTCCCAGCATCCAAGCCAATTGGAACCTGTGTTCACATTGGCCACAGGTCATCCCACTTTGACCTCACTGCCCTCATCCTCGTCACCTGCTCCAGGGCATTACTTTGTAAACCAGGAAGCTCTTAGATTAGATAAACTTACTCCCTCCTGCAAAAAAAAAAGCACATGCCCCCTTTCCATTCCGAGTTCAGACTAGAAAAAAGCGTCTCCTCTTTCTTTATAGTTTCCTGGTGAAGCTGAGATTCCGTCACGTGTGCCAGCAGCATCTTTCCACCCCCTCCCCTTGCTCCTGTCCACACTGTCTTCCTGTGTAGGCCAAATAGTTGCCATTCTTGTTTGGGAGACCTTCTCCTTCCTCCCTAGGGCTACCACATGTCTTCTCCTTCCTGGAATCACATGGCCATCCCTAATATTGTGGCTGGACGGGGTCAATGGGATTCTTCATCCATACTGGTTTTCAGGGTGAACACGTCTCTGGCACTATCAGCAGGGGACATGTTGTGTGGGGGCCCCAGACATCCCACACTTCTTTCCTCAGGAGTCCTGAAGCCTGGAGAGGCTTGGTCCTGACTGGCACGCTGCCAGACACGAGGCTCGTCCAACAGAACAGTGAAAGATTTCCCCAGAGCTCTGGCTGGCCCTGAGAAGCCCTCCTCAATCATGACTGGGATGGCACTTCTTGTTGCCCCGGGTCCAGCTTCTCCCAGATGTGGAGGTCCCTGGCAAGGCTGATTGGGATGGACAGTGAGAATGTGCGTGTGTGTGTGTGTGTGTGTACCTGGGCACACACACTTAGGTGGGTCTGGATATAGAGGAAAGGAAGAAGAGAGTGCTACTTTACAAATTCTGCCACCATCAATGCACTGTCTAACTGTAGCCAACTGCCGCACCTTTTCAGGGCTTCGGTTTCCCTGGCCATAAAATATGGGGTTAACTGTCCCTCCTAGGGAAGCTAGGAGGATTCACTGGGCAATGGCTCTGAAGTGTCTAGGAGGAGAAGGAGAGCTATAAATATAAGCGATCATTAGAGAGTATTTCACAGCCATTTTTGTGGGCCCCCACGTTTTATTAATATTATTATTGTTATTGTTATCGTCACCACTTCCCGAGTCTCTGCTAGCTGGGTTGGACCTTCCAGGTGAAGGTCATGCTCCTGAGCCCAGCATCCCAGATAATGACCTCACTGAATTCCCACCCTCCACACTCAGGGTGCCTGGGGGACTCTCAGGAAGCTAGTGATGGTGACTGAGATGAGGCCTTGACAGAAGGGGGTCGGGGACCCAGAAGAGAAAGTGCCCGCCCAGGGAAATTCACAACCCCTCTGTGTCCCTAGGGATGTTTCCAGTCTGCTGTGGGAAGCCTGGGCTCAGAGAAACAGACATGGAGCTGTGGTCCCGAGGTCAGGAAGGGTGGAGAGGGGCTGAGTGCAGGGGAGAGGCCAAGGTGGAGAGAGGATGCTGTTACCCAGGCAGTAAGAGGAGCTGGTTGGTAGGAAATGATTCCTTGGAGAGGCAAATGGTTCTTTTCAAGGAGTCTTTGTAGAGGATAGAACATACTCTGTTTTCAGGTGAATCAGGGCACAAGCCTGGCAGGCAGTGGGCACTCCATGAATTCTTGTTAAACTGAATTTCCGTGCTTGCCTTTCTACTCCAGTAAGATTAAAAACCCCGCATTCGCTTTTGGAAATGCCTTGGGCGCCCCCTGGTGGCGACACACAAAGGCTGAGGGGGCACCAGTGCCTTCCATCCTAATAGGTTCCTGGCGGGGGGGCTGCCCTTTCCTCCTGAGTCCCCACAGACCTCATCCCAAGGGGACTGGGAGTAGGAAGAACCAGGGAAAAAGGAACAACCCTGTGGGGGAAGGATGAGTGGAATGTCCTTGCTGGAAGATTCCATGGCAGTTGGGAGGGGACAGCCATCTGTCTGGGCAGGGGAACCAGGGTGCAGAGGGAGCTGATGAATCAGTGTAGGACTGGCATCCCTGAGCAGTGGAGAAGGAGGGGTGGCTGTGTGTGTGCACCTGCGGTGTGGAGTGGGGTTGCTGCCAAAGTATAATAGGGAGATACATTTCACAGCCTCTGTTAATTTTTCATGCTCAGAAAAAGAGTAAGGAAACCTGGATAATTGAAATCAAAGATGGACCTGGGAGAGAAAAAAAAATGGTTCATTTAAACTAGGTGTATGTCCCATCAAATCTTTCTCTGGGCATGTAAGTGTGTCAGGGATGGTTTGAAAAGTCTGTAACTTTGATTTTTCTGCAGGTGGAAAGAGGAGAGATGAGAATGTAGAAAACCAAAGGAAGAAAAGGGGAGAAGCAGAGGCTACTGGGAAAATCCTTAAGGCAGAACGTGCAGCCTTTAGAAGACTGAGTTGTCTTCTTCAAAAGTAACAGTAAAGCTTGGGTTGTAGGGATGGGTTGTAGGGATGAGTGGGGATTAACAGATAGTCAAGGGCTGGGACATTGATATTGTTCTAGTTTCTGGACATCCAACACCAGCTGCACCATGTGGTTCCTTTCATAGGAGGCCCCAGAAGGAATGTGGAGCCTCTTAAGGGCAGACTGTGGTTCTACAGCCATCCCTCCCTCCTTGTGGTGCCCTCGGCATCCTCAGGGATAGATGCTCACTCTCTGGTACTGATGAATCAGATGGGGGCAGCCACATGCAGAAAAGAAGGACAAGGAAAATGTCAGGAAGCAGGAAAAGCATGGGAAAATGAAGAGGGAAGGGGGTTAAGAGGCAGACAGGGAAGGAGAAGTGAAGTGGAGGTGGAGGAAGCTGGGCTTGGAAGAGAAGGGAATAAGTACAGGAAAAAGGTTAAAAAGATGCAGTCATTCAGTCAGTCAACAAACATTTACTGTGCACCTACTATATATCAAGCAATGTGCTGGGAGTGGAAGGTGCTATGGTGGACAAGACAAATACGGGGATTTTAGGGGTGGAGAATGGGTAGCTTTATAAATTAGAAATGGGGAGAAAGTGACAACTTAGAACAGGAAGAGGCTGAAAGCACTGGAAACAAGGGAAATATCACCGAGGGAGAAACTGTCTCCAGATGCACCCAGGAAAGAGATGTTTCTCCTGGTTGGTGCTGAGACCCACAGCTGGAACCGCCTGTTGGCCCTGGGGCCACGGAGATCAAAGCAGGTAGGATGGGCAGGGGAGAAATTCAGGACGGGGAGGGACAGGAGTGGGTAGAGGTGGAGGGTACAGTCTGTTCACAGTGGTTTACTTGAGCACCGCCGTCGGAAGATATCTTTGGGATGACGAGTGGTTCTCTAATTTGGCTGCCTGTTGGAATCACCTGAGGAACTTCTTAATACCGTCACCAGGGTTGCACCCCCAGAGATTCTGATTTCCTTGGCCTGGGATGGGACCCAGGCTTTAAAATTTATTAAACGCTCTCGAGTGAGTCTAAAGCGCAACCAGGACAAAGCAGGTATTAGGGGATGGCTGCCTGGCCTCTTTTCTCTCTGTGTAGTATGGGGGCATCTGTGGGAAGCAAAACTGTGTGGTGGTTTTAGGGTGTTGTAACTGAGGCTCAAAGACACCAAAGGTCCTGACAAAAGTATAATGGGGTCCTCTCCTTAGAAGGTGCTCCCTTCCTCGGCTGTGCCTCTGGTAAGAACAAGAAAGATGGCAGGGAAGAGCAATTTAAATCACTAAGAACTGCTGGCAAATTCTTCTACGTTTTTGCACCCTGCGTCTCCACCCACACACATGCAAACTCCCCCCCCCCACTTCTGCTGTCTTCCTGATGGGGCCTCTGGGGTAGGAGAAGCACAGCTGCCCCAGCTTTCATCCCATAAGAGGTTTGGCAGCCGCCTGGCAGGATATTCAACCCCACCTCCCAGCCCCCAAATCCCTGCACCCTAAAATAGCTGAGTCCCTGAACCCGGATGTAGTCCTTGGCTTGACAGTGAAGCAATCTTAACTTGAAAAATGGCCTGGGAACAGAATGCACGGTCTATATAAACAAGTCCTATGTAGATGTAATTGTATGCAAATATTCATTCTTTAACTCGGCATACATTTCCTGCTGGTCCTCTAGTATGGGCCTCAAACCTTCCACTGCAGCTCACAGTCTAGTAGGGAAGTAAGAAGTAAGAATAAAAGTGTGCAATGCAGTGTGAGTGAGTGAAGCCCTTTGCATGTGCCAAGAGCAGCCCAGAGAAGTAAAAAGCTCTGGCTCAGCAGGAGTTCAGACTTTGAGCAGGTTCGTGAAGGATGCATAGGAGTTTACCAGGAAAAAGGAAGGGAAAATGTAGGAAGGGAAATAGAGAGATGCTGCGTAAGTGTTCAGGAACTGTGGAATCTTTTCTTGAGGCAAAAAGGTAGGATTTGTGGAAGGAGAATAGGGTGGCAGAGGGAGATAAAGCATGAAAGGTACACAAAGAGTGTGAAGGACATTGTTTGCCTAGAAAGGAGTATGGACTTTTTATCCAGAAGGGTGCAGGGAGCCAATGAAGGATTTAACTAGAGGAGTGATATCTTTTGAAGTCTTGTTTTTTCAAAGGCTAAATCTGAGAGGGGTAGACTGGAAGAGACTAGTAACATTTATTCAACAATTACAATATACTGGGCATTCTGCTCTGTATTTTATCACACCAACCCTTTATGATAGTGTTCTTCAAACTGCCAGTCATGATCAAGAAAAGGAAGTGGTGGGAGGGATAAATTAGGAGGTTGGGATTAACATATACACGCTACTATATATAAAATAGATAACCAACAAGGACCTACTGTATAGCATGGGGAACTATACTCAATATTTTGTAATAACCTATAAGGGAAAAAAATCTGAAAAGGAATATCTACATATCTATCTATCTATCTATCTGGACACTGATGTACACCTGAAACTAACTTGATATTCTAAATCAGCTAGACTTCAATTGAAAAAAAAGGAAGGAAGGAAGGAAAGGAGGAAAGAGGGCGGGAGGGAAGAAAGAATAAGATAGGACAGGATAGAAAACATCCATCCATCACGGGGAGGAAGGGTAAGTATTGTTTTTGGAAAGTTTTATCACACACTCACAGGAGTATAAGTGTACTGAGTCAGGATGCAAATATATTTCTCACTGTGGGGTTATGATTTTTTTTTTTTTTTTTTTTTTTTTTTTTTTTTTTGCGGTACGCGGGCCTCTCACTGTTGTGGCCTCTCCCGTTGCGGAGCACAGGCTCCGGACGCGCAGGCTCAGGGGCCATGGCTCACGGGTCCAGTTGCTCCGCGGCATGTGGGATCCTCCCGGACCGGGGCACGAACCCATGTCCCCTGCATCGGCGGGCGGACCCTCAACCACTGGGCCACCAGGGAAGCCCGGGTTATGATTTTTTTTAAAAAAGGAAAGCCACTGCTCTAAGATGTAGGTGTGATTAGCCTCATTTTACAGATGAGGACATAAGGCGCACGGAGTTTCGGTACCCTGCCTCTCTGTAAGTAGGCTGTGCGAGTTTCGAGCCCAGGCTGGTCTGAAACCAGAATGGATTCCTTCTCACTAACGCCTTCCAAAGTTACACAGCCATTGGGAAGATAAACCTACCCGGGGAGCGCCTTGGCCAAGTGCTGAACTCACAGCACCTCGTTCAAGGAGGTAAGTGGGACAGAAGCCAATTCTGTCCACCCGAGGCGCTGGTTAGAATGCATATTCCAGGAGTGCCCCACACACGGGAGGCAGCCCCGGGAATCTACTTTTAGAGAGCTTCAGGTGATTTTGATGCCCACGTTAGCGGGTCGATGCAATAACCAGTTGAGGATTAAGAGGGGTTTGAACTGAGACGGTGAAAATACTCCCCTCTGAGAGGTGTCACTTAGCCCCAACTCCCGCTATTGTGTCTGACTCCAATGCCTCGCTGTACAAAGTCGCCCGGAGGTTCACCTCCCTCTCCAGAAGCGATGAAGGGCGAGAGACTAAATTAAAGACTGGTGGTTTTCCACTCAACAGGTACAGGGTTCAGTGGCCGAAGACCAAAAGGCCGCTGCCACACCAGGACGACACTGGATTGAGGCGCAAAGTAGATGCTATTTATGGGGCATTTTTCGGCCTCACCCTGATGACTTCTGATTGGCTTTAGGGCAGATCTATCACTCATCTTCTGGGTTAGAGGTGGGTGGAAGGTCAACCACGACCAATACAAAACCAGTCCTCAGCTAAGCCCCTCCCCATCCAGCTTCCTGTTGCTGTCCATCAACTACCTTGTAGGCGGGACTTTGCCTCCAGCCAGTTGGCTGGCGAACATGTCGTTCACTCTTCAGTAGGCTTCCGGTTGGTGCCTTCTACCGTCCATCAGTGACATTTCACAGTTCTATTGGCCAAACCAACGTCGCTCTAGGTGCCTCTCTTTGATTGGTTGGTGGTGCTGTCGGTCCCCAATGTACCGAACTCTTATTGGTGAACGCTGCCGTCGCTCGGGCGGTGGCGGGCTCCGGGATTGGCGGGTGCTAAGCGGGCGGTGTCAGGCTCTCGGTGGCGGCGGAGGCGGCGGAGGCCAGGGAGGAAGATGTCGTAATGAGCGGTGGGTCCTGGCCGCTGCCGGCGGGGTCTTCCCGGCTCTCAAGGGTCGGGAAGACGGGCAGAAGCCGCAGGGAGGAGGAGCCGGGGCTGGGGGTTCCCCCCTGGGGCCGGGCCTGGCGCCGGGGCCCGGCTCTGGGAGGGGCGGGGAGGGAGGATTCCCGCCCGGAGGAGGAGCGGGGCTGGCCAGCCAGGCGGAGGCACCCGGAAGGGGGCGTTCGACTCCCCGCCCCCTCCGAGCCCGCTGGGCTGGAGGGCGGCGCTTCCGGGGGCCGGCGAGAGGAGCGGGCACCCGGGGCGGGCCTGGCACCCCCTCCGCCCGGTGGCCGACCCGCGTGAGCGCTACCAGGCCCGGGGACGTTGCCTGGGTCTGCTCTGAGGAGGCGGTCGATGTCCTGTGCGCTTGTTCTGTGTTCGGGGACCCTCTTGCATTCTAACTCTAGGTGCCCGTCCGCAATTCAAGGTTCTCCCGTGTGCAGAGAGGGGCGGGGGAATGCTTGAAATTCCGACGGCGCCAACCACATGGGCACTGCTGGGTGTGGAAGCCAACCTAGTTAGCGATGTATCCCAGTCGAGAGATGGTGTCAGGACACGGGGGCACTCCCTAGGCAGATGACCTCTCGCCTGAGACTGCGGAGTGGGCAGAAACCTCCTCTTAATATTTTCACTTGCATCCTTGAACCTCCAACTAGATTATCTGCCAGCTCTTTGCAGAATTGTGAAACGTTTAAGAACTTGTTGACAGAGTTCCCAGCCTGTTACCAGACGTCCCGGGCGGGGGAGGGAGGGGACTGCTGAATCCCAAAGGCCAGGAGCAAACCTAAGGGATGACAGAAGAAATAAAACAAAATGGATACTTACTTTCTTCCTCCACCCCACCTTCGTCCCCATTACGGTTCTCAGCCTCCTACCCATGCTTCTTGGCTTATGTTCCTGGTGGCTTTCTAATTTTAGATGAAAAGGAACTGCGTCTTCTCCTCTGGGCAATTGAGAAACTTGTCCACACTTCATCCCTTGGTTTTGACTCCAATATAGTGTCATGTCTAATTGTTTCTTAATTAACTTGATCCAGAGGGACTCAGTCTGGCTTTTCTCAGTGCACATTCTCCCGAAGTTTGTTTCTTCTGAGGCTACTTCTTGCTCACTTATTTGATTTCTTAGAGAAAGGGAGGGAGGAGCCGGTAGTTCTGCTTTAAACAGTTGGCCCATGGTCCCCCATTACATGGGTTTCGTTGCAGATAGAAGGGTGATGATTGTTGCAAGGTACACTGGCATGCACTGTCTAAAACTTGCGTGCTGTACCCCAGAAGGCATTAAGTATCACAGTGGAGGGCTAAGTGTTGAGTTGGTATTTTGGGTAAGAGTTTTGGGGCTAGAAAGTTTAGGGTGTTGGCCAGCTCACAGTTAGGCTTTGAAGGGAATGATGGTGGAGTCCACACCACAGGAGTAATTTTGATTTGATAACACAAATCCGGTGTCTGCAATAATGAATATAACTGCAGTGTCTTGTTTTGTTTTAAATTCTTGTGTGCGATGAAGGGGGCGAATCTGTCAGACAACCTATCAATTGGGCTGATGATGTCATTGTTCCAGTGGCTTCTAACAGGCATTAATACCTGTTGGAAATGGATTCTCATTGGCTGGGGCGATTGGTAAGTTTTCTAATTCTGGTTCTTCCACTTGGTTGTACAGAGGCTTAACCTCTTTGTTTAAAAGCAGCAACAACAACAACAAGAAAAAGAGAAGGAAAAAAAAAAAAAAAAGCTGGTCTGACATAATTATGAGCCCCCTGAGCTAGGCTGCTAAAGACACAGTCTCTTTGCCAAGGAGACCCAAGTAGAGTTAGTTCATAATTGGAGCGTCACCTGACTGCTCAGCAGGGAGAACTGACTCCAGGAGGAAGAGTTTGGCCTCACTGTTGACAGCACATAGACTGGCAGGCTCTTTTCTCTCAGATTCTATTAAGTTTGGGCCTCTGGAGGTTCGTCAGAGGAGAGAAGAAGCTTTAAGAAGATGGTGGCAAATGCCTGGGGGAAAGGAGCCTCATGGCATAACAGCAGAGAGGACAGTTCATTTTGATATCTTTGGCCTTGAAATTTCTAGTTCTTCTGTTGATGAATAGCAGCCTTTCAGAGAAGTTGCATAGTCTCTTGTACCCTAAACAGTTTTGCTGTAGGTATGTGATCATTCCCAAGCTTGCTTTACGCAAGTATTGCCCAACCAGGGCCTTTCTGAAAACATTTAAGCTTGTTGCAGCTAACCAGTAGACCCTGGTATTGGCTTGGGTTTAGCAGTCTTCTAGACCTTGCCCACTCCCATCTATATGATGGAAATGTAGCATGTTCTTCTAAGACTTACCTTTACCCCTTCTCTGTAGACACACAAATTGGAAGCCTTACTTCCAAAGATTGAAAAACTTAGGAATTATTTTGGAGGAGATGGAACAATAGCCACAGAATTAAAGATGCAGAGAAACACTGGGCGTGTAGAGTATCAGAAAGTGTAGAGATGGGAACACTTCTGAGTTTAAATGATAACGTTGTCCAATCTGAAACCTCGTGGGCTGCAGACTTAGAGCAAAATCTATTTGGAGAAACTCCAGTATTTTCTTATTAGTGTATTGGGTGATACATCTGGAGTGTCCCTTTGAGCAGCTTAACTGGATTTGTGAACGTCTTCCCAGCAAGTTCTAAGCCAGGACACTTGGCTTCCATGGTGGGCTGGAAGCCAAGGTGGGCTGAGAAATGGACACCATTATGGAGTACATGTGTTGATGTTTTTGCTTTGCTTTTGTTTGGATCCACGTGCAACTCCTCTTGTGACTTCCTTCTGTTGAAGGAAGGGGAAAAAGCTTTGCTCTTTATTTCTTCCTTCATAGCGCCAGCACTTAGATCTTGATATTTCTGAACATAGTTGAAGGTCTCTTTCTCTCTGAAGAACTACTTCCTCGGTTATCAGATCTTTTTCTGGCTAGCAGCATCCTCTTAGGAGACCTCAGGGTGAGGAGGTCTCACTTTGCTGTCAGTTATCTGTTGGAGCTGGGTGGAAAGATGAATGAAGTGGGTAAACACATGGGGCATTACTAACTCAAGGGCACTGTCAGCTTGAGTAGGAAGGAGATCCGAGATTGCCCTTGTGGAGATGTTCCCAGGTAGTACTGGTTGATTTGTTCCAGTGGACAGGATCCCAGAATGGACGACTGAGATTTCCACTGCCTCACTCGAGGCCGAGAGGAGAGCCCAGGAGCAAGCTGAGTCAGCACCGGCAGCCTGAGGGACGCTACCGCTTCCACTGCACGCCTAGGTCGCACTCTTTGCGGATGCTCTGAGGCCGCCACTAGCATAGCGGATTGCTTCTCATCAGGATGGGCTTCGAGCTGGCGTGCTCCTGGGAGATGAGCTCCACTCAGGAGCAGCGGAGTCTAAAGGGCTAAGTGCCCTGTTTTGCTGCTTCTCAGTTTACCCTCTGTGAGCAGCTCCGAGCTATGTTGAGACGTCAGGGCTGTTTGGGTCCCAGGAAGAACGTGCTTGCAGACCCAGCTGTTTGAATCCTTCCGTTGGCCATTTCCCCGAGCTATAGTTTGTTTCAGCATCGGAAGTGCATGCTGTCCCTAGCCAGAAGCGCCACCACACTGAGAAGTGTTTGTCCCCATGCTGTGATTTAGGCTGTTAGGTGGTCTCTTCGTCTCAGCCATGCAGTGAAAATGGCTCAGGAACCAGCAGGCACTGGCCTCCACACTCCCAAATGTCCTCTCTCCAGAGCTTCCTCTTTGGGGTGTTTGTTACCTCTCCTGGGGGACTTGGTGGAATCACAAAGCTGCCTTTCAGAGGGTGTAAATAGGCAGTGAGAGACACAGGCAGGGCCACGTGATTGGATGTGGACTATTTCTGCCCCTGGCCAGTGTCTAACTGGGAGTCTTCTCAGACTAGCCTCAGAACAGACCAAAACATTTCCCAGCCATCAGAAAAGTAAATGGTGAGCCAGCCCTCTCGTCCCAGGGGAAATGAAGTCACTACTCATTTCAGAACCGATCGTAGCCCCGGATGAATGTGTGAAGTGACTCACAAATAAAGCAGAGAGCACGCGTTTGTACCTAATGATATTCTTTAGGGGGGGAAAGTATGTCTTGGGTTTTTTTTCTCCTGTTTTTCCTCCTGTTTCTGAGGCCCAGTATTTTTGTACCATCTCCTGGGACTGCTTCTGTCAGAGTGAAGAGTTCTCACCATCCCCTGCTGGCTGCCCCGAGTCCCCACTCACTTCTCCAGGGTCCCTTCCAGTCTGATAGGATGCAAACTAGCAACGACACGGTCGTGTTTTCAGGAGAGAGATTCAGGGTGGAGACACGTAAGACGTATTCAGACAGCAGGCATGCACGTTGTCTTAACTCACTCGGAAAAGAACTTCTTCCCAGTACTTGTTAATTGAAAGAAGCATTGAGATGTGGTGCCCGGTGTGTGGTGATGAGGTATGTGCTTTGAGAGTTCTGTCCAGGAGAAAGACCGGACCGTGCTGGTCCACGCACAGGCTCTTGTCCTCGTGTGAGGTGACTAGCAAGGTTGAGTTCCTTCTGGGACTGGATCGGCAGAGCTGACCTGGTGAGTGGATCCCAGCCTAGTGCCAGGATATGCAAGTCTGCAGGTTTTCTCCTTTGGTTCTTAAATTCTACTCAGGCTCTCCCGCTCTGCAGCCTCCAGGATTCATTCATTTATGCACTCAACAAGCATATATCAGGCACTTGCTGTGTGCCAGGTTGTGGGGTGGGTGGGTGGGGGGTGCGTCACTAAGTAAGGCAGAGAGAAGTCCCTGCCTTTAGGAAGCTTACATCTTAGTGGGAGTCAATAAGGCTAACTAGTAGATACTAGACAATGAGAAGTGCTAAGGGGAAAAACCAAATAGAGGACGGGAGAAGTGAGAGGCACGGTTTACATAGGGTGGTCCGGGAGGGGAGTCTGAGTGAAACCCTGAGGGAAAGGAGGGACTGAGCCAGGCTCAGTCTGGGGAGGGGCTGGTGAGAACTCAAGCAGAGAGAACAGCGAGTACAAAGTCCCCGAAGAGGGGCCGTACCTGGCCTGTTCAGGAACAGCAGGGAGGCCAGCGTGGCTGAAGCGGTGAATGACGGGGAGAAGTCAGAGAGGTCACATGGGCCCCTTACGTGTCATGGTGTGGACTTTGGGAGACGGAATGAACTGGGGGCTCTGAGCAGAGGAGTAACATGATTTCATTTACGTTTGATGGATCTCTGGATGCTGTTGAGAATAAACCAGCAGGGACAAGGTCAGACGCCCAGCTAGGAGGCTTCCGCAGTTATCCAAGTGAGAGATGATGGGGACGTGAACCTGGGTGTTAACAAGAAGCGGTTGTGAAAGCAGTCGGATTCTGAACATATTTTGAGGGTAGTGCCGAAAGTGTTGACTGACAAGCGTAGAGTGGAAAAAAGAAGGGTCGAGGACGGCTCCCGAGGTTTTAGGGCCGAACAGCTGAAAGGATGGAGTTCTGTTCACTGCCGTGGGGAAGTCAGAAGAAGGCACAGAATTAGGGAGATAACAGGAGCTCTGTTCGGGGCTAGGTACATTTGAGTTGCTTATTAGTACATCCAAGTGGAGATGTCAGTAGGCAGTGAGATATACAAGTCTGAAGATACAAGTCTGTGAGTCGTCATTATATAGAACCTATATATATTATTGGTTTCTAAAGCTCTGAGACTAGATGAAATCCCCCAGCAAATAGGTGTAGACAGAAGAAAAATAGGTCCCAAGACTGAGCCCTGGAGCAGCCCAACCATTTAGAGTTTGAGACAAGGACCCAGCAAAGGAGTCTTAGAAGAAGCAGCTAGAGAGGTAGGAGGCCACCCTACAAGCCAAGTGAAGAAAGTGTTTCAAGATAAGAGGCGCCAGCGGCGACCAACGCCATGATGAGTGTGGCGGAAGCTGCCGCGCCGGTCTCGGACCCGGCTTCGAAACCTAGGGCGCTGGTGCACCTACCTACCCCAGTGCGTGGGAGAGCTCGGATAGCTGGGCCCGGGAGCGATTGCACGCCCCAGCTGCGGCCGTAGAGTCCTTATTTTCTCTTCTCCCACATGGGGCGTGGCTCAGTCGGTGTCAAAGCCTGCAGCCCGTCCGGTCGCCAGGGTCCTCGCACCAAAGGACCACCCATTCACCTTCCCTCTGGGGGCGATGTGCAGGCCAGTTAGAAACCTCAGGCTCCCGAGGGAGCCAGGTCTCTTCCCCATTTTCTCCCCCTCGGGGGGCCCTGTGGGCAGCCCAGGGCTCCACAGGGTCAGGGCTGAGTACCGAAGTTGGGGGACGGCTGCTCTCAGATTCGGACTCATGAGGAGCCGCCCCAATCCCAGGCACGGATTCCACCCCCGGTGGTGGTCGGGACTCCTTGCTAGTGTCCTCTCATTGGGAACTGGAAAAAAAAAAAAAAAAAAAAAGATAAGAGGCACCGGGGCTTCCCTGGTGGCGCAGTGGTTGAGAGTCCGCCTGCCGATGCAGGGGACACGGGTTCGTGCCCCGGTCCGGGAAGGTCCCACATCCCACGTGCCGCGGAGCGGCTGGGCCCGTGAGCCGTGGCCGCTGAGCCTGCGCGTCCGGAGCCTGCGCTCCGCCACGGGAGAGGCCGCAGCAGTGAGAGGCCCGCGTACCGCAAAAAAAAAGAAAAAAAGAAAGAAATAGGGGCCAGTTGTCAGATCAACACCAGCTGGGGTCTAAGAATTAACCCTCGAGCTTGGCAACGTGGAGGTCACTGGTCGTGGGAGCAGTGTTTGTGGTGTGGATGGGAGGGGGCCAGCTGGCTGGAACAGGTTCAAGAAAGACTAGCAGGAGAGAAATGAGGGACAGCAAGTATGGGTGACTCTTGCCAGGAGTTTTGCTTGAAAAGGAGAGAAATAATGGATCTTGGCTTATAAAGGGAATTTTAACTTCCTGATGAAATTGTGGACTCACATCAGGGTCATGGGCTGAGGCTGGGGTCAAAGGTGGGAACAGGCAAGACAGGATGGCTCAATAACTGGGTGGAGACAAGATCTCCCTTCTTTAGCCTGTGGCATTAGCCACACCCAGAACTGTTCTCATTTCATGAAAAGTCAATGAAATTCCTTTTACTGTTAGGAGCTCTTTATATGGTTATTATAGTTGTTGGAGATTTGCTTCTCAGAAAGGCTCAGAGCAGTTTGGAGTCTTTCTTGATCCTTTCTCCAGCTAAGCTGATTCTCTAAGCCCATTTGTCAGCTCCCTTTGAGGTCCAACTTTGTTCTCTAAAACCAGCTGTGGCTTGCTTTTCCCTCACCAGCTCTGAATTCTTCCAGGCTAGGCAACTGGAAAAGACTGGGCTTAGGAACGGTTTTGTTGGCTTCAGGCCCAACTGAGCTGACCAAAATAGCCAGCAGGAGAACTGTCTACACAGAGTGAAATTCCTCCAGGGGAAATACCGTAGCAGACAGCCAAGATGGCTATAG
This sequence comes from Mesoplodon bidens, assembly GCF_964165515.1. Taxonomy (NCBI): domain Eukaryota; kingdom Metazoa; phylum Chordata; class Mammalia; order Artiodactyla; family Ziphiidae; genus Mesoplodon; species Mesoplodon bidens. The sequence goes on from NC_138179.1 coordinate 54,219,387, forward strand.
CCAGGGTGGTAGGACCCCACGAGGCAATAAAAACCTTCCTAGTACCCCCAGGCCTGGCTGTGGAGTTTGAGCCAAGTTCTTTCCCAGAGCCTGCTGTTGTGGTATTTCTTTGGATCCCTTCTCTCTCAGCCCCTGTCTCAAGAGTAGTATTCTCAGGTGAAAGACCAGTGGAACAGCCCCTAGTCTGATGGCCAGGGCTCCGGGGTCCCACCTGAGGCCTCTTCCTGTTACGTGGTGCTTGCTCCCCGAGTCACCCTATGGAAAGAGCCCTAGAACAGAGCTGCACTCCCTGCTCCGTGATGGGGGGTGGGGGGAGTTCTGTGAGGGGTGCCGTGGGGCATATACACTGGCACAGAGCAGGGGCACTTACCCCAGACTTGGGGAGCAGGAGGGAAGATGTCGGGAGAGTTATAAATGAGCTCTGAAGAGGGACCGGAGTTGGCCAGACAAATGGGAGCAAGTGTGCTTAGGCTCCGAGTGAGAGAGGCTGTAGTTCCAGAAATGGAAAAAACTGAAGTGTTTGTCCGGAGAGTTGGAAGGGCGAGAGATAAAGTAGGAGAGGGGGAGGTGCAGGGAGGGAGGGGGCGGCTTGTTTTGGCCTTTATAAGCTTATCTTAAAATCCTTTGGAAGCTACTGAAGGATTTAATCTGGGGAGTAACTGTGTGGGATTTACATTTTAAAAGAGTCTTCAGACCAGACGGTGGAGGCTGGATTGGAGGTGGCTAGGCCAGAGGCTGGGAAGCCATTTTGAAGGCTTTGGGCCGAAGGTGGTTAAGGCCAGCGTAATGCAGATGGAGAGAGGTTTGTATTTAGGAGGTAGACCCAGGAGGACTTGACGACTGAACGGTGATGAGGATGGCGTTCAGGTTTCCTTGTGATTGAGAGGCTGGTTTCACCAAAAATGTTCATCGTTCGTTCAGCCTGCAGGCACTGAAGTGTCGCTGTGCTGTGTTAGGCTTGATGTAGCAGTTCAGCGGCGAAGACAGACCTGGGCCACCCTTCCCTTCCATGAGTGTGGAAGAGAGACATGAAGCCCATGATTATTATTATTTTTTTTAATTTAATTATTTATTTTGGGGGGCTGCTTTGGGTCTTCGTTGCTGCGCGCGGGCTTTTTCTAGTTGCGGGGAGCAGGGGCTACCCTTGGTTGCGGTGCGCGGGCCTCTCGTTGCAGTGGCTTCTCTTGTTGTAGAGCACGGGCTCTAGGCACACGGGCTTCAGTAGTTGTGGCACACAGGCTCAGTAGTTGTGGCTCACGGGCTCTAGAGCGCAGGCTCAGTAGTTGTGGTGTACGGGCTTAGTTGCTCCGCGGCATGTGGGATCTTCCCGGACCAGGGCTTGAACCCGTGTCCCCTGCATTGGCAGGCAGATTCTTAACCACTGCGCCACCAGGGAAGTCCCAGCCCAGGATTATTTAATGGGTGGTGAGTTAGCAGAGGAGTTAACCTCATCGCAGGGGTCCTGGAAGGCCTCTCTGAGGAAATGACATACCTGTTACGTTACATAGTGGGCTCTCGGGGGCGTGGGGGTGGGGGGGTGGAACCTGCCTGAGACCTGAAGGGTGAGTAGGTGTTAGCTAGTGAAGAGAGAAGAAGAGAGCTCTAAAGCAAGGAAAGGGCAGCGGCAGAGATGGAGGCTCTTCAAGGATCTGGAAGGAGGCCCGTGGAGGCTGGGGGTGAGAAAGCTGGGGAGAGGATGGGCAAAGGTGACAGCTCAGTGTTGGAAGTTCTGTGGCCAGCCCAAGTGGAAGGCCCACAGAGGGCTGGATGTACTGGTCCGCCACTCAGAGGGCAGATGTAGGCAATTCATAGCCCTGGGAGTCATCAGCCTGTGGAAGGTACCTGAAGCCATGTGAGTGGGCACAGTCACTCATGGAATGGGTGTTGGGTGAGAAAGATGATGTTGAGGAGCATCCGTATTGCAGGGGTGGCAAAAGGAAGAGGAGCCCACAAAGGGAAGAGGTGGCCGGAGAGGTAGGCAAAAATCCATGAGGATTTCAAAGAGGAGGGAATCGTCCACGGGTCAGAAACTGCTGAAGGGGGTCAGTTGGATTTACCAATGAGGAGGTCCCTCGTGACCTGGGCAAGTGCAGTGTCAGTAGAGAGCTGGGGTGAAAGTCCAGGTGAGAGGGGAGGGGGCAGCAAAGTGCTGGCAGCTTTTCCACTAAGTTTGGCCGAGAAGGGAGGAAGCTGTAGCTGGAGGGACGCAGGTGGAGATGAACGATCTGTATGTACAGCAAGAGCTGGGACACTCGGGGATGCTTCTCCCCTGGTTTTGGAATTAAGTTGGCTTCCAGCATGGGGAAAAGGAAAGTCAGGTGTGGTCCTTTCAGGCACTGGACACCCCCCCAACCCCCGTCTGGAAGCCTTGTTTGATAGCCTTGGCAATTTTCCTTGCAGCCTAAGAGAGCTACTATGGCTTATGTAGTAAATCCCCGTAAAACTTCACGAGCCAGGGGACTGTTGAGAAAGTTTTAGCCGAGCCAGATTAATGAAAGTCTGAATGATAGCACTCTGAAGGAAGTGCAGCCTTTTCTTCCAAGAATATGCAATAACCCCACTCACCAGCCTTGCTAAATGTAGGTTTCAGTGAGCAGATATAAACTGCTGTTAAAAGCAAGTGGTACGACTGAAACAGTGGCAGTGGTATAAAACAGTTCCCTAACTATGCCTTAGAGTCCCTTTGCAGGCTTCATACACTATTTAACCTCGCTTTGAATAGTACGAAGGAAAAGCTAAGCACAGTTTATGTCCAAATTATACATTTTAAATATAAGGCTCCAAATTAACGAGGTTCTAAAGTATCTTTGAATATAGTCCTGCAGTTAGGCATCTGTGCTACTTCTTAACCACTGTTCATTTCCAAACACCAACTGGAAATGCTGCTTTTCCCTTTCATGGGTAATCCCAGGATATAATTCTGCAGTGGCAGGGAGATTAGTCGCTGTTTTTGTTGCCCAGGTCCACAGCCCAGGGGCCACAAAACTCTGAGTGACTCTAGGAGAGATACTTAAAACCACTGGTTTGAGATCTGGAGGAGTATTTCAGGGGCCAGCGGGGAAGGCAAATGAAACCAACCAAGACGGTGTGGGTGGAGCGCCCACAGTCTGCAAGGGCGTCAAGACTCTGCTGTAACTTATTAAGTGAAGAGCCTCTTAGCCCAGCCCAGTATCCAGACAGTTTGAGTCCAGGGTGATAATGACTGCAGGGGGAGAGAGGGAGATGGGAAAGGGAGGTGAATAAGCACTGGGCCAGTTTTCATTTTGTTTGCACTCTGTCCTGTTCTAGTGTCCTTCAGTTTCATAACAGGGGATGTCAGAGGGAGAGTCATTCACCATTTTTAGCTAAGTGAACCTAAGCCCAGGGGAGCCTCCTGGGAGAGCCCCTGCCTTCCCTTTCCAGCCCTGCCAGCAGCTAACTCATCCTGTATTTTTATCGGCAACATGGTTGGAGGATTATAAACAAGTTTAAATTCTCAAACAAGATCATTTAGTCCAACTTCCCCCCCCACATCTAGACATCCCATCTCTGACAGAGACACACATCCTGCCTCTGGCTAAATGATTCCAGAGAAGGGAGAACGTTACCTCAGGAGGCAACTGACTCCATCTTTTGAAAGTTGTCCCCTCTAATAAACCGAAATTTCCACCACAAAGTCTACCCATTGAACACATGTATGGAATAAACACCCTGGTGGGTATCGTTCCTCTGGTGTCCTGGTCACCACCACAGCTGCCCTCCTCTGAACGAGCTCCATTTGAAAATCCCCCTTTCAAAATGTCCCTCAGGACGGAACCTGACACTCCAGATGGGGCCCGAGTGCAGAGCAGATGAGGACTATTATTTTCTTCTATAATTGAACTTTTGGAAATTCAGTCCAAGATTGCAGGAGCTTTTTCGGCCACCACATCTAGATTCTAACTGCTTCCCATTTAACTTTGAGTCAAAACCACTGGGGCTTTTTCTCATGAGAATCGCTGTTAAGCTCTGTCTTCCTGTCCTATATGCATGTGATTTTTTTTTTCTTTTCTTTTTTTTTTTTTTTTTTTTGCTTAACCCAAGTGCAGTGTTTACTCAGCTTCAAAGTTTAAACCACCGTTTATTGACAACCCCCTGTGTGCTCAGTGTTTTTCATATTGCTGACGCCTCCTAGAATCCTGTAAGGGTGACATTACCTCTGTTTTACAGATGGTGCACTGAGGCTGGGAGAGGAATGCCCCAGCCATCCCACAGTCTGCATTCTCACTTCGGTCTGGATGGAGCCTCACGCTCTTAAGCACTGCACATACCAGTTTTTTAAGATCTCTTTGAGCCCTAATACAGACACCCATTGTGTTTACAGTCCTCAGCTTTGTGACATCCATAAAGTTAATTTGCCTTCTAGGTCTTTTGCATGGTTTCCCAAACTTGGGTGGTGGAGAGACTGCTTTGAAGCCGCGTTTTCCAGCCTGTAGGGCACAAAACCAATTTAGTGAGTCACAACCGGCATTTTAAAAAATGAAATGGAGTAGAAAAATACCAAAGCCCGTGACATGTAGCAAGGGCAAATTTTGTTTCAGGAAATTCTTATTACATCAGCACAGGACAGGGAAGTGTGTGGGGGGGTGCATATGCGAACACTGGGTCTTGATGTAAATTGTTTTTATGACTGTGGTTCATGGTCTCAATAGTTTGAACACTGCTCTGAAGGGAAAATGTTTTTCAGTCAACTTAGACTGTTTTCATGATAAGGCTGCAGCCTTAATTATGTAAGCACATAAATCTGTTTATCAACTCATAGATCTAGTTCCTGTAAAAATTTAATTAAATAACTACAGGAAAGCCAATAAAACTCAAATCAACAACATCATTTTGGGAGGAAAACAGTTGACTGAACCCAAATTGCTGCTGTCAGTGTAAGCGCAGCACAGACTTGACATCCGGGCTCCTTGAGTTCCGCATGCCCACCCTGCAGTGTCTAGTGCCCAGCAGCATGGTCTTTCCAGGCTTCTGAAGAGCCGTCACTGCTCACTTTGCACAGATGTATCATGAATTACATGTGCAGAATTGAGTTGTCTTAATTAGCCCATGTAGTTAGAGTGGTGCCACTTGGTACCAGTACAGTTGTAAACACACACACGGGCCCAGAAATGTGCAAATCTTGGTTAAGCAGCAGTCACCCAGCGATCCGTAGTATATGTTCATTTTTAAAAGATGATCATCACGGTGAAAACACAAGAATAAAACATTCTGGTAGAGAAGGCACGAACCTCCGAGGAGAAGCCTGCATATCCTGGTCCTGGCAGGCACCCGTAGTTTGAGACCCTGGTTGATGTCGCAGCAGCAAACTAACTGCTCAGGATGGCCTGGGTCTCAGCACTTAGGTGGAGGCACGTTCAGCTTAGCCCCCAAACCAGACTGTCATTCCTGCCTGCAGCTCTTTTCCTTCTCGTTCCTAAGAATACTATGAAAATTCCAGTCAGATGCCTTGTTGTTATGAAGTACACAGTGTATACCGTTCTCTTGATGTAGCCAACCAAAACCCCCCAAAAAGAAACAGGTTTGTTCAGCATGACTTGTTCTTGGCAACCCCACGTTTATTCTTTGTGATCACTGCTTCCTTTACCTCAGTAATTGTAGTTGTTGTTCAGTCATTTGTTCTAGGATTTTGCTAAGGATCAGTGTCTGTAATATTTCAGGATCCACATATATGATTTTGCCCAGAGCTCCCCTCCGGCTCCTCAAACAGTTTGCAAGTGTGCCTGCAAAGTGTCTCCCTACTCTGGAGTGCAGTTCATGGGGCCTTAGGGCCTGGAAGCCATTTAAGGCTTTGATGAACCTACTGTACTCACCTGTCCTGGGCTGCAGTTCCCGCTTTACCTTTTCTTTACCTTTCCCATTTAAGAATCATTCCCCCAAAGAGAGAAGCCAGAGGCAGCTGAAATGTGAGTGGTTCCGCCTTCTTCCTGACCTCTGTCTTCCTCCTGCCAGATGCCCAGCAGGGGCTCCATGCCTGAGTCATCCTGCCTCTTCCAGTCTCTGAGTAATACCCTTCTTGTCTCCGTACCTCCTGAAACCTACTTTCCAAAGGTCTAAGATACAAGTCTGACTCTCTGCCTGGTGTTCTTTTCCTTAGTGATTTATAAATTATAAGATGGCTTAGATCCTTTCCCCCCAAATTCTCCTGATTTCCATTTTACTTGTATTTCTCTTAGATCAGACTTAAGTTCAGAGTAGAGATTCCTTTCATTACTTCCTCAACGTTCTTTATTTTCCTTTATTTAAAACAAGTTTAGTAGAGTGTATTCATTGTGGGGAAAATGAGAAAATACAGAAAAACAGAGGGAAAAATTCTTTAAGTGAAGAAAAAAATCTACCACCAGGAGATAATGGCTTTTAACATTTTAGCCCCCTTTTTTTTTTAGACTTTTTCCTGCTATATTCATATGTAGAAATATATACACATTTAAGGAAAAGTAGGATTTATTTTCATTCTCATTATATTCAGTTATTAGCTCTCCTAATCTCGGGGATACCTATGGGGCCATGCCTATTGTCCTATGTAAAACTGTAAATTCATTTAAAGTAATTCCCTGTGTGCTATATATAATCTATACCTGGGCCATTGTGCTTATGTGGTGAAGGCTGAGCATAAAGCGCTCAAGACCTTTGCATGGAGTGGGTGTGTCCTCCTTGACAGGGATCCTGGCCCCGAGATGCTTCTTTCCCAGGCTGGCTTGGCATCTGGCTACAGCAGGAGTGAGCAGGAAGCCTGGGTCAGAGCCACAGGATTAGCTGGGGGCTTCCCCCGCCCACCGTATAGGGGTTCCAGTCTAGCTGGGGAGAGTCAGCAGTACGCGGCAGAGAGGGCTCCATTAGGTGGCACAGCGTAGTTACTGAAGCCAGTGTTATTATAATCTCGGCATCTTCACGTTATCCTAGACCTTATGATGGTTGGAGGAGACGGTCCGATAGAGGCAGGACCAGCTGTCCTCACAGCCTCAGGTGGCTGAGTCTGAGAACGGGAGAAGGACATCTACTGAAAGAGTTGTAGGGCTGCTAACCTTGAGTGGGGAAGTGTGGGGAAAGGTCATTAACCTCTCATGGGGAAGCAGCCCAAATAGAGGCAAAAAGAAAATCTGAGGCAAGGGGACTTGGGTTCTTTTCGGGCATCACGGGTATCACTCCATCTCTTTTCTTCCAACAGATCCACAGACCAGCATGGCTGCCACTGCCGCTGTCAGTCCCAGTGACTACCTGCAGCCTGCCGCCGCCACCACCCAGGCAAGTGGGCAGTGGGCTCTGAGGGTGGGGGGCTGCATCAGCCTGGAAGGATTCACTGAAGCTGACATGAGACCACAACTGAGCTCTGCCCTGGCTAACTATAACTCCCCGAGGCAATGAGACCAGGGAGGGTTCAGTTTTCCACTTTTTCTGAACTAAGAAACTAGGGCCACTCATCTAAGGTGCCACAGTTGAGTCAGGGGGAAAAGCAGGATGAAACTCAAGTCCTTTCCTCCAGACCCTACTGGCCATAAAAGGAAAACAGAGACTGTGTCCCCGCACCCTGGAGGCTCTTTCCGTGTAGCTTCCAAAGAACAGCCCTCCTTGATCAAAAAAGTCATGTCCCAAGCACTGGAAAACACTCTTCCAAAGGGTTTGTTCCTCCTGTCCCCCTCCCTTCCTCAGTCCTTCCTCACTTGATGACTCAGGAAGGTGGGCTAACGGAGCTGCACCTATAAGCTGAGGTTGATTCCGTGTCCCCATTAGACACTAATAGGCCAGCGGGGAGTAAGCGGTCAGCCCATGGTGTTCGTTCACCCTGTCAAGGGGTGCTTCTGGGGAGTTCCTTCCTGAGAAAGACATTTCTCACCCTTTCTCCCTTAATTTCTCAATGGAGAAACCAGCAGGGAAGGGGACACAGGGGCCACTGCCCGGAGGGGATGCTGGCTCCCTGACCGCCGGTGGGGAGGAGCCTGCGAAGAGGAGAGGATCTTAAAGGGCGGGGCGGCTGGGCAGCAGACCTCCTGTCTCACTCCTTTTCTCCACGTGGTGTTTTGCAGGACTCCCAGCCTTCTCCCTTAGCCCTGCTTGCTGCAACATGTAGCAAAATTGGCCCTCCGGCTGTTGAAGCTGCAGTGACGCCTCCTGCTCCCCCGCAGCCCACACCACGGAAACTCGTCCCTATCAAACCTGCCCCTCTCCCTCTCAGTCCCGGCAAGAATAGCTTTGGAATCTTGTCCTCCAAAGGAAACATACTTCAGATTCAGGGGTCACAGCTGAGCGCGTCCTATCCTGGTGGGCAGCTGGTGTTCGCTATCCAGAACCCAACCATGATCAACAAAGGGACGCGATCGAATACCAGTATCCAGTACCAGGCGGTCCCTCAGATTCAGGCGAGCAATTCTCAGACCATCCAGGTACAGCCCAATCTCACCAACCAGATCCAGATCATCCCTGGCACCAACCAAGCCATCATCACCCCCTCACCATCCAGTCACAAGCCTGTCCCCATCAAGCCGGCCCCTGTCCAGAAGTCGAGTACGACCACCACTCCGGTGCAGAGCGCGGCCAATGTGGTGAAGCTGACAGGTGGAGGGGGCAACGTGACACTTACTCTGCCTGTCAACAACCTCGTGAACACCAGCGACACCGGGGCCCCCGCTCAGCTCCTCACGGAGAGCCCCCCGGCCCCGCTGTCTAAGACTAACAAGAAAGCCAGGAAGAAGAGTCTTCCTGCCTCCCAGCCCCCCGTGGCCGTGACCGAACAGGTGGAGACGGTGCTGATCGAGACCACGGCGGACAACATCATCCAGGCAGGAAACAACCTGCTCATCGTTCAGAGCCCTGGTGGGGGCCAGCCCGCTGTGGTCCAGCAGGTCCAGGTGGTGCCCCCCAAGGCAGAGCAGCAGCAGGTAGTGCAGATCCCCCAGCAGGCCCTGCGGGTGGTGCAGGCGGCATCCGCCACACTCCCCACCGTCCCCCAGAAGCCCTCCCAGAACTTTCAGATCCAGGCTGCTGAGCCGTCGCCTACTCAGGTACCACGCACACCCTCTGCACGCGCCTCCCTCTCCTCCTCAGCTCTAAACGGCCGATGCTCCATCCCCATGGGCTTGCTTTCCTAGATGATGCTGATGCATCTCCCGATCTGACCTGACTGTTGGGAGTCAGAACTGTTTGGGGTGGGTAATAAGTGGCCATTTCTGCCAGTTCATAGGGCCACGTACTGCTTATCTTTAGAAATCAGATGCGACATGCCTACGTACCTATATTTTGGAAACTTTCTTTATGGGAGTCTTTCGGCAGGGGGATGAGTAGCAGGCAGATACATACTTTTTAATAATAAAGTTTATTTTTTTATTCTAGAATTACATACTCCGAATGATAGCAAGAATGAAAAAATTCTAGTCAGAACCACAGAATTTGATGTAAAGTAAGAAAACCAATGAGAAAAATGCTGATCATTGTTAATGACAAAAAAAAAAAAAAAAAATTAGGAAGAAGCACCCTAGCTTCATAGCAGGGACCTTTAGGATAGATTCTTCTGGGATGCTGACTTCAACAGGAACTTATTTTTGGCGTTCATTAAGGTGCTGTAATACTGAAATTTATTTGGCTTTGCAGGGCAGGTTTTATGCTATGCTTTGTGTAAGCCTAATAAATGCCAGAGATTAGGCCCATGTTGAAGATGGAGAACCTGGAACTCAGAGAAGTTACCCAGTATCCAGCTCTCACGGAGCCCAGATGACAAATGACAAAAGAGCCAGGATTCAACTCAGATTTCTGACCTACGCTTTTGTCCCTACTCCACCCTGGCCCACCCTGGCTCTTGTGTGTGGCAGGGGCTACACTTAAAATTGTACAAGGATTTTATAAAATATAAAAACCAGCTCCTGCCATGGAGGAGTTTATAATCCAGCTGTCTGTAGAGAAAACCGAGGCGTCAGAGTGAGTGAGGGCCGTAGGGAGTTGTGTAGTCTCCCAGGTGGAGAAGTGCCCTTGAGTTTGAGCTGTGGACATAACGGATGCACAGGAAATCTGAGGCCCGCCCTCAAGTGCCTCCTCCTTTCTGGCATATTGCATAGTGCCAAGGGGTTTTCTATGAACCGTGTAATTTGTTACAACACGTGTGAGGCTCCCTTATCAGACCTTCCTTAAAGGTGAAGAACTGAGGCTCCTCTCGCAGTGCCTCCCCTCCCTTTCCTGAGGTCCTATGTCTGGCAGGGCTTAAAACCAGGTCTTCCTAAGGAAATAAGCATACTAGGCAGAAACGTTTAGCTACTGCATTACTTTGTAATGATGACATAGTTTTCCGGTATCCGGAGGTGCTGTCTGTTACCCAACTGTAGATTTAGGCTGTTTCTAATCTTATCGCTAAATAAATTCCTAAAAGTGGGTCAAAGGATATGCACGTTTTAAAAAAATGTATTATACTCTGTATCAGAGAAGTTGGCAGTCCTCAGCCCTGAGGTCAAATCTGGCCCATCTGTCTGTTTTTGTAAATCAAGTGTAATTGGAACACAGGCATGCCCATTTGTGCGGCTTTTGCACCACAAGGCAGAGACCTCATGACCTGCATAGCCTAAAATATTTACTCTCTGCCCTTTACAGATAAAGTGTGTTGACCCCTGCTCTACATTGTGGGAAAGAAAATGTTCTAGTAACGGTAACTTCAGATATGCAGAAAATAGCAATGTTTTGCAAAAGGGGCACATACCAGAAAATTGAGGATGAGATGTGTATTTATTAAGAGATAACATGAGGTTTGTTTGTTTGCTTTTAACTGAGAACCACAGTCCTAAATAATCCAAGGATCAAAAATAACCCCAATCGGGCTTCCCTGGTGGCGCAGTGGTTGAGAGTCCGCCTGCCGATGCAGGGGACACGGGTTCGTGCCCCGGTCCGGGAAGATCCCACGTGCCGCGGAGCGGCTGGGCCCGTGAGCCATGGCCGTTGAGCCTGCGCGTCCGGAGCCTGTGCTCCGCAACGGGAGAGGCCACAACAGTGAGAGGCCCGCATACCGCAAAAACAAACAAACAAACAAACAAACAAAAAAACCCAATCAAAATCACAGTAGAATTTTTTTTTTTTTTTTTTGTGGTACGCGGGCCTCTCACTGTTGTGGCCTCTCCCGTTGCGGAGCACAGGCTCCGGACGCGCAGGCACAGCGGCCATGGCTCACGGGCCCAGCCGCTCCGCGGCATGTGGGATCTTCCCGGACCGGGGCACGAACCCGTGTCCCCTGCATCAGCAGGCGGACTCTCAACCACTGCGCCACCACGGAAGCCCTAGAATTTTTTTTTAAACAAGTGACTTTTCCCCTGTAAGTTGCCACCGTGCCTCTGTTACTTCCAAATGTTTTATAGAAAGTGTGTAATTCTTATACGCAAGGAGGACAACAACACAGCCTTCAGACATAGGCAATTAGCAAGGAAACACACTGACGTCTAATTCAGAGACCCCATTCAGGTTGCTCATCACTTGCCGCAATGATTCCTTTGTGGCAAAAGGATCTCATCCAGTATCACACATTCCATTTAATTGTCATGTCTTCTTAGTCTGTTTTGACCTGGAATAGTTCCTCAGTCTTTACTTGATGTTCATGACCATGACACTTTAAAAGGCCAGTTACTTTGTAGAGTGTTCCTCAGTTTAGGTTTGTGTGATGTTCCCTCATGGATAGATGCAAGTTGTACACTTTTTTTTGCAGAAATATCAAAAGTGATGCTGTGTTCTCACTGCATCCCAAAGGGAGGTGCATGGTTTCAATTTGTCTCAGTACTGGTGATGATTAAAGTGATATTTAGCAGGTTTCTGCACCTTAAAGTTACTTTTTTTCTCTTTGTAATGGATTAGTATTTTGTTAGGAGATAGTTTCTGTGTAAATATCTCATTCCTTATCAGACTTTCGCCTGCTTATTTTAGTAGCTTTTACTGTGATAGAGATTTTTTTTTTTTTTGGCCAGACTCTAAGGCATGTTGGATCTTAGTTCCCCGACCAGGGATCGAACCCTGGCCCCTTGCAGTGGAAGCACAGAGTCTTAACCACTGGACCGCCAGGGAATTCCTGTAACTTATTCTAAAATAAAAAGTTAATTTAAAAAAAATCTCTTATCATGGGACTTCCCTGGCGGTCCTGTGGTTAAGACGCTGCGCTTCCAGCACAGGGGGCCTGGTTTCGATCCCTGGTTAGCGAACTAAGATCCAACATGCCTTGCTGTGCGGCCAAAAAAAAAAAAAAGTTACATTTACAGAGAGGTTGCAAAGGTAGTACAGAGTGTCTTATACCTCTCACCTGGTCCCCCACCACCACCTTGTTAAACATCTTACATACCAGGGTACACGTGTCAAAACTAAGAAACTGACATTGGCATGTTACTGTTCACTAAACTCCAGACTTGATTGGATGTCTCCAAATACCACATTGCACTTGCACTTTCACAATCAATTAATGTCCTCTTTCTGCTCCAGGATCCCATCCAAATACCACATTGCACTTGTGGGCATGTCTCCCCAGGCTCCTCTGGTTGGATAGCTTCTTAGTCTTTGTTTTCCATGATCTTGACAGACCAGAGGCACATTGGTCAGGTATCCTATAGAATATCCCCCAGGCTGGATTATGGGTTTTTGGAAAGAATACCACGGAGGCGAAACGCCTCTTTTCATCACATTATATGAGGGGTACATGATGTCCACACAACATCTCTGATGATGTAACATCCCTGATGTTAACCGTTATCACTTGGTTAAGGTGGTGTCTGCCAGGTTTCTTCATTTATCAAAGCTGCTACTTTTCCCTTTCTCAGTTCTTTGGAAGTAAGTTGCTAAGTCTCCCATCGTCAGGGGTGGGAGTGGGGGTGAGAATTAAGCTCTACATACTGGAAGGGAAAGTATCTATATAATATTATTTGGAATTCTTCTATAAGGAAGATTTGTCTCTTTTCCATTTATTCATTTATTTATATAAATTTATTTATTTATTTTTGGCTGTGTTGGGTCTTCGTTGCTGTGCGCAGGCTTTCTCTGGTTGCGGCGAGCGGGGGCTCTTCATTGTGGTGCGCGAGCTTCTCGCGGTGGCTTCTTTCGTTGCAGAGCACGGGCTCTAGGCATGCGGGCTTTAGTAGTTGCAGCACGTGGGCTCAGTAGTTGTTGCTCACGGGCTCTAGAGGCAGGCTCAGGAGTTATGGCGCACGGGCTTAGTTGCTCCGTGGCACATGGGATCTTCCCCGACCAGGGCTCGAACCCGTGTCCCCTGCTTGGCAGGCAGATTCTTAACCACTGCGCCACCGGGGAGGTCCCACCATTTATTTTTTTATTCGATCATGTATTTATGTCAGTAGAGACTCATGTATATTTATTTTATACTTTGGGTTACAATCCAATACTGCGTTATTTATTTTGTTGCTCACGTTGTTTCAACGCTGGCCATTTGGAGCTCTTTCTGGTTGGCTCTTGCATCTGTGTGACATACTCCCAGTCTCTTTTTTTTTTTCCTATCAGCTTTTTTTAAAAATAAATTTATTTAAATTTTATTTATTTATTTTTGGCTGCATTGGGTCTTCGTTGCTGCGCACGGGCTTTCTCTAGTTGATGAGAGCAGGGGCTACTCTTTGTTGCAGTGCACGTGCTTCTCATTGCGGTGGCTTCTCTTGTTTTGGAGCACGGGCTCTAGGTGTGTGGGCTTCAGTAGTTGTGGCACACGGGCTCAGTAGTTGTGGCGCACAGGCTTAGTTGCTCCACGGGTTGTGGGATCTTCCCGGACCAGGGGTCTAACCCGTGTCCCCTGCATTGGCAGGGGATTCTTAACCACTGCATCACCAGAGAAGTCCCCTTTTCAGCTTTATTGAGGTATGCGCATACCGTGAAATTTACCCTTTTAAAGTGTACAACGCAGTGGGTGGGTTTTAGTATACTCATGGAGTTATGCAGTCATCACCACTATCTAGTTTTAGAACATTTTCATCACCTCAGAAAGACCTCTTTAGTGGTCACTTCTCATTTCCCCCTTGCCCCAAGCCCTGGCAACCACTAATCCATTTTCTTTTCTTTTTTTAAATAAATTTATTTATTTATTTTTATTTTTGGCTGCGTTGGGTCTTCATTGCTGCACATGGGCTTTCTCTAGTTGCAGCGAGCAGGGGCTACTCTTTGTTGTGGTGCGCAGGCTTCTCATTGCGATGGCTTCTCTTGTTGCGGAGCATGGGCTCTAGGCACATGGGCTCCGTAGTTGTGGCTCACAGGCTCTAAAGCGCAGGCTCAGCAGTGGTGGCACACGGGCTTAGTTGCTTCACGGCATGTGGGATCTTCCCGGACCAGGGCTCGAACCCGTGTCCCCCGCACTGGCAGGCGGATTCTTAACCAGTGCGCCACCAGGGAGGCCCTAATCCATTTTCTGGATCTATAGATTTGCCTATTCTGGACATTTCATGTAAATGGAGTCTTACCATAGGTGGTCTTTTGCAGCTAGCTGCTTTCACTTAGTACACCGTTTTCTGAGTTCATCCAAGCTGTAGCAAGTGTCAGTACTTCATTCCTTGTATTTTCCCAGCCCCAGTCCCGGGATCAACCATTTGTCCTAGGAATCCTAGTTCCTTTTATTGGAGGATGTGTGATAACAGGTTTTTAAATTCTGTCATTTTCTTCTCCGTTTGTTTATTTATGTCAATATGGACTCATAGGTCCCTGTTTTATTCACTGAGTTATAATCCATTAGTATTGTTATTTTGATGTTCAAATTATCCTATGTTTAGCCAGTGGGAGCCCCTCCAAGCTGGCTCTTGTGTTCTTTTCACATGTCACCACCACTCTTTGAGCATTTCCTTACTTTCTGGTATAAGAGGTGTTCCAAGGTCTTCTTGTACTTCCCCTGACCACAGTCCTCGAATCAGCTATTTCTCCAAGGAGCCCTGGTTTCTTTTAGTGGAGCATGGGATTTAGAAGCTAAGAGCTGGGTGCTAGGTGAGCTCATTGCTCCTGGAGTTTTGCTGCTTTCAGCCTTTCTCAGTGGACACAGTTAAGAAGTATATATAAATATACCTATACATATATATGTAATACCAAGATAGATACAGACATGCACACACATATATACATACATTTATATCTATATTTCTCTATTTATATTGAAACCTAAGAGCTTCCATCAATACCTCTAATCCCCAGCCAGTACCACACGGTTCATTCTCGTTCTCAGGCTCTAATATGCATATTTTTAAAGGCTTCGGACACATATTCCCGGATTTCCCTCCAGCAAGCCTGGACCACTGCACACCCCCTGACCTAAGAGCACGTGCCTATTTCCCCACTGTCTCAGCAACAGTGAGCATTATGTTTCATTGTTCCATCTGTGTTAGTATAAATTGGAGAAAGACAGTAGTCTCTCCACTAACTGTGCCTCCTAAAGGCTGTTTTCATTTCTTTGATGAGCATTCACAGCGCATCTTTTGTGAGGTCATCATTTAGCTGCCTTCTAAGTCTTCAATTCGGAGATTTGGAATTATAGTTTTCCATGCTAAGTAAATTAAAAGTTTTGTTTCAAATCAACAGCATTTGTCAGCTTAGTACAGGGATGCCATCAGCGCTTTTTGTTGAACATCAACAGTGGGCGAATGTGGGCCTGGGCTAGTTGGAGAAGACTTGGGTGGACAAAAAGGCACCCGCTTCTCCCTTGGGCAGGGAGATGATGCTGCATTGAAAGGGGGCAGGAGGGCTTCCCTGGTGGTGCAGTGGCTGGGAGTCCACCTGCCAATGCAGGGGACACAACAAGAGTGTTATACCAGGGATTGGATGATACAAACATTCTTTAATGCAAAAAAAAGTGGAGGAGCAGGAGCCAGGGCTCTCAGGGGGCATTGACTTTTTCTTTCTGGCCCCTCCCAGGTCTACATCCGTACACCTTCTGGTGAGGTACAGACGGTCCTTGTCCAGGATGGCCCCCAAGCAACAGCTGCGACCACCTCCACCACCACTTGTAGCAGCCCTCCGTCCCGTGCTGCCCATCTGAGCGGGACCAGCAAAAAGCACTCGGCTGCAATTCTCCGGAAAGAGCGCCCCCTGCCAAAGATCGCCCCTGCCGGGAGCATCATCAGCCTGAACGCAGCCCAGCTGGCAGCGGCAGCCCAGGCCATGCAGACCATCAACATCAACGGTGTCCAGGTCCAGGGTGTGCCCGTCACCATCACCAATACTGGCGGTGAGGGAAGGCCCCCGGCCCCAGGCATGGGCAGCCTTGAGTTAAGGTTGGAGGGAAAGGAGGGAGCCTTTGGACTGGCTTGTGCTGCACTTCTCAGTTCAGTGGTAACATTTGGTGATATTTACGGTATGAAAGCGGCCTTGCACATAATCAAAGGAACACTATAGGTACCTAGCACAAATGGTTCGTTGCATTCTTTAGCTGGATGAAGGGCAATTTTCAAGGTAGTGGGAGCTCTCTGAATCTCCTCCCTTCGTCCTTAAGTGAATTTCCAGCACTTTATGCATTTGGTTTAGTGGCCTGGGAGGAGTCCACCCACAGGCACTCCCCCTGCTTTGATGGCTTTATGCAAGTCCTAGAGGGCTTGATTTGTTCCAAAGCCCATAGAACTGTCTCTCCCTCTGTTAACAAACATCCCTGGAGACTTTCCTGGGAGCAGAGTTGGTGTCTCACAAGGGCCTGAGGCTGGAGGAGACTCTGGAGAAACACTCCAAGACCCACGTCTGGAAGTGAATTTGGCCTGTGTAGTATAGTGGTTCTGGGCGTTGACTCTGAAGTTGACTGGGTTCCCATCCAGATTCTACAAGTTCTGCATGTGTGATCTTGAGCCTCAGTTTCTTCACCTGTAAAAGGGGGATGATAGTACCTCTTTCATGGGGTTATGAAACTTCAGTGCATGAATACATTTAAGATCTCTAAAATGGTATCTGGCACATAGCAGGCTCTCAAAAATATTAGCTGCTGTGACTGTCCGCCTTACTATGTGCAGGAAGGAAGGGGGTCAGGCTCCCTCTTCTGCCCCTTTGGGCTTCCTCACCCTGAACCCTGCTCCTCTCCTCCCCACAGGGCAGCAGCAGCTGACAGTGCAGAATGTTTCTGGGAATAACCTGACCATCAGTGGGCTGAGCCCCACCCAGATCCAGCTGCAGATGGAACAGGCCCTGGCTGGAGAGGCCCAGCCCGGGGAGAAGCGGCGCCGCATGGCCTGCACGTGTCCCAACTGCAAGGACGGGGACAAGAGGTGATTTGAGGAGACGGGCCAGGCGGCCAGCGTGGCGTGTGTCCTGTTCCCCAAGCCCTCCCTGGGTCACAGACAAGAGAGGGGACCAGGTAGCGGCTCCGTGCTCTCCGACCTGACCCCACATCCTCTCTCCATCCTGTCCCGCCCCCATCTCTCTACCTCCCCACTCTCTCTGCTTCCCATTCCCTCCACCCCACCCTCAACCCAATTCCCAGGTCTGGAGAGCAGGGCAAGAAGAAGCACGTGTGCCACATCCCTGACTGCGGCAAGACTTTCCGCAAGACGTCCCTGCTGCGGGCTCACGTGCGCTTGCACACGGGCGAGCGGCCCTTTGTCTGCAACTGGTTCTTCTGTGGGAAGAGGTTCACACGGAGTGACGAGCTGCAGCGGCACGCCCGCACCCACACAGGTCTGCCCCCCGCCCCTGCAGCGCCCCCAGCCCCCCCGCCCCCCACTTGGCACTTCCGCTCCCCGCCTCTCTCCCCGCCCCCACTCCATTGTCCTCAGCGACATGGAGACTCCTGGCCTGGCCAAGGAACTGCAGCACTGAGCGAGAGCTACAGACTGTCTCCTCGGGGTGCAGGACTAGCCAGAAAGTCCCGCAAGCCTTTCCTTTATTGCAGTGTTTCCCAAAGTGAGGTCGGTTGCGTGGCACAGCCTTGATGACTTCCGCCATAAGCTGCGTATTTGTTTAACGATCAGTGGCATCTTGTGCCAGGCACTATGCTACGCATTCTACCCATTAACTAATTTAATCCTCATAACGACTCTATGGGGACGGTACTTTGATTGTGCCCATTTTACTGAGGCATGGAGAGGGGGCCGGGTCACACAGCCAGTGACTAGTGGAGCCGGTTCAACCCAGGCCCTCTGGCTCCCAAGTTCACGCTCTTAGTCACTATCCCACGTTGCCTTTCCTACTGTTATTTACAGAATGGTTTTCCTTAAATCACTTCACCATTTTTACTTACTATTTTTTTCACTATTTTTACTCTTTTATGTCCAGTGCAGTATTATTTTTCACATCACAGGCTTGGGATCATAGCTAAGTGTTTTAACGTACTGGCAAACAAATACAGAACTATAAAGGGGAAAATCGTTCATGCATCTGCCACCCAGGGTTGTCCTGGGTGTCTCCAGTGGTCCACGGCACATGCTTTGAGAACTGCCGTTCTGGCAGATGCCCCCAGTGAGCAGACGCCTGTCCTGGGCCTGGGGACACGAGGCCCAAAGCTCTGGCTCCTGGCCAGCGTGGCGGGGCAGGTCACGCCCACCCTCTGCAGGCTGCAGAGTAAATACTCAGAACAGCAGCAGACCCAGCCCGGGTGTGTGGCTCAGTCTGGCAGGTCAGAGGGGAGTGGGGTTTCCCTGTGAGGGGGAGGACTTTGAGCCGGGGTTAGCCAGAGGGACAAAGATCAGAAGAAAGTAGGTGACAGGCTACACGGGAAGCGTCCTGGGTGCAGGCGCACAAGTATAGCGTTTGGCACGGCACAAGGAATGGAAACAAAGTAGCCTGGAGGGTGATGGGGGGGAGGGGGGAGGGCTGACAGAGGTTCCCATCAGTGGATCATGGGGAGCACTGTGTGAGCAGCAGGCAGGCCGGTGACACGGCTTCACAGGTGCCCCTCACACCTCACGTGTGCGCCTCCTTTTCCGGGGCATGGCGCCGTGAGTGACGGGCATCTCCTCTTCCCAGGGGACAAACGCTTCGAGTGCGCCCAGTGTCAGAAGCGCTTCATGAGGAGTGACCACCTCACCAAGCATTACAAGACCCACCTGGTCACGAAGAACTTGTAAGGCCAACGGAGGCGGGAGGCCTCGCGGATTGCAGACCCCTGCCCGTGTCCTGCCTGGGCCCCTGGAGGAAAGAAGGCCCACGGCTGCCCTGGGCCCGCCCTCGCCCCTCCCTCCGGTTCTGCGACTGTCCCCGCAGGAAGGGACTCTACTGCCCCCATACTCACCTCCTTCTGAAGCCCCTTGGCTCCGCCCCGGCCCTCCCCTCTCACCACAAGCTCCCGGCCTGCCCAGACCGTGGACAGTGGCCGTGCCCAATGAGACGTTCTAAACCAGGACGAGTGGGAACCCTTATTTCCAAAGGAAAAACATGAATTTCACTCCATCGAGGAGCAAAGTGAGCCCCCCCTCCCCCAAACACTGCCGGAGTCGCATCGTGCCATGCCCCTCCCTCTCCTGCACCTCCCTGGCCCCCTCAGCTACCGCGGGTGCCCCGGGGCCCTGCACGCAGGGCACCACTGGCATCCAGCTCCACCTCCGGAGAGGCTCCAGAGGCCGCCTCCACTCCACATGCCCCTGCCCCACCCCAGCTCTCCTCCAGCACATTCCAACTTTCTATTTAAAAAGTAAAGCTACCCACGGACTCCCTGATTCCCCTCTTTTTCTATGGAGAACGTTGCCTTATACTCTACTTCCGATGATGAACACTGTGTATTGTGTGTGCTTTAAAGAAGTTTTATTTAATTGCTCCCTTCTTCCTGTTCTTGTTACTCACCTCCCCCATGCCTGCTTTTAGTTTAGGGTTTTGGGGGGGCAATGATGAGCATATGCATTTTTTTCTCACTCTAGTAATTCTCTTTTCTAAATGACACAGCATTTCAACTCGAATCTGGATTCAGGTAAAACACCTTCCCATCCTGAACCTCATCCCTCCCCGTCATCTCACCCACCCCAACCAGCCCAAGCCCTACTTGTGTACAGTGTATATTGTATAATAGACAATTGTGTCTACTACATGTTTAAAAACATATTGCTTGTTATTTTTGAGGCTTTTAAATTAAACAAAAATCCAGCTTTATTTTCAGTTGTAACTGCTTGAGGTGTGTTTCCTGAATTAAGTGACAGATTTGTCATCCTTTATTAATGATGTACTTTGTTGGTCAGCGCTGGGCTGACAGAAATCTTTTCTTGCTAATAAATTTAGTTGCCTGAGGCAAAATCTGCAACTTGGCAGTGCAGCTTCCTTTGTCTCCCGGCTCGGAGAGCTCCGAGAGGGGAATCCTGAGGAGGGGGCCCTGGTCTCTCGGAGCTATCCGCACTGGGACCAGGGCAGGACCCTGTCCTCCTGACCTTGGCAGATCTAGGCCACAGCCCGAAAAGGGCTTCAGCCACAAGGCCCTCCTGGCATTGGCACAAGCCCCCAGAGCACCTGTTGGGGGGGGGGGACTCCAGAGGGCAGGGCCTGGTGCAGGTGTTCCTGCTGTGTTCTTCCCTAAGCCAGTTTTGCCCAGATCAAAGCAGGCATACTCTGCCCATAGACTCAAGTGAACAGCAGTGCCTTCCTTACCAGCAAGTGAATTCCTCCACTCAACTCTCCGACCCCCTGGAGCAGGGCTTTGGCCTCAGAACCCGTTAGTAAGGAGCTTAGGAGAGAAATCCAAAGGGACCTTGCCTCAGTCGCTTCCAGAAGGCTAAAGAGTCTGGAGAAAACACAGTTCCCCAAGGTCCCTTCCCAGGGTGGAAGGCCAGGCCAGAACCCAGCTCTACCCAAGAGAGAACCCTGGCCACAGTCTCTGTTTTGCTACTCTCCCTCACCCCAGCACCACAGGGAAGGCAGCAGGTCGATTTTGGTTTTAGCAAGGGCTGCAGATCTGAAATGTTGGTGGGGATTTTTGGGGGTGGGCAGGGGGTGGGATAGGGCTCATTAGGATACCAGGGGTTGGGATGGGAGGCAGACTGCGATTGGACCCAGCTCAGTACCTGTGTTTAAACCTAGCAGGGGCCTGAAGAGCATCTGAGCTGAAGGAAGAGGCAAGTTGTTCTCAAGCATATAGAGAACAGTATGTGCTTTTCTTGTAACAACAATGCCTCTTAATCAGCCTCAAAAGGACACAGCCAGGGTGGCTGTTCTGTGCAAGAGTGGCAAGGCTCCTTTAGAGCTATCCGTCTCCTTACTGTTTCCTTTGTCACCAGCGCCTGCATTTTTGCAAGCAAACAGCTTGTCCTTAGAGCCAGTCCACCCTCACATCAGCTGAAGAAATAAAAAGGAGATGGATCTCAGATCGATCACCGGCCCTCTGCCTCCATCACTTCTTTATTAACAGGCAGGGAGTCCCGTCCCAAGCATACTTAAGCCCTTTGGGTGATACCAGACCAACCACTGTCTCCACCCTGCCATGGAAGCCTCCTAACCAGCCCAGCAGCCCCACTTCTCATTGCTGCACTGGCAGGAGGAGGAAGACATGAGGTATATTTATCTACTCTCACGTGCGGATTGTGTGACTAGAAAACTGCCGTACTGTGTTCTTGATGGGGATTGGCGAGAGAAGGGGAATGTTAACAGCTGACCTCTTTCTGCCACGTGTTCCCCACCGGCTTTGCTCTTGGGCACAAAGAACTGTCCTTTCCTGGGAACTGATTCCAAGTCATGTGCTTTATGCTTCAAGTGTGGAAACTGACCTGACTCCTTGGCATCCTTTGGAAATGAGGTGTCAGCCCTCAGCGGGCAGAACAGTGTGCTGGCACTCAGGATTTCCCTTCTCCAGTGAGACACACGGGTTCAAAAGTTATGCCTGACCATCTCTGCCCGCCATGGGATGCCTGAGTTAGAAAGGGAGCAGGAGGGCTTCCCTGGTGGCACAGCAGTTGATAGTCTGCCTGCCAGTGCAGGGGAGAGGTTCGAGCCCTGGCCCGGGAAGATCCCACATGCCGCGGAGCGGCTGAGCCTGTGCGCCACAACTGCTGAGCCTGCGCTCTAGAGCCCGCGAGCCACAGCTACTGAAGCCACGTGCCGCAACTGCTGAGGCCCGTGCGCGCCTAGAGCCCATGCTCCGCAACAAGAGAAGCCACGACAGTGAGAAGTCTGCGCACTGCAACGAAGAGTAGCCCCCCGCTCACCGCAACTGGAGAAAGCCCGTGCACAGCAACGAAGACCCAACACAGCCAAAACAAACAAATTAATTAATTAATTAAAAAAAACAATAGGGAGCAGGAAAGTGTATTCTGCCTAGCACCGGCTGTTGGCCTGGGGAGAGAACAGAGGGACCTGGTGGCAAATTAGCCCTCATCTGCTTTAATCCATCCCTTATTTTACTGGAGAGTTGCAGGGGGTGGGGCCTGTTGACACTGACGTGGCCCAAGTTCACCCTCGCCAGAGGCCTCCCCAGGACACCTGATTGGCCCTGGTTGAAAATCTGGGGGCAGGCTACTCCCAGCAGCTTGAGAGTGGGGATCACACAGCCCGAGTTCCCTCCCCAGGGTCCAGTGCGCCAAGGCCACCCCTCACCACCCCCTCCTGTCTGCTCAGTGATGCTCAGTGCTGCGGCTCATCCAGATACTAGGATTATGAGCCCGAAAAAAAAGGGGGCTGGGGAAGACCCTCCCCTCCTGAAGGCACATCGGGCAAAGTGCTTTTTTGTTTTCTTAATTAAACCAGCAAATAGATATCAGGCTTCCTTCCAACGACTCAGTCCATCTTGACAATCACCTTTGAGGCCCCACACTTGAGTTTAATGATGGGAACCGCCTGCAGCATCTCAGGCCCCTGCACCCCTCAGGGGCTCGTGGCTGAGGTCTAGATGGTGGTGGATTCCAGGGGACCTAACTTGGGGGTCAGACACTGCCTTGGGACAGAGACCTCCTGTCACCTGACCAAGGTCTCTGGGGCTGGGATGAAGCCACTAAAGGAACTGCAATAATCTCAGGACAGGTGGCAGTTGGGTTTCCTAGCGAAGAGGTCCTCGGGGAGGATGGAGTACAGAAGAGGGGTGCGGGTGAAAAGAAAGCAACCACGGAGGGAGAGGCAGAGAGTCAGGGCTTGGAGAGGAGCGTCAAATACCTGCTCATCGGGATTGTGGCCGAGAGGAAATAAGAAACGACCACAGGTCAGGCCAAGAGCATTGACCAGGATTTCTCAAATGAAACCAAGGAACCGCCAGGTCATACATATCCTTTGGGCCTGCTGAGAACTCATCAGGCCTCCTGCCCCTGCCTGTGGCCCACTCTCTGATTAGCCAGTGCCCGGGCTAAGAGAGATGACCCAGCCAACTCACCCTGGAAACCTTAACATCCCTCCAGCCAACAAAGACCCTCTTGGTGGCCCTGCTCCTACCAGGTGCCAAAAAACCCCAAGCCCCACTCACCAAGTTCAGAGAAGTTTAAGAAAAGCAGATTATGCATAAACATTACAGATGAGCATTTCCTGGCTGGGATTTTGAGAAGGAGCCAGGGAAATTAAGCAGTCCCTCCCATGAAGGAGCTTCTCAGGGGGAACACATATGAAAACAGTGGGACAGATTCGGGGAGCAATCCGTGAGCACATGCACAGGACTGTGTGAGGGCTTAACTCCATAACCGCAAGCAGGACAGTCGGGTAAGGGTCAGCCTCCCGGCATCCCCCTCTGGGTCACCTGATAACCATACTCAGGGCTCAGGCATCTGCTGGCAAAGCACCAAGCACCCACCCGTCTGTGTGTCCTGAGGCTCCACACTGAGTTCACCCAAAGCTGGGCTGGAGAATTCCTGAGATCTGGGCCCCCAGCACACCCCTTCTGGCCTGCTGTTGGTCCCCTGGAAAGCTGGGTGCTATACTTCAGGAGCATCTTTACCACTCTTCCAGGCCCCCTTCCCTCCCCAGACATTGTCATCCTCCCCCAAGGCTTCAAGTGCCACCGTGGAGGCTCATGACACCTAAACCATCCCATCAGCCCAGACCTCTCCCCCAGCTCCAGAACTGATCTTCCAACCCGACCGAATGTGGTTGTCCCATAAGTCCTCACACTCAACAGATCTGATGGCGACTTCATCTTTCCCCTAAGCCTCTCCTCCAACATTCCCCCACTTCAATGAACAGCACGGCCCATGTCACCTAAAGCCATCCTGCTGAGTCAAATCCCTCTTCTCCACCCCACACCCCCCAAACTCAGGCATCAGGCTCTGACGCTTAGAGAGAACACGGCAGCGTCTTGCCCTCCTTTGCCTATCACCCACTCCGTCACCAGAGCCACATCCCAAAACAAAAATCCAGTCGCCAGGGGCTTCCCTGATGGCGCAGTGGTTGAGAGTTCGCCTGCCAATGCAGGGGACACAGGTTCGTGCCCCAGTCCGGGAGGATCCCACATGCCACGGAGCGCCTGGGCCCGTGAGACATGGCTGCTGAGCCTGCACGTCCAGAGCCTGTGCTCCGCAACGGGAGAGGCCACAGCAGTGAGAGGCCCGCGTACCACAAAAAAAAAAAAAAAAAATCCAATCACCAAGATGTAACTGAAATGTATAATTCAATCAAACAATTAGACTAAAAGGTGACTTAAGAACATAAATGCAGGGCTTCCCTGGTGGCGCAGTGGTTGAGAGTCCGCCTGCCGATGCAGGGGACACGGGTTCGTGCCCCTATCCCGGAAGATCCCACATGCCGCGGAGCGGCTGGGCCCGTGAGCCATGGCCACTGAGCCTGCGCGTCCGGAGCCTGCGGGTCCGGAGCCTGTGCTCCGCAACGGGAGAGGCCACAACAGTGAGAGGCCCGCGTACCGCAAAAAAAAAAAAAAAAAAAAAAAAAAAAGAACATAAATGCAAAAGCATCAGAAGAAAACAGGCAAGGCATAGCCCCCAAACTCACAGCCAGCCTTTTGTTGCATATTAAGAAACCAGGGTGCCTCTGTACAATGCAGTATTGCAACATAGCTTCTATTCACTGAAGACGCTCGAGAAAAGATTAGTAACTTTACAAAGTTGGGTGTGGGGGCGGGGGGTGGGCAAAATGTTTAAGAAAAAGCAGTAACAATAAAAAATTCATTTCTCGGGCTTCCCTGGTGGCGCAGTGGTTGGGAGTCCGCCTGCCTATGCGGGGGACGCGGGTTCGTGCCCCGGTCCGGGAGGATCCCACATGCCGCGGAGCGGCTGGGCCCGTGAGCCATGGCCGCTGAGCCTGCGCGTCCGGAGCCTGTGCTCCGCAGCGGGAGAGGCCACAACAGCGAGAGGCCCGCGTACCGAAAAAAAAAAAAAAAATTCATTTCTCCCAAGCAGACAAACCCCTTGCTGGGGTTGCAGCAGTAGCAACAGAGCCAGCGGGCATGTTCCCCCCTCTGGTTTGCACTGTGGGGCTGCTGTGTGATCTAGACACCAAATCCCACTAGGCAGAAAAGCACAATACAAGCCTACTTATTATCTTCAAGATGAAGGAGCAAATACAAAAAGGCAACCAGTTGCAAACTTCCTCACTAACAGCCAAGGATGGAAGAGGCTGTCGGAATCTAGAGCTTTTTCTCTCCACCTGGCCTTAAAAAACCAGGAATTAGCCAGCTATGGAGAGTGATTTCTATCTGCGTTACTATGTGGGTCACAGGGGCAAATTCGGCCACGAATTCCTGGAGTTTGAGTTCCGGCCGGACGGGAAATTGAGATACGCCAACAACAGCAATTACAAAAATGACGTCATGATCAGAAAAGAGGCTTATGTACATAGAAGTGTGATGGAGGAACTAAAGAGAATAATTGATGACAGTGAAATTACCAAAGACGATGATGCTCTGTGGCCTCCTCCTGACCGAGTGGGCCGGCAGGAGCTTGAAATTGTCATTGGAGATGAACATATTTCTTTCACAACATCAAAAATTGGTTCCCTTATTGATGTCAATCAATCCAAGGATCCAGAAGGCTTACGAGTATTTTATTATCTTGTCCAGGACCTGAAGTGTTTGGTCTTCAGTCTTATTGGATTACACTTCAAGATTAAGCCAATCTAGATTGAATATTGGTGTGGACACAAGGGGGGTGGGAGTGCCGCTTCTAATTACCATTATCAAGACATTTTTGTGTATATCAGGGCAGTATTTTTTTTATAAACTATAAATGATTGTCTTTAATAAATACGTAACAAAATGCAAAAAAAAACCCAAAAACCCAGGCATTAGACACCCTGGTTTGACAGCAGTACAGGATAAAAACTTGAGTAGTTGTCTAGAGCCTATAGCCCTTGCTACCTACCTGATCTTCAGCAGGCACCGAGCCCCTGACGACTTGCCTGGTCTGTTTCCTCACCACCTATAGCTATAGCAGCATCACACTCGACTTGCTCCCTCTTCCTGGCATGCCTGTTCCATTGTCCATCTGGAGAACACTTACTCATTAAGACAAATCAAATGTCTGCTCCCTTCATGAAGCCTTTACTGACTGTGTGACCTCTGGAGACCACTTCCTCCTTTTCGCTCCCCCTTACCTTGCAGGAACATCTGTTAAAATTCCTGTAACTCCTTAGCTTACAGATCTGCCTCCCGCTGTAGACTATAAGCTCCTCGTGGGCAGGAACCATGCATCTTCATCTTCATATTTGCAGACCTAGCTCAGGGCCTGGTCCAAAAGAAGTCTTTAACGCATGTCTACCCCACTATACCGAGCCCTTGGCTTTTAATTTTTAAGCAAACCATTCAAATGATCCTAGCCTTGGTGCCCCAGAATCTTGGGTGCAGGGTAGCACAGCCCAGCAGGGCTAAGAGTGTAGCTGCATGAACAAAATCATCTGAGCTGAAGGGTACTAATCACTGCTTACCCAGGTTCAAGTGCAGGGCCTTGGGAGGAGGGGAGCAATGTTCATATGTGGAAAGACAACTTCAACAAGAAAGAAAGCCCAGTCAACTCTCTCTCGACTGTGTTGACAGAGAAAAATGATGGCAACACAAAAACTTTGTACCAGCGGAGGATCCATAGATCAACATCGTTAAGCCTTGAGACATGTATTATTTCTTTGCAGCAAATTTGTTTTCCAGATTCTACTTGGCTCAAGCTATGTGCACATAATAAAGGATGATAGGTATCTCATGTTGGGCTTAATGAAGCTTGGCTGTAATGCAGACACCTGGGCAGGGCAGGAAGTTTCCCTTACCTGGCACAGTCCTGGGGTGCCTGCCTAGGTGGCTCCTGCAGCTCCACTTCCTGATGTTGGTGGAAACCAGGACTACACAGAGGCCTTGATCCAAGGCTGCCCCAGCCAGGTCAAAGCTGGAATGGGCGCTGGCAGGTGTCCTATTCCTCAGCCCTGAGTCCACAGCCTGGAAGTGACTTTTGCATAGCCACCTGCTCCCCTGTGCCCTCCTTTACGGCTGGCACTGACCTGGAAGCTAGACTCCAGCTACCTAGAAAGGGCAAAATGTGAAAAAGGAGAAACAACAAAGATGGAGGTGGCCCGAGAGAGGTGGGGCAATCTTTCCATCTACCAGAACACTGGCTAGTGTGAACTCTGCTGCAACCACAAAAGGGGAAACCATGAGGAAAGGGAGCAGCATGCTCTGACCCAGGTTATAGCAATGAGGCTGGAGAGAGGGGATTCAGAGCTGGAAGATGGTTCTGGTCTAGGTGGCTTGATCCCAAATTTCCCTCTTCCCCTTTCCCATTCAGCCATCTGCTTTCTTACCATAGTCTTGACCCCACTGCTCCTCCCCAGACCCCAGAGTACCTCCCCATACTCACACACTATACAGCACCTATCCTGTGAGATCCACAAGTCATTTGCAACCTGCCCCACTCCTGAACGCCAATTTCTCCCCCCACCAGATCGCCCCTTTCTATGTCTCCACATCACCTTGCCTCAGACTCTGGCCCCTAATTCCATTTTCCATTTGTCCTTTCCTGGCACCAGCCTCCTCCGAGGGGTACTTTCTGCCCCAAGCTGGGCTTCAGGCACCTGCTAGGGGCCGGACCCTTGATACTGACTACTCCCCTCAAGCCCCCAGCGGCTCATTCCCCGTCCCGGGCCAGGGCCGCTTCATGTCCTATACCTTTAACAAACTCCACGTGCGTGTTAACGGCGGTGACAGCATTTCCTTGTCTCTCTGATCCCGCCCCCGGAGGCGCCGTCCATTGGCTGCAAGGTTCCTCCGTTCTTGCTCTAATTGGCCTCGCTCTTGGAAAACTCTGACCAATGGCACCTCCGCGCCCGGCTCCCTCCTCCAACCCTGTCTTCCTATTGGCTCCCATTGGCTCGGAGGACTTGGGGCCTGTGGGCCTGTGGGCCTGGCTCGGCAACTGGCAAATTGTGCCCTGCCGGCGTAGATTCCCGGCCTGAGAAACTGGTTCCGAACCCAACGGAACCCAGCGCGGAGCGACGCCGGGTCACGTGGCCTGCGGCCCCATGACGTTCCGGCTGCGGAGCGTCATCGGGACGTTCGGGCGACCCGCCGAGTGGCCCCGCTGCCTCCGCCACCTGTGCAGTCGCGGTGCTGTCATGGACCTGGGACCGATGCGCAAGAGTTACCGCGGGGACCGAGAGGTGCCGCCGCCCCGCAGGGCCTCCGCAGGGGCGGGGGCACAGGGAATCCGAGTCATCTCCGGAGCGGAGGGGAATGGGAGGGATAACCTGGGGTTTCTGGTCCACCCCTTGGGGCTCGGGGTCACCTCCGTGGGAGAAGGGGATTCAAAGACAATCAAGGGGGAAGGTGTTCCGGGGAAACGAGGATGAAGGTGGACTCCAGAGGCAGCGTGTCTTAGGGGCTCAGGGCGCGCACTCGGGGGTCTGCCTGGATATCCTGCAGGTCGCTCCGCGCACCCCTTGGGCGGCTTACTCGCCTCCCTGGGCCTCTTTCCTCACCTGTGAAGGGATAATACAGACCTCACGGGGATATTATGGGCTTGGATGTTTGAAAAGTGCCTCAACAGTGAGAATTAGCTTGTGCATGCTTGACAAATAAGTAACACGTGGGGCAGGTGGACTCTTTTACGCAGGACGGGAGGAGAAAGCTCCTGGCTCTTAACTGCCTTTTCCCTCGTCAGGAGAGAAACCAAAAGGATTATTTTGGAATTGGGGCCCAGGGCCTGGTTACCAAATCTGGTTGCCTGTGAGCATTTCCAGAAATGCATGTTAAACATGCAAGTTTTCATGAAACCTCAGACCTACTGAATGAGAATTTACAGGGTGGAGCCCAGGAATCTGTCTTTTTTTTTGAGGCTCCGCAGGTGATAGGTTTGACACCCATGACATGAAACCCTGATTTGTCCATCCGTAGGTGTGGGACCTCTTCACCTTTTCGTGTTTTTTGTTATGAGATAGTTGTTATGAGGACTCAACGAATTAATATTTGAAAAGTGCCTGGAACAGAGCCGTGTGCACAGTATGCACTACATGTGTTTGTTAAGTGAAATACAACTCTCCCTTCCCAGGCGTTTGAGGAGACTCAGCTGACCTCCCTGAACCCCATGAAGCAGTTTGCTGCCTGGTTTGAGGAGGCTGTTCAGTGTCCTGACATAGGGGAAGCCAATGCCATGTGTCTTGCTACCTGTACCAGGTAGGCATAGCTGTGGGCCCTTCTGAAGGTGGGTACAGATGAAGTAGGAAACTTAAGAAGCTCTCAGTTTGATGGATGACAACTGTATGATTCTAGTTGTGTTATTAACATGCTGTGTGGCCTCAGGCAAGTACCTTGTCCTCTCTGGGCCTCAGTGTCCTTACCTGTAAACCAGAGATTAGACTTTACTCAATTCCATTTCAATGATAAATGTAGTGCCTCATTCATCTCTGCCCTTGATGTACCCATCTCCCCAATACACACACCTTTGTCTCCCGCATCTCCTGGCCTCCCCAGTTCTCATCTGCTTTTTTTTTTTTTTTTTGCGGTACGCGGGCCTCTCACTGTTGTGGCCTCTCCCATTGCGGAGCACAGGCTCAGGACGCGCAGGCTCGGCGGCCATGGCTCACGGGCCCAGCCGCTCTGGGACATGTGGGATCTTCCCGGACCTGGGCACGAACCCGTGTCCCCTGCATCAGCAGGCGGACTCTCAACCACTGCGCCACCAGGGAAGCCCCCCATCTGCTCTTTGAGAGGCAGATCTCCTGGAACCTCTCCATAAAGCCCTCTTCCTCTCTTGAAATCTAGCACAGTGCTTGTTTGTGTCATTCATTTGACAAACAATCATAAACCCCTTGAGACATCTCTTATATTAGCCTCTTATTCAACTCTACTTGTCCCCCACTCACTAAAGCACAAGGCCTTGAAGGCAGGGCTCTTGTACTGTGCCACCAGATATCCCCCAGAACTAGTTTGCTTGGGCCACCATAACAAAGTACCACAGACTGGGCGGGGGGGGGCTTAAACAACAGAGATTTATTTTCTCACGGTTCCAGAGGCTAGAAGTCCAAGGTCAAGGTGCTGTCAGAGTTGGTTTCTAGTGAGGCCTCTCTTCCTGGCTTACAGATGGACACCTTTTTTGCTGTGTCCTCACATGGCCTTCCCTTTGTGTGTGCAGGGAGCGAGGTCTCTGGTGTCTCCTCCTCTTCTTATAAGGCCACCAGGCCTGCTAGGTTAGAGTCCCACTCTTATGACCTCATTTAACCTTATATATCTCCCTAAAGGCCCTACCTGCAAATATAGTCACATTGCGGGTTAGGGCTTCAAAGCTGAATTTTAGGGGAACCCAGTTCAGTCCACTACAGAACCCTAGGCAGTGGTGTCATACTGCACCTCCAGGACAGATTCCCATGGGCAAGTGGGAATGGGCCGCCTGAGTGCACAGACAGTGCAGAATCCGGGGGTTCAAGTGTAGGGGTGCTCAGACATCTGTGGGGAGGGGCTCTGACCCCGGTGCTTTGCTCTTTGCCGCAGAGATGGGAAACCGTCTGCCCGCATGGTGCTGCTGAAGGGCTTTGGCAAAGACGGCTTCCGCTTCTTCACTAACTTCGAGAGTCGAAAGGGACAAGAGCTGGTGAGGGTTCACGGTAAATCCTTCCGGGGCCTGCAGGGTCCAGCCCTGGCTCATTGGTCACCTTCTCATGCCATAGCTGCCCCAGCCCACTTGCCGGCTGCGCTCAGGCACCATCCCGCCTGCGGGCCTTTGCACTTGTCCTTCTCTCTGCCGTGGATGAGTGCCCGCTGTAGGCACCCCTACCTCCCCATGTTTACCTGAGTAGCTCCCGTTCCTTTGGGTCCAGCCCCCACCTTACCTTCTCAGGAAAGCCTTCTGGACTCCCAGGCTGTGTCGGCCCCTTGCACTGTTTGCAGTCATTATAACTTGCAACTTTCCTTTCTGCTGTTTTTTTAGTTTCTAGCCATGCATGTATTTATGGGATTATGTGATTAACGTTTGGGTCCTCTGCTAAACCGTAAGCTCCTTGGGGTCAGAGGCTGCATCTGTGGTATCTCTGTTATACCCCCAGCACCTCTCCTGGTGTTGAGCACAGAGTTGGCACTTCATATGCATTCAATTCGTGAATCCAAAATGAGTACCCTTCCCTGAGTCCAGTGCAGCCAAACATACATTTCTGAGGATTTGCAAATCTGTGGATGAGAGAAATGGCAAGCCTCACTTGGGAGTCCAGCTGGCCCGTTTACCGTGTGAACCTGGGCACATTACTTAACCTCCCTGAGCCTGTCTCCACACCGGTAAAAGTAGGCCTACCTTTGAGGATTTAAAAATGAGACGTTACAGTAAATGCATCTGCAGTGGGCCTGCGCGATGCAGACTCCCTGCCTTCCCCCCATGCTGGAGGCATCCTCACTCCTGTCCTGATGATTGTCTGTGGATTCTATTTCCAGGACTCTAATCCCTTTGCTTCCCTTGTCTTCTACTGGGAGCCCCTAAACCGTCAGGTGAGTGTGCATTCCTGGGACAGACTGGGGTGGGCAGGGGTGGGAAGGGCCTGAGTTTATGAATGAACCTGGTGAGGGTCCCCAGGCTGGGCAAACATCCTGCCTTTCAAACGGCTCTCACTTAGCTGGGCTAGCTGGAGTCAGGCATGACGGGGCAGTGGATAAAGAGAAGAACAGAGAGGACTGGGGCCTGCACTGGTTGGGGGGGCAGGTGGCATTGAATGCCGTCTAACCAGGACCATCCCTGTGCAGGTGCGAGTGGAGGGTCCCGTGAAGAAGCTGCCCGAGGAGGAGGCCGAGTGCTACTTCCACTCCCGCCCCAAGAGCAGCCAGATTGGGGCTGTGGTCAGTCACCAGAGTTCCGTGATCCCTGATCGGGAGGTGAATGGGGCTTCTCCTTAGTCCTCTGGGTGGTAGTGCTTTGACTCAGCCCCAGAGGCTGTCCCCAGGGGATGCCAGGGCCCCCTCTCTCCAGCAAAGTGAAATGGATGGTCTCCCTGGGGGACGTGGATTTGGAGAGCAGGGAACAGGCCTCCTGTATTTGTCTGACCCTCCCGTTGGACTGCGCCCCTAGAGGACAGAGGCCAGCCGGCCTTGCTCACCAGTGTCCTCAGCACCTGGCACAGAGCACATGCTCAGTAAGTGGTGATTAAATGAATCACTGACTGGGTCTGACCCTTCCTCCATCTCCTTCCCCTGGACAGTATCTGAGAAAGAAAAATGAGGAACTGGAGCAACTCTACCAGGAACAAGAGGTGCCAAAGCCAAAATACTGGTGAGTGATACCTGGTGGTCGCCTAGAAAGGGACACTGGGACCCTCGTGCTTACTTAAAGCTGCCCTGTCCGTGGAATTACAGATCCACTCCTTCCTGGAAACCCTTGTTTGATGCACGCCAGCCCTTCACGGGGCGCTGGGATGGCGCGGAGGGTGGTGGGGTTGCCTGGCTGGAAAAACACGCACAGCACCGAAGCCTCTGCTTCTCCTTGTAGGGGTGGCTACACCCTGTACCCCCAAGTAATGGAGTTCTGGCAAGGCCAAACCAACCGCCTGCATGACCGGATC
Organism: Mesoplodon bidens; assembly: GCF_964165515.1. NCBI lineage: Eukaryota > Metazoa > Chordata > Mammalia > Artiodactyla > Ziphiidae > Mesoplodon > Mesoplodon bidens. The sequence goes on from NC_138179.1 coordinate 54,252,165, forward strand.
GCTTTTCGACGGGGCCTACCGACAGGAGACTCCCCCTTGGGGCCCATGACCCACCGAGGGGAGGAAGACTGGCTCTATGAGAGACTTGCACCCTGACTCCCAATCTGCTGGCGCTGACTAGAGCTGGGATCCGTGCTAAGAGAGGGTATGGGATCAGGAGCCAGGCCCTTCTAAACTCAACGCATTTCCCTTCCCACCTCTTATATTCAGGGCCCTTCAGAGAGTTCTCTGTAGTCAGCTGGTCTAGTGGAGTCCAACAGTGGCATGGACAATCACAAATGTAAAATAATCCCATAATTATTCTTGACCTTAACTATGATTTATTGGAATAGCTCCCTCTACGGGTAGCATCTGGTGTGATTCCCTTTTCTGGTGACGGGGTGGGCCCACAGCAGCCTTGTCTGTTATCACGTGACAGGCATACCGGCCAAAGCCCATTGGTGCCAGCAGAAGCACCTGAGCCAATCTAGCCAATTGGTTTTTCTTGTCACCAATTTGAAATTTGAAACGGAGGGACTCAGAGCATAGGAGTGTTTGTAGCCAAGTCAATAATGGCCGCCTAGAAGCAACAGCCTCTGGTGCTGCTCTTGCAACCCCCTCGGCAGTCCCTGGATCCTTTTCCCGTGTCTGGGTTGTGCAATTCCTCCTCCTACCTCAGAAAACCCATGATCTCTTTTAAAAAAAAAAATTTTTTTTTTCTGCTTAAACTAGCCATTATCTATTTGTGTTGCTTGCAACGAAAAGAACCTTAACTATCTCGTTTACTAATAGGATATTTTTATTCCACTTACCCAACTGATAGCTGCCTTCCATTATCCGAAGCACAGCAATGTGGAAAAGAGACTAAATTTATTCTCTGTAGCTCCAAAGGACCCATAGGTGGAAGCTGCACGGAAGTAGATTTCATCTCAATATGGGAAGAGATTTCAAACAACTGGGGCTGCCTAGGAGGGTGTAGGTTAGGTAATGAGTGTTCCGTCACTGTCAGACAGTTTTGTAGAAGGGACTTGTGCTGGTACCTATGTATCAGGGAGCTTTTCATCAAGCTTTACTTTCCATATTTGGTTATAAAAACTATATGTATGTGAAATACATGTATACATACATTTATATGTATTTTACTTTCCAGGTATAAAATTAAATAATAGAGATTATACTTTTCTGACACTCACACATCCTTTTACCCCCACCCCCCACCCCCAACTGATGATGACGCCTAGATCACTGGTTTTCATCCTCACTGGAATTACCGAGGAGCTTTAAAAACCCTGGTGCCCGGTCCCACCCTCAGAGATGATTTGACCAGTGTGAGTGCAGCCCGGACTTGGGGAAGTTTAAAAGGTCCTCGGGGAATTCTGTGCAGCCAAGGTTGAGACCCCCCCAGTAGTAGATGCTTGCTACTTGCAGTGTGGTCCACGGGCCAGCAGCATCAGCATCACTTGGGAGCCCAGCCCAGACCCACTGAATCTCACTCAGCTTTCAACAAGACCACCCCCACTCCCAGGCGACCCAATGCACTAGCCTCAACTTCTAAACCAACCGCCTCCCACCCTCACAATTGGATTCTTCAGTCACCCTTGGCTGAGGCCTGTGCTGAGCTGTAGTATTTGCTTTCCTTGAGCCCAAGTCTGGTGACCAGGGACAACCCGGATGAGTGGCCTACAGGCTGCGGAGAGGAGCCAGGCTGGGCAAATGTTTGCTGTGACTAAGCCAGGATCAGAGAACTGACTATTTGTACACATTGGCCTTGAGCTTGCTACCCTGTAAGCTGCTTCATTCCATTGCATGGGCGTGTGCTTCCGTGTCTGTTACTGACTGCCTCCTCCAAGGGTGGCCCTCTGGGTGTTGGCCCTCTGGGTGTTGGCCCTCTGGGTGTTGGCCCCCGTTAAGCCTGGGTGCAGGAAGGCACACAGTAATCCTGTGGCCACCTGCAGGAGAGGGTGCTGGGGTGCCCTTCCCTACCGTGTCCTGTTTGCATTGTTGGGGGCTGTGTGTCCCCCCTGCTTTGGGCCTGGTCTCAGCTGTTCCTTTCCTCTCCTCTGTCTGACAGTCACTGTGCCAAGTCTATAATAAAAGCTCGTCAGCCACGCGTGATATTAATGTTCAATCTAGCCCGGTCTCGTCCGCGCCCCCCAGGATTGAGGGGAGTTGGGGAATTAAGCAACTCCTCCCATCTGGCTTCTCCCCTCCGGGAGGTTGGGTGTCCAGCAGGGGGAGCCCGAAGCCCAGGGTTGGCCCCTCCTGGGCGGCGCAGGCCAGTTCTGGTCGGCCCTCCCTGCCTCCCCCTTTCCCCCTTTCCACCCCTGGGTCTTGTCCCAGTGAAACTGTGGTCGATAACCCGTAGCCTCTCCCGCCTCCTGCACATATTTGCATCCTCGCTTCCTCCTCCTCCTGCCCCGGCCTCGTGAAAACTTGCAGCCGCCTTGGCTCCGACTCCCTGGGCAGCCAGGTCTCCCTTTGGCTTTTAGTACCTCCCCCCCACCCCCATTCATCCATCCCCCAGCTTAGGGATATATGTGGAGTTTCCTTGGAAGATTCCGCAGACATCACTTTGGGCCGTGGAGTGGGGTGGTAAGCATGGGGCAGGGGGGCCCGCAGACTCTCTCACCTAAGAGGGGTGGTGGTGCATGCGTCGCCAGCGTGAGATAGAACCACGGGTCAGTGGCCCAGGGCCCAACCTCACCCCCCCTTGGCTCAGGGAACCTTAGGATGGCTGAAGTGGCAGGTCCCTACGGTCTGGGGTCACAGGGGACACTCACCTTTGAAGCTGGTTGACTTTCCCTCCCTGGTTCCAGAGTCTGGGCAGCCCCATTGGATGGTGCTCACCTTCCAGGATCCCGAGGCCCAGGCATAACCCCACCTCCCCTTCTGCAGAAGGTGACTGTGCTCCTTTCCTTGTTCTGAGCCTCAGTTTCCCTTCCCTAAGCAGATAAAAATCAAGTGTGGAAGGGGCTGTGTGGTGCAGCAGTCATGTGTACAGCTCTGGCCTCCGTCCCAGCTAGGCCACTGCAAGCCCTGACCTAGGGCTAGTGACTTGACTTCTCTAAGCCTCAGCTAATGCACCTGGAAAACTGGAAAACAGCGATAATGACAGCACCTGTGATGAGAGAGTTAAAGGAGGACCCTCGTGGAGGACTTGTCACAGCGCCTGGCCTGTTAGAAGCCCGCTGTGAGTGTCAGCTGCTAACCCTAGGCAGAGCTGCAGCCCTGGGAAAGTCAGCTCCTCCATGGGAGGCTTTATGGACTGAGTGATTGATGGGACCCTAGAAAGTTCCATGGGGTGGGGAGGGATAAGGGAAGAGGCTTTGGGGAAAGCAGCACACCTGAGCCCGCCTTCCCTCCCTCCGGCCCCTGGTCTCCCACACTCATCCTCAGAGCTCCCTCTGGCCTGGGTGAGGCCACCTAACAAAGGCACCCTTGTACAGGTCTGTTTGTTTTGGTAAATTTCCTGAGTACCTCCCTGGGGTGGCCCAGTAGCCTGTAAGGAGCTGACCTGGAAGCCACAGAATCACATTGTTTAGTTGTCACCTTGGTCTCTCTCTGTTCCCACCATGAGCTCCAGAGATTTGGCCCATTTTTCCCAGTTCTCAGCTCCTGGGTCTGGACCTAACAGCATAGGGAGTAAGCTCTCTCCTTGTCCTTAAACGGTAGCTGTGGGCTATGATGGAGTTCCTTCATAAAGGAAGGGGAAGGAATCCGATATTCACTGGGCACCTACTATAGGGCTACTTACGGGCCACTTAATACGGACCACACCCTGTGAAATAGGTATTATTACAGCCCCTTTTACAGAAGAGGAAACTGAGGCTCAGAGGAGGTGTTTTTTGTTATGTTCCCCCAAATCACACAGCTACTAAGGGGGGAACCAGAATTTGAATCTAGATCCCAAACCAAACCACTGAGATTTTGGGATTGGTCACCAAAGGTCTACTCCATTCTCTCGGGGCCCCTGACAGCCTCTCTTGCTGAGGTGTAACTAGCTCCCTCCTTTACTCTCTTCATCTCCAGATGCTAAAGATGGCTTGGTGGTGAAGTTAGTGACCCAGGTATTACATATTTACACCTGGGGACCCTTCCTGGTGCTTGAAAGGAATCGTTTGAACACAAAGTAAAAAAGAGTAAAGGCATGAAAAACAGCATCTCAATAAATGCAAGACAAGAGCATAAATAGGTTCTCTGCTTTTGCAGCATTGTTTATTGCAAAAAAGAGAAACCTACGATGATTTTTTTAAACAAAATTCAAGGCTGCAGGACTCATCTCTGAGGCTGATCCATCTTAAATACTAGTAGGGGGAGGAGGGCTCCTGTCAGAGCCTCCCACCCCCTGTCTGAGTTTGGACCCACGGGGCAGTGTAGCTTTCCTTTGAGGGTATGTGCAGGAACCCATGGGGTCCCTAATCTGGCCTTCTGCAGCACCCCCTAGGGAGTGCCAGGGTTGCCCTCCCCCTGCACACCTGGGGGCAAAGTTCCAGGAAGTTTCCCACCTGAGTTAGGAGGTGAGCTCAAGTTCAGCATCTCCGCCTCAGCTCCAGGAAGCCACCCCGCATCACGTGGCTTCTGGAAAATGCACTCTCAGAATTGATCCAGAGAAGAATCACAGGTAGAGAAAGTAGAGGGAGCAGCAATTCAAACTCACCCTTGACCCTGTGCCCCAGGAGGGGGTGAGGTCTGTCCAGCTCCCTGTTCCGTTCCTTCCACGCCCACCTCCCTGCTGGTGCTTCCACCTCCTCGAGGAGGGCTGTCCTTCCTGAGTGGGACTTTTCATCCTTGAACTGGAGTGCCTTTGTGTGTGGTGGGGGAGGGCGGGAGGACCTGGGATCTCTCAGGCCTTTCAGAAAGCTGGAGAACATAAATACAAACCTAAAACCAGACGTTTCCTGCCAGCAGGCATCAACTGCCGCCGAGGCTTCAGCTGTGGCCAAAGAGGCCAGCGTGATGAGCTCCCGTCTCAGATCCGGCTGACGGCAGGGAGTGGGGAGGTGCTATAGCATCCTCCCTGGCCCCCTTCACTGTCCTTTGCCCTCCCTGTCATCAAAGAGGTTGGGGTTCTCCGCCAGCGTGGCTCGGACTTTCTTCTTCTCTTTGAAGCGGCCCGAATTGGAGACATTGACGTGCTTCCCCTTTGTGCTCTTGTCCACGATCTTCTCCAGGCGGGCGTTGAAGTGGCCGTTGGGGCCCCCGCCGTCAGGCCCTGGGGGCTCTGCGCCACTCTCCGTTTGGGTGTAGGTGTCAGGGATCTCATACAGCACCTTGGGAGTGGATTTCTTTTTCCGGAGGAAAGTCAGCTTCCACCAACCAACTTCGGTCATGGTGCTCTCAGACCCGAGGGTGGGGCTTTCTGCAAGAGCAGGGGGTGTAGAGAAAGGGGTCAGTGGGGAGAAGGGGCGGGGGCCTCGGAGCAGCCCTTGCTAGTCTCCCAAACGTGGGCAATTTTCATAGCCTGGGCTTGAAAGAATTGAAGCCTGGGGCCAAATGAACCCAGGATTCAGGTAGGTGATGCAATACTTTTGGGGTATATCAGGAGAGAGAGGGGTCTGGGGAAGGGGTGGCCAAGAAGACATCCATGCGGAAGCCATCTGAGCCAAGCGGAGGGGACAATGGGACAACCAAACACCACTGCCAGGCAGCTTTGACACTCCAGGCCCCTTGGGGCTGCAGGAAGGGGAACGGCTCGCCCCGGTCACACAGCAGCCAGGCCTTGGCCACCTCCCCATGCTGTTCCTGCTATACCTCCAGGCCCTGCTGCCGGGATTGGACAGATGGTCAGCTGGTATCAGACGGACAGAAACGCCCCGTGCATGTTACTTGGAATTCATTACGAAATGAACTAGGATTTGTGATGTTCAGAGTAATTTGGACTTCCCAGTGGTCACCACCACGACTAAATGAGCAGCCGGGGTTTTTCTAAGGGGGAGAAATGTCAGGCTGGGAGCGGGAAGTCCCGAGGACTGTTCCAGCCTCGGGACCTCTGGCAAGTTACTTCTCTGGACCTCAGTGTCCTCACCCATCCCTTTCAGCCCTAACGTTTAGCTCTAACGTTAATCCCTGCCCATGAGGTAGACATGCTTTGCAAAGTATTCAATAAAATTTATGCTGGGCTTCCCTGGTGGCGCAGTGGTTGAGAATCCGCCTGCCGATGCAGGGGACACGGGTTCGTGCCCCGGTCCGGGAGGATCCCGCATGCCACAGAGCGGCTGGGCCCGTGAGCCATGGCCGCTGAGCCTGCGCGTCCGGAGCCTGTGCTCCACAACGGGAGAGGCCACGGCAGTGAGAGGCCCGCGTACCGCAAAATAAATAAATAAATAAATAAATTTATGCTAATGAATTAGCATAAATTTTATTGAATACTACATTTATGCTAATGTAATTGTTGAGGGGTGGCTCCGCTTCCCAATACGGCTTCCACAAGGACAGGGGTTTGAAGGGGACCTGAATATTTGGAAGGAAGTTTGGCGCGGCCAAGAGGTACATGTGGGATCTGGTTATCACAGGCTGGACCCTCCATAAGGATACCCCACAAGAAGTGGGGCAAGGGGGCTGAAATCCAGGCTTCTTCCCTGACAACATAATGTGTCGTGACCCAGAAGTGGCCTAGCCTTTTACTAATTTCCACAAAGTTGCCGCCTGAGCTAGTCGAAGTTCTGGCAGATGAAGTTGCCTGGACACCACAAGAAGAAGAGAGCATAGACTGGAGGAATTAAGATCAATGAAGAAGCAGGCAGAGCAATGAGACACGGAGACATCTCTGGGCCTGGAGGGACTGGTGGTCTGGTCCTCAGGACTCCGTGGCGTGGGCTGTGAAAGTCCTGGGCAGGAGGGTGCGATAGCCACAGTCCACAGTACAGAAAGCTAGATGGGTGGCCGGCCTAAGCCCAGGCAAACGTGTCACCTCCTTTTAAAAACTGATGGTCTTGGGAATTGCCTGGCGGTCCAGTGGTTAGGACTCCATGGTTTCACTGCTGAGGGCCCAAGGGCCTGGGTTCAGTCCCTGGTTGGGAAACTAAGATCCCAGAAGCCATGCGGCGTGACCAAAAAAAACCAAAAACCAAACAAACAAAAAAACCCTGATGGTCTTAACGACATTTACATTTTCTAGAAAGACCAGAAAGAAAGATGGCAAATGATTAATAATGGTTTTCTTTATGTAGAAGGAATAGGGGATGTTTTCTCCTCTCCATTTTTTGATTCCCAGATTTTCCATAAAGAGTCTGGAGTTCTTTTAGAGGGGGAGCATATCAAATTCAGAAAAAATGAAAGCAGGATACTGACCTAGGCTTGGAATGAATTGAGTGCCTGCCTCCATGGCCCCCTTGTTGCGGTCATCCCCTGGCCCTCCGTATACCCATCCCCTTGCCCAAAGCAGATGCCCAGTGGATTGCTTCCCACCTCTCCGTCCAGGAAGCAGATCCCACTTTGCCAGCTCTGTCCCTCGAGTTGAGCTCCAGTAGCAAGAGAATCCCAGGGAGATCTAGGGCAGCTCCCGCATAGAAAGTGAAGGAGGGGTGAGTAGTCAGATAAATACCTCCAGGGCACCCTGGAGAGGTGAGCGCACCAAGGGGACAGCCTGAGAGCTTTGCTTTGGCAGCCGGCCCCACCTGGGCTGAGCACAGCCTTGCACAGAACTTGGTGTGCCAGAATGGGTTTCTGCAAGGAGTTGTGGGGAGGGCTGGGAAGGAGGGACAGGGCGCTTGCTTGGCCTGTGGGTGCCCCAGTCACCACCTGGTCCGGGGCAAAGTCCACAGCCCCACCACCTCCCACTGCCAAGGAACTTAGGGAGTGGAGGATCCAGCTCCTGAACCGACGGTAACCACCACACTGCCTAGCTCCATGAGAGCAAGTGGCCTCTGCTTGTGCCAGTTAAAATATACCCACTTTAGGGCTTCCCTGGTGGCGCAGTGGTGGAGAGTCCGCCTGCCGATGCAGGGGACACGGGTTCGTGCCCCGGTCCGGGAAGATCCCACATGCCGCGGAGCGGCTGGGCCCGTGGGCCATGGCCGCTGAGCCTGCGCGTCCGGAGCCTGTGCTCCGCAACGGGAGAGGCCGCAACAGTGAGAGGCCCGCGTACCGCCAAAAAAAAAAAAATTTATATATATATATATATATATACCCACTTTAACAGGTATTTGAACTTCGCATCCACAGGGCTTAACTCTCCTTGGCGTAAAGGGAGCGACAGATCACAAGGAACTTGTCAGAAAACCACAGAGAGAGGTTGGAATAGCCCTCGGACCCTGCCCTGGAGCCTCTACCACAGCACCAAGGCATTGGTGCCCTTGTCTCCTGGCCTTGAACTCTGGTCTCTCCAAGATGCTTTTTGCCACGCCTTGCTATCCCTTCTGTCCAGGAGGACATGGGTGCACCAGTAAGCAGGTGTTTGGCCCTCTAGGCAAGCCTGACCTATGGAAATCTGAACTTGCAGAACAGATAAATTAGTGGACTAGTCTTTGTTTTACAAGATAACCTGGCTATAAGATTCTTTTAAATAGTGAGCTACCCCAAAGTAGTGTAAAATCTGATTTGCTTTAGAAAAAAAAAAAGTGACACAATAGCCAAACTTCCCAGGTATCCAAAGTTGCAAAGAGCCAGATGCCTACAGCCACATGTCCATGCCTGGTCACAGGAGGCTAGGGAGGCCTGGGGGAAGGGAGAGTACCTGGGATTTTGAACAGACTGGGCATTTGGTGACACATCTGCTTGTGCAGGACCCTGAGCAGGTCGTGCTGAGGGCAGGGCCCTTGCCCCGGGGCCTTGCCATCCATGGGATGATAGAAATCAGCCCTGAAGGTGTAAGCTACACCTCTGCTGTTTGCACAGCTTGGGAACCCACAAAGGGCCTCACGGGACAGCCTGCCACCCCCTGCCTATGGTGGTCAGCACCCTGGCATGCAGGTAGGCACCCCAGGACGGCCCCCACCATGCCAGCTGGGTTCTGTGAGCTCTCCTAAGGGCCTTGCCCAGACTGGGCTAGGCTCCTTCTGAGCTGGGACAGGTTAACCATTGACAAGGGTGGAGGTGGAAGGATGGAGGGGGATTGAGGGAGCAAGTCAGCGTCCATGTTGCAAGACAAAACTCAGAACCCCCATCCCCCATCTCTCTGCAGGGCCCCTGTGGTACTTCACTCTGCATGAGACTGGGGTACCCTGGATAGGACAGGGAGGTGTTCCTACCGGCCAGCCAGAAACATCGTCCAGGCTGGGGGGTAGGAGGTGGTAGGCTCCAGCTCAGCAGGAGTTAACAGAGCGCTGCTCTGGAGTTAAACTTTCCCAGAAGGAGCTCTGTTGGAGGCCTGGATTGACTCCAAGAAGCCAGTGGGATGAGTGGAGCTCTGCCTGCCCACCTAGCGAGAGATGGGAGCCTGCGTGCCTGGTTCCCCCTCCCAGCTGGGCCTGTCAGCTGTGGAGGCAGAACTGGGTGCCCTGACAGAGGTCTGTGCCTCGGTTTCCCCTCCTGCCCACCGCCTGCCTGTACCTGTGATCCCGACCGCTCCGGGCTGCAGGCGAGAGCTTCCCTAGAGAAGGAGCTGAGTGGAGGAGCTGCCCCGAGGGAGGCTGAGGGAGGTAGGGGTGCCTCGGGGGTGCCACGCCAGGCAAGGCTCAGGCCAGGAGAGCTGAGTAGGAGAAGCTGTGCGGCAGGTGAGAGAGAAACAGGTGCAGGAGCGGGTACCTGCTCAGCGGCTCTGCAGCTCCAGGAGTCAAGGTGAACCTGAAACCCAGCCCTTCCCGGCTAAGTAAACAGAAGCAGAGGCTGGCTTGGCTGATGAATATTCATCACCCCAGAAATCCAACCCCCGCACCGCCACCCCACCCCGCACCCACCCAGAAGCCAGGGTCCTCCAGGGACCGCCCAGCCAAGAGGAGGCAATCCTGAGAGAAGTCTGAGGTGGGGAGGACACGGGAGCCTCTCTCCTCAGTTTCCCCACTCTCAGGTGCCTGGTGGCACCCCCCAACCATAACCAAGGTCACCCCCACCCATTTCATGCCCCAAAGAGACCAGACCCTTTCCCGGAATGAACTGCCGCCTGGACGTTGCCCCCGGGCACAGTCAGGGAAGGGTTAAGGGCCGCTGCTCCCATTGGCTGGGAGGGACGAGGTGCACCCGGCTCCTTTGAACTCTGGAGTCGAAACCAGTCCCTGGTTAAACTGGTTGGCAGACCGGTTCCCAGGCTCTCCTCCCAGGCTGTCCGCTCCCACCCCAAGCCTCAGGCGGGTGCTAGGTGGGGGGCTGTGGCTGCCTCCTGACCTGAAGGGCTTTCCTCAAGATCTCCCTGGAGGTGGGGTTGAGCAGTACCAGCCCCTCCTCAGGCCAGGTTCTCCAGACCCACCACAGCCTCAAGCATCCTCATCCCCTGCTCCCTCGCTTAGAAGTAGGCTTCAAAGACCTTGAAATCCTACCTTCCTCCATGCACTGCGTCCTGTTCCAGGCTCAGAGCGAGGCACTGGGTAGAGAAAAGGCATACGATTCCCCCTATCCCTGGCTCTCCCTCCAAGTTACGTTCTAAATTCTAATTAACCAACTCTCAGACCTGCCCTACCATCTCCAACCCTGCATCTACTTGGTTCAGCTTCTCATGGCCTCTTGAATTCGTGTTTGCCTCCATCCTAAATGTCCCCTTGTGCCCCTAGGCCTCAGGCGGACAGTCCTTCAAAGGCTCCCCACGGCCCATAGTGGAACAGGCTTGGCCTGGCCCTCCTAGGAAGGGGCCTCTGCAGGCTCCTCTCCCAACCCTCCCTGAATGTGCGCATGAGGTCTTTGTCTGCCTACCTTCCTGGGTGCAGATGCTGCCTAACAGGATGCGATTAGGAATGGCCTCTCCACCCCCTGAGTAAACCAAGACAAACTCCTATCCATCCCTCAAGGCCTAAATTAATTATTATGCCCCCTGCTCTACCAGGAATTTTCTTGTTCCTACAGGGCTTACTCACATGCTTCTATTTAACATGCTATATACCATGATTGATTAAATATGTATACACACACATATATACATATATAGTATTATTTTTTAATTTATTTATTCATTTATTTATTTTGGGCTGCTTTGGGTCTTCGATGCTGCTTGCGGGCTTTTACTAGTTATGGCGAGCTGGGGCTAATCTTCATTGAGGTGCGAGGACCCCTCATTGCGGTGGCTTCTCTTGCTGTGGAGCACAGACTCTAGGCGTGTGGGCTTCAGTAGTTGCAGCATGCGGGCTCAGTAGTTGTGGCTCGCGGGTTCTGGAGTGCAGGCTCAGTAGTTGTGGCGCACGGGCTGAGTTGCTCCGCGGCATGTGGGATCTTCCCGGACCAGGGCTCGATCCCATGTCCCCTACATTGGCAGGTGGATTCTTAACCACTGAGCCACCAGGGAAGTCCACATGTATAGTATCGTAATGATCTAGTCATGTATTTGCCTCCCTTATAGAATGTTAGCTCTTTGAGCCCAGAGTTACCTATCACTGATACTGACCTGATATATAGCAGGTACTTAATGCAAACTTTAAAATACAAATAAGAGGGACTTCCCTGGTGGCACAGTGGTTAAGAATCTGCCTGCCAATGCAGAGGACACGGGTTTGAGCCCTGGTCTGGGAAGATCCCACATGCTGTGGAGCAAATAAGCCTGCGCGCCACCACTACTGAAGCCTACGCGCCTAGAGCCCACGTTTCGCAACAAGAGAAGCCACCGCAGTGAGAAGCCCGTGGACCGCAACAAAGAGTAGCCCCTCTCGCCGCAACTAGAAGAAGCCCGCACGCAGCAATGAAAACCCAACGCAGACAAAAATAAATTAATTAATTACTTAATTTAAGAAAATACAAATGAGATACAGAAGTATTGTCTTTAAGAAATTCTTAATGTAGCCACTTGCCTTTGTCCTACTCTCCCTGGGGCAGGTAAATGTGAGAGAAAACACATTTATTTCACTTCTTGTGCTTTCAGCTACACCACGTATCAGGCTTGCTGATACGTTATCAATTCCCCTGGGGCCTATGTGAATTGAGGATATTACTTTGTAAGGTTCTCCTGCCTCTCATGAGAGGTACACACAGTTGTCCCAAGAAGGTTTCTAGATCTGTCACTTTCTCTGAAAGCCTAGTCTATTTCAGAATGGATGTCCAGTCCCAGAAGACACCAGAAGAGGCTAAAAACTTAACTCAGGTGTTGGGAAGATACTGGAAGGATGATGGGATGAGCCCTAGCCTGGAGGACTGTAACCAAGGGCCAGGACAGCATTTCCATCTGTAGGAGGAAGGGGCTTGTGCTGGAAGCGCTCACTGCCCCCACTCCAAAATTCAGAGCTTTCTGATGTGTGGGACCCAGGAGGGCAGAATTCTGTTCTCTCAGCTCCAGTCTGGAGGATGCGCCCCAGTGGGTGGGATCCAGTGGATACCCACGTAGCCTGCCCTTCGAAGAATGCCAGCAGGACCAGGTGCAGGGGTAGAGGCCTGCCCCAGGTCCCCTTCCTGGGAGGGACCAGCCTGGGAAGTCAGGCCCAACCCCTGACCTTTGGTAGGTTTGTTTCTGGGAGGAGCAGGGTTGGGAGGGGAGTTTGAGATAAGGCTATAAACTATGAATATCCCTTAAAGAGATCACTCCCACAAGGCCGCTTTATTGCTTTCTAGCATTTTCCACTTTTTAATGCACCTCCCTAAAACTAGGTTCACGTACGATCTTCCAAATACAAACATGCAATGTGCACGTTTTCAGACATGTGTCCTTGTTGAGTAAAGCAAGTAAAATACGCCTAAGGGAGCCTCCAGGACCTTGGTGCCTGTTGGGACATGCAGCCACCGGGCCCCACGGGATTATAGATCTCTAACCTGGCCCAACACCTCATTCCTCTCTTACTGACCTCTGCCCAGGGAGTAGATCTAGGCTCCAGGGATATTGATTTCCCAAAGCAGGGAGAAAAGAGGGGCTGCCATTCTCCTCAGCACACCCCCTCCTCTGGAAGGCCAGAAGAAGGAAGATCCTGGGGTGGGGGTGGGGCAGCTTGGCTGAGGGGATAAGTGGGGCCAGGCCAGAGACTGGCCTCTGGAAGCTGCACCAGGCGCAGCTGGGAGGTGGGCAGGGGCAGGTCTGAGGTGCGTGTCGAGGTTGCCATTGGAGGGGCTGCTGTTGTCCCCTTCAGGGAGGCCTCAGTGGGGAGTGAGAATATGAGCATCCAGGGTTCACAGGGACTGTGTTCCAAGGGCCACTCCAAATGCTCTACGTGTGGGAACTCAGGATCCTCACTGCCACCCCAAGGGAGAACCTCTGAGGGGGTTCACCAACTTGCATCCCCACCAGCAATTTTCCCGTTACTCTTTGTTTTGGTTCCCTGTGGCTCATGTAACAAATTACCACAAACTTGATGGATTTAAACAACAGAAATGTATTCTCTCACAAGTTCTGGAGGTCAGAATTCCAAAATCAGCTTCACTGGCCAAGACGAAGATGTTCCTCCTCCTGCTTCTGGTGGCGGTAGGCATTCCTTGGCTTGTGGCCACATCACTCCCGTCTCCTCCTCCTCCATCCTCACATCACCTTCTCCTCTTCCATGTGTCCAATCTCTCTCTGCCTCTTTTTTTTTTTTTTTTTTTTTTTTGCGGTACGCGGGCCTCTCGCTGCTGTGGCCTCTCCCGCTGCGGAGCACAGGCTCTGGACGTGCAGGCTCAGCGGCCATGGCTCACGGGCCCAGCCGCTCCACGGCACGTGGGATCTTCCCAGACTGGGGCACGAACCCGTGTGCCCTGCATCGGCAGGCGGACTCCCAACCATTGCGCCACCGGGGAAGCCCAGATTGAGCATCTTTTCATACATGTATTGGTCATTTGGGTATCCTGTTCTCTGAAAGCATCCTTTCTCTACATAGAAAAACTTCTCCACCTCCGCATATGATTGTTGTCCTTCTAGCGTGCACTAAAATAATACAACTGCCTTTATGGATTCCTGGACTCTTTGCACAATTCTATAGCTTTCCAGGGATCTGCTGCCTATTGGTTGGGAACCCTGACCTACAGGATTAAATTTCAACCCTTTGTCATGGACCTGAGTATTCTTCATGTTCTCACCTTGCCAATCTCTTCAACCTAATTTCTCTCTCCATAAACACCCCATGTTCCCACAGTAAAGTTCTGGAACAGTCATGCTCTCTCTTACCTCGGTGCTTTATCCACGTTATTTACTCCCCCTTCCTAGAAGGACACCCATCACTTATACCCCTCTCCTCTGTCCTCTGCCTTCCACCACAATTCATTCCCATCCTAGCAGACTCAGTTCAAGTGTTACTTCTCCCAGGAGCCTGCTCTGATCGTTTTCCATCCCCATCCCATGGCTTTACCCCCCAGTTGAGTTGGCTACTCCCCCTTTCTGTTGCCTTAGCACTCTGAGCATCCCTCTTATTTTGTTTGTATGGATGTTTTAAGCTCTTACTATATATGAACACAGGGCTAGGCTCCGGGCGTGCTGTCACGGGATTTAGAGTGTGGTGGGCCCCTCACACATCATACCATCACTTTCTTTGAGGGCTGGGACCATGTCTTCATGTTAAGGTCCCCAGCACCTTGGCAAACAGTGCTTGACAAATAGAGGGTAACTACCACTGAACTGCATGGGAAAGGAGGCTGATAGATGAGTGGTGTGGCGGTGGACTTGGTTTTCCTTCCCTTGGAAGAGCAGATTCCCTCTACCTGCCATGATGGGGATGCTGAAATAATGAAATGCAGTGGCATCCTTAGAAGATGACACCTTGGACCCAATTCATGAAGCCACCTAGCGAGTTGTTTTCCCCGGATGACTAACAAAGGTGAAAGGATGAGGAGGGCACAGTGGCCAGGGTTTATCGGGCAATTATTGACCCCGACCCAGCTGACTGGGCCCTCATAGGCCTTCTGGCCTGTGTTAACTCGTGAAGCCAACCAGCCCTGACATCTTCGCCTCACATTCCTCCCTCTAACTCCAAGTGACTCCAAGTCCTGAGCTGTAGGGGGGAAGTGAGGAATAGAGCTGGGGAATGCACAGCCCGCCCCCCAGACCAAGTGATCATGGTCCCCACTCATCACTGAGGACCTTCCTGCACCAGCGGCACCATCTCTCATTCCTTCCTTCACAAGCATCCATCAAGCACCTGACACTCAACATGGGGTGTCATGCCAGGCGCCAGGGTTACAGAGGTGAACAGGCCTGTACTCCCTGCCCACACAGTGCTCACTGACTAGTTGCGGAGACAGACTGAAAAAACCAACCCCGAGAGATTACACTGAAGCAGCAGGAGGCCCAGCTGAGGAGGCTGAGTTTCCAGAGCTTTCAGCCCAGCAGGCAGATACACCACACACACGCGTGCGCACACACACACACACACACAGCACAGTCAGTGTGGCTGTGAGCAAACACACGTAAGACATGGACCATAAAGTCATAAACCTATGGTAGATAAATGTCTGAATGTCAAGGGTAAGCCCTCCTTTTATGGATATTGCAGGCACATGAGTAATGGGCCTTCTTGCCCAGAATGGGGCATGGTAAGAAAGAACTCTGGAAAAGGGCAGGGACTGCCAGCGTGAGGGTGCTAAGCGTCTGACACAACAACAGGGGAGAAAGTGGGACTCAGGCCGAAGAAGAGGGAGGAAGAGGCCTGCGCCTGTGGTGGCCGAGCTGTGGTGCTTGAATGGAGCAGGCAGGGCTGCCGGAGAAGCCACATCCCATATGAGGGCTGGGGAGCCAGACAGGCCTGGGTTTGGATCCCAGCCTCACCAACTCCAGCTCTATGATCTTGGACAAGTTACTTAATTCCCTAAGCTTTGGCTCCCTTGCCTTTAAACTCTGCCTAATAACAGTACCCACATTATAAGGTTTTTTTGGAAGGATCAAATTAGATAAGGCTTGTAAAACATTTAGCTCTAAGCAAACAAACAACAACAACAAGGCATGACAAGGCGGTCTGCATACATACCACCCTGGGGCTCAGTGCGTTCCTGTCCAAAGCCCCACAGGCCTGCTCTCATCCTTCCTCACCTTCCTATGCGCTGCCCCTCTCCCACCTGCTAAATCAGCAGAGAATTGAGAGATTCACAGCCAGAAGCCTTTCACAGCCTCTCCCTGCCACTTTCCAGATGATGGGAGTCCCGAAGACCTCGATGCCCTGGATGCCAGACCACTTGTGTGCTTATCTGCCCATCGGCCCTGAGGTTCTCTATGGCCTCAGAAAAGGACAAGCTGTGCAGATACTGTGCACAATCCACACTCCTACGCTCTCCGGGGCCACCACCCTGAGGCCAGCAGCCAGGCAGAGCTGTTCTCAAACATCCTTCTGTTCCACATGAGCCACCTGGGGTGCTGCGGGGGTGGGGGGAGGTGAAGTGCTGGTGGTCTCTGCCTCCACCAACCCACCAGCGCTGAGCCTTCTAGACTCCTCCTGTCCTGCCCTGCCTGTTGGTTCAAGGAGGAGAGATGCACCTGGAGGGTAGGGCAGGGCCATGCTTCTTGGGATGTCCCAGGGAGCCAGGAACACATGGTTGGAGCCCGGTAGGTGTTTGTTTAATCATGGGGGAGTCCCGGCAATTCCTATAGCCTGAGTCAGGACTCTAAGATGGGAGCCAAGTTCCCACGAGACAGCCCTGAAGAGGCCCTTAGTTCTGCCCTATGAACCATTTTTATGGAAGTCTTTCAACCCATTCTATAACAATAATGATTAATGTTTCATACACACATACACCCACACAGTTGGCAAATAGTGAGAAAAATCTATGAAAGCATGTTGTAAGCTATAAAGAGTTTCCTACATCTAGTATGTTTATTTGTTTAGGCTTGTAAATAGAAACACTCTGAGGTGGTCAGGATAGGCGTTATCTCCATGTTGAGGAAACCATGGCTGGCCGAGAGCTTATGGAAACGGTCCAAGATCTCACTGGGCAGGAATCTAGGCCTTCTCACTGCCCTATCACACCACACAGTTCAATAAAAAATTTACTAAGCCCCAAGTGATGAGACGGGTCAGAGTTGGGGAGGGGGGTGGGGGGTCATTTAGAAACACCCAGGCAGAGCCCCCTTGAGGAGCTAACAACCTGGAAGGGGAGGGATGCAAAATGGCACACCCAGCCCTGTGAGATTCCCCGGCACCCCCTCTCTCCTCTCTCCTCACGCTTCCCACTTCTTGCCCAATCTCATGCCCTCTCTCAGTTTCAGCCACCACCTGGACCACAGATCAGTCAGCCTACGGCTCTCCAAAGCTGCATCCCCAGTCCCCTGAACTCCAGAGCTACAGACCCAAGTGCCTCCTGCACACTTGCCACCTGGGGGTCTCCCAGGGCCACCAACCCCACAAATTCAAAGCTGATATGCTCTCCTCCTCAACCCCTGCTCAGCATCCTGCAACGCTGTCTTAGGTGGAGGCACGCACATCCAACCACCTAGGTGTCATCCTGCTGTCCCCCAACCACACAGCCAATCAATTGCCAAGTCCTGTCCATTTTCCTCCAAAACATCTCTGAAATCCAGTCCTTCTCTTCCTCCTCATGCCTCTGTCCCAGGTCAGGCTCTAACTCCTGCATGATAACCTCCTGACAGTCTTATCTCCCACGAATCCATCTTCTTTGCAGTCAATCCGTACAGGTCCCTCCCTGTCTCAAGGCTCAAACCCTTAAAACCCTCCAATAGTTCCCCTCTGTCTGCAGGGGTGAAGTCCAAGTTCCTTCGTGAGATGATATGATACAGTACTACCCTTCCGCCTCTACAGTCTCTTGTGCCTCAAACCTTTCACGGCACAGAGGCTGGCCTGCCTGCAGGGCCGGCTTCATGCGTGGGAGACCTCTGCAGTTCATATTTTTTAACAAGGGCATTTTAGTTTTGCACTGGACCCCGCCAATTATTTGGCTAGTCCTGCCTGCCTGTTTTTCCCTGCACCCCCTTGCAGTTTGTGGCCTGCAAAACTTTGTACAGTCTCCTCCACCCAGAACACCCCTCCCACATCACCCTCTTTCTGCCGCCCTTCTTTTAACACTCAGTTTAGGTGTTACCTTTGGGACGCCTCCCTTGACCCTCATCCCTCCCGATCCCTGCCCTAATCACACAACACATAGCAGGTGTTCAACACTTGTCTATTACATAAACTGAGAAGGCAATGTGTGACAAGTGCCACAAGAGACCTTCAAACTACGATCGATCGATCGACGGTAAAGCAAGGCAAGGAGAGAGAAGGCATTTCTAACGACCTCCAGGTTCCTCAGGGGGGCGCTAGGACCTTGTCCGCAGACGCGTTAATCCTTGAGCAGAGGGCTCTACTTCTGCCTGGCCGGAAGCGGCCGGGATCGGCTCTTGGGCGCCGCCTGCCGCAATCGCGTCGCCACTGCAGCCCTTTCCGGGAGACCCCGCCCCTCCACGGCCGTGAGCCCGCCTCACGCCTCCCATTGGCTATCTCCTCTTCTCCCGCCCTTCCCGGGCTCAGCCACTCGGAGCCCCGGGGTGGGTGGGGCTTGAAGCCCGGGTGGAGCGCGCGCCCCGATTGGCTCTGAGGAAGGCGGTGACGTGGCCGGAGGAGACCTAAACTGAGGCTCAGCCACACCACCACTGGATTAGTGGTAGGCGGGGCGGGCCCGGGTCGGCGGCCAGAAGCGGAAGTGGTGGAAAGATGCAGGTTGGGGGACAGTAGCTGGGGAGGTGGGGAGCTGGGTTGGGACCCCTGAACTGAGTTCAGCCCGCCCGTCCCTGACCTGCTTCCCGGGCTCCCTCCGGGGCGCGGCCCTCCCCGGCCTGCCGTGCTGGCCCCGCAGGGTGGCGGTTGGGTCGGTGAAATGAGCGCGCGAGTGGCTTGTTCCCTTCCAGGACTCACGCCCCGTTCCCCGCCGTGTTTCCCTCCAGGACCATCAGCACGTGCCCATCGACATCCAGACCAGCAAACTGCTCGGTAGGAGGGGGCACCCCCGCTCAGCCAGCTGTCAGGGGGAGGCTTGGCCCCTTTGCCCCCTGTCACCAACAGCTGGAGTCCCGACATCCCAAGGCCCCTGTTGAGGCGTTGACCACTCGCCCTGTTCTATGCCCCCATCTGTGGCCGGATTGCCCCGCTAAGAGGAGCGGGAAGGAAACAGACATAGAGTCTGTACTTGACCTGTGTTTTCTACTTTAACATTTATAACATGTGTTGTCAATCATATCTTTCAGGCACAGAGAGGGTGAGGGCTTACCTTAAAGATGGTCAGCTACTGAATGGCAGATCTGAAGTTAGAACCTGAGTCTGTCAGGTTCCAGTATCTATGCTTTTTCGTATTATGCCGAAAAAACCTTTTTTTTTTTTTTTTTTTTTTCCGGTACGTGGGCCTCTCACTGTTGTGGCCTCTCCCGCTGCGGGGCACAGGCTCCGGACGCGCAGGCTCAGCGGCCATGGCTCACGGGCCCAGCCGCTCCGCGGCATGTGGGATCCTGCCGGACCCGGGCAAGAACCCGTGTCTCCTGCATTGGCAGGCGGATTCTTAACCACTGCGCCACCAGGGAAGCCCTGGATTAATTGTTTTGATGCTGGTTTGTCATTAAGATGACATCTGTTTGCCTCATCCCTTTGCTTCTACTTCTGTGACATCTACAGAATTTTTCTTTCTGAAGATTTTAGAGGAATATAGTGGAGGGAATATAACTGATAACTAGCGTGGGCCCTCAGTGTTTGACCAGCTGACAGATTTATTAACAAGGGCAAGGTGGCCACTTAATGGAGCTTCTTTAGTTTCGTTGAAGATTTGTCCCAAGTCTTCAGCACACGTACACTCTTGATGTCATGAAAAGGACCAATAAAACAACAACCATTTATTGAGGGTTTATTCTATACAAGGTGCTGTTTTATGTGCTTGACATGATGAAAATGAAGATCACTACAATTCATTGAGCCCTTGCCATGTGTCAGACACAGTGCTCAGTGTTTTACCTTCATTCCCCCTTGTACTCAGTATCTTTATCATCCCCATTTTACATGTAGGGAAACTGAGGCACAGAGAGGTTGAGAGACTTGCCCAAGAAAGTTAGTAATTAGAAGCCAGGACCATCTGACCACAAAGTCTAGCTCTTAGCTCTCTCCTACTGAGGAAATGTACATGGCTCTTATCCACCTATACCCTCTACTAAAAACACAGATCTGGGCCCAGAATCCAGGAGGTCAGTCACATGGGTATTCATGTGTGCAGGATGATACTTCACTGGTAAGAAGAGACCAGTGTTATCTAGTCCTTAGGGCGCTGTAGGTAGTAGGGGCTTTGCAGTTGTTCATTCATCTGGTATTTGCATAACCATCTTGTATTTTCCATTGTCTTGGTTAATCCCAGCCCTGAGGAAGTGGAAGTTGAATAGCATCTGCTGTCAGTAAGAAAGACACAATTATCCGTGGAAGCAAAAATATCATGGGGAATATGGTCCAAATTGGCACTTTGATGTCAGGACCAATTTAGAGTTTTACTTTATCCCTGTGTTGAGGTAGTTGCTTTATAAAAGTCACACTGTGGATGAAGTCAGGTTGCTGGAGTCTGTTTAGCCCCAAGCATCCCTTCGGGCCTGTCTTCATTCCCATCTTCCCGTGACCCCCACACCTTAACCAATATGAATACAACTTTTAGCCAGTGCCTTAGCATATTTCACTTGAATCAGTGATGGAATTTTGGCCATGGGAATGGAAATGCTGTGATTTGGGTGTTTCTCCTGTAGACTGGCTGGTGGACAGAAGGCACTGCAACCTGAAATGGCAGAGTCTGGTGTTGACCATCCGAGAGAAGATCAATGCCGCCATCCAGGACATGCCAGAGAGCCAAGAGATCGCCCAGCTGCTCTCTGGATCCTGTGAGTGCTTTGGGGCTACATTACTGGACCCCACCCCTTTCCTGGGGTGGTACATATCAGCTGAGCTGCTCCCTTTTCTTTAGCCATAGGGCTGACCCCTAAAGAAAGAGAGGTTTTTATTTGGGGGTATAGATGCTTGTTTCTTTCAACACAAAACGATGAAGGGGAGAGCTATGTCTGCTAAAGTTACCAGCATATACGTGAGTCAGCCATGCGTGGTGGCCACAGTGGGTGGGGAAGACACTGTAATTCTCAAAGTCTTTGTTCTTCCTTGCTTTCCAGACATTCACTACTTCCACTGCCTAAGAATTGTGGAGCTTCTCAAAGGCACTGAAGCCTCCACAAAAAATATTTTTGGCCGGTACTCTTCACAGCGAATGAAGGTAAGTGTGGGCGACGGTGGTAACACTCAGCTGGAGGGTCCAGTCCAGGGGGGCAGAGCCTGTCTGGTCTCGCTGAGGATCCCGTGGAGACGCCTACCTGGAATATCTCCCCCACTTTCTCTCCGTCCCCACAGTTTATGCCAAAAGTAGATCCTACCCCTGGGTTTACATTTGCTCTGGGGATCGCTTGTTGGCACCACACTCTTAAAATAGAGTGGGTGGTCCAGCCAGCATTATGGAGGAGGACGGGGAGTTGGATGTGATGAAGAGACTGGGAGAGCCTCCCCGGCTGGGGGACTGAGCTGGGATGCACTCAGCGGCTGCTGAGTGCTGTTCAGGCCCACTTCCTGTTTCTTTTCTTAGGATTGGCAGGAGATTGTAGCCCTATATGAGAAGGACAACACCTACCTAGGTAAGGTGGCCCAGCCCAGGAGTCCCCATGTCCATGGGGGAGGCCCACTCCCCACGTTCTGAGACAGTGGGCTTCTAGGAGGCACAGTTCATGTGGGGGAAGAGGCCGGGGTGTAGACGTTTGTGAGGTGGGAAAATAAATTCCACGAAGAGTGTTGGGAGGAGGACGACCACCAGGCAGGTCGTGGGCATTTGCCAAGCAGGTGTGTGCAGGTCTTCCACCAGTCACCTCCTGGTGGCTGACTTGTCCACTGAGCACAAGAGGCACGGGTTGTCCTGGGAGCTGTATCGGGGGCCTGAGGGAGTAACTAAAGGGCCGACTGTAGTTCGGGTTGTGTTTTCTAATAGTATAAATCGTTATAATAGCTAATATTGACCGAACACCTACTACATGCAAGGAATTGTACTTGTGTTTTATGTGGATTCTCTCTCTTGATCTTCACGATAACTACTATTGCTCCTGTTTGATAGCTGAGGATTGGATTAGAGAGGTTAAATGACTGTCTTAGGTTCCACAGCCAGGAAGGGGAAGGGCTGGGAGGCCACCCCCGGGCTCTTCGCCACCCGACTAGGGTATGTTTGTGCGTGTCCTTGGGGCACGCCTGCCTTAGGGTGTGCAGATCCGGGGTGAACTTCCTGGGCCCTCCTTTCTCAGTGGAACTCTCCAGCCTCCTGGTTCGGAACGTCACCTACGAGATCCCCTCCCTGAAGAAGCAGATCGCCAAGTGCCAGCAGCTGCAGCAAGAATACAGCCGCAAGGAGGAGGAGGGCCAGGCGGGGGCTGCCGAGATGCGGGAGCAGTTCTACCACTCGTGCAAGCAGTATGGCATCACGGTGAGCGGGCATCACGGTGGGCGGGCATCACGGTGGGCGGGCATCACGGTGAGCGGGCATCACGGTGGGTGGGCATCACGGTGGGCATCACGGTGAGCGGGCATCACGCTGGGCGGGCATCACGGTGGGCATCACGGTGAGCGGGCATCACGCTGGGCGGGCATCACGGTGGGCGGGCATCACGGTGGGCGGGCATCACGGTGAGCGGGCATCACGGTGGGCGGGCATCACGGTGAGCGGGCATCACGCTGGGCGGGCATCACGGTGGGCATCACGGTGAGCGGGCATCACGCTGGGCGGGCATCACGGTGGGCATCACGGTGAGCGGGCATCACGCTGGGCGGGCATCACGCTGGGCGGGCATCACGGTGGGCGGGCATCACGGTGAGCGGGCATCACGGGCGGGCATCACGGTGGGCGGGCATCACGCTGGGCGGGCATCACGGTGAGCGGGCATCACGCTGGGCGGGCATCATGCTGGGCGGGCATCACGGTGGGCGGCGGGCTCTTGCCGTGGCAGGAGGACGGACACCTGGGGCCTCTGAATGTCTTCCTGGGCCTGACGCCTTTGCTTCTGTGAAGGGCTTCCCTCTCAGCCTGGTGGGGCCCTTCTCAGGCCATTTTCTTGCCTGTCTCTAATCTTCAGGCGTGTTCTTTATTTTATTTTATTTTTATTTTTTTGCGGTACGCGGGCCTCTCACTGTTGTGGCCTCTCCCGTTGTGGAGCACAGGCTCCGGACGCGCAGGCTCAGCGGCCATGGCTCATGGGCCCAGCCGCTCCGCGGCATGCGGGATCCTCCCAGACCGGGGCAAGAACCCGTGTCCCCTGCATCGGCAGGCGGACTCTCAACCACTGCGCCACCAGGGAAGCCCCAGGCGTGTTCTTTAGTCTGTTGTGCTCCGCTTCCCACCACTTCTCTCTGAGCCCACCTCGTGGATCCTCTCTAGGGGGACAACGTCCAAAGAGAACTGCTGGCCCTGGTGAAGGACCTGCCCAGTCAGCTGGCCGAGATTGGGGCGGCGGCCCAGTCCCTGGGGGAAGCCATCGACCTGTACCAGGCCTGTGTGGGGTTTGTGTGTGAAAGGTACCGAGGGCCTGTTTCTCCCCAGTGTTGGGGGGACAGTTTAGCTACTTCCCCAGCTGTGCTCTCTTCTCCACTTGTATTTTCCGCATGTGACATTTGAGAGGCCGGGCCCATGCTGGCCTCGTGAGTGGGCAGCAGGAGGGTCAGCTGCCTGCTCCGTTGCAGCCCCACAGAGCAGGTGCTGCCGATGCTACGGTTTGTGCAGACGCGGGGGAACTCCACGGTGTATGAGTGGAGGACGGGCACGGAGCCCTCGGTGGTGGAGCGGCCGCACCTCGAGGAGCCCCCTGAGCAGGTGGAAGAAGACGCGGTAAGACAGGCCTAGGAAGAGCCGCTTCCTCCCCTCATACGCCGTCCACACCCCACTTGAATTCAGAGTCCAGAGGGAAGAAAGGGGTATTCCTGTGAGAGAGACTGTAAGTGGAAGGGCCCAGAAGGCCCTACCCCTTTATTTTTCTGGCTTTCTTGAGACCAGAGAATAGATGAGCTCTGAAGAGGTCCAGCAAGCTGGTCGACTTTGAACTGGGACCCCTTCAGTCCCCTGAGCTCTCTGAAGATGGGCTCTCCTTTGGGAACTTGGAGGCCATTATGCTTAAACAGTGCACTCCCTACTGAAGCAGCCGAGGCCTAGGGGAAGGCAGGCCCCTTTATTCACCCATCTTCTGCGAGCTAACACTTTTTTCCCCCTTCCAGATTGACTGGGGTGACTTCGGGGTGGAGGTGGCATCTGAAGGAGCTGGCTCTGGCATCTCTGCCCAGGCTGCTGGAATTGACTGGGGCATCTCCCTGGAATCGGACTCAAAGGTTAGGATGCCCTCTCGGTCCATCTCTCTGAGGACTTTGTGTGATTGCTGCTTTGGTGATAAGAAAAGTGTTGTCTCTGTCTTTAAAGACATCACATGAAGTTCATAGTTCTTGGACCAGGTGTAGTCCAGTGTGGGGCAGAGTTTCCAAAGTGACATATCAGAGTTTTGACCTCTTTCTTATGGTGTTCGGGGCAGGTATGGGGATATAGGCAGGTGGTACCTATATGCATGGGCCCATAGTGCCATCTTTGCCCCCTCCATCAGGGCTGCAATGTGCCGTCATTGAATTTTTTTTTTTTAGAGCGATTGTTTTTTTAATTTATTTACTTTTGGCTGCGTTGGTTCTTCGTTGCTGCACGTGGGCTTTCTCAAGTTGGCGGCGAGCGGGGGCTACTCTTCGTTGCAATGCGCGGGCTTCTCATTGTGGTGGCTTCTCTTGTT
Source organism: Mesoplodon bidens (assembly GCF_964165515.1). Lineage (NCBI taxonomy): Eukaryota > Metazoa > Chordata > Mammalia > Artiodactyla > Ziphiidae > Mesoplodon > Mesoplodon bidens. The sequence goes on from NC_138179.1 coordinate 54,276,895, forward strand.
GTGGAGCACGGGCTCTAGGCGCGCAGGCTCAGTAGTTGTGGCTCGCGGGCTCTAGAGCGCAGGCTCAGTAGTTGTGGTGCACGGCCTTAGTTGCTCCGTGACACGTGGGATCTTCATTCATTGAATTTTTGAGGGCTTTGGTTTATTCTGGCTCCCTTTGCTGGAAAAAGTTCTCCCAACACTGCTGGGGTTCTTTACTCTCCACCCAGGAAGCTGGGGGTGATGAGATAGACTGGGGAGATGCTGCTGCTGCTCTGCAGATCACCGTGCTGGAAGCCGGAACCCAGGGTGAGTGCACCCCTCCCTGCAGCCCTGGCAGAGCCTGCCCCCGTGTCTCTAGAAGCAAAGAAAAAGTACACTACCAAGATTGGGCTTCTCAGACATTTACCTGGTTTTTCAAAATCATGATGATGTGAGTTCAGGCAGATAGAGAGAGGTTCTTAAAATTAAATCTAGAAACTCTCAACTTTTTGGATACTGAATGTGGGTCAGCTGTTCTCTGGGAGGTTCCGAGAGGGCTGATAGGCTCTGAGGCCTGACCTGGTTCCCCCTCCCCACAAGCTGAGAGTAGGGATCTGAGCCACTAGAGGGCAGTGCAGGATGAGACTTCACGCCCACTAGAGTGAAGGAACTTACCATTCTTTGGAACTCAGCTCTGTGGTCCTCCTCACAGACTTGGGTTGGCACTAGTGCCTGATTAGGGCTGAGACAAATGGGAAAGGGTAACCCTTCCCACTTGGGTTGGAACAGGAAGTGGCCTTAGTGCAGTGTCTGTGTCCATAATAACCCACCAGGACTTCTCAAACTGAGAGTCTTCTCCAGTCCTCAGCAACTTTATCACTTCTCTCTCTTCCCGGCAGCTCCCAAAGGTGTTGCTAGGGGCCCAGATGCTCTGACACTTCTTGAATACCCTGAGACCCGGAATCAGTTCATCGATGAGCTCATGGAGGTACCTTTGTCCTCTGGGTGAGGCGGGGGGCGGCCTGGCACCAGCATAGGCGGCATCGCTCCAGATGCCTTACCTGACCCTTCCTTTCTGTGTAAGGATGCTGAGCACTTTCCTTGTTCTGGAGCACGGACGCACATATTAGGATGCTCCCCCATTCATTCAACTGTGTTTATCATGTACTTCCTAAGCCCCTGGCACTGTCTTGAGGTGCTGAGCAGCGAACAAATCAAAGTCTTTGACCTTATGGATCTTATATCCTAGTGGGGAAGGCAGACAAGAAACAAGACAAACAAGTAAAATATGTAGTATGTCAGGTGTTAACATAAGTGCCATGGAGAAAGGGAGCTGGGGAGGGAGCTGGGGTTACTGGGAAGGGCTGCAGTTTTATGTTGGTGGTCAGGGAAGGCCTTGTTGCCAAGGTGACCAGTAAGTCAAGACCAGCAGTGGGTGCAGAGAGAGCCATGCTGATATCTGGCAGAAGAGCTTTCCAGGCAGGGGGAGCAATGCAGAAGCTTTGAGGGGGGAGGTGTCCTGCACGTGTGATGCACAAGGAGGCCACTGTGGCTGAGCAGGGGAGCTGGGGGAAGTGGAAGAGCCCAGAGAGCTGAAGGGAGTCGGAAATTTGGCTTTTACTCTGAGGGAACTGGGAAGCTGTTGGAGGTTTGGAGCGACATGTTCTCATTTGCGTTTTAGTGTCATCACTGTGGCTAAAGTATCCAGCTGCCTAGAGTAAGGAGCCAGTGTTCTTGGATCTTCTTTCTGGGACTGGGAAGCAGGGGGGCTTGTCTTTGTTAATCTCTGGGTCTGTCCATTTCTCTGTGGCCTGCTGGCTGGGGAGGGCCTCATGGAAGGCCTTGTCCTCCCCGGTCTAGTTCAAGTTTCCATGGTCCAATAAAAGTGACAAGATATGCGGCTGGTTCTCAGATTCTTCCTAGCCTTTTCGTAATCCAGGGCTTCTCAACTCAAACATGGATTCCTATTCCCTGAATCTCATTCTTCCCATGGAGAGAAAATACCTTCACTGGGCAGAGAGAACCCTTTGAATCTCTGCATCGTAGTTATGTGCCCCATAGCCTGGGAGGAAGGAGAGGGCTCCAGGGCCAGGTAAGGCCTGAGACAGCAATGAGGGACTGAAGGGTGATGGTGGAGGCTGCCCCGAACTCCCACGTTATAGTTGGTGAGTTTCTAGCCATAAAAATGTTCAGAGGAAATAACTGCTCCTCAACCCGCATCTAACCCTCACCTTATTCTTCATTTTGACCAGCCGGAGGGCCTAGCTTCTGAGTTCTTTTCTCGGTCTGAACCAAATCCTCTTCTGTCCACAGCTTGAGATCTTCTTGTCCCAGAGAGCAGTGGAGATGAGTGAGGAGGCAGACATCCTGTCCGTGAGCCAGTTCCAGCTGGCTCCAGCCATCCTGCAGGGCCAGACCAAAGCAAAGATGGTCACCATGGTGTCGGCACTGCAGGATCTGATTGGCCGGCTCACCAGTCTTCGAATGCAACACCTGTTTATGATCCTGGCCTCACCAAGGTCTGGCTTTCCCCTTGATGTTGGGCTGTTCAAGGGCGTGCTGCAGGGCCCTGCCATCTCGGGCAGCCCTGACTCTTTTTTTTTTTTATAAATGTATTTTATGTATGTATGTATGTATGTATATATGTATGTATGTATGTATCTATTTATGGCTGTGTTAGGTCTTCATTGCCGCACGTGGGCTTTCTCTAGTTGCGGCGAGCGGGGGCTTCTCATTGCGGTGGCTTCTCTTGTTCCGGAGCGCGGGCTCTAGGCACGTGGGCTTCAGTAGTTGTGGCTCGCGGGCTCTAGAGTGCAGGCTCAGTAGTTGTGGCGCATGGGCTTAGTTGCTCCACGGCATGTGGGATCTTCCCGGACCAGGGCTCGATCCCGTGTCTCCTGCATTGGCAGGCAGATTCTTAACCACTGCACCACCAGGGAAGCCCCAGCCCTGACTCCTTGTTTCCTCGTCTCCATGACCCCTTAGACCTCATCCCTGCCTCCCATAACTGCACCATCCCAACTAGGGATGGCGGTTCTCTCTGGGGCAAGGTGGGTTGGTTTGAGGTATACAGACAGAACCTGCTTCCCCTGTAGGATGGGGAAGTGGGAGTGGTATTCCTTGCAAGAAAGGATTGAAGGATGTGGAGGCTGAGAGGTCAATTAGAGACTTGGTTTCCTGAGCCTCAGCAGTTGGATGGGGACACCCAGGTTGCCCAGCGACACCAAACACTTACCTGAGTGCCCGGCCCAGGTATGTGGACCGAGTGACTGAGCTCCTCCAGCAGAAGCTGAAGCAGTCCCAGCTGCTGGCTTTGAAGAAAGAGCTGATGCTACAGAAGCAGCAGGAAGCCCTTCGGGAGCAGGCGGCTCTGGAGCCCAAGCTGGACCTGCTGCTGGAGAAGACCAGGGAGCTGCAGAAACTGGTGAGACAGGAAAGGCAAGCCCGCCCAGTTGCTGCAGAATGAGGTCCCTTTGTCTCTGCTTCCTGCCCACTCCGTATCACTGTCTTTCAGATTGAAGCTGACATTTCCAAAAGGTACAATGGGCGCCCCGTGAACCTGATGGGAACCTCTCTGTGACACGCTCCCCATTCTTCCTGCCTGTCTTCTCAGCCTTCAGGATGGAGGAGGGACAGCCAGGGGCCCTTCCCAGCAAGAGACCAGGCTGACTGGAGGACGGAAAGCCCCAAGACGGAACCATCACCCAGATGGTTGCCTTGGCACCCACTGTACTCTCTGCACGAAGCTGTTTTAATTGGTCCTGTGACCCATCAGCCTCAAACCACAGCTTCTGCTCTTTCTCATTATCTAGTTGGACTTAATAAAAGAGGAAGGGACTCTTGTTTCACTACTGATAGTGCCGTTTTCTGGGCCTGGGGTTGAGGCTGCATGGGGTTCTTGATCCTGTGGAGTGCCAGGTTGGGGACTTCTCTTTGCTTCTGGTGACGGGGCTGGGCCCCGATTAGTATCTACAAATGGTTCAGCAAGGGGCTCTGGGGTAGCTGAGTCAGCTGGGCCCCTTTCTCTCCATAGCCAGGCCCAGACTGCCCCACTCAGGCCAGAAGCGCAAGGGGAGCAGTCAAGCGGCAGCCTGGTTGGAGCCAGCAAAGCTGTATTTTCCTTTTAATCACAGCTTACCTCTAGGCAGAGGGAAAATGCGGTTTGCGGAGGAAGGGTCTGATAAACAAGGTGGGGACAGGAGTTGTCACCTTCACAAGCTGCCTGTCCACTTCCTACCCATAACTGGCTGCTCTGTGATTGGATAGAGCCCACCCCAGGCTAGCACCCTTCTCCCCGGCCACCTACCCATCCCCATTTCCCAGGAAGGTAGGGGTTGGGGGTGGCCAGCAATTCGATTTTAATTTCATAGCAGAGCAGTTGATTCATGGCTCTTTGTCGCTGGCGTTGACTCCCGTAATGACTTTCCATCAAAATGAAAAGTGGAGTGACACCACTCATTATTCCTGCTGCTTGTTATCTCAGTTCTGGGGAGGGCCGCCCCCTCCCTGCTGCCTTTCAGCCGTCCTGGACAGTGAGTGATGGGCCCTATTAATCACCGACCCCGCGGACTCCAGCGGACACACGCTGTCCAGAGGAGAGGGAGATAAGGCGGCATGAACTGCTCGAAGCCGCTCGTATCAATTAATGTCAGCCCATCGCTTCCCCCCAATCTTTGCCCGTTCACCTCCCTCCTTTTGGGGGGATTGAAAGTCTAGGAATTGAAGATGGAAAAATATTGGTGTGGAATGTCGAGGTAAAACTGTCCTTGGAATAGAAGGACATCGAGGGGCCTGAGCGGGCTGCATCCTGCCCTCAGCTGCTGTGAAGGCTCTCGGCGGGGGGCGCTGTCTGCACCTCTCAGTCGCTTTCTCTCAGAGAATGTCCACTACCTTCTGGCCCACCTGTTTGGCGGCTGGCTCCACTGGCCTTCTGGCCTGCTCCTGGCAGCTGCCACCGGCTCACCGAGGCATGCTACGCCAGCCCACTCTAATGTCCCTCATCCAGTCACCAGCTCTTACATGGGCTCTTCGCTCGCTGGCACCCGGCTTTGGGGAGAGGCTGTGGTCATGTGACCGTGGCAGGCTGGCTTCAGGCCTCGAGAGCTCTTGCTTCTGCCCGCGCAGAGGAGTGCCTTGCTTGCCTTCTCTGCCCTGCCTGGGGCCGACGGGAGACATCGGATGTGCTGAAATTTGGCCATCTTTGCAGGACAGGAAGTGGGTTTAATAGAAGGTTTTCTCAGCAGATTTTGGCCACCTTGGTAAGCAGTGGGGCTAGGGGACTGTTCTCTCAGAGGAATTGGGCTCGTTTCACTGCTTATCTGGTGAAACAAAGGCCCACTCAACCCCTAGGTTCATATAACGAGTTTCTTAAAAGCCTTTGACTCCATAACATTGGATTTATTCTCCAGAATCTTTAGCACCATTTGGCTTTGACCCTGTGCTTTGCTTCCTGGGTCCCACTTTCCCGACCACCCTATGGCACTGAAGATCCCACCTGGCTGTTTGACCCCTCAGGAGGGCAGCTCTGTGTCTTTCCGACCTGCTCCCATATTTCCCTGAGCACCACTCTGATTGCATTTAGGTTCCTGCTTGTTCGTCTCACTCAGAAGTTGTGAGGATTAAATGAGTTGATGTGCACAGAGCTGTTAGAACAGTGCCTGGCACAGAGTTAAGTGCTCGCTGGACAAATGTGAGCTCTTATTTTGGGTTTGTGAAACAATGCTAAGGACTCTTCATTCTGTTTCCTTCTTGGAAGGGGGAGGTGAGAGTTTCCTTGTAGAGTTTGAAGACCAAGTTCTGAGCAGTCAGTTTTCTGGAATTGCCAAAACAAACAACAGGGAATTCCTTGGCGCTCTAGTGGTTAGGACTCCACGCTTCCAGAACCGGGGGGCCTGGGGTTCCATCCCTGGTCGGGGAACTAAGATCCCGCAAGCCACGTGGCATGGCCACAAAAATTAATAAATAAAAATTATAAAACAGAAAACATTCAGGGAGAGAGAAAGAGGAGATGGGCCCAGATTACACCCTTGGAATCCTTAGTTTGATGCCAAGAACTGTATTGCCAAGAACACATTCTACTTTTATGGTTACTTCAGTGCCGCCTCTTCCCAGAGCAGATTTAAGGCTCTCACTACTTAAGCTAAGTCCAGTCATTACCTGCTTCAGATAAGGAAAGAGTCACCTTTCCAAAATCCTCTCACCCAGCCAAATCCAGCCACTGCCCAAGCCTACTCACCATCTCTCTGCTCAAATGAAGCCTTTCTTCCTGCATAGACTCTACTGTGTCCTTTCAAAGTCTGGTTCTCAAAGCGTAGGATCCATCTGCACTGCAGCCCACGATGGCTGACCATGAATGTGGGCCAAGTAGAGTGCTAATGATTACTCATCTGGGTTCTGGCTGCCCACTAAGGGCTTGCCAGGGAGATGTGGGGTCTTACACATCTAGAACTAGTTTCCCAAAGCCAGCGCAGGGCAGGGGATGATCTGCATCCTTCAGGCCAAAAATCTCAATCGTCTGATCTGCTCCAGAGAACTGGCCTGGAGCTGAGGACCAAAAAAAAAAAAAAAACCCAGACGCCAGGCCTTGGGGAACAGGAGCTAATCCTGCTCGCTCGTGTCTCTGTCTCCCTCGTTAATTCTACAGGTGTTGCTTACACAGTTTCTCCCCTAGAAACAGGTCCTGTGGCTCTTCCTGCCTTTTCATCCACACCTGCCTGTCCTGTTACTACAATTCTATTTCACCTTTTTTCTTTTTTCAGCTGCACTGCGCAGCTTGTGGGATCTTGGTTCCCCAACCAGGGCCCGGGCCCTCGGCAGTGAAAGCACAGAGTCCTAACCACTGGACCGCCAGGGAATTCCCCTATTTCATCATTTTTTTTTTTTTTAAATTAAAACATTTTTTTTGGCTGTGCCGTTGCAGCTTGTGGGATTTTAGTTCCCTGACCAGGGATTGAAGCCGGGCCCTTGGCAGTGAGAGCCCTGAATCCTAACCATTGGACCACCAGGGGATTCCCATCCCCTATTTCATCTTTTAATTGCCACTTGTTTATTTTCCTCTCCTCCCCATGCCCACACACACACACACACACACACACACACACACACACACACACAATCTAATAACAGTAACAGGAAGACAGCAGGCAAAGCAACGCAGTAGTGATTAGCATCTTCTCTAGATCTAGACTGCCTGGGTCAAATCCTGGCTCTGCTCTTGCTACCAGTGTGATCTTGGGTGAGTCCCTGGACCTCTCTGCACCTCATTTCCTTCACCAGTGAAATGAGGACAACAATACTACCAACCTCAGGGTGGGTAGCTGTGGTGAACGAGTGCAGCACCCAGATGGTGCCTGGCACAGGAAGACTCACCTGTCAGCTTGTGAGGGGTGGTGGACTCCAAATAGCCCAGACTGAGGTTAGAAACCTGTGTTCGGGTCCTGGTTCCGTATGTCCCAGATATCCTGACATGTCCCCAACCAACCCCATTATCATCCCCATCCCACCCTGCGTCCCTCCCTGATATCTGCTATTTCTAGTCTATCAACAGGCTCCCAGTCTCTGCTGGCTCACCTCTAATCCACCTTTTCCATGTGCTTTGTCACCCTAATCATTTCCCTACTTAGAAACTCTGATGCCCCCTCAGCTCCCCAAATTCCTAGTGTAGCAGGCCAGCCCTTGATATTCGGACCTCCCCCTAACTTTCCGGCCTGGGTATCCACCCCAAACAGCAAACCCACATGTGTCCCCAAACCTCTTCTTGGCCCCTCCTAGCCTTCCTGACCCGGCTCAGTTGAGGCCCAAACGCATCTCTGTGGACATTGCCAGTTCCCAGGCAGAATGAGTCCCTCCCTCCTTGGCAGCATCCCTGAAGCTGTGTGTACATGCCCTTCAGGGAGCACCTATCAACTATATGACGGTGCCTTCGTATGGTGTGCGCCCCAAACTGAACTGCGTAAGAGCAGGGACTGGCTCTTGCTCATTTTTGTGTCCCCTCTGGAGTCTCAAACTTAACTTCTCCGAACTTCAGTTAACTTCATGATCTCTCAGTTGACTTTGCCTTCTAAAATGTTATGCTCACGTGGCTCACAACTAAGCCAAAAAAGAAAAGTCCCATAAAGAAGTTTGGGAAGAAAATTGGGTTTAAGCAGGCTTTTTTTTTTTTTTTTTCTTTTTCGGTACGCGGGCCTCTCCCGTTGCGGAGCACAGGCTCTAGACGCGCAGGCTCAGTGGCCATGGCTCACGGGCCCAGCCACTCCGCGGCATATGGGATCTTCCCGGACCGGGGCACGAACCCGTGTCCCCTGCATCGGCAGGCGGACTCTCAACCACTGCGCCAGCAGGGAAGCCCTAAGCAGGCTTTTAAAATGAACCAATGGTCAGACTAAACTCTGATCCACAGCTGTCTCGTGAGTGTGCCTGACCTGAGGCTCTCCTGGGCCTGCCTCTCTTCTCGCCCTGTTGGGTTGAGGGCTCTTCTAGAGAGGAGAGCTGCCGTCCCATCCGCTTGCAGACCTCACTGCTTCACAGACCCAGGTCTGCTGCTGAAGCTGGGGTCAGCCCCCACCCCAGCCCACCGCAGCCGCTTACTGCGTGCTGCCCACATGCTGGGCTCTGAACAAGCTGTTCTGCACGCCGAGTAATCAGGCCCCAGGAGCTGCTCCCAGGCTGCCTAGCAGATCCCAGGGCCCAGGAGGAGGGTGTCAAGCCTGCTCCAGGGCTAAGAAGCCCAGGGTGCCAGCTGACTGCAGATCTCGGTGTCCTCCAGATGCCCTTCCTCTCAGGTGGTGGGCACGTAGGCCCTGAGTAAACTCTTCCCTATCCCGCCTGCCACCCTCCTCTGGTTCCCCAGGCTACAAAGAAAACCAGTTTGAATATTTAAACTTCTCCTGCGTGTCTAATAAAAAGTTCTGCACTCTTTAACGCCTCAGCTCTCCATAAGTGCCGGGAGCTGCTCTCTCCCTTCCAGCCTTCCCCCCACCCCTCCCTCTCGCCGCAACCTCGCGCAGCAAAGCCATTTGTCAAAGCCCTGCCGCAGGCTGCGCTTGGCTGTGTCTGAAAGGACAAGCGCCCCACAGGGGGAGGCGGGGGATGAATAAAGGGGCTATGCAAATTGCTGCTTAATCTGCAGAGAAACACCCAGGCTTTGGGGAGACGCTCATTACTTCTTTTAACTGTGATTAACGGGCAAATTAAACGCAAGCCCTTAACTCTCTCCTGGCAGAGGACTCGAACGCAGAGCCCTGGGCCGGTGTGCGTGGAGGGAGGCACTTGTCTGTAGCTGCGGCCCCGGAGACCAGGAGACCAGGATCGAGGAGCACAAGGGCTGCCCCTTAACCATCGTCGTCCTTGTGGGGTAGGAGAGGGGGGAGCCCCAAGTGGCAGGGAGCAGATCCAGCACAACTTCACACGTGGGGAAGGGGGGACTCCGTGACACCTTTTGGGTTTCTTTCAGCCACTCGAGAAAGAACAAGGTCGTGGCCCTGGATGTGCTGCCTTTCTTTTCCCTGAACAACAACAACAACAAAAGTGAGAAAGCCCCTTAGGCCTCACCTGCCAGGACCTGCTGATGGTGTGAGCAACGCGGCTTTAGCCCCAAACCTGGGGCTGGAAACGTGTCTAAGGAACATCCAGAAATTCAACTCCAACAATGACCTTGGGCCCAGGGAGGAGGGCGGAGGACTGTTTTTATGGGAGTAGAGACCCTGGGAATAGTCTCGCTACAGGTTCTACAGGTCATAAGTTTACACGGTCGAGCACCCATGTTAGAAGGGATCAAAGGTCCAAGGCATCTCTCTCTGTTTCTTACTCCATCCATCCAAGTGTGTGTGTGTGTGTGTGTGTGTGTGTGTGTGTGTGTTAAAATACCTGACCCAGCTCAGAACATAAAATTTACCACTTTAACCCTTTGTGCAGGGACTTCCCTGGCAGTCCAGTGGTTAAGACTCTGCGCTTCCACTGCAGGCAGCACGGGTTCAATCCCTGGTCAGGAACTAGGATCCCACATGTCACGTGGAGCGGCCAAAAAAAACCCCCCCAAAAAAACCCCTCTGTGCAGGTACCATTCAGTGGCATTAAGTGCATTCACACATTGTGCAACCATTCCCACCCCTCATTCCATCTGATTTTGCAGATTATCTAGCTGTCCCATCAGACCTATAATCACCTCTAACAAAAAGCAACAAGTGAGGCCGAACTCTGTAGGTAGAAGAGTTCTGTTTGAAACGGAGAAAATTGGGGAACGCCAGCTGGAGCACCGGTGGTTGAAAGGGAGGCCTCGTGCTCAGGAGGCAGACTGGGTGGAAATCCTGTAGGGACTCCCCGTTAAAGGCAGGTCCCCTAAGCCCGAGTGATTAGGAGGTGAAAGATGACATACAATGGTGACGGACTGTCTGTCAGCCTGACGGGGCCGAGGAGAGACATGGCCCCGTATTTATTTTGTCGTCGTCGAGTGGATCAGTAGGTCTGTCATAGAAACCAGGCCTGACAGCTCTCTCAGCAACTCCGCTCTCTTCTCTTAACTCCCGCATCCCGGCTCCACCATCTATTAAAACATCCCGGGCTGTCAGGGTTATTAAAAGGCTCTGTCACTCCTTCTCGAAACAGTCGTAAATACAATCTGGACACGGGCATTTGGGCAGGAGCCCCAGTGCTGACTGGGAAGAGACAGCGACGACGCCTGCCTGTCTTGACGGCCAAGGTTCAAACAAGGAGCCCTGGGCTCCTCTCCGTTTTCTCTCAAATGCAAGAATCAGGGCCGTCTCCGTTCATCTGCTGAAGCCTGGCATTTTGAAACAACTGTTCTCGAGCATAGGATGTTGCCTTTGTTAGCAAGACCACAAGCCTCAGCTTATCTCTGCTGCCCGGCGCACCCAAACTGCACCTGTTCTAAATGTTTGCCTGTGCAGCTGCTTCCTAGGCCTCCTGACGCGGGGCAGTGCGGGGAGGAACCAAAAGGTAACGAGAGAGCCCCAAGTTCTTCCTCTTCCATGATGGGATTCGCCTTCGGTCCCTCTTCTAGCCTCCCTGCCCCATGCAGCCCCAGGACTGACCAACCTTGGAAGGAGAGCCTTAGGCCAGAGGCTTCCCAGAGTACAGGCTGGAACTTGTAATTTTGCCCCATTGGAGGACCCCAGTCAGCCCTGAATCCTTTTTTTGTGTGTGTGTGTGGGGGGGCGGAATCTTAGTTCCCCGACCAGGGATCAATCTCAGCAGTGGTTGAGATTGCCAAGTGGTCCTAGCCACTGGACCGCCAGGGAATTCCGTGGCCCGGAATCCTTCAGTCTCTCCAAACTATGGAATCACAAATCTTTCTGCCTGGAAACTTCTGGCTCTCAAAGAGGGCATTCCTTTCCTTTCTACATCTCTGATAAGAACACATGGCCTCTGGCTTCTTGCTAGGAGCTAGCCCCTCTTTTCAAGAACATCCTATCTGCAATGGAGGACATTTCTCCAGGTTGCTGCAGGGATACCAAGGCATAGAACCAAAGACCAGCCACAATCCCCTGGCTAATTCCGACTCTGGGGGCTTCCCTGGTGGCACAGTGGTTGGGAGTCAGCCTGCTGATGCAGGGGACGCGGGTTTGTGCCCCGGTCCGGGAGGATCCCACGTGCTGCGGAGCGGCTGGGCCCGTGAGCCATGGCCGCTGAGCCTGCGCGTCCGGAGCCTGTGCTCCGCAACGGGAGAGGCCACAGCAGTGAGAGGCCCGCGTACCACACACACACACACAAAACCCCACTCTGGGCTCTATCTCTGTCCGTTGGGCTAGGTATTCACCAGATGCCTAGTTTACGGAAACATACAAGGCCCTGCGTTGACATCAGGGCAGCACCCAGGACACTGGCATCTTGAAATATCCTGTCTTCTGCCCACCCAGTGTTGTGTTCAATGGCTGGAATCACGTCCCATCCCAGTACTTCCAGTTAGCTTTGGATATTTTTGTCAACTATGGACTTTTTTTTCCCCAACAAAATTACCTTCTCAGCAGCTTTTTCCAAATAGTTCATGTCAAGGAGTGTCAGACTTTTATCCTTTCTTGCTACAAGATGTATTCCATGCTACCTTATTCGGTTGTGCAGCCCCAGAGGGCAGAACCAGGCTTGTGTGTGGAGGTAAGAGGAAGGCAGGTTTCCACCTAATATAAGGAAGCCCCTCATGACAACCAAAGGTGCTCCTCAGAGCACACACAGGAGAGACGGTCACCATCCTGAGGACCTTAGGCTGACGCGGGGTCAATACCTGGTGGGGACGCTGCAGAGGATGGGAGACTGGGTACGATGACTCTGAGAGTCAATGACTGGGGGCACTTGGTATGGCCAGAAGCTGGACATGGCCTAGCAGCTGTTCACCAGCTGCCTTCCACGTGGCCATGTTGAAAGGTAATCCCAGATGGTCGGACCCCTCACCCGCAGAGGTCACAGGGCCAGCTGCAGGGTAGTGGGCAAGCCCTTCTTTGCCCTGGTAGCCCCCAGGCAGTGTCTGTGACCCGGTGGGCAGGATGCGGAGAGGCTGCCATGAGAGATCCCTCCAGCCACTTGGGTAGAGGAAGGCTCAGCGCCCTTCCCCCGGCCGGCTCCCCTCTTCCTCGTGCTGCCTTCTACTCCCACCTCCCGCCATCTCCTCCCGTTTTCACCTGCCTTGCCTTCTCCCTCCCTTCTTTGCTCGCCTAACCCCCTCCCCTCCCCCCACCGCCTCCCTCATCTCCATGGCGATAAAAGGGGAGGTGGGGCGAGCTGTGCCCCGTATTTTGAGTCGCTCCATAATAGCTCCTTTCTCTGGAGACACAGGGGCTGCCTGTGGAACTAATCTCCCCCTGCGCATCAGCTCACAAAGGGCCAGGGAAGCCCCTCCCTCAGCCGGGCCGCCCCCAGTGACCCCGAGCTCGTTTCCGGGTGCGCTTCCAGCCCTCCGGGGCCTGCAGCTGGGCCTCTCTCACGGGAGTCTGCACACAGGCAGGGTCACCCCGGCTGACCTCCCCCGAGGACAGAGGTCAAGCCCCCTCTGGGGTCTCTAACGTGATTGGAAGGGAGCTGAGGCAGGGGGAGGGGGAGGAGCATGGGGGAGGGAACCTTCTCTTTTAATGTAAAATTAAAAGACTCCCGGTGCCTTCCCGTCGTCTGTGCCTGTCTCTGGCTGGGTCGCCTGGCTTAGGACCCCACCCTTGGGAATCTGGGCATTTTAGAAATGAGTTAAACTCCTGGCAATGGGGCTTGGTCAAACCTGATCCCGGAGTATCAGAATCATAAAAATCTTGGCATGGGAAGTGGGAGAAGCTGCCTGTATGGGGCGGCTGGGCGTGCAGAGTCAGCCCTGGTTTTGACTGTGGTACTTGCTAGCTACCGTCTGCCTTTAGACCCCTCTGGGCCTTGACGTACTTAGTGGCAGAGTGGGAACCACCAACCTCGTGGGTAACATACTAAGTGAGATCATGCACATAGCATGTCTCTTAGCTTAGTGCTTGGCTCAGAGGAGGTACTCAGGGTACAAGAGGTGTGACTGGATTCGTCAGGAAGGAGTTCTCCGACTTCAGGAATGATCTACTTAGCTCAGGCCAGGAATTCCCATACCCGGAGAAGAAGAATATTCGAGGCAGTGTAGCTGGTGAAAACACAGACTGGGAAGTCAGAATGGCTGGGACTCAATCCCAGACCCACCACCTACCAGTTATAAGACCTCACTTTGTTCACTCACAGAATGGGATAATAATAGTACCCGCTGCCCAGGGTTATTATGAAAATCAAATGGTTTAACACATGCAAAGTGCCCAGAGGGAAACTAGCTCGTTGTCCATGCTTCATAAATGTTCGTTATGACGGTTATTTATGTTATTATTATTGGATCTCTGTGGACCTGATTTTCCAGAACAATGCTTATTTCAAATATTCAAAGGCTTTGTCCCTAGAAGTCCCCTCTCTTTTCCATGTCACACAGCACATTCTGATTTCTGGCAAGGAATAATATACGGTCACTCTCACTTGCTTGGCTGATGAAAAAAAGGCACATTTTGTCTATACGGATAGCACCTCTAAACAAGGGACACCGCTAAGCCAGAAGGGAGTCATTGGCCCCTTATAAAACAAGGCCAAGTAAAAGATAGGAGTTCAGAAAGGTCGAAGGAGGTCTGGTGGGAGCTGTTGACAGCTCTCCTAACCCGCCCAACTTATTACTAGAATCATTTCAAGAGGTAATTAAATGTTCTCCCTCGGTGGCCCTGTTTGCTCCTGCAGGGAAAAATAAATAAATAAACAAACCCAGCCATCCCGACCAGCACCTGCTTTAGGAGAACTTCACTTACTAGTTGTTTTTTTTTTTGCGGTACGCGGGCCTCTCACTGTTGTGGCCTCTCCCGTTGCGGAGCACAGGCTCCGGACGCGCAGGCTCAGCGGCCATGGCTCACGGGCCCAGCCGCTCCGCGGCATGTGGGATCTTCCCAGACCAGGACACGAACCCGCGTCCCCTGCATCGGCAGGCGGACTCTCAACCACTGCACCACCAGGGAAGCCCCACTCGCTAGTTTTTAATGACACCGTTATTAATATAACTGTCCTGGCACCTCTCCTCCATCCGATCACTGGCGAATTATGGGCCTTGAATTCTGATTGCAGCTCCCATTACTGCAAACAGTTCCACTCTGTCCTGACAGGAAGGAAGAGTCAGCCTTTCACGCACAGGGAGAACTCAGAGGCCGGCGCGGGGCCCAGAGTTGGAAGCAGGAGAACTTGGGTGAGGGGTGGGGCAGGAGGGTGAGAAAGAACCAGCCAAGGTGGGGCAGGAAGGCACCTGTCAGGTTTGGTTGTGGAGAGAGCACTTGATTGAGAGTCCGGAGACCTCACTGCAGCGCCGTCTTTAGTTCTATGATTCAGCCCAATCTCTCACTTTCCAGGGCCTCATTTCTTCACTTATAACATAAGGATTTTTAAAAGTTATTTTTTCCCTTTGTCATTTTTAAGCATTTATAATGTGCCAGGCACTGTGCTAAATGCCTTATGTTAATAGTATTATTATTGTGTTTTTTATTTCTTGCCATGCCGCGCAGCTTGTGGGATTTTAATTCCCCGACGAGGAATTGAACCCAGGCCCTCAGCAGTGAAAGCACTGAGGCCTAACCACTGGACCACCAGGGAATTCCCAGTATTATCTTATTTAACAAATTCTCATAGCCAATGTGCATGATAATGCTGGTTTAATCCCCATTTAGTAGATAAAGAAACTCAGGCTCCCAGAAGTTCAAAAGCTTGCCCGAGGTCACAGAGCTGGTAAGCAGGGATGCTGGTGTGCAACCTCGATTTGTCTGACTCCAGGGCCCAAGCCCCTCACTGTTAGGCGGCTCCGCTGCCTTCTGGGGACAGTAACACCTGTCCTCCCACCTGGCAGGGTGGGGAGACTCAGACACGCCCATGGCAGTGGAAGGGTGCTGCTGTCAAGGGCACAGCGGTCACACCCATGGGGATATAAAAGGCTTTTCCAACGGAGGGCAAAAGAAGAGGTTGCGGTGGGATGAACTGAGATTAGAGGCACGGACAACCAGAGGAAGCTGGCAACATCCCCAGGGGACTGAATTTAGCAATGAGCAGGCCACACCATAGCAATACTGCCTTTGGAAGAACACGTGATAGTTGATTTAATTTGTCAGTGAAAGAGAAGACCCTTCTCATGTTCTGAGTCTTCCCACCCTTATTCAAGGTGTTTTTGATTCTGGTCTTGTCTGGTCACCCTCAGAGGCTCTGAGCTGAGCAGGGCTCTGGTCCAGTTGAGGGGGCAGATGCTGCTACCCAGGACTCTGGTACCACACAGGGCTGACAAGCCTGGAGGAGGTGAGTTCCCCAAGGAGAAGCCCCCCTTAGGCCCGGGGAGTTCAGCCGCAGTGGGGAGTTGGTAGAGCTGGCGTGAGGGCACAGAGGTGGCCAGGGGCTGGGGAAGGTGGGGACGGACCCCCCACTCCCCGACTCCATGCCTTTCCTGCCCTGGCCCAGGTTTGCTGGCCACGAGGGGCAGCCTCAAGCTAAGGCTGGCTGCTTGGTATTCTGCTCAGGCGCCTGCGTCCGGCCTCCTGGCTCCCCTGCCGGAGGGCCTCCTCCCCCAGCCCAGCCTGGGCCATGCATTATCCTCGCAAGATTGAGGGCCTAATGGAGGCGATCAGCACCGAGGGAGCCACTCCAGCCAGGCTCGGGAAGGAGGGCAGAGACGTGCTAGTCGGTGCCTCTGCCCACCCTGAGATCCGAGTGCACCTGAGGGGGGTCCCTGGGGCTGGGGAGGGGATCCTGGCACCTCCTCCGGGAGGATTCTGGACTTCAGTCCAAGAGATGGCACTGCAACAACCCCTCTCCTCCTCTCCCTAGGATACCCTTGCCATCTGGGGCCCCTGTGGGGAGACCCCAGCCACCACCAGCTCTCCTGGAGGACTTTCTGCTGGCTGTGGGGAGGGCGTGCTCCCCCCCCGCCGCCACACCCCTCGCCTGACTGCCAGCTGGCCGGCGTCTTCGGAGCCAGGCTCCTCTGCCCATTGTTTCTCTGCTCTCCTCCCACGGTGGGAGGTGGGGGGCTGAGCCGGCCCCCCCAGGTCGGGAGCACAGGGCAGCCCCTCCCCTCCCTGGGCTTCAAAGGCCCCGAGGGACGACGAACCCTTGCCCCTGTGGGGCCTCTCCTCTGGGAGCTGTGAGGGGGGGCAGCTGCCCCCAAAGCAGCATTCAGCAGCTCCCTGGGTGAGCAGACAGGCGATCCTGGGCATGTAGGAGGTCAAATGAGGGGAGGTCCCGAGGCAGAACGCCTGGGAAAAGCCCAGGGATGGAGGAGAGGCCACAGAGGTGATACCAATACTGTGACAATACTCTTACTACCGAGAGCAGCTAAAACTCAGTGAACACTCACGGTGGGCCAGGTGCTGTGTTTTCCATCCGTCGTGGCATTTCATCCTCATAGGAGCTGGGTACTGTTAGATCTACACTGCATAGAGCAAGAAAATCAGGCTCAGAGAGGTTGTATCCAACCCGGGCTCACACAGGGAGGATGTACACAAGACTTGGACTCCCACTGTTTGACTCTGGAACCCTGCTCCTAACCACAGTGCTGGGCCACTGTAACAGGCAGCTTTGAGGGAAAACAGGACGGGTCATGGGCACGCACTCCAAAACACTCACCTGACTTCACTCACACCAGCAAGGCAGTGTTTCTTGCCAAAGAGCGTCCAGGGATCCAAGAAGCAATTTCTTCACCGAGCCCACATAGACAGGGATTCTCTTCCCTCTCCTTCCAGTCCTTCTCCCCAGTCGAAGCTTCTTATTCCTCTTGCTCTCAGGCTAACAGTCTCTCCTCCCACCATCTGCTCCCAAGATGGCCGACACTGCCCACCTTGCTTCCCCGGGGATGGATGGGCCCAGGACTCATCCCTCCCCCAAGTGCCATAATTTGAGGGGCTGCCCAGCTGGAATGGACCCAGGGCCTCCCCAGGCTGCCCTCTCGCCCCTGTGAGCTGGCTGGCCTCTGCCCTCTGCCCTCTTCTGCCATTAACCCTGTCACCTGCCGGACATCAGCCCCCGGGCCCAGTCTGTCAACCGTGGCCAAAGATGGATGGGGGGCGGCTGGGAAGCATAAGCAGTGACCCCTTAATGAGATCTGGCGGGGGAGGGCTGGGCTCTATCAGGCAGCAGCAGGGCCAGGTTGGCGATAAAGGCCCTTGTTGGGTGTGACCCGTGTTCCTTCTGTGGAGGGAACACTGCAGTGAGAAGCTGCAGGACAGGCTTGAGATTCTGTTACCACTTCCCCCCACCCTCCCTCCCCTCTACTGGCAACCAGACTGGAGGGGGGAGAGATGGGCAGAGGCTGGGAAAAAAAGATGATTCCCTCACCTCTCATTCCTCCTCCTTGGCACCGTGACCCCAGCACCTCGGGAAGAAACACAGACACAAAGAATCTCTAGGAAACAGGAGGCCAGCTGCCTGGCTGGGGGCAGCCCCAAGGCAGTCCCGGGAGACTTCATGTCTCCTATCCATGTACAGAGAAATCGGAGGGAGGGAGTCTTTGTGGGGTGTTGTCTGTAGAGTGGGGAGCATCTTCCGAGTTGCAAGGAAAGGGCCCTTTTGAAGCAAGAAAAAGACTGGGACATCGGGTGGGGGAGAAGAAACATTATTGGGTGGCCTCCTACACATTTCCCCTTAGTGATTCATGGAATTTTAAAAGCAAGAGATCCTGGAAAGCATTAAGTTCTAGCCTTTCATTGTACAGATGGGAAACTGACACCTAGAGAGGGGAAGAGACCCACTCAAATGAGTAGCGGAGCCAGAGGTAAAGTCCAGGGTTCTAGAAGCCCAAGCCCCTTTGCTCGGCATCGCACCACACTCGCTCCTTGCTTCTTACCCAGTAAGAACATAAAACAGCTGCTAAAATAATCATTTCTGGGCTTGTCTGAAAGGGCTTGTTCTCCCCCAGTTCTTCCCCCCCCCTCAACTCGCACAACACATTGCCCAAGGGTTTCCAGTAGGTTTGGGGGTTAGGCTGACTTGGCGAAAGGGGGTGAGGGTGCTTCCTGTGTCATCCTGGCTGGGAGTGGGGAGTGATTCACTCCCTGAGGACGTGAATGACACTGGTTGAAAATAGGGCTCTTTGAGTTTGAGGGCTTTTGATTTGGGGTTTTTTTTCACCCCCATGAAGACTAAGGAGAAGCTTAGTCTTTGCTGGGTACCCAGCAAAGGTTGGCTGCAAGACCCTTTAGCCACTATTTTGACATTGTCCATCCCCAGAGCCACTGCCTGTGGTTATTTCTGGTTGCCCTCCCCGCTGCCTAGTTCAAGCTGAGCAGATTTGTGGTGCAGCATCAGAGGCTTGGATGCTGGTCCTGGTTAGCTGTACGACCCTCAGCAACTCTTTTTCTGGGCCTCAGTTGCCTCATCTTTAAAAGGGAGTGCTAGACAATGGTCTTCACACTTTTTAAATAGGAGGCCCAGAGCCAGTGCTGGGACTTGCTGACTTGCACTGACTCTCAGGAGCCTGTTATGTGCATTTCCCAACTTTGCCCTGGGTGACTTCCAGTCCATCGCTTGAAATGGGGTTTGGTGGGAGTATTTACACCACAGGAATTGGCAGATGCTCCAGATCGGAGCTTCTCCATCACCACCCCAGTGAGAACAAGCTGTTAAGCTTTTACCAGCACAGCACTGACCAGAACGTTAATGTGTTAAGTATTAAAACAGAGAAAAGCAGAACTGCTTTGGTTAAAGCAAAAGTGCCCCCTCCCCACCAAACTTTGCCCCAAGCCAGGACTTGAAAACGGTCACACCAGAGGCTGAGATTCGTTCCAGGTCTAAATTCTCCAAGTCTAAGTAACAGGCCACAGAGGCGACCCGGGAGGGAGAAAGAAGAACAATAAAGAGGTTTGGGGTTTACAGCCAAGACTTGGCTGGGTGGGCAAATCGGCTTTGAGGAGTCAGGAAGTAACTCCGGTAATTACTTAATGCTGCAGGTCCCAGGCCTTTGGTGGCCTCTAGAGCAGTCTCGCATCAGGAGGTTTCTCAAAAGGGAGGCTGGAGGGTGAGATTGCCTTAGGGGAGGGTGTGTCACCCATCTCCTTTCCCTGCCTCACCTCCCCACCCCTGTCCTCCCGACCTCCTGGAGGAAAGGAAGTAATGTGCCACTTGGGTGCATTCAGGTACACAGAGAGCTGGAGCGTCTGGGGAGAACACAATGGGCTTCACCGACATGGGGTGGGGACACCGCCCAACAGGAGAGGCAGAGACCAGAATTCAAATGCCGCAGAGCAACTTAGTCCCATGAGCCACAGCTACTGAGCCTGCGCGTCTGGAGCCTGTGCTCCGCAACAAGAGAGGACGCGATAGTGAGAGGCCCGCGCACCGCGATGAAGAGTGGCCCCCGCTCGCCACAACTAGAGAAAGCCCTCGCACAGAAACAAAGACCCAACACAGCAAAAATTAATTAATTAATTAATAAACTCCTACCCCCCCCAAAAAAAAAAAGTATGAAAAAAAAAAATCTCCAACTGGGGGAGAGGTTCTAGTGTTTGGTCCACTCTCAAGAGGTTTACTCTCTCGGCTGCCCGCAGTGGAGACGGAGGGCTACGATCAGTGCTGACCATCAATTAGACTTTGTCCTCTTTCTATTTCTAAAGGAGATTTCCTCATTCTCCCTTAATAAATAAAGATTTTTTTAAAGTTCGTACCCACAGCTAACCTAAATCTCTGCTGCACTTCTAGCCCTCTCATCTGTATAATAACTTTACTGATGACTTTTGGAGTTTGCCAGCATGCTGAAAGTTCTGGGTTTATTTCTTCATTCCGCAAAAATTAATCCAGCACCTAATAACCACCAGGTTCTATGCTTGGTTCTGGGGAGACAGCGATGAGTGAAATGGACTTGACCCTTGGCCTTTGAGCTTACAGCCTTGTGAGGGAGTCAGAATTAAACTACCAGTGTTGGGGTGTGGCATAGGAGACATGTTGGGATTGGGGAGAGGGGGTGAGGGATAGCGTCCTGAAGAAATGAGAGAGGGGCTACGGCCTTGGATAGTCCTGGAAGGAGGATGCAAGTGTGGGGAGCATAGTTCCCGGCAGAGAACAGCATGTGTAGGGCTGAAGGTAGGACAGCAGAGCGGGCCTCAGTGAACTGAGTGAAAGTCCATACAGTTGAAACTTTCTGTCATTTCCTTGGCCCTTCCCAGAAACCCCTCCAAGTTCCTCCATGACTCTCTGGGCTCCATGGAGTCCAGAGCAAGACAAAGAACTTTTGTCTGATCAGCTGAGCTATAATGAGAGAATGACCCCCACGTTCTTTATTTATGCATCCAGCACTGAGCTTGTTTTTGTAAGAACAGCACTGTATTACTGACTCAGTCAGCCATGCATTTTACAATCATTCCACATTGTCTGCCTTGGATTGTATTTCTGCCTAATTTCCCTTTCAGCTTTCTTTTAAAAGCCTTGCGTCTTTGCTCCCTTTTTACTTATCTCTTTCTTTGAAGTGGAACACGTGGAGACCATGTGGGTTTCAGGGAAATCTGCCATCCCAAGGGTCCTTCTCCAATGAAATGCAGGTCAGACTGAGATTTGGAGTTGAAAGTTGATTAGTCTAAATGCTCTCATTTTAGAAAGTCTAACCAATCTGCCCATCAAGGCTGCTGATCCCATCCTGTCTTATTTGCTGCTGGGGAGGGGAGGCGGGGAGGCGCGGGGGCGCGGAGGCGCGGATGGGAGCGGAGTCAGCGCCAGACAGCGATGTGCCAGGCAGAAGAGCATCTTTGCACAGTGCCTCCTGGAAGGGAGGGCCGTGGGGAGGGGCAGATGCTGAGAGGCTCATGGGAGCCATGCCAACAGACGGGTCCGCGTGGGCCCCTGTCTAAACCAACTATCCCTTCCCAAGCCGATCCGCATGCGGGGCCAGAGCCCATTATTCTTCTGTGAGATCCCAAGTGAAGCGATAGGGGCCACGAAGGAATTCATCCGTCAGTGTTCGTTTGGTGGGTGGGAGTCGGGAGGTCAGGAGGGGCAGGCCCCGGGGTGGGTTTGCTGGGATTAGCCCGGGGGAGCTGAGCCAGCCTGGGCGGGCAGGGTTGCTTTGGCATTCTCCTGCAGTTACCAGGCCTCCCTGCCCGCCAGGCTGCTGGTGTGCACAGCTCAGCCCCCTCCCCAAAGAGCCCCTGAGAGGGGCCAGGAAAGGGGGGAGGGCCACCCGTGGCCTTGTGAGGCTGAAGCGCAGGCTCCTTCCTCAGCTGCCAGGGAAGAATTTAATTACCAATTAAAGCCCCCTCCATCTGTCTGGGGCCTGCCAGAGAGCTCTCTCTACCCTTTAATTACATCTCTGACAACAATTTAACTCAATTAGCTGGTAAACACAGCAGAATGTAGGCAACCCCGGGCACCCTCTCTTCCCTGCCATCTGTCTGTCCGTCTTATGCTTTCCCACTCGCTTTCAGTCTGTCTGTCTTGCCCCTGCTTCCCCGTCTCATTTTGCTCACCCCCCTCCGTTTTCTCTTTTCCTTCTGTCGCTCTTCTCCAGCACCTCTTGTCTGCCTCACGCCAGCTGGGTTTTTCCCCTGATCTTTGTCATGACATCTTCCTTTACCATCTGTCTGTCCATCCCTATCTGCTGTCTGTCCATCTCCTTCCCCGGCTCCGTCTTGTTCCATCCATTCCAACTTTCCTTCCTTCTCTGCCGGCCAGTCTCCAGGGAGCCCTCCTTTTCCTTTCCTTCTCTGGGCTTCTTCCTCCTTCTCTGCCATCCCTCCCACATTTAAGCAAATCCATCCCTTTCAACGTTTCTTCTTCTTCTTCTTCTTCTTTTTTTTTTTTTTTTGCGGTTCGCGGGCCTCTCACTGTTGTGGTCCCTCCCATTGCGGAGCACAGGCTCCGGACGCGCAGGCCCAGCGGCCATGGCTCATGGGCCCAGCCGCTCCACGGCATGCGGGATCCTCCCGGACCGGGGCACAAACCCGTGTCCCCTGCATCGGCAGGAGGACTCTCAACCACTGCGCCAGCAGGGAAGCCCCAACGTTTCTTCTTTGAGTCTCCTTCCTGGTTTGTTTCCCCAACCATTACTATCTCCTTTTGTTTTGTCCACTTAGCACAGACAAATATGTGAGCCAGAGGATTTGGTCAGTCACCGGCTCAGGGCTTTACGTATACTATTGGGTTGTATCTTTACAAAAATTCTGTGAAGTAGGTATAAGTATTCCCAGTTACAAGTGGAATAATTGATGCTCTGAGAAATTTTACATCTTGCCCAAGGTCACAGAGCTCGCAATGGTTAGAACAAGGATTCAAACCCAGGTCTGTTTACTCCAATGCTGAATAAGAGAGATGGCCCCTGTGAGGGCAGCAGCTTTGTGGATAGCAGAGAAGGCCTGAATATTGGGGGAAAGGCCCTGTGTTGCTCAAATGAAGGGCAAAGCAAGAGGTTCCCAGTTAACACTGGGGGAAAATTAGTGATGATTTCTGAGAATCTAATCTCACTATTTCTGCTGAAGGGAACCTTCCAGATTCTCATTTGCCACAGTGTTGAAGTTCTTCAGTCCCCTAAGAAAGTAAAATATTTCTAGGACCCCAAGGAGTAGGAGAGGAGAGAGAGAAACAAGTAGGCTATAATTATCCTAGCAACCCTCTCCTGGAATGAGGCGGGGAGAAGGTGGGGGGAGGGCGGGAGAAGCGCAGACTGATCCGTCTTGTGGACAGGCGGGGACATGACGGAGACCCCAGGTCAGCCAGGTAGTCACATGGCTGCGGATCAGGCAGACCCCAGCCAGATAAAACTCATCTGCTTTCTTCCCCCGTCCTTCCTCGGCTGACTAACCATTCTTCCTGTGATTAAAACAGAAAAGAATTGAGGGGAGACTACAGCAGAGACGGGGAGCCTATTTCTTATCTCTGTTTTCTACCTTCCTTTTGTTTTAAGATTTGCAGTCTGTCCAAAGGGGTTAGAGCCACTTTGGGTTCAGAACTCACACACCTCTACCCCGCTTTCTGCCACCTGAAGCAGGAGTGCTGGGATCTCAACTAAATGCCTCAAATGCAGGAACTGTGCTCAGAAAGCAATTGGAAACATGGGTTAGAGTCAGCCTAGGTAGGGGACTGGTACCTTGCCTAAAACTGTCATCGTTACAAATCTCTCAAAGGAGATCCTGTTCTGTAGACAGATATGAAAAGTCTGGGCAGAGGCAGCCAAGGCGCAGATGGGGGCTGGAACAGAGGCAGGGACAGAGAAGCAGAACTCAAAATGTGGAGGCTCCTTGTCCAGGCTTCCCAAGCCTTAGACAAGCAGAGGGCTCGCGGGCAGTTTTTGTAAACATGATATAATGAAGACCACAGAGTAATGAGGTTGGTGGGTTGTTGTTTTCTAAACAGACACTTGATTGCCTAGAGTTTCAGATGTCAAGGGACTAGAGAGGTCTATCTAACCCAGAGTCCTTCCTGCTGCAAGAATTCTTATTACAGTAGCCCTGATAATATCTTTCTTTGAATACTTCCAATGACAGAGAACTCACTACCTCACAAGGTAACCCTTTTCCATTTTCAAACTTTTTTTTTTTTTTTTTTTTTTGCGGTACACGTGCCTGTCACTGTTGTGGCCTCTCCCGTTGCAGAGCACAGGCTCCGGACGCGCGGGCCCAGCTGCTCTGCGGCATGTGGGATCTTCCCGGACCGGGGCACGAACCCGTGTCCCCTGCATCGGCAGGCGGACTCTCAACCACTGTGCCACCAGGGAAGCCCCATTTTCAGGCGTTTAGAAAATCCTTTCTCATATTAAGTTTCCCTGTAATTCCCATCATTTTGTCCTATTTTTACCTTGTGAAGCAATGGAGAATTGTGTAAACTTTTCCTCCTCAGTTCAACTGCCAATCCAATGGATAGAAGGCAATCAATAGGAACCCTTGAGAATTTATTTACTTATATTTATTTTTGGCTGCGTTGGGTCCTCGTTTCCGTGCAAGGACTTTCTCCAGTTGCAGCGAGCGGGGGCCACTCCTCATCGCGGTGCGTGGGCCTCTCACTGTCGCGGCCTCTCCCGTTGCGGAGCACAGGCGCCAGACGCGCAGGCTCAGCAGCTGTGGCCCACGGGCCCAGTTGCTCCGCGGCATGTGGGATCCTCCCAGACCAGGGCTCGAACTCGCGTCCCCTGCAGCGGCAGGCAGACTCCCAACCACTGCGCCGCCAGGGAAGCCCGAAACCGTTGAGAATTTAAACATCTCTAGTTCCTTCAGCCCTTCCTCAACCGCTCTCATTTCAAAATCTCACTGTTCTCTTTCTCTGCGCCCCTTTTCGTTAGCAATGCCTTTCTTTATAAACACTGCCACAGGCCTAAACTGAAGCTCTAGATAAAGTCCAATGGGCACAAGACAGAGAAAGACTATTACCTCCCTTGTTCTGGGTACTGTATTTTTATTAATGCAGCTCAGACTGTATAATTTTCTATGGGCACTACAGATCATAGTAGCCTCTATATCGTATCAGCATACTGCGGTTGTCGTCAACTAAACTGATTTGTTTTTTTTTTTTTTTTTTTTTTTTTTTTGCGGTACGTGGGCCTCTCACTGTTGTGGTCTCTCCCGTTGCGGAGCACAGGCTCCGGACGCGCAGGCTCAATGGCCATGGCTCACGGGCCCAGCCGCTCCGCGGCATGTGGGATCTTCCCGGACCGGGGCACGAACCCGTGTCCCCTGCATCGGCAGGCGGACTCTCAACCACTGCGCCACCAGGGAAGCCCAACTGATTTGTTTTGGTATATGCCACCCTTAGGCCATGTCATCCTCATGTCTATTGTGTTAATACTTTTAGTAATAAATAGAAAACTTATAATTTAACCCTTTAAAATTTTACCTCACTTAATTCAGTTGAACTAACACTGATTGATAGAGCATTATTGTGTTTCACTGTGTTTGATTTGGGCCAGTGTTCCCATCCTACTGATGTCTGAGATCCTGAACCCGTCACCCAAAATATTCACCAGCTCTGTATCAGCCTCAGATCTGATGAGCTCGTCTTCTGTATCTTCATCCAATCCCCTATAAAGCACTGATGAATACTGTGCCTCCTGAGAGGACTATTTTGAAAGAATCAACGTCTAAATGAGTCTCTCCTTCAAATGGAGGATATAGCTGGTTTTTTGATAACTGTTAATTTTGATAAAATTTAAGTAGAGAATATCAAAAATAGTACAATGAACTCCCATTTGCTCTTTACCCAGATTCACCCACTGTTTACATTTACCTCCATGTGTTTTATTCCTCTCTATTCACATGTTTACATGTGCATATTTTTCCTGAGCTTTTGGAGAGTAAGTTGGAGACCTCGTGTCCCTTTTTCTCTAAATATGTGAGTATGTATTTCCTAAGAACAAAGGCATTCTCTTATACAAACAACCTCAGTATAGTTACCAAAATTCAGAAATTTAACATTATGCAAGACTATTATGTAATTCACAGTCCACATTCACATTTCATCAACTTTCTCAGCAATGTCCTTTACAGCTATTTCCATCCCCACCTCCTTTCACCCCCAGTTCAGGAGCCAGTCTGGGATCATTCAGTAGTCAAGCTCTTTATAGGAGGCTGTGGTTTTATTTCAACACTTTGCTAAAAGCAGTTTGGGAACTTTTTGGGAAAATGCCCACCTAAGAAAAACAGTCAAAGCATCCCACCTTCCAAGAATGAAAATCTGGTACCCCTGAGGAGAACAAAACAAATGTGCTACAGACTCTGAAGCTAATTCCCATGAAACCTTCGCAAATGTTTCAAGCAATGGAAGCATTTGTAACAAGTGCAGCCACCTGGTGAGATGACTTTGGAGGAAATTTCCTCAAAGAGAGGAACGACTCCTAGAGCATTTGCTCATAGATTTGCCTCATGACTTGATAGTCAATCTGCACAGCATCTTATAGTTTCAGCTCCTGGAGAATAGCGCCTTGTTATAGACACATTCTCTGGGGCCCATTTGTTAAAAGTACTGGGCTGCTCGAGCTGAGCCTCAGGTTTTGCTCCCCAAAGGGGCTATTTATACTTGCCACATAGGATGAACCCTTAACCTCTAAGTCCAGGCATGAAGGAGGTAGGTGGGCCAACGAAGACGTACAGGGTAATGAATTCCCAACAACTCAAAACACGTGTCACACTGATGGAGGATGGATAACACTGACTTCCCCCCTACTCAATCCCCAATGGACACCCAATAAATATGAAAGCACATGAACAGGCCTGTGGCAGCAGGCTGTACAGTGACCAGTTAAACGAGGGCGTATTGGGCTCCAACCAGAACTTAAGTTAATGATGACCAAACAACGTTTCTGTAGATTTCCTCCCCTGCACCCAGGTTCAAAGCCTTAGAGCTTAGTGCCTACTTGTTCTCCTTCTCCCTGTCTGTCTTCCTAACATCTGGTCATCAAGCTTTTTCACAGTTCTCACATTTACTCCTTCCTCTCCATTCTGGTCCAGGTCTCCCACTTTGCTGGCTCCCTGGTCTCCAGTCTCTCTCCTATTGATATATTCTACGTACTATCACTAATCTTCCCTTAAAAAACTATATATATATATATATATATATATATATATATAGAGAGAGAGAGAGAGAGAGAGAGAGAGAGAGACACACACACATCTCCCCATGTGTCTGTGTTTAACACTTTCCTCAAGTCTCCACTTTAGATCCAGCCGAAACCACTCATCCATGAGCAAGCCTTCTTCTTGGCCTTGGCTCTGGCTCTTCATTCCCCTCTCCATACCACTCCACTCTACCTGTCAGTTCCTTAGAGACCTAGGCTCCATGGTTCCATGGGGGAGCCCAAGCTCCACACCCTGCAACCCTTCTCTCAGAGCTGAGTGCTGAAAACATTTGGCGTCTATACTACCTTTTTGGCACTTGGCACATGACTCCTGAGATGATTTGTAATTTTAATGTACCTATTCTTTCTCCTAAGAAAGACTGTAAGCCCTTCAAGAGCAGACATCATGTTTAGCTCTCTTCTCATCTTATATGTGATGTAATGCCATGTATATAATTGGAACACAATGCATGTTCAGGTTAGTGATCATGAAGTTTGTTTGAAAAAGGTCTATAACCAAATAATAATATAACAGCCAACATGTATTGAGCACAAAATAACCATCAAACACAGTGCTATACACTTTACGCAGATTATCGAATTTATCCCTTCCACAACCCAGTGATCTATGGACAATTATAATCCCCATTTTACTGATGAGGAAACTGGGGCTCTGAGAAGCTAAGTAATTTGCCCATGGTCATCCAGATAGTGAGCAGAAAAACCAGGATTCAACCCAGATGGTCTAATTCCAGAGCCCTGGCTCTTAACCACCAGGCTATGGCCATGAACAAGGTAATCCTCCCACCCCAAGACTAGATAATAATAATTGTGACACCAATGATAACAAATAAAAATTTTCCAAGGAAAGTGGGGCTCTGATCTGCTCAAACAGCTTTTTAAGGTTTAATAACTTCACTCTTGCAAAGCTCTTTTGGTGTATAAATTCAATCCTTTTTTGTAAAACAAGATAAAATGAGTTGCAAAGTCATATTTAAATTTGGTCTGGGCTTTAAAGGTCTACTTTCTTCTTTTTATTTTGTTTTTTGGCAAAGGATAGTAAAGAGGAAGCCTCAAGCCTCAGAACGATCTACATTTACAGACCCGTTCCTGTGTTTCTGACTCCCAGGCCTGGCCAGAAATCTGTAATTTTCAGCTTCCACCCGGCATTCCTAGTGGGCTGGGGCTCTGGAGGGTTTGGTGGGGAGGGTGGAGACGGAGTAGGGGTGTGTTTCCTCATAATTCAGGTCAAGTCTGGGGTTCCAGTGGGGCACTCGGTT
Organism: Mesoplodon bidens; assembly: GCF_964165515.1. Taxonomy (NCBI): domain Eukaryota; kingdom Metazoa; phylum Chordata; class Mammalia; order Artiodactyla; family Ziphiidae; genus Mesoplodon; species Mesoplodon bidens. The sequence goes on from NC_138179.1 coordinate 54,305,164, forward strand.
CCTTCTCCAGCAAAGAAGACACAAAATAGGATGCATTGTATGTGTTCAGACTGCGTTCACAGAAGACATCTCAGCAAGGCAGACCCTGTCACAGCCAGCTGATGTCACCAAGAGAGGAGGGGAAGATGGAGGAAGGAAACAATAGGGGAAGAGACAAAGAGAAAGGGAGGGAAGATGGCAAATACGGCAGAGGAGGTGAGAGCAAGGAGAACAGGGGAGGAAAGAAAGGAGGATTTGGAGCCACATTCCCTTCTCCCAGCCCAAACCCACGGGTGAAAGCTCCTCCGCCCTCCCTGTAATCCAGCGGGGACATATACCCTCCACCCGCCGGTGCTGTCTCGGGGCCCCGAGGTTGCAAACAGCGGAGACTTGTAAACAGTTTGTGAAAATTTCCTCCGGTTTCTCCAGGAGTTGCCCGTTTCCTGGGGCCATTCCTTTCCTTGCAGCCCTCCGGGAGTCCCCTCCCCACAGACCCCAGCCAGGCTCCAGCAGCCCCCCTCTCCTCCATTCCCCCAGCTCTCCAGAGGGGCTCGCGTCTCCCTGATGCGCTCCGGTCTCTGTCTGAGCCATCCATCAAGGGTGGCAGGCTGAGGGAAACATGAAAAAGAGCCTATTTGGCTATTAACATCCCCTCCCGCTTTGTTGTCTCTCTCCTCCCATTCCCCTTCCAGCCCCCCACCCCACCCCTCCCTTTCCCCTTTTGCGGGAGACAAAACCAGACTGACAAGCTGAAGACTCAAACATTAATCAAACTGCGCTCCGGAACAACCTTTCCCTCGCATTAATAAATACATTTGCAGCCCCTCATTGGACAGTTGGCCTAATTTGTTTCTTTTTTGCGGGGTGGGGGGAGCAGCCGCGCCCGCGCCCCCGGGCTCCCAGCAGCCCAGTGCAAAGCAGATGTTCCGCCGCGGACGCCGAGCAGCGCCGAGCAGCGCGCCCCGGAGGCCGCGGTTGCCATGGCGACGGCCGGGCCGCCTGCTGTCGCCGAGCGCGCTGTCTCGCCCGTTCAGTGATTACCTCCATCTCCGCAGAGTTCGCCATACGGCCCGGATTCTAATCAGATCCCCTCCCCCTCCTCCCTGCCTCCTGGCGGAGCCCACCCTCCTCTGCCCAGCCCACTACCCCTCCAACTCCCACATCCTCGAGGCTCATTAAAAACTGCGGGTGCATCCCTAATAGTGCGGAGGAGAGCGGAGTGGGAGAGAGGCGGTGCGCTCCCGTGTTCAGGAACGACTGGCTGCCCTTGGGAAGAGGTTCTGTGCACCTGAGGCCATCTTTGGTGGCACTGGACTCCCAGGGTCCAGCTCCCAGTACTATTCCCCAGAGACTCCTCCTCCTCCCCCTTCTTGGTTATGTCGAGGCAGGTCACCGAAGACCCCCGAGAGAGAGGTGAAGCAAGCAGCCCTAGGCCCCCTCCACCTGGGCAGGACTCTTCCACTCTGATTCTGCAAGCGCTAGGAATCATTTCTTCTGCCCAGACGGGAGGTGAGGAGGGTTTCTGGAGAACTCAGAGCATGTATCCCTGTGTTAAGCCTACTGGTTTCTCAGACTAAGAGGAGGAATGGAGAGGCTGCTACTCAAATGAGACAAGGCTGGCCTGAGTTAGGCCCATGTTACTTTAGTCCCCTCCCCATCACATACACAGTGTGCGCCCCACGCTTCCAGGCCTGGTGATCTACAGGTCTATAGGTGGTCTCAGCTACACTGCCAGCAGGCGGCCTTGCAAGTGGTGCACATGTGCCTTCTCCAGGCTTGGCAGTGAGCGGGGGGTGGTTGTGAGGCCACAGGGCCTTGGGGTACTTCGAGGTCTCTCTGTTGGGGGGAGGAGGGTCCCCTCCCTGAGACTTTGAGGCTGCATGGCAAGATCCCAAACAGAGTCCCCTTCCCAAACTTCCCATCCCTGGCTTCAGGACAAACAGGGTAATAACAGAGGCCACAGGCAAAAGAGGACACAGGGGCTGGGGTGAGGCCAGCATGGAAGCAGGGCAAAGCATGTGGGACAGGGTGCAGATTCCACATTCCAGGCTAAATCCCAAGCCAGGAAATCCAGGGTGGCTGGCGGAAAAAATAATTTTGCTTTAAGGGAGGGGACCCCTCAGAGTGATAAGAAGTGTTGAAGTCCTCATCCCAGCCAGGGAAAGCTTGCTTAGACACTCCCACAACATCCAAAATGCCAGCCTCCCCTGCAGTGTGTTTGCCTGTGAAGTCCTGAGCAATATCAGTGAATGAGAAGAGATGCTACTCTGGGCTGTCTCTCCTGAGTCAGCTAGGATCCTCCTGTTAGCGCTCTAGATCAATCCTTCATTTTACAGATGAGAAAACTGAGACCCAGACAGGGACCATAACTGGCCCAAGATCCCACAGCCAGCAGAGTGGAAGCCGGCTTCGATTTCTGCTACGAGCCCGCTGGTGCCCCTCCCTTTCTTCTCTCAGAGAAACTCGTTTCCAAGAGGCACAGGCAGAGTCCCAAGAATCTCAGGCCTCTCTAAGCCCGACGTCACCCTGTCTCCTGAAGGCCTGTCACCTGAAGGCGCTCCACTGAGGTGACGGTACCCGTCGGCCCGCTAGCCCAGGGCCCCTCTGGGGGGGGGGAGGCAGCTTTTGTGGGGCCTCCCTCAGTCGATTGTCTGCAGCTTTGTCATTGTCCGTCTGTCACTCAGAAGTGAACCTCTTGGGGGAGAGGTCAGGCTGGTTGGTGGACAGGGAAAAAGAGGGCTGCCCCTCTCAGAGAGGGGTGGGGAAGATGGGGGACAAGGCAGCTCCCTCAACCTCCTCATCCCCACCCTCTCCAACCCTCAGCTCCCCTAGGGAATTCCAGGCTTTGCTCATTTTAGGACCAGGACAGCAACTGCCCACAAAGACCCTTCTCTCCTTGGGCTTCCCTGGTGGCGCAGTGGTTAGGAATCCGCCTGCCACTTCAGGGCACATGGGTTCGAGCCCTGGTCCGGGAAGAGCCCACATGCCGCGGAGCAACTAAGCCAGTGTGCCACAACTACTGAGCCTGTGTTCTAGAGCCCGAGAGGCACAACTACTGAAGCCCGCGCACCTAGAGCCCGTGCTCTGCAACAAGAGAAGCCACCGCAGTGAGAAGCCCGCGCACCACAATGAAGAGTAGCCCCCGCTCGCTGCAGCTAGAGAACGCCCGCCCGCACGCAGCAACGAAGACCCAACGCAGCCAAATATAAAATAAGTAAAATTTTAAAAAAAATTAAAAAGACCCTTCTCTCCTTGCCATGTGAAATCTTGGGTCCTCATTGGAGACCTACTCCCTTACCCTGCCCTGTCTAGAAGGGGCTGCAAAGGAGTCTAACTCAAACCCACTCGGAAGGGGGTTCCGTTGCGCCCCCAATTCCACACAACCACCTTTCTGACCACTCCTGTGTTTGCCTGTATCCCTGCCCCCATCTGCCTCATCAGATTTCCCAGGCTCCCCCCATCCCCCAACTGTAATCCTGCACAGATCCATCCCCTGAGAGCCCCTGTTTTCAGGCTGCCCTGGCTTCCACTGTACACTGCCCCATCTCCCCAGATTGTGCGGTTTCCAGTCTCCCCTTGCTCCCCCTGCACACGAATCTACCTCCCCAGATTCAACTGTTTTCAGGCTTCTCCCTCTCTGCCCCCCTGTACACGAACAGTCTCCCCAGATCCTGCTGTTTCCAGGTCCCCCCATGTTTCCCCGGTACACAAATTGGCCTCCCTGGGTTTGGCAGTTTCCAGAACCCTCTTGCTCCCTCACTAGGCAGTTGCATTTCCCTAGATTCAACTGTTTTCAGGCTCCCCTCATTTGCCCTGTACACGGATTCCTCTCCCAGGTTCTGCTGTTTCCAGGCTCCCCAATTTCCCTTGTACACGAATCAGTCTCTAGCTTATGTTGATCCCACCTGCCTAAGGGATTCAGTAGGTTTAAGGAGAGTGGAAGGAAGAAGAGAGTCAGAAAGAGGAGGAGGAGAAAGATTGTCATCAGGGAAGCTCCTTATTTCTCTTGCCACCCAGAGCTCTAAGCAGCTAGAACGCAGCAGACTCTGAGCCTCTGACTCTACAAATAGCTCCCTTGAGCTGATCTGCCCTGGGACACCCCAATTCCCCCCTCCCGGCTGCTGTCCAGGGTCTCAGCTCTAAGCTAAGCATCCTCTGGAGGGCTCCTTCTTGGAGGAGTGCTTGTGCATGCATGCGGCAGGGTAGACAAGACCCTTCCCAAGCCCTGGGCTCTCTCAGCCCCAGCCTCCTGTCTCTCCCCTGATAATTCCTCCTTGCCTTCCTAGGCCCTCTTTGTCTCTTTCCCAGGAGCTCCACCTTAGCTCCTCTCAATTTATTCAGCTAGAACTTAAAGGAGACTCCAAATGCACCCCCCAGGGTAAAAGGGGTACAAAGCGAGAGACCTACCCTTTTTGTTTCTTTCAGCTTTTCAGGATGGCGTAGTATTAATCTCGGGTCCTAGAAATTCATTCTGTGCCTGGACTAGCATCCTGGCCTGCTTCTGCAGCCTTCATAAACACTTGTTTCATCCTAATCCTCCTTGGGGGGAGGGGCGGGGGTGGCACAGTGTTCTGCAAGGCTTTCCAGGACCCTTACCTTCTCTGATTCACTTTGGGGGCAACAGTGCCCCCAAAGCTTCTACTGGAATCTGGGGAAGTGTGTGTGATTCTCCATCTCCTTCCTCCACTCATGCACCCACCCACATACCCATTAGCCTGATCCCAGCCATTTTGTCAGTCATGATGCTCCAACTTGCCGGCTCCAGCAAAACATTCTGGGTTCACCAGGGAACAAACAGGAAGGCAGACCTGCTGGGTCCAGTGCAGTGCTCTAACAGAAGAGAGACCTTTCTTCAAAGTGAAGCCCACGGGGTTTCAGACCTCACTGCTTCTGCTCCCAAGACCAGAAAGCAGCTTCAGTTTCCCCACCTGTCAAGTGGGGATGACACACCTGCTTCCCTCACAGCAGTTGGGAGTGCAAATACAATTACTTATGTGGAGGAAACAGAATTCTTTCACAGAACTTGACAAGTGTGAGTTATTTACATAAGTCCTATTTAAAGAAACCTGTACAAGGAGCTATTCCGCATTTTGTATATAAATTCTCCTTCCTTTGTTCGAAGATAAACGCAGTTGATGACAGTCATTTATTTCATTATTTAAAAAAACACTAGTGGAGGGAATTCCCTGGCGGTCCAGTGGTTAGAACTCAGCGCTCTCACTGCTGAGGGCCCGGGTTCAATCCCTGGTCAGGGAACTAAGATCTCACAAGCTGGGCGGTGTGGCCAAAACAAACAAACAAAAAACACTATGGAGTTAGAAACTGTTCAGACTACCTACAGACAGGTGTCAATACTCACTGAAATGTAGATTTTAAAAGTGTGAATTTTAGTGTATGTAAATTATACCTCAATAAATCTGATTGAGAACATGCAAAGAAAATGTGAATTGGGGTTTTGAATCAAGAGAGCGCAGGGGCACAGAGAGGTAAGCAGGGTTTCAGGAAACCCCCACTGCTGTCCCAGCTCTGTCACTTGTTAGCTGTGTGACACTGGTTAAGTCATCCTTTGAGCTTCACTTTCCTCAGCTGAGGCTCTTTTGCTTGTTCTCCAGGAACCAGCCAACTTCCTTTTCCTACCTCAAAGCACAAACTTTCTTCAGTGCTCGAGTCCCTCACCCCCCTTCCCCAGCCTCCAGCTACCTGGGGAACGGGGTCAAATCTGAAGTGTTGGAAGGGAGGTCTGGTTTTCTTGACACTGTGTTCAACAGGGGCCCTGTCTTCTCAGCACAACTGCCCTTAGTTCCTAGGGTCTCTCAGCCCCTCTTCCCAGCCCTGGTCCCCCCACCCCACCGGCGTGCACCAGGCTCTGCTCTGTGGAGGAGGAGGAGGAATGGACTCCAATGCTCAGCTAGATCTCGTTCCTGCAGGTCTTTCCACGGCCACGTCCTGATCCCCGCCCCGCCAGAAAGGAAGGAAGTGGGGCTGGTCTTACGGCGCCATCTTCTGGACAGACCTGTGAGAGTCGATTCTACTTGCAGGCTTTCGGAGAACCCTGAGATATTTTTTGGTTTCCAAAGTTTTTAAAAATCTCATCTGCTTCCCCATAACCAAGTTCTGAATTCTGGACTTTCCCAGCCATTTCTTAGGAGAGACGGTTCCAGGAGGCCCCTAACCTTCCGAACACAGGGCTCGACCCTCCAGAGGGGTAGGGATGATCCCTAAACCATCGAGACCCAGAAGCAGCTGAGGCTAGTCTCTTCCAATCATTCCATCAGAGAACCCATGTCTCCACATATGTTCCCATATGTCCCCAACATACCCACCCCATGAATCCCTGTCAATCACTAAGAAGCTGTTGCCTGGAGGAAGGGACATTGCCTCCATGACTTTCAGAGTTTTCTTCTACCCTCAAGTTTTCCTGGATGAGGGCTCATTGCAGCCACGAGAATAAGATACATATTTTTTTAATCTTTTTTTTTTTTTTGGTGGGGGGACAGTTCACATACATGTAATAAGTTCACAGTTCACACTTTTTTGGGGCTGCGTTGCGTCTTCGTTACTGCGCGCGGGCTTTCTCTAGCGGCGAGCGGGGGGTACTCTTTGCAGTGCGTGGGCTTCTCATTGCGGTGGCTTCTGTTGATGCAGAGCATGGACTCTAGGCACGCTGGCTTCAGTAGTTGTGACTCACGGGCTCTCGAGCGCAGGCTCAGTAGTTGTGGTGCAGGGGCTTAGTTGCTCCACGGCTCGTGGGATCTTCCAGGACCAGGGACTGAACCGGTGTCCCCGGGATTGGCAGGCGGAGTCTTAACCACTGCGCCACCAGGGAAGTCCCGATACATATTTTCAATGCCTTAAAAATCAGGTGTCAGGGCTTCCCTGGTGGCGCAGTGGTTGAGAGTCCGCCTGCCGATGCAGGAGACACGGGTTCGTGCCCCGGTCCGGGAAGATCCCACATGCCGCGGAGTGGCTGGGCCCGTGAGCCATGGCCGCTGAGCCTGCGCGTCTGGAGCCTGTGCTCCACAACGGGAGAGGCCACAACAGTGAGAGGCCCGCGTACGGCAAAAAAAAAAAAAAAAAAAAAGTCAGGTGTTTCCCTCACGCTGGTCAGAATGGCCATTACCAAAAAATCTAGAAACAATAAACACTGGAAACGGTGTGGTGAAAAGGAAACCCTCCTGCACTGTTGGTGGGAATGTAAAGTGATAAACCACTATGGAGAACAGTATGCAGGTTCCGTAAAAAGCTAAAAATAGAACTACCATATGACTCAGCAATCCCACTCCTGGGCATATACCCTGAGAAAACCATAATTCAAAAAGAGACATGTACCACAATGTTCATTGCAGCACTATTTACAACAGCCAGGACATGGAACTAATCTAAATGTCCATCGACAGATGAATGGATAAAGAGGATGTGGCACATATATACAATGGAATATTAGTCAGCCATAAGAAGAAACGAAATTGAGTTATTTGTAGTGAGGTGGATGGACCTAGAGTCTGTTATACAGAGTGGAGTAGGTCAGAAAGAGAAAAATAAATACTGTATGCTAACACATATATATGGAATCTAAAAAAAAAAAAAAGTTACTGATGAACCTAGTTGCAGGGCAGGAATAAAGACATAGACATAGAGAATGGACTTGAGGACACGGGGTGGGAGGGGGAAGCTGGGGCAAAGTGAGAGTAGCGTCAACATACATACACGACCGAATGTAAAATAGCTGGTGGGAAGCAGCCGCATAGCACAGGGAGATCAGCTCGGTGCTTTGCAATGACCTAGAGGGGTGGGATAGGGACGGTGGGAGGGAGGCTCAAGAGGGAGGGGATATGGGGACATACGTATGCATATGGCTGATTCACTTTGGTGTACAACAGAAACTAACACAGTATTGTGAAGCAATTATACTCCAATAAAGATCTTTAAAAAAATTTTTTTAAGGGTAAATTCCACAGTGTGTGAATTATATCTCAACAAGGCTATTGTAAAAAAAAAAAATCAGGCGGCTTCCCTGGTGGCGCAGTGGTTGAGAGTCCGCCTGCCGATGCAGGGGACGCGGGTTCGTGCCCCGGTCCGGGAGGATCCCACATGCCGCGGAGCGGCTGGGCCCGTGAGCCAAGGCCGCTGAAGCCTGCGCATCCGGAGCCTGCGCTCCGCAGCGGGAGAGGCCACAGCGGTGAGAGGCCTGCGTACCGCAAAAAAAAAAAAAAAAAAAAAAAAAATCAGGTGTCTGGATAAAGACAAACTGTGCGTCTGGTCAAAAGGAATCAGATCTCTCTTGCCATTTCTTTTTCTTTCATTTATTTGTGTGTGTGTGTGTGTGTGTGTATTTTTAGAGTGGGTGTAGGTGAGGGTGATAAGAGGGAACCAAATATATAAGCTATAAAGTGGATTTATTACTTAAAAATTTTTTTATTGAGGTATAGTTGATGTACAATATTATAGAAGTTTCAGGTGTACAACATAGTGATTCACAATTTTTAAAGATTATACTCCATTTACAGTTATTATAAAATATTGGCTATATTCCCTGTGCTATACAGTATATCCTTGTGGCTTATTTATTTTATACATAGTAGTTTGTACCTCTTAATCACTTACTCCTAATTTACCCCTTTCCCTTGCCCTCTCCCTACTGGAAACCACTGGTTTATCACTTTTTAACATACTTTTCAGAACATAAATGTCAAATCATTGTCCCTAACAAAGAGGTCCTTTTGGAAGCCCTGTTGTGGAATGATTCCCTGCAATTATCTGAATTAATTCAAAAGCACTAACTCTTCAAACTCTGAGTAGACTTGATTTTTGCCAGCTGTTTGGTGACAAGATGCACAATCAAGCTTGATGGCACTGTTTAGATAAAGAATGGGAAGTGACTATAATGAAAATGACTGCCTTGGGACTTCCCTGGTGGTCCAGTTGTTAAGACTCCGGGCTTCCAATGCAGGGGGCGCAGGTTCGATCCCGGGTCGGGTCGGGCGGGAACTAAGATCCTACATGTGGCACGGCCAATAAAATAAAAATTAAAAAAAGAAAATGACTACCTTCTGTAGGTCTTGCGCTGACCGTAGATTGTTATTTCCCTCTTCAGTAGACATTCCACGTTGCCGGCAGAGTTCCTTGCTCAAAACACAGAGTTGATATCACTTAACTGCTAGAAAATATTTAATGGCTCCCTATCACCTTCAGAATACAAATCAAGCTCCGTGGCTGGGGCAAAGAGGAGTGGGCACTGGAGTCAGGCCAGCCTGGGATTAAATCTCACCTGTGCCCTGAGGCAGATTATTCAAATTCCTGGGCTCTCAGTTGTAAAAATAGGTCTGACGGCATCTAAGTGGTTAGGTTTTTTTGAAGACAATTGAATTTCTAAGGAGCACAGACTAGTCAACTCAGTAAACTGCAGGGATTTGTTAGCATGCCCTGCAACACTGGCCTTGATCCGGTCACAACCTGCTTAGGGAGAAGCTTCAAGCTTCAGCACACCTGGACCTCCCCACAGAGATACACATCCACCATTCCAGCTACACGTACCTACCTGCAATGTCTTAGACAGAGATTCTCTGCCTCTTTGCTTTGCTTACACACTTTCTCCCTTTGTGGTGTCTTTTTCCCCAACTTCTTTCTGTGAAATACTATGTAACACCATCTCCTTTGTCAACGTTTTTAATTTCTGACACAACTTTGTTCCCAGTCAAGTTGTGATCTCCTTAGTTCAGGAACCGTGTCTTCCAGTTCATCTTAGAAGCTCCCACCAACCCCCGTTAAGGTGTTTGGTGGGGGGACTTCCCTGGTAGCACAGTGTGGATAAGACTCCACACTCCCAATGCAGGGGGGCTGGGTTCCATCCCTGGTCAGGGAACTAGATGCCACATGCATGCTGAAACTAAGGAGTTCACATGCCACAACTCAGGAGCTCGCATGCCACAACTAAGGAGCCTGTGAGCCGCAACTAAGATCCGGCACAACCAAATTAATTAAGTAATTAATATATATTTTTAAAAGGTCTTTGGCTCAGAACAGCCAGTTAATAAATGTCTACTGAAATTATCTATTCCAAAAGAAACTTTATTTTGCTTCTACTATTATTATTTTTCATCAATACTGCTTTTCTTACCAAAGAGTCTGTTTTGAGGGATGGTACTCGTCTGTATATACAATATAAAGTCCACACGTGTTTCACAATCACTCTGATCTCTGTGGATCCTCATCTAAGTAAGGTATTTTCCAGTTTTAGTTGATTAGAGATGAAGAGAGATTAGGAGACAGATGAGGACCACACAAATGCTGACGATAGAGTAAAACTTGGCAGCCATTTGATTAATTTACTTTTTTCGTTAAGAATGACTTACCTACAGGGAAGAACATGGAGCGCAACCTCGGTGAATTTTTAACACCACTCAGATAAAGGACACCGTTGGATTTGTTTTGCGATACGCGGGCCTCTCACTGTTGTGGCCTCTCCCGTTGCGGAGCGCAGGCTCCGGACGCGCAGGCTCCGGACGCGCAAACTCAGCAGCCATGGCTCACGGGCCTAGCCGCTCCGCGGCATGTGGGATCTTCCCGGACCGGGGTACGAACCCGTGTCCCCTAGTATCGGCAGACTGACTCTCAACCACTGCGCCACCAGGGAAGCGCCCTCACCGTTGGATTTTTAAAGGTATTTCTGCCTTGAAATATCTCTCATCCCTTCTCTCCTTTCAACCCTCCACCCCCACCCCACTGCCACCTCTGGGCTCAATCACTTGCTAATCAGTCTCCCTTTCTTTCCCTAGTGCCAGGCTCCTGGCAAACACTCAAATATTTGAGTGAATGAATGAACGAGTGAACGAACAAACGGAATGCACGAATATTGTTAAATGAACGAGACCCAGTTTGGAGGGAAAGGGAGGTCCATAGTGTTGTGTCCAAACTGTTTTGGGTAAATTACTCGATTTTGCCTACATCAGGTTCCGGAGTTAAAGGGTATCTACGGGGAATCAGGGGTAAGATTTTTTTCTCTGTAGAGTTTAAAGGGAGATTGTGAGCACGGAAAGTTTGAGCCTTAGGCCGGTCTCCAGCTCATCCACCTACCCACTCCCCAGGGCTGTTTGGTCCCACCTTAGCCAAACTGAGCCGCGAAGCGGACCCCGTCTCGGCAACTGTCCAGTCAGCGGGGAGCCATCCATCACTGTCTGGATGCAGACCAATCCGACTAGCTCTGCCTTCCTGCCAGCCAATGGCCGGAAAGCAGGGGGCGAGAGGAGCCAGAGAGGGGGCCACCGGCTCAGAACGGTATAAAGAGGGGGTCCGAGGGCCTGGTGGTACTACCTCTGTGTCCCTAGCCCGGTCTAGGTGTGTCTATCGTACCCCCTGCACCCGAGCCCCGGGCCAGGGCTTCAGTGTGCGTGCGCCCTCTGGCTGGGCCCGGGCCCCTGAGGTCTCGGTTTCTGACGTGCCCCAGTCCCAATTCGGCAGGAGGAAAGGGGGCGCTCTGAAGCCCCTTTCCCACAGATACTCGAGACCCGCCGGGTCGCCCACGAGGGCAGAAAGGCGGGGAGGAGCCCCAGAGTTGAGAGCAGACGGGAAGGCAGGCCCCGGGGCCGCTCCCGCCAGGAACGACCGACTGCCTTTCCCAAAACCTGGGCCTGGGCAGACGGTGCCCCTGCTCCGCGTGCTGCGCGCCCCAGGGGGTGGGGGGTCCGGGGGGGCGCCGGGGCCAGCGGGCAGAGCTCGAGGCAGACGACCAGACCCGCCGTCCTGGCGGCTCCGCGAGGCTGCAGGCGCCGAGAGGGGGCTGGGGATGCAGCGGGCCCTCCGCCTCAGCCCGGGAGAGCCGGGCCTGCAAATTTGGCGTCCGTAGGAAGAGGCCGCGCCCCCGCCCTGCCGGCGCTCCCCGGGGACCCGCGCGGTTCCGCGCAGCCCTCTCCCCTGCTTGGCTGCAGCCCCCCTCCCCAGAGTCCTTTGGGCACAAAGAGCGAGGACACCTCTCTGGTGGCCTCCCCGCATTGCCATGCCCCCTCGGCTCCTTCCTCCTAACCCCGTACTGTCCCCTGTGTGGGCGAGGGGTTCGGACGGCCCTTGGGTAGGGAGCGCGTGAAAGCCACCTCGCTCCAGCAGTGCCCGCTCCTGAGTCCGGCTCTGCGGAAACTGTTGTAAATAACCTTTCAGGGCCTCGGTGTGCCTCTCGGTAAAATGGGGAAGCACCGCATAGTCCACAGCATTCGGTGAGCCAGTTTGTGTGACGGCCGGGCCTTCCCATTCCAGTCCCTGCACTACTGGACTTGCAGGACCCGGGAGGGCGCGACCGGGTTGCTAGGAAGCGAATTTGCCCCTCCGGTTCTTGCGGTCGTTTAGAGGCGGTGGATGGAGCCGGGCACCGGATAAGGCCGAACATTCGCCAAAGTATTTCTGGAAAATTTCTCATTTCCCGTCGCCACAATGGCCCCCGAACTCGACAGCATTTAATTGCATACTCTTTTTTTCCCTTTCGGAGTTGCATTATTTGGTGGAATGGTTGTGTACAGAGTGTTTATAATCTGTTTACATAACTGTATATTTATCATTTTCTCTAATTGCAAAAGCATGCCCATTATAAATATCCAGTTCTGGAGAATTTTATAATGTAGGACGTGATAACCCGCAGGGACTGCCTCTACTAACACCCAGGGTTCGCCACTTTCTTTCAGCAGCGTCACACTGAAATTCGTGAGCCATAGCTGGAGGAGAGCTCGCAGGGCGTACCCAGCCCGCTGGTTGCTAGAGCAACGCCCTGTCTCCGCGTTTAGGAGGCCAGCGATTAACTCGCGGGAGCAGGGGTCGGTCCCCTCCCTAGGGGCGGAGTTAGTAGGGGGAGCAAGACCCGGCGGGAGCGCGTTTCCCACCTATCCCTCCAGGTGGCGCCATAGGATCGTGGATAAGGTCCTGGGAATGGGCTCCCCGCGGCGGGGGGCGCCGAGGGGCGGAGCCAGGGCGGGGCGTAGGCTTGCGTTGCAGCTACCTAGGGATTGGAGGGAAACGAGCTGTCCCAGGCGGAAACGTTAGACACTCTCGGGGACTTCTGTACGTGACGCAGAAAGTGTATATGTCAGAGAAAGAAAGGGAGAAAGGGGCGGTTCTAGAACGGGGAGACAAAAGGAGAGTCGTGTCCCCCGAAAGTCACTCCATCCTTCCCATTTGCCTATAGAATGCCCCTCCGCCCGTCTCCCCCTTTGGACCTGCAATTCTTCACACCCTCGAGCACACTGGGTGCTCTGGGCACAAATACAAGGCGGGAGCTGGCCGGTGCCTCCGCACCCCTGGTATCTGGGCCTAGCCATGGCAAGCTTGCAGGGCTCTAGTGCCCAGGGTGTAAGCCCGCAGAGGAAGTCCGCGGCAATTTTCCAGGCAAGCCAAGAAAAACAGGCGCGCGCTGTTCCTCAGTTTGTCCAGAGGAAACCTTACGCCCTTCCCTCCTGGAGGCTGAGAATGGAAAAAGCGAGGCGAAGAATCCCAGCGGGGCCACCACGTGTGTACCATCTCGTGCTCTCCTTTCCCCCGCAAACGCACCATTCCTCCCATTGTGACTCTTCTACCCTGTCACACAATCATACCCAGCCCCCCACACCACATATAGGGCCCCAGTATCAGTGTCGCACCCCCTCACTGTGTTAAATTGTCTCCTCTCCCTTGACCCACCCTTCTCCCCAGTCACACAACCACAAGGATACACCCTGGAACTGGGCATCCAGGAGATGAGCCCCCCAGAGTGCAGAAGTCCTTATCAGAACACACACACCCACACCCACACACACACTTCCCAGGTCCAGAGAGAAAGAGACCACTGGCAGGAGACAAAAGCAGGTTTATTTGGGCTCTGGGGCCAGGGATGCCTAGGGTCTGAGTTAAGGCAGTTCAGCTGGTTCTGAAGGCCCAAAGAGCAGGCCAGGACAGTGAGAAGGGGTGACTCAGTGTTGAAGCCAAACCTCTGCCTCTCAGAGTCCCTGGCCGGAGACCTCGGGAGTCAGTTCTGGGAAGGCCTGGGGATATAGAGGGGTCTCTGGTGTCCCCTGGGATCTTTGTGCCTTTGCCAGGACTGGGGGAATGGTCTGGGGGCAGGGAGCCTTGAATGCACAGCCTTCATTTCAGTAACGACCATTTAATCTGTTCCTTGGCAGACTGAAGAACCTGGGTGGGGCGGGGGTGTGCAAGGTTGAGAGAATTACTGGGGAGGAATGACAAGTACATTCACGCTGCAATGGGACGGGGCAGGGGCGGGGGTCTGTAGCCGCTCTCTCCGTGTCCTTACCACCCCCGGTCACTAGGTGGCGGCAGCTCACCGCCGCCTGCCGTAAGCGGGGCCGGGCCGTCAAGATGGGAAGAGCGGCCGTCACTGGCTGCAGCCAACAAGCAGCCCAGGCCAGAGCCTGCCCAGCTCTCTGGCTCCTGCACCCGCAGCCCTGGGTGTGGCAGCGGCCCTGACTCCCCACACCATGCCGTTCAAGCTCCCGCCCACAGTGCCACGTCCAGGCAGAGACGGGCCCAGGCCCGACTCTTCCTGTGCGCAGACACCTCAGCAAACCCCTAGCTCTGGCTTTGTCTGGCAGTAGGTCGTCAACACCCCACTGCAACCCGCTGCTGATGTGGCACAGCTGGCAAAGGGCTCTTGCGCAGACTCTGCTGAGGGTCACCCGCACTCAGACGTGTTCACTCTTAACATCCTGCTGAGGAAACTGCCTCAGCCTCGTGTTTACACAGATCCACACGACTGTGCACACACCATGCCAACATGGTGGGGACCCCAGGTATGTCCCTCAGGTTGTCCCTCCAGCCATCAAGCCTCATTCCCTTTCGAAGAAGGTCCGTCCCACACTGTATGTCCCTTCCTCCTGCCCACTCCCCCTCCTGTCTCAGGGACAGCCTGGCCCTGGAGCTCTCCCGCTTCTCTCGGCAAAAATCTTTCTCCTCGTTTCACCTCCCATTCACCACCTGCAGCTTCCTCGGTTTTTTTACTCAAGAATTCCATTAAAAGTGCTGTGTCTTCATTCTTTCCCCCTTTGGAAAACAGGATCTATGCCAAGAGCTCTCCATGCGTTAGCTCATCTAATTCTCATAATAACTCTATGAGGAGTGTCCTGGGATTATGTGAGGCCCAGAGAAGTTGAGTAACTTGCCCTAGGCCACCCAGCTTGTAGGCGATAAGGCACAACATACATCCTGGGATGACTCACACCTGCACTCCTGTTCTTATCTGCTCTGCTCGTTGCTCCGTAACCTCTTTAGCCCTGACAATTGCCATGCGGCTGCATTCATCTCAGCAGGGTAGGAGGAGGCACTGGGAGCTGGGCAGAGGGGGAGGCCGTGTGAGCACAAAGGGCAGGCACAGGAAAGTGGGCACCACACCTGGGGCCCCACACGGCATGGCACAGGCCCATCTGAGCTTGGGCCACTGCCGCAGGACGTAGTTAGTGGCAGGGCAGGAAGCTCCATAAAAACAGGATTAGTCTGGGCAGACAGACCTGCGGGCAGACAGAACGGAGGTCAAGCTTGACAAGCAGGAAGTTTGCACAGCTGGGAAAGCAGTCAAGCCACAGATCCAGAAAGCTCACCCCTGCCCCACATGCACTTCCAGATAGGACAGGGGTACACTTTTCCATAGTCAGGTCACTCGGGGACACGGTGGCAAGTGGTGAGAATTAGATCCCATCATGGATTTAAGGGCCCCTTAACAATCTCAGCGTGGACCCTAAACAGCAGGGGTGAGGGTTTGGAGGAAACTCTATTTGGTATCCTTTCTAGGTTGGGGGAAGCATCAGAGGCCTAAGCCCTCAGATTGCTTTGGGGAACAAGTGACCCAGCCATCTCCAGGGTGGGCAGGTCATCCTGGGTTTTGATCCAACTATACCAAGCCAGGAAGGAGATAAGGTGAACTGCTAGGAAGGTGTCCAGCATTTATTAATACCCAGCTCCACATCACCTAGGGGACCCTGGAAGCCTCCACTGACTGTCTCCAAGAGATGGCCTGACACTGTCATCCCTCCCCTCCTGCACCCCTGACTTCTCAGCCTTGATAGCCCCACTGGGTCCCCCTGGGATGCTCCGCTCTCCTCCCACTAACCCTTTTCTGGCCAAGGCAGATGGAGGGGGCCTACCTGGGCCACACTGTGCTCAGTTAAGCCGCTGTCATCCGCCTGCAGGGAAGCAGAGTCAGGGTGGTCAGGCCAGGGCGAGGGTGTTGGGTGAAGAAAGAGAGGCGAGGGAAAGGGGCTTGGGGGTAGTGGCGGCGAACAGATGCAGTGATCAGGGGATCCAGAGCTGCACATGTATCACCACTTAGTGGAAGTCCTAGAGCTTCTTGTTTGGGAGCCCAGGGCCCATCTATGGCACAAGGTGGGTGAGAGAGTGAGGGGGAATAAAGATGAGAGGAAAGGTTTCATCCAGACATGAGAAGCCAAACCGGGCAGGGAGGTTCTATCTACACACCCCCAAGGCCAACCTCAAGGCCAAGGCAGCCACCAGGTGTCTCTGTGAGGATTTATTTATTTCCCCAGTCTGTACTCCCCACTAGGGAGGATGGTGAGGTGTTTGTGATTCTACAGGGGGAGAGGACAGAGATACCTTTTACTAATTGACACTCCTCCAAACCGCTGCTCCCCCAACAAGTGCATCAACCCAGTGGTTGCTTCTGCTAGAGGAGCTTGGGTTCCCACCATCGGGGTTCTGGCAGCCCAGATACAGGCAGGACAGGAGGTGGAGAGGACGGGAGTGAGGGGGGGATGCAGGATGGCTCTTACCCTAAAATTCACTTTCTGGATCACTTGCTGGGGGTCACTCTCCAGAATCACACTACAAGATGAGAGAGAAACCGGGAGGAAAATCAGCCACATGCTTCCCTCTGCCTCCGCTCCCTGCTTAAGCCCTTCCCTTCCCCGCCATATGCTACATTCCCCCTCCAAGGTACCTTCCTGCTGATACTCCTCAAGCCAGAACTCTCCCTCACCACGGAGCACCCTCAGCTCTGATTCTCCCACACTTCACCATCACTGGGCAAACACTTAGAGATCAGGTGAGGGCAGTCCAGTCTAGAACAATCAGGTTGTCAAAAGCAGGGACTCAAAAACTGAGACCTCTAGAAGGTTCACTTCACCTCTGGGTCTAGGGATGGATTCAGATGCAGGGAAGGAAGAGAGGCCCCCCCCCCAGGGGTCCCTATCTTGTTTCACTATTATTTTATGCCACAGGGTCATGCCATACATGAAAGAAATGGAACTCCAAAAATCAGAATCTACAGACCCAGTTATGGAGGCTTTCCTCGGCTAGTTGACACTCTTTCATGATGTCCTGGGGGTGTTCTGAAGCCATGTGTGGGTGTGTGCAGGGGTGAGAGCCAGTCACTGTGGGTAGGTTAGGGCCCATGGGGACTGAGTGACTGCTCCTCCTCACCCAGTGAGGCTCCTCCAGGGCAGAAGGAATTGAACAAACATTTCTTGAGAGCCTCTCCCAGGCCCATCTCCCAGGGGCACTTGCAGCCCCAGATCCCTCACCAGGGGTCCTTTAGACAGAGCAACCTAGGCCAAGGCTCCAGTTCAGGTGTTGCCTCCACTGACACTTCCCTGATTTTCACTGGAGGGAAACTGTGAGCCCGTCAGGGGGCAGAAACTGGGCCTTCTAGGGGCACAGACCGGAAGCTGATAAAGCTTACACCCTCCCTTGTGAAGGTCCTTCCAAGGCCCTGCACCTCATTTTGTATTTGTAATTGTGTGTGTGTGTGTGTGTGCTTTGCTTTCCTTAAAGACCGTCTACCAAGTTGTATATACAAACTGTATATTCCACAAAACCTGGTTTTATTCCCCTCACTCTTGGGTCCTAGCAATTAGCACAAGGCCTTGCAGCAGCAGCAGGCAGTCAATAGCTGTAGAGGAAAGGAGGGAGGGGGAAGGAGGGAGGAAGCCCACAGTACCCCACCTCCCAGAGCCCCTGTCCCCGAGCAGTGTGGTACAGCGCTGTGGAAAGAGCACAATCTCTGGAAACACACACAGGTTTTAGATCTTGGCCCTGCCACTCCCTAGCCATGTGACCTTGGGGACTTGAATCTCTGAGCCTCTGTTTCCTCATCTATTAAATGGATGGAATGACAGAGGCCTGTGGATGTCTTTCAGGTGATCTGCTTCCATTACCTTTGCCCCAGACCCAGATCTTCTTTTTTTCCCTGAATATTGTGCCGCCCCCATGGAAATTCACTAACCAACCCTTCTCATAAGAGTTCCCACTCTCCTAAGACTATAATCTTATGCCAACAGTAGGAAACATTTATTGAAGGAAAACCATGCGCTTCACTTGCATCACCTTATTTAATCCCACACTCTTTAAGGCAGTTCCCTCACTGTCTCCATCTGAAAGATGGGGAAAGTAAGGAAAGTAAGTAACTGGCCCAGGTCACGCGTCTAGCTGGTGTTGGAATGAAGCTCTAAGAGCAGGAGGAGTAGCAGCAGCAGGGCTCGGCCTGAAGGAAGTCTTCCCAGGAAGGGGCAAGTACCTGTGCTGCCTGCTTCTCCTGGGCACTGGAAACCAAACCAGCGCCCCAAACCCTGCCCAGTCAACAGTCAGCCAGAGTTGGACATCAGATTACTTTCTTGTGTGCTTCTCTTTGGCTAACATTGAAGTCAACCTCCATCCTCATGAGTGGGGTGGGGGGGATGGGACACTGGGAATCTGCTGGGGGAAGGGAGGGAGAAGTTGGCCAGAGAGCCAACAGTGTGCTGGGTGCAACCTAGAGCTGATGACTTTCAAGGGCACCTCCCGCTGTGAGTGTCCCTGACCAGCCCCTCTTCCCTCCCCTCCTCCTCACCCGCCATCCACAATCTCGTCCAGCACCAGAAAGGCTCCGTCCATGTTCTCCAGCAACCAGCGCTTCTCCACGTTCTTCCTGAAGGCAGACACAGCTCTGGAACCTCCCCACGGCCAGGAGAAGCCGGGCCCCTGCCTAGGTGAGGCGGACCCGCTCTCTCCAAAGATTGCCTTATTTCCCACCGCCAATCCCCCCGCACAAGCACAGGGAAGGAGAATGTCAAGGGCAGTGAGGGCAGCACCTGGGCAAGGGGTCCCTGCCCAGAGCACGGGTCTGCTCCCTTAAGGTCCCCTTGCCCACCGCTCTCACACTTTGAGCAGGGACCCTGTGCCCACCCTTAAGCATTTCATAGCACTTCAGGTGCTATAGCATTACTGTAGTTAATTGTGTCGACTGTGAACATTTATTTTTAGGTTATCTGCATTTGGTTTACCCAGGCCACGTTCACTGGGGTAGATACCAGATCACTGAATGGGGGTGGAGGGAAAATCACCCTGAGCTTCAAGTCAAAAGACCTGAGTTTGAATCTCTGCTCTGATATAAATAGCTTATAAATTCAGGCAAATCACTTAGCTTCTCTAGACCTCATTTTCTGGCCATACCATTGCTTGATCAGGTAAAGGGCAGGGTCCTTGAAGAAGGATACTCTGGCTCCAGCCTTAGTCTTGTGGGGACTTCAGGAGAAAAGCAGGGAGGAAGGGTCCCGCCTCTGTGATGTACCAAGGTCTGGGGAATGGGAGCCTTGGAGGATAGAGGACCTCACTCACCTTAACACATGGTTCAGGGACTCAAACAGGCAGGTAAGAACAGACATGAGCATCAGCTGGGGGTGGGGAGATAATGGGGGGGAGGAAAACGAGAGAGCTTGAGGTTGAGAAGGCCAAAAGGAGACCTCAGAGCCTGACTGTGTGGGCAGCTGTCCCTCTTCAGAGAGGACATGGCTGGAGCCTGACTGCAGTTTGACCTGAGAGGACCCCTCCCCTCCCCATGGTTGGGTTGGAAGCACTGGAGCGCCTGCTGTGGGACACTGAGTACATCCTTCTCCAGTGATGTTTAAGACACAGAGGCTCTCTGCAGAGGACTCCATTTCTGGTACCCAAGGAATCTAAGGAACACCATGGATAGGCACTGTTCCAGAAAGAACCATTCTGGCTGCTCCCAGTTCCCCACAGTCTAGAAGGAGGGGTACCAGTGGTGAGCCTCCCAGCTTCTACCCCAGAATCCAAGCCTCCTTGTCACTCCAACCTCCTGAATTCACCTCGTTCTCGTAGGATGAGCCCACCACATACAGGAAGAGGTCAATGCTGCTCTTGTAGACGATGGTCATGCCCCCGAAAAATGCAATCTCACCTAGAAGAGCAGGGGGCGGTCTCAGTTCTGGTCACCTCTGCCTGGCCCCTCCTCCTCGTCTCCAGCTCTGCGCCTCTTGCCCTAGTTCCTTCTTCCCCGTCCAGAGAACCCTTGCAAAGGAAATTCCCTGGTGGTCCAGTGGTTAGGACTCCCACGCTTTCACTGCCAAGGGCCCGGGTTCAATCCCTGGTCAGGGAATTAAGATCCCACAAGCTGTGAGGCCAAACAAAGAACCCTTGCAAAAACTAGCACCCTTGGAAAGACACACTAGGGACACTACCATTAGGCTACTCTGTGTCCCTCCCCCCACCCTCTACTCCATTCCTAGCACCTGACTGACTCATCCTAAGAAGTCAACAGACCTAGTTCAAGGCTGACCTTTCACCCGCCATATGCAAAGCCTAAGACCAGCCCCAGGCTAGTGCGGGCCCCTTCCACTGAGAGAAGTCCGGGCATGCCGTAAGCAGGAAGTGGGGGTTGAGAGGGCGGGGAGTGAAGGCTCACCGGAAGAAGAGAGAAGAGAACAGCTGGGAAGGAGAGGAAAAAGCACCTCTGAAGAAAAGGGAATGGCCTGTGGGTGTGTGAGGCCGACGGGGACAGATGTGTCCAGATGAAGATGACGGTGTGCATCTGAAAGTTCTGCACGAGCGAAAGGCGGACACTTACTGTCAGTCCGGCTGGTCTTGTTGAAGACATTTTTCTCGAAGGCTATCTGCTCCTTCATGGAGGGGAATGTGTCATCGTAATACTAGGTGAAAGGGAAGGAGAAAAGGTGACAGCTGTTCCCCAGAGCTTCCTCCCTGGATGGGTGGCAGGGAGTGGTAGGTGCTGGCCAAGTGGGACCCTGCTGCCATGCCCCATCTTCTCTTGACTGCCCTCTAGGCCCGTCTGCTCACTGTTTCCCCATAAACACACATTCTGAGCAAAGAAAATCATAAAAAGTAGAGGAGGGCTTCCCTGGTGGCGCAGTGGTTCAGAGTCTGCTTGCCGATGCAGGGGACACGGGTTCGTGCCCCGGTCCGGGAAGATCCCACATGCCGCAGAGCGGCTGGGCCCGTGAGCCATGGCTGCTGAGCCTGCACGGCCAGAGCCTGTGCTCCGCGGCACGAGAGGCCACAGCAGTGAGAGGCCCGCGTACCGCAAAAAAAAACACAAAAAAACCAAAAAAAAAGTAGAGGAATTTTGAGGCCTTCTTGTGGAGTCCTGTCCTGTTTTCTTTCTTTTTTTTTTTTTTAAGATGTTGGGGGTAGGAGTTTATTAATTTAATTTAATTTATTTATTTTTGCTGTGTTGCATCTTCGTTTCTGTGCGAGGGCTTTCTCTAGTTGTGGCAAGCGGGGGCCACTCTTCATCGCAGTGCGCAGGCCTCTCACTATGGCGGCCTCTTGTTGCAGAGCACAGGCTCCAGACGCGCAGGCTCAGTAGTTGTGGCTCATGGGCCCAGCTGCTCCGTGGCATGTGGGATCTTCCCAGACCAAGGCTCGAACCCGTGTCCCCTGCATTAGCAGGCAGATTCTCAACCACTGCGCCACCAGGGAAGCCCCTATCCTGATTTCTTGAAGGCCTTTGTACATTCCGCAGAGGTGCAGCGTGCTAAAGACTGCGGTGGTCACTGGGCCACACTGTTTCTACACTAACCTGAGTCTACAGGAAAGAAGGCAGGGCCAGGGGCCTTTTAACACAATAATATCACAACAGCTACTTTATTATCCACATTATATGGATGTGGAAACTGAGGCGTGAAGTCAGGTAACTTCCCTGACATCTCACAGTTGTAAGGGACGGAGCTGGGATTGAACACCAATGATGGTCTGACTTCAGACAGGGTTATGGTGAAGATGAAATATCTAAGGGAAAGTTCCTGGCACACACTGCCTAATTAAGTCAACGCTGCTTTGTTTGGGTTTGATGAGACTCTCTCTCTGACTCAGTTCCTGCATCTGAACATGGATGTGATCTGCTGGGAGGAGGCCCTGGAACTTTTGGTTGCCGAGCCACCTCTGACCAGCTGCGGCAAGAGATGGTCAGCTCAGCTTTCAATTTTCTGAATGTGGATTTTGCCACTTAGTACCCCATCTGCAGGCAAATTAGCAGTCTCCCTGCTGGCCACTGCTGTGGTGAACAAGCTCCTTTCAATGTCATGAACTCAAAAAGTTTCAACCCATACAAACGAAAAATCTATAATGCATTTCGTAGCTACTTTAGGTGCCATAGCCCTACTATAGTTAACTGCGTTGATGGTAGACATTTATTTTTGGATTATTCTAGTTTGGTTTATCCTGGCCATGTTCACTAGCATAGATGCCAGATAGTTGAATAGTTGGTGCAGTGAAAACCACCCTCCTGAGCTTCACGTCAAACTACCTGAGCTTGGATCTGTGTTCTGATATTACTACCTGTGACCACAGGCAACTCTTTTCGCTTCTCTAGACTGCATTTTCCTCATTTGTGAAATGAAAGAGGTGGATTATATAGTCTCTAAAATCTTGTCTGGTTCTAAATCCTTAGTGTTTACCAAGCTGTAGAAGAAAAGTGGAGGTTACTTGTTCAGAATTTGGGGACTAGGACTCCGGGGTCCCAGGCCAGTGGAAAAGATGGTGAGAAGACATTTTAGGGAACATTTGAGAAACAGAGGAGACAGCCCCACCCCCTTTCAGGGGCCAGCAGTCTGACAGGCAGGAGGATGGACAGAATGGCCTTTGGAGGGGTCTCAGCTGAGGTGCTCTGAGTCGCAGAGCCCACAGTGGGGTCCCTCCTGCCAGGAGAGGCAGCTGGGTGGGGACTTCTGTTCTTGGGCCTGTGGCACAGTGTCTTCAGGGGCCCTCCGGTGAGGGTGGGAGGTTACCTTGGCCAGCAGGCGGTGTCCGTCATTATCCAGGATGAAGACAGCCTTGATGGTGTAGAGGGAAGGTTCCTGCAACTGACACGGGGCGGGGTGGGGGGGAGAGCTCCGTTGGCCCCTAACTCAGGGCAGACCCCCTGTCATTGGCTCTACGGGACCTGACGGTCCCAAGAGTCAATCCTCAGGCTCCAGCAACCCCAACCCCAAAGGTCCACAGCTGGTTCCGGCCCAACCCTGTGCCACATGGGCCACTCGGGTGCCCGCTCCCCTCCCAGGCAGATGGTCCACTGCAGGCCCCGGGTGGGCGCTGTGCCCACTGGGTGCGGAAGGTCCGTCCGGGCCCAAGTTCTGTCATGCACTGACTGCTCCAGAGCCCGAGTCGGAGTGTATCACAGAACCTGGGCCGGGGGGACAGTGGTGCCGAGCCTCCTCCTCCAGCGGCCAGCGGCCGAGGCTGGACCCGCGCTCTCCGCGCGCCCCCAGCCCCCCGCCCGTCGGACTCCAGAAGCACGCACGTCAGCCCGAGGCCCGGGGCGGCCCCACGGCTCCCTAACCCTCCGGGAGAATCGCAATCCAGCCCCGCCGAGCCGTCCCCC
Source organism: Mesoplodon bidens (assembly GCF_964165515.1). Lineage (NCBI taxonomy): Eukaryota > Metazoa > Chordata > Mammalia > Artiodactyla > Ziphiidae > Mesoplodon > Mesoplodon bidens. The sequence continues at coordinate 54,328,736 of NC_138179.1, forward strand.
CGCCCGCGCCGACTGCTCCAGAACTTCGCCCAAGCGGACGCCAGACCGGCCTCCTCCCGACTCCGCGCGGAGGAACTTTTCTGCCTGCGCGGGCGCCGCCCCTCCCCGGCTGGTTCGGGCGGCACCAAGTTCCCCAGCGCCCAGCGGGCGACTTGTGAGCTGGTGCCGCCCGCTCGGCCCCCGTGCCGCCCGCTCCGTACCCGCAGCCCCGCGGGCTCCCGGCCTCGGGCGGGCGGCGCCGGGCCCCCGGCCGGGGCGGCCGCGGCCCCCTCCCCCGGGTGCGGACGTGGCCAGGCCTCCGGCCGCTGCATTCCGCTCGCTGCCTCGCGCTGACAGCGCCGCCCCACCCCGCCCCGCGCCCCCCGGGGCCGCCGCCCGCTCCTCCCCGGCAGCCGCCGGCCTCGCGTCCGCCCCTCTCTGCCCGTCTGCGCGTGTCCTTCCTTTCCCCGCGGCCCTTCCCTCCTCGCCCTCCCTCCTCTCCTCTCCGTTCCCGCCCTCTCCGCCTTGCGCCCATACCCCAGCGCTCCTTCCCCCACCTCTCCTTCCCCTCGCCCTCCTCGGCTCCTCAAAGCCCGGAGCTCCCCGCATCCTCCGTTTGTCCCAGGACCGACCCCTCTTTTCCCTCCTGCCTTCTCTCTGACTGTGGGTTTGCTTTGCACCGACGTCCGCAGGCTGTCCTGAGGCCAGCAGAAAACAGGCAAAGTCCAGTTTGTCTTTTGACTCCTGGTAGGTACCGTTGGGACAAATACATCAGGTCCTCCTTTGGGTCTCAGAGACAGGTTCTAGCAGTGGGAGCAGTGGGAGCAGAGACCCCTCTGCCTAGAAGAGTTTCTCCCACTCCTCTCACGCGACTTGGGTCAGGGAGCCATGGCGCCCGGACGCTGTGGCAGAAGTCTCCCAAGACACAGACACGACACAATCTGAAACAAGACCGATGCCTAGCAGCACAAAGCCTCCACCAGTGAATGGCATCAGGCTTTGCCATGCTTTGGTTCCTTTGGCCTAAGTACACCAGAGGACAAGCTTTAGCTTCAGCATCCTCAAGGCCAGTGGGAAATTCACATTCCAACGGTACAGAGTTTACAGTACTTACCCATTTACCCATCACAATACCAGGCATGCATTTTACCCTTAAGACTTTTCACGTACATTATCTAATATAACTTACGTCTGTGAGATAGGTGTTCTCATCCCATTTTAAGCAAAGGGAGACTCAGAGTTTGTGTGATCTTTCAAGATCCTTCAGCTAATCAATAGTTGAATGGAGGTGGAACCCAGAAATTCAGACTAAGAATTTCTTCTCCATTCTTCTCTTCAGGTCTTTTGATGTTGGGTACCACACTCACTCATCCCAGGTGACTGGGGAATGGGGGTTTCCTCTGCTGAATGGTATCAAGCCATCTCATTCTTCCTTTCAACTTCAATGTCATCACCAAAAGGCCCTCTCTGACAACCACCGAATCGGACTTGATAGGTCTCTGCTGACACATTCTCTGTCTCAGCACCCTACATATTTCTTTTGTTGTACTTAATCTCCAAATACCATTTTTACTAATTTGTTTACAAATGTGTGTGGTCCTTCTCTGCATCAGGCATTGTGTACTACAAAAATAGAGAAAATGTGCCTGTGGAATCCCTGGTGCCCCAAACAGGACACATGACAGGTCCAATGAAACCATGTTTTGTTTTTTTTTTGCTGTACGCGGGCCTCTCACTGTTGTGGCCTCTCCTGTTGCAGAGCACAAGCTCCGGACGCGCAGGCTCAGCGGCCATGGCTCACGGGCCCAGCCGCTCTGCGGCATGTGGGATCTTCCCGGACCAGGGCACGAACCCGTGTCCCCTGCATCGGCAGGTGGACTCTCAAGCACTGCGCCACCAGGGAAGCCCCATAACCATGTTTTATGTGCTATACAAATATTTGAGTACTTCCTATGTGCCAGTTACTTTTTTAGTCACTGCGACGCAACAATAGCCAAAGTAAACAAAATCTTTGCTCTCATGGAGCTTATTCAAGTGTGTGTGTGTGTGTGTTTGTGCATGCATTTCTGTGCAAGACATAATATGAAGATAAATGAATAAAATTGATATTTGAATTGCTGATAAGCACTATGAAGAAAAATAGATCAGGAATGGGTATCAGGAATGTGAGGGGTTGGGGAGAGGCAGGGAAAAATGCCATTTTCATTAGGGTCATTTGAGAAAGCCTTCAAGAAGGTGACATTTGAACAAAGAGCTGAAGGAAGTGAGGGGGCGAGCCACACGTGTCTGAGGAAATGTCTACTGAACCTCTTTTTATGATGATTTAGAAGGCACATCTGAATATTCCCTGCAGGCTACCAGAGTTATAATAATGAACATTAATCAATGCTATTTGGTATAATGGAGGAAAAGACAGTATTTTAATTGTTTGGATTCCAGATCATCAGAAGTTATGTCAATGGTCATGCCGGCTCAATGTTATTAAAAATACTGATTTGGGGCTTCCCTGGTGGCGCAGTGGTTAGGAATCTGCCTGCCAAGGCAGAGGACACAGCTTCGAGCCCTGGTCCAGGAAGATCCCATGTGTCGCGGAGCAGCTAGGCCCGTGGGCCACAACTACTGAGCCTGCGCTCTACAGCCTGCAAGCCACAGCTACTGAGCCCGTATGTGCCATGATTACTGAGGCCCGCGTGCCTGGAGCCGGTGCTCCGCAGCAAGGGAGGCCACCGCAGTGAGAAGCCCACGCACTGCAGCGAAGAGTGGCTCCCACTCGCTGCAGCTAGAGAGAGCCCGCGTGCAGCAAAGACCCAAAGCAGCCAAAAATAAAATAAATTTTAAAAAATACTGATTTGATTATTTCGATGCTTTAATATTTCTGTGAGCTAGTCCATTATTAGCTCATACTTACAACGACAGCACCAAAAAGCCTCCAGGGGCATTTCCTAGCCTCTGTGTAGTGAATGGTACCCACAGTGGGAGAGGGTCAGCTTGCAGAAGGAGAGGAAGACCTGGGAAGACAGGGGACTTAGAGAGCAGGAGTGGCTCTGGAGAGAGGAGGGGGAGGAGTTAGTTACAGGAGAGTGGCTGAGAGGCACTGAGTCGGGCAGAGGGGCTGGGGATGAGAGAGAAGGCCAGGGAAGGAAGCTTAGGAACCGCAAAATCCTCAGCACCACCACCACCACCGCCACCAGGGTTGCTATCGTTATAATCATCAGGATCGCTTTACAGCTTAAGTGCCCTGGTGAATAAGTAAATCCAGAGTACTCAAGTTGAACTTTTCAAGGAAGAGATTTCCTCCTGTGATGGCTCCTTCCCAAACTCCCTCAACAGAGACCCCAGGACTCCTTTCCCTCCTCAGGGTCCCCCAACCTGGGGTGCCCCTTTAATGGGGATTCTGTGTAAACATACAAGTTCAGTGTGCACGGTGTCAGGACAATGTCCCCCACAGAGCACAGCCTTACAGTGTAAGGCTGGCAGCACTTGGGAAGCCTGCAAGTGCAGCAGAAAAGAAGCTGCTGGTGAGCTTCTCAGAAGGAGGAAGCCAGAGCTGGGTTCAAAAAGAAAGCCGCTTGCTGTATCCCTGTTCCCTCCTTCCTTGAGGAGGGGCGGGGTGCCCTGGGAGGAGGTGCTGTGTGCATCTCTAAGCAGCTGGGGTCTGTGGAGAAGCTGGACGCAGAATTGGTCCTAAACACACACACACACACACACACACACACACACACACGTCTCTGCCCTTTGGAGTCTCCAGGAGGTTAGTGATTCAAATAGGTTCCCCTCTGGGCCTTGGTGTATCTTGAAGGTGAGACCATTCCATTTCCTCTGACTCACCCTCCTGCTGCTACATTTCTGGGCTGTCTGTCCTAGGATTTCAGCATCTGTTCTTGTGTGACAAGAAGAAACAGCTCCCTTGGGTAACAGCCTTTCTCTCTCCTTCCTGCTATAATGTCAAGAGGGGGAGGTGTGTGTGCAGTGTGAGGTGTGGTTGTGTGTGCTTGTGGCATCCTCCAGAGAGAAAACGAAAGCTTCCATGCTCCGTCTGCAGGATGAGTTTACAGTTGACCATCCTAAAGACAGCTCTCATTCCTTCCATGTGTTGTGCTTTCTCTGGGATAACAAGGTTGTAGGGTGGGTGGAGAGAGAGTTGGGCAAGAGAGGGACCTCACGCTTAGCTCTGCGCATGCATGAGTGGCTTTATACACAGGATCCGATTTTTAAACTTGGTGAATATGTATATTGTTATCTCCATTTTAGCTAAGGAGGGCCCAACTAGTCAGTTTTTGAATGCAGCTCTGAGTCCAAAACACCCACTTTCCCCACCTCACAATAGCACCTCACTGACTGTGACATGCCACACTGAGAACTATACAAAGAAAATTACCCAACACTGTTTGGGACAACATGGTGAGACATACAGGACCACTGAGTTCAGCTTCATAAAACGTTACACCAAGACATGAATGACCAAAGAAGCGTTTTCATTGGGCAGGTGCAGGAAGAGAACACGTTAGGACTGAGAAAGGGCACATCCTAAAATCAGGTGGTGATTCTAATCCGTGCTCATGATTACCACTGCTGTTCTTTTTTACTCAACTTGGATTCTTGCCCCAAGCTACTGATTCTCTACTCTGGCTGCATATAGGAATCATCTAAGGAGCTTTTACAAAATCCTGATGTCCAGGGCTGCTCTGTCCAGGGAGACTCTGATTTAATTGGTTGGGGGGTGGGACCTGGGCAAGCCCCCCAGGTGATTCTAATGTGCAGCCAGGGTTTGGAAGCAATCTTCTAAGACAGCCATGGGAGAGGTGCACAGGGAAGAGACTGGCTTGCAGAACCTCTTTTGATGGTTTAATGGTAACAAGCTTGCCAATGATGTTTACCATGTAAGAAAGGGGGTATTGACAGGATGTAATCCTAGAATCTCTCAGAAGGGCTGTAAGGAAATCTCAGGCAGTCACTGTATCCATTCCCCTGGATTAGTTGGAAATTGGAGAGTGAGAAATATTTATATAGATTAACAACATTTAAAAACATTTTTAAAGAAAGGAAAACTAATGGGTGACCAGAATAGCAGAAAGATTGGGTTTCCCCTTAGGGGAAAAAGCAATTCCTGCTATTCCAGAAGAACTCCAAACCACAGCCAGTCTGTCTTCCCACAAGCCCTTCTCCGAGGGTTTCTGGGCAGGAGTCATCATCACAGGATGTTTGGAGGATGGATGTGCCTGCGGATGGCAGCAACAGCTACAGAGGAAGGTGGGTCAACGTCGATATCACTGGGACGCGTAGGATTTCAGTGTAGTCAGCTGGCTTTCTTTTATGACCCCAAATCCCTGTGCATTAGAACTAACCAACTTCCTGGATTCCCACTGCCTTCTCTCCTGAGCAGCCTGGAGCCTCCCTGGCAAGGCCTGGTTCCACTGATGGCTGCCAGCCTCTCCCTCAGGGAGCAAGTGCATGCACTCACTTTTTCCAGTGGTCTTCTCAGTCTGATTTAATGGATATACCAGGACTGATGACACATCAGCATGGGATCTTTCTTTTGCTTCTTGGGTAATTGTCCTCTTAACAGCTGTTCCCGGGAAAGGAGGGGGTGTGTGTGTGGGGGGGTGCGGGGAGGAGGGTGGCTTCCTGGGTGAAGAAGGACACACCCTGGATTTTACAAGGTTAATCAGTGGGTTCTGGGAAGGAGGCTTACACCTGCTTGGACTTGATCTGGAGCCCTAGACAGAGTGGAAGACGGTCTTTCGATCTCCACTACCTACACAGAGTACTATTAAATATCCTGGGTGCCTACACCCTGCCAGGCCTCACTGCTGGCTGCTGAGATTGTCTCTACGTCTCTGTTCTCCTCGGCCCTTGCAATGGGCTAGCAATTCTTTGTCCTTCCCGTTTTTCTTCCCACCTTCCTGTAACTGCTAAGCAGAAAACTTTTTCTAACTACCCCTAGTCATTTTTCTTTAACCCAATAATACAGTTCCTGATCCAGCTCTCTCCCACTTTACACTCAAATAATTATTATACGCATTTAAACATAGTACTTGAAGTTGGGAGGCAAAAGAAAGGGAACAGGACAGTGTGGGCAAAAGACCTCTCCACACCTCTCCCACCCCTTCTCTAAGGATTTTTTTTTAAACATCTTTATTGGAGTATGATTGCTTTACAATGGTGTGTTAGTTTCTGCTTTGTAAGAAAGTGAATCAGCTATACATATACATATGTCCCCACATCTCTTCCCTCTTGCGTCTCCTTCCCACCCTCCCTGTCCCACCCCTCTAGGTGGTCACAAAGCACCGAGCTGATCTCCCTGTGCTACGCGGCTGCTTCCCACTAGCTATCAGTTTTACACTTGGTAGTGTGTATATGTCCATGCCACTCTCTCACTTGGTCCCAGCTTACCCTTCCCCCTCCCCGTGTTTCTCTAAGGATTAACATGGAGCCCCTCCTATTCTCAGTGCCTGTAACTCTCTCCACACCCAGGACCCCAGAAAGGAGAGAAAGGAAAGAAGAGGATGGGTAAGAGAACTTTCTTAACAAACGTGTGAGTCATTAAAAAGTGACCAAATGAATTTCGGCTTTTAAAACGATGTGAGTCTCCTCAGTGTGGCTGTCCCACCCACAGTTGCCATTTCAGTGAATATTTATCTTGATTTCATGTTAGTCTTATATGTACTACATAACTTTATTTCTCATCCCAGGCACCTGGTAGCCTGCTATGCAGCTCAAAAGAAACTTGTAAAGTACAAATGGACTGTCCAAAACACTCAGTTTTGTTGGTGCTGAGGTTCCCTGACTCCCCATAGATAAATGATTGTCCAGTTGTTGTTTTTTCGGAACTGTGTCAAGGTTTAAAATTGTTCTCTATTTGCTGTGTCAAACAGATGGCCACTCTTAGTATGCAATCTCTCCTTCTATCTTCTCAGAATAGTCTTGTATTTTAGCCTGGTAACTTTAGTCTAGTCTTGATATCTTTTAGTGCTATGGTTTAAAAATATTTCCTTCTCAACCCCCTTGATATATTTTTAGAGTTACTGATTACACCTTAATTTCTCCTCTTTTCTTATCCAACAGCAGTATTTACCTTCATGGTCTTATTCAGGGGCTGAATGGTCATCCATTTTTTTAGATATAATATGCCATATCCTTCAAAACCACACCTCCTCCAATTATTGATTTTTGCTTTTAACAGGAACTTTTAATCACAGGCCTGCTTGAGTTCCCCTTCAGTTATTCAGCAAGTACTTTTTATTTATTTATTTTAAAATATTTTATTTTATTTCTTGTATTCTGGCAGCACATGGGATGGTTCCCCAACCAGGGGTCGAACCCTGGCCTCCTCAGTGAAAGCGCAGAATCCTAAGCACTAGCCCACCAGGGAACTTCCATAAAATATTTTACTTATTTATTTGGTAGCACCGGGTCTTAGTTGTGGCAGGCGGGCTCCTTAGCTGTGGCTCGCCAGCTCCTTAGTTGCGGCATGTGAACCCTTATCTGTGGCATGCATGTGGTATCTAGCTCCCTGACCAGGGACTGAACCCAGGCCCCTTGCATGGGAAGTGCAGAGTCTTAACCACTGCGGCACCAGGGAAGTCCCTTATTTATTTTTTAAAGTCGAGATGTTATTTATTTATTTATTTATTTATTTATTTATTTTTGGCCATACTGTGGGCTTGTGGGATCTCAGTTCCCTGACCAGGGATTGAACTCAGGCCATGGCAGTGAAAGTCTGGAATCCTAACCACTAGACCACCAGGGAACTCCCAGCAAGTATTGAGTATCTGCTATTGCAAGCACTGTCCTAGGTTTTGAAGATTCAACGTTAACGCACAAAATTCTAGTCCTCATGGGGTTTGTATTTTAGCATTTTCTGGGTGACAAGTGGTAAAACGAATAAATAAAACATGTGCTCTCCGAACCCATCTTTTTTTTTGTTAATTATTTATTTTTGGCTGCGCAACGGCTCTCTCTAGTTGCGGGCAGCGGGGGCTACTCTGTTGCTGTGCGCAGCCTTCTCATTGCAGTGGCTTCTCTTGTTGCAGAGCAAGGGCTCTAGGGGCGCAGGCTTCAGTATTTGTGGTACTCAGGCTCAATAGCTCCGTGGCATGTAGGATCTTCCCCGACCAGGGCTCAAACCTATGTTCCCTGCGTTGGCAGGCGGATTCTTAACCACTGCACCACCAGGGAAGTCCCCTTAATCTGTCTTTGAAATGAGTAACTAGTTTTCTGAGGATTCAACGCTATATACTCCTACACGGTGAAAGTGCGTTATAATCTGTGAACCACCCAGAATTAAGCCGCCTAATTCTCCAAACACATGATGGACTGGATGTTCTCATCAAATAAATTACCAGTTGGCCTTGTCCTTGGCTGTATGAGGACCAATGGCTCGCCCACTAGATTAGCAGGATCTTCCAGGGAGTCAAGAATTTGAGTCAGCGCCTCTTTTGTCCCACAGCTAGGAACAACTTACTACAAACGCCAACTCAGTGACTGCCTAAAAGTGGTCTTTGCACCAGCTGTATGAAAACTACCTGAGTCGTTTAATAAACGGGCAGGGTTATCAGGCTGCCACCCAGGGTAAGAATCAGAACCTCTGGTGTGGTGCCTCAAAATGTGCAAGTTCAACAACTTCCCAAGGTGATGCTGGAGGTAAACCAATGTTTGGAGATCACAAAGATGTCGGCTAGAAGAGACTGGAGAACACTAGAAACTGAGGAAAATTCCTGAAAAGCAAAACTAACCTGCGTGGGAGGCTGGGCGGAGGGTGTGTGTGTGGGAGTTGGTACAGACAGAGGAGAAGGTGTTTGTATTATGACAAAAATAACTAATTATGCCACATCCCTCATAACCCCAACGTCCCACCACCGTCGTGGCAAGCCGTCCGCAGGGTTTGCCTGGGACAGGCGGCGTAAGGATCCCTGACTGGCAAGGGGCCCAACGCGCAGCCCGCACGGAGCGGAAACTGGGAGAGCGGTTTCCGCTGCCAGCACCCAAAATGGCGGCACGAGCGTCCCCACCATGCGAAACACATGCTCTGTGCCCCACCTCAGCATCTCAGGTCTCACTGGACTTTTGCAAGTCACCGTGGGAACCCTCAAGGGGGGGACCCCGCACTCCGGCGGCGATACCACCTCCCATTCCCAGCCCTAAGCCCTTATACCCTCGCCAAAGAATGCACTGGAAGCGCTCAGCCTATTAACTTCACTCCGTGCCCAGCCTGTAATACCTCCTGCAGCCGGCGAGCGGTGGGCGCACGGCCGAGGGGTCCCGAACGCCGGGCGATAGGGCCTTCGCCCCACTTTATTGGTGGGCCCATGCCGTGGGGCGGGCCTACATGCCCATTGGGCCGTGGACCGTGTCAGTCTTGGGAAATCGGTAAAGGGAGAAGGAGGCACGCTCGGCCATTGGGTTCTCTCTGCTGTCAATCAAACCGACATCCGGCGACGGCCACTGTCTTCGCTCGTTGATTGGAGAAACGTGTCCCGGGGGAGGACGCGGAGGGCGGGCTTCCGTGTGAGGTAGAAGGAGGGGGCGGGGAGGGAAGCGGAGGCTGGCGAGCTCTAGGCCGGCCGGCGGTGGCGGCGGCAAGGCCTGGCCTCGGGCTGAGCGCCTGCTGTGGCGGCAGCGGCGGACGCCGAGATCAGCAGAGGGTATCAAACACATTTCTTTCCCTAACGGGAGGGGCGCAGCGCCGCGGGGCCGAGGCTTACGGGCTGAAGGGCGGCGGGGTGGAGCTGAGGGGCAGGAGGCGGGAGCGGGCGGCCGAGCGGAGTTCGCGTCGGGGCCGGGCCCTGGGCCTGGCAGGGAGGGGCCGAGAGGCCGTGGAGAAAGCATCTCCGGGGTGGGTTGGACTGGGGAGGGCTGAGGGCCTGAGAAGGCGTGGTGTTAGGCCCAGGCTTGGGAGCGGGGTGGGGCCGTAAGGGCGGAGGGCGGGGTGGGGTTTGGCCGTCAGGGTGGGTCAAGGCCAGGAAAGTAGCACTTGTTCGCTGCTGCCCAGAGGCTAGAAGTCGAGGCGCCAGGAGCGGCATGGCGACTTGGTCCCAGCCGGACTCGGGTATCCGGGGCAGGGTGGGACCGGGCTCAGGCCTGGCCTTACTCGATCTTTAAGGGACCTTGTCCGGTTTCTCGAGCTTAATTGGCTCTTGGGAGGTTTTTAGTAGTAAGTTGCGTGAGAACTGGAGGGAAGTGTAAGCAGGACTTCTGGGTCGCAGTTATGTTTACTGCAGCCAGATAAGGGCGCGCGCGCGCGCGCGCGCGCGTGTGTGTGTGTGTGTGTGTGTGTGTGTATCCCTCTGTCCCTTTAGGATGAAGTTCGTAGATGGGTCACAGCAGTGAACAGGAGAGAGCTATGTCGTGGTTTAGGAGGTTAATGGAAGCTCAGAAGCAGAGACTAGAAAGTGAAAGGCAGCTTCACTCCCTCCCCACTTGGCTCTCTGGGTTGAAGACTTGGCCATATCCTTCTGCTTTGGATCAGAAGGTCACGTGAATGAAAATAAAACCTGCCTATTCAAATTCTGGGCCGAATAATCCTGCCTCAGGGCCCCCCATCTCGTCAGTACCCCCATTTTTTTAAAATGTGAGAGTGATAGGAAAGAGAAATCAGATTTTGAAGTTGGAAAAACAAAAGGCGTTATTCTTTTCTATGATGTGGTTGTCCTCTCGTCCTTTTATTCTCTCACCCATCAATCATCTCTCCCTCCCTTTTAGCACTTGAAGGCACAAGAATTGTAGGCAGTTTTCTCCTGAGAGACGAGAAACAAACTTTCTTTTAAGATAGGAGATGGACTTCTCACGCTAAAAATAGGAGCTGGGTAGTGTGTATGGGGTGGGGGGAGGGTTGGTGAATCAGACAACGTGTAAAATATTTTGGATGCCCTGGGCATTATCTGCTTATCCAAAATGAGCTACCTTTTAGGGTACTGCAGAATTAATATCCAGAAACTGAGATCCCTTGTGAGCAATACCTTCCTCTCATAGTTGTTCTGTCTGTAACAGGTTTTCATGTTTTGTTTTTCTTGGAGTATAATAACTGATTTATTTTTAAATAAAAAATAAAAGTGGCCTTTTAATGTGTTTCCTACCTCTGCCTTGGTCATGGCATGAAAATTATGGAATCTTATCCTGTTGCTTTTGTGATTCCCATTTCAGGTTTCTTTGGAAACCCCCCTGGTAAGTGTGGAGGAGGCGGGACACTCTGACCCAAGACAAAAGGCCTGTAGCTCCAGCCAAAGGAAATAAACCTTAGGAGAGAGAAGGAAAAAAAAAAAATCCATCAGCTGTTCCCGAGAACAACCTGCAGTGAAATTCACAGAGAGGACAACTAATGTGAGTGAGGAAGCGACTGTATGTGGACTGTGGAGACAGTAAGTCACGTGGGCCCTGAGGGCCTGGACTGGGTTAGGAAAGAGTTGTACTTCCAGAGGTGAGGTGTCAAGAAGGGAAAAGTGAATGTGGTCTGGAGTGTGGCCTTGGCTCCGAGGGCTGTGCTTTCCTCTGAGGCTGTCAGGAAGCTCAGCCCCTGTGTTCTGCCGGGGTGGGGTACAGGGTTGGGCCCTGAGGAGGGTGACTTGCTGGCCGGAGCAGCAGAGCGGTGGCCTTGACTTGTCTTTTGGAAGATTTAAAAACCAAAAAGCATAAACATTCTGGTCCTTCAGCAATGCTTTCTCTGAAGAAATACTTGACGGAAGGACTCCTCCAGTTCACCATTCTGCTGAGCTTGATCGGGGTGCGGGTGGACGTGGATACTTACCTGACCTCGCAGCTCCCCCCGCTCCGGGAGATCATCCTGGGGCCCAGTTCCGCCTATACTCAGACCCAGTTCCACAACCTGAGGAATACCTTGGATGGCTATGGTATCCACCCCAAGAGCATAGACCTGGACAATTACTTCACTGCCCGGCGGCTCCTCAGTCAGGTGAGGGCCCTGGACAGGTTCCAGGTGCCAACCACCGAGGTTAACGCCTGGCTGGTCCACCGGGATCCGGAGGGGTCTGTCTCTGGCAGCCAGCCCGGCTCGGGCCTCGCCCTCGAGAGTTCCAGTGGCCTCCACGATGTGACAGGCCCAGACAGCGGGGTGCGAGACAGCGAAACGGAGCAGGGGTTCAGTGAAGATTTGGAGGATCTGGGGGCTGTCGCCCCGCCACTCAGCGGAGACTTGACCAAAGAGGTTAGTGGCGGCGTGGAGGGGAGGGTGGCAAGGGTCTGGGGTTGCGGGGGTGGGCTGGTCCCGAAGGAGGGTAGGAGCAGTAGTAAGCCCTGTGAAGAACCAGAGAGGCCCCGGGGGGCCTCAGGCATTGTTCTGGGATAGGATCGGGGGTTGGGAGCATTTCCTTGTGTGGCACCATTGACCCACCTCTAAATGAACTGTCAGGGTAGTGGGAGGTCCCGAGAACGTGCCTGTGTGTTTACTGCTTGGATTTCAACATGACTCCTGGAGGCCCGGCGTGGGGGAGGGAGTCGTGTTATGATGGGCTTTGATGCGGTGTATGTTCGTTGCTAAGACGCACGTAGTTTGTGGACGGTTGCCTTGTACCGCCCCCCACATCAAAACGCACATACGTATCCTGAAGTTCTCCTCCTTTGTGGTCAGGCCTCTTGTGGTGGTAAGGTCCTGATAAGTCGCCTCTCCTGGGTCTGAGCCAAGGGGTCGATTGAGATGGTTCTTCTTGGCCAGGAGAGGGCCAAGGCTCCCACTCTTTGCTGGAGGCCCACTGCAGCGAGTAGGGACGGGAGGGATGGATGGATGGGAGCTAGAAGAGAAACTGCATTCTGCTGCTGACGGCAGCTTGCTCTGAGCTGTCAGAGGTCTGACCGGACGAGTGGCTGACACGCTGTTGTGGGCACAAGGGGATGCAGTCGCCTCTAACCACGTTAAACGGTTTCTGCTGCCCCCCCCCCCACCACCACCACTGTGATAAGACTGCTTTGAGCTCTGCGTTTGGACCTGTCTTGCCACTCAGTCTTAAGGAGCTTGGTAAAAGGTCCAGTTCAGTCGCTGGCCGTTAGGGAAGGAGGAGGCTGGATTGCACTGGGCTGGGTTCTCCAGAGCTGAGTCTGGAGGCGGGGGTGCACGGGGGCAGCGTTTGGGAAGAGGCGGTGTGGAGGTATGTGAAAAGTTTTACAGATGCCGTAGAACTTGGCCCTTTCTGCCTACCAGTCAGACCAGCTTGTGCCTACCATCCCGCGCTGAAGCCTGTTCCTGAGCTCGGTTCTCTGAATGTTAGTGACTGTCAAATCATGTGGCTTTCTCTGGGCCACTGGTCCTCAACTGGGGATGCTTTTGTCCATCAGGGAACATGTGGCACTGTCTAGAGACAGCTTTGGTTGTCACAACTGGAGAAGGTGCTATTGGCATCTAGTGGAGAGAGGCATGGGATGCTGCTGAACCTCCTAAAACGCATAGGACAGCCCCTAAATAACAGATTGATCTGGCCCCAAAGGTCAGTAGTGCCAGGGTTGCTCTGTGCTTAGCTGGCTCCTATTGGCTCTACTTTGAGAGAGACTAGAATTACCTGAGTCTGGGAGTCATGAGCACTCCTTGCCTTGCAGTGCCTCTTTTCTGAGAGTCGTACAGGGCCACCTCTCTTCTGCTTCCTCTGTTATTTACCTTCCGCTGGACTCCAGTCGTGGCCCAGGGGTCTGAAGAAGCATGCCTCCCAGCCTCCTCTTCCGTCATCCCACCCACGGTAGCTCCTCAAGGGGTGGATGTATTGGGCTGGGGAACCCTGCGGCTGGTAACCCAGCAGGCGTAGCTTCATTCCTCTTCCTGCAGGGAGCTCTCCTGGGATGGGGTGGGATGGGATGTTTTCAACGTAATTGGATGGGTTGGGGTGGAATGGGATGGGACTGTGACCCTGCTTGCCTCCACTTCTAGATCGTCATGAAGTTTGTGCTCTCCCTGACCCCAGGCTTTCACTGCTCCCTTTGGAGATTGGGGGTGGGTTAGCATTAGGGGCGCAGGCTGGGTATGGGGGAAGGGAGGATTATTGTGTGTCTAGAACATTATTTCCTCAGCAACTCAGGGATAAAAATACCCGGGTCCAGAGCATGTGACAGGCACTGCTGGAGCTGGTATTATCCCTGGGCGGCAGCACTCCCCTGCTGCCAGGCCTATTCGATGGACGGCTATAGCCCAGGCCCTTGTCAGGGATAGGATTCCCCTCGAGGCTGGCACTCTGCCCAGAGGGGGGTGGCCTGTGTACAGCTCTTTGCAGCGAGGAGGAGCGCTCTGCGACCAAGGAGAGCGTGCTGTCCCTGACCTGACCTGAGGCTCAAGGGGAGCAGCAGTGAGGATGGGAGCCAGAATTGTGACCCTGATTCTGTCAGGGGCGTTCTTCCTGCTTTGGAGATGTAAGCCGGGGCTCAGGCGGAGATGGCTCTTGAACAAAGCCTGGGGTAAAGAGAAAGTGGGGGGCGGGGGGACACGTTTGTGTCCAGGACGTTGCGGGGCACCTGTCTCCCTCCTCTTGCCTGGGGCTGGGCCTGGCCGGCACTGTGACATCCCTGCATGTGTGCAGATGGCTTTCCCCCTTCCTTGTGTCTGGCTTGTTGTAGGGTGACAAAGCCCCTGGTTCCCAGTGGATCTGGGTGCACTGGGTTCCTGCCCAGGCTAGCTGTTTGAGCCTTGGGCTTGAGGACGACTGGCCACAGCCCTCCTGAGGAACGGGAAAACTCCTTACACTTCCAGGGAAGAACTTAGATTCCCGGAGAAGCTGTGGGAGGAGTGTCTGCCCAGTCCTGAGTCCCAGTCCTGAGTGGGCTGGGTAAGCAGGATGCAGACAGGAGGGAGAGTGGCACCCCTTCCCCCCAGGGCTCTCTCACTGCGCCACCCCGGCTGGCTGACTGGGCTGGGTGGGGCTGCCCGCCCCTGGGTGCGTCTCCTTGAGGAGACGGAGGCGGCCCAGGGATGGGCTGGTTCCTTGCGGCAGCTTCTCCAGCTGCCCTGGTGCAGAGATTGGCTCCCGGCTGCAGCTAGGTAACAGGCGGTGGGAGGGGATTGGCTCCTTCCGCATCTCCAGCGGAGACTTGGGGGAGGAGATTGGCTCTCGTCGCAGCCTAGGTAACGACAGTGGGAGGGGATTGGCTCTTTCCGCAGCCCAGCTGCTGACCTGGGGGAGGGGATTGGCTCTCTGCAGCCTCAGCAGTGACCTGCGGGGTGGGGGGGGGGAGGGGATTGGCTCCTTGCTGCAGCCTAGGTAACAAGTTTGGGGGGCGTGGGGAGGGGGAGAGAGGGAGGAGCGGGAGGATAGGCCCAGGAGGGAGCTTGCTTTTCTCTGCAGCTTGAGCACGGAGCATGGGGTGGGAGTCCCATCTCACTGCAGCCTCTGCGGTGAGCTCAGGGTGGGGGCTGCCGGGCGCCCGAGTGGAACTGGGGTTGTGAGGTGGGAGGGGGCTGCTCCAGGATGGAGGAAGGGGGCTGGGCTGGGCCGCCCAGGCAGCGGCACGGGCGGGGCACCCTCCTTGGGCCCCTCGGAGCTAGCAAGGGGCCACCCTTCCAGCCTGGTGTGCTCCCTGCGAGCCAAGAGCTCCTTGGAGCCCCCTGTCCGGCTGCCCAGCACCAGCTGCCCTGGGGCTCATCTCGCAGACCATGACCCGCCTGGACCGCAGCTCTCACAGTGGTGGGGGCCATGCCAAAGGGAGCCGGCCCCTTAACTCTTTGGTGGCTGGTCACCGGGTGGCCCAGCCCCCCTCTGCTCCTGGGTCCAGGGCTTCTGTTCAGGTTGGTATATGTGGGGAGACTGCAGGGAGAGGTACACCTGGGAGGCCTTAGGATCAGGGAGGCTTACTGTGGGAGAGGGATACCTGGTCAGAGCTAGGGAGGTGGGTCTAAGCTAAGGATACTGCTGTCTGGAAAGTATCTGCCTTTTAATCTCTGACTGGAAGGCAACAGTTTAGGGTTTCTTCAACTGCAGGGGGTGGCATGTATAAGAAACCCGAACGTCTCATATTTATTGGGGTTGTACGCTGGTGGCAGTGGGGGTGGCAGGTGGAGCCGGAACTAATCAGGAGCCGCCAGCGTAGAGTGAGAGGGAGGCACTTCGGTGCCCGGGGCGGCAGTTGTGGCTGGGCAGTGATGGGGGCTATGTCCTTGAGTGGGTTGCCTGATGGGAGCCAGTGAGTCCTGGGGTGTGGTAAGGGAGTGAGAGCACTGGTTTGTGGGGACACCGTGGGGCTGGCCTTGGCAGGGGTGGGGTGTCCAGTGAGGATCATCTGACTGCCTGAGGCTCTCCGGGGACTGAGGCAGCTTGCTAGGATCAGCTGAGAGTGGGCATTCCATTCTGGCAGGGATGGATCTTGAGGTGAGCCTGGACTGAGAATTGTGGGTGTTCAGCCTTACTCCTGCCGCATCCAGGGAAGGGGGAACGGCCGCAGGAAGGGCTGGATAGCCTGTCGTTGTCATTGGTTGCATCAGGTGGTTGCAAATGCAGGGATTTTCCTCTCCAGTCCACCCCACCCCTTTATGCAAATGAAATGGCACCACAGGCTGATGCAAGCCTGGCCACTGCGAAGCAGTTTTGCTTGACAGTTCACTCTTGCTTGCCATGGCCAGCTTTCTACAAACCAAGTTTTAAGGGATTCCCATTCCCGAAACGAGAAGTGTCTCCTGCTTCCCCCTTTCTTCTTAAGTAGTGGTAAGATGGCCCTGCCTTTTGGCCTGGCTGTGCCTCTGGTCCACATCCTAAGCCCGCAGACCGGTAGGGCGATGGTTGCGCTAGTGGTTTTCGCTAGCTCTTTTTTTTTTTTTTTGAGGCTGGTGTCTGGAAATGGATGAATGAAGCCGTGCTGGTACGGAGGGGACAGGGGGTAGAGTCTGGCAGGTGTAGATGGGGAGGGGCCCCACCCGGGAGTAGTTGGGGTGATGCTAGGAGGAGCCTCTGAGGGGCAGGACAGGGAGGGGCCCCTGGACCCCAGAGCTAAAGTCATGATGCTCTGTCTTTCAGGACATAGATCTGATTGACATCCTTTGGCGACAGGATATTGACCTGGGGGCTGGGCGTGAGATTTTTGACTACAGTCATCGCCAGAAGGAGCAGGATGTGGATAAGGAGCTGCGAGATGGAGCGGAGCAGGAGGACACCTGGCCCGGCGAGGGTGCGGACGCTCTGGCACGAAACCTGCTAGTGGACGGAGAGACCGGGGAGAGCTTCCCTGCACAGGTACTCCCGCCTCTGCCCACTTCCAGAAACTTCTCTGTAGAGAAGGCAGGCTGTGTCTGTGGGACGGGCCTGAATGTATATCTCGGGTTGGGGTCTCTAAGTCACAGTGGTGGCTGAGGAAGCGGGAGTGGAAGAGCCGCCATGGCGGAGGGGCCGCGCCTCGGTCACGAACAGCACATGGCAGGCGGAGCACCTAGCGGCCTTCTGCCGGCGTCAGAGCCCCCCCACCCTCTTCTCCCCTGGAGTTTGGGACTCAGGGCCAGCCGACAGCCTGGGAACGGAGGGAGAGTGTAGGCCTGCAACCGTGCAGGGCCTCCTTCAAGCTTCCCCTTGGAAAGGCTGGGGAAGGGGCTTCGGCCCCCAGGCAGCCAAGGCCCGGGTCAGTCAGACTTAACAGTTGCTGTTGCCACAGGTGCCTGGTGGGGAGGACCAGACAGCCCTGTCCCTGGAAGAGTGCCTTAGGCTGCTGGAGGCCACCTGCCCCTTTGGGGAGAATGCTGAGGTGAGCAGGACTCCAGGGAGAGCCCACTGAGTCAGCAGGGCAGCCTGCACACAGTGTGTCTCTCTGTGGCTGCCTGAGGGGCCGGCTTTTGGTGTTGGCCTTGTCCTGGCTGCTGGGGGTGAATTCAGAGGAAGGAAGAAACAGAACCCCAGGCGGTAGAGTCTCGGGGAGGAAAGCAGAAGGTGGTCTTTCCTCCTCCCCTGTTAAACCCTCTGTGTTTTGCCCTAGTTTCCAGCAGACATTTCCAGCATAACAGAAGCAGTGCCTAGTGAGAGTGAGCCCCCAGGTCTTCAAAACAATCTTTTGTCTCCTCTCCTGACGGGGACAGAGTCTCCATTTGATTTGGAACAGCAGTGGCAGGATCTCATGTCCATCATGGAAATGCAGGTAGGATTATCAGAGCCAGGCACAAACCTATCGGACTTTGTGTGGGGTGTCTCCATACTCGGTTGCTTTTCCACTTCTGGGAAAAGAGAGAGTAACTAACACCTTTCTGATCCATAGGAAAGTGGGGACACTGAGAGGTAACTGTCCACATGTCAGTAGGTGGTGGAGTCAGGACTGGGGTTCGGGTTAAAGCCCCGGGGCTGAGGCTTCTAAAGCAGGCCTGCCTCCTAGGTGCGCCTCCTTCTTTTCCTTCAGGCAGATAATCACTTGGCTGGGTGTTTCCTAGGTTGAGCATTAATAAAAGCGGACATTCTTATAGTGCTTTACAGCCATTGTCATCTCACTTGGCCCTCACGATCATCTAGTCAGCCCTTTTATTATTTTAAACGTGAGGACACTGAACCTCAAAGAGAGACCGTGAAATGCTCCTGGTCTTACAGCAAGTGGTACATCTAGGCTTTCTTACTCCAAGGCTGGGTGTACTTTTCACTGTGCTGCTTTTGCAACGTTAGGTGCTTTTTTCCTCTCCTCCATGATGGGGGAGTCTGGGCCAAACATGACCTGGAGCTGATCAGTCCTGCCTTGGGGTGGAGTCCCCAGGGAGGAACCCGTCTCTGCCAGGCATGATGGATCAAGCGGGGCCAGGAGCTGATGCTGTGGGCTGTGGTTTCCTGTCTGTTGCCTTTACACCCGTGCAGCTGTACCTGTGTTGGGTGCCTGCTGTCGTGAGCCCCAGCCACACCTGGGGGTGGAGTCTGCGCTAAGTGAACGGTGACGCTCTTGTCCCCTCCCAGGCCATGGAAGTGAACGCATCAACAAGTGAAATCCTGTACGACGCCCCTCCAGGAGACCCACTGAGCACCAACTACAGCCTTGCCCCCAACACTCCCATCAATCAGAATGTCAGCCTGCATCAGGCGTCCCTGGGGGGCTGCAGCCAGGACTTCTCTCTCTTCAGCCCGGAGGTGGAGAGCCTGCCTGTGGCTGGCAGCTCCACGCTGCTCCCGCTGGTCCCCAGCAATTCCACCAGCCTCAACTCCACCTTTGGTTCCACCAACCTGGCAGGGCTCTTCTTCCCACCCCAGCTGAATGGCACAGCCAATGACACAGCAGGCCCTGAGCTGCCTGACCCGCTCGGGGGTCTGTTAGATGAAGCCATGCTAGACGAGATCAGCCTGATGGACCTGGCCATTGAAGAAGGCTTTAACCCCGTGCAGGCCTCCCAGCTCGAAGAGGAATTTGACTCTGACTCAGGCCTCTCCTTGGACTCCAGCCATAGCCCTTCCTCCCTGAGCAGCTCTGAAGGCAGTTCCTCCTCCTCCTCGTCCTCCTCCTCCTCCTCTTCTTCCTCTTCCTCCTCCTCCTCTTCTTCCTCAGCCTCTTCCTCCTTTTCTGAGGAAGGTGCAGTTGGCTATAGTTCTGACTCTGAGGCCTTGGATCTGGAGGAGGCTGAGGGCGCTGTGGGCTACCAGCCCGAGTATTCCAAGTTCTGCCGCATGAGCTACCAGGACCCAGCTCAGCTCTCCTGCCTGCCCTATTTGGAGCATGTGGGCCACAACCACACATACAACATGGCACCCAGTGCCCTCGACTCTGCTGACCCGCCCCCACCCAGCACCCTCAAGAAGGGCAGCAAGGAGAAGCAGGCCGACTTCTTGGACAAACAGATGAGCCGCGACGAGCATCGAGCCCGAGCCATGAAGATCCCCTTCACCAACGACAAGATCATCAACCTGCCCGTGGAGGAGTTCAACGAGCTGCTGTCCAAGTACCAGCTGAGCGAGGCCCAGCTGAGCCTCATCCGTGACATCCGGCGCCGGGGCAAGAACAAGATGGCGGCGCAGAACTGCCGCAAGCGCAAGCTGGACACCATCCTGAACCTGGAGCGGGACGTGGAGGACCTGCAGCGCGATAAAGCCCGGCTGCTGCGGGAGAAGGTGGAGTTCCTCCGGTCCCTGCGGCAGATGAAGCAGAAGGTCCAGAGCTTGTACCAGGAGGTGTTCGGGCGGCTGCGGGATGAGAACGGGCGGCCCTACTCGCCCAGTCAGTACGCGCTGCAGTACGCCGGGGACGGCAGCGTCCTCCTCATCCCCCGCACCTTGGCTGACCAGCAGGCCCGGCGGCAGGAGAGGAAGCCGAAGGACCGGAGAAAGTGAGCCTGGGGAGGAAGGGGGTTGACGCTCACCGAGATGGAAACTGGAGAAGGGCTGGGCCTGGACCTGGACCTACAGCGGGGACTTCAATGCCTTCTTATCCAATAGATCTCAGATGGGATGACTGCGGGTCAGTGGACAGGAAGAGGCAGGCGCAGGCGCTGTCTGGCTCAGCTTCCCCCACTGAGGGGGGTGGAAGTGGCCAGACCGTTTGGGTGGACAGGGTCCTCACCCCTACCCCTTTCCTTTGAAGGAAGGGTGGTGCTGGCATTGCTGGAGGCCGAAAAAGGGAAAGTAAGGGACTTGCGAGAGGAGAGGAAAGTAGTAGAAGGTCTCATTCCTGGAAGGAAGGAAGGAAGGAAGGAAGGAAGGAAGGAAAACAACCCAGAAAAATCAAAGCGGGAAGAAAATCAGAGGGCGGGTTAGGTTGGCTCTGGCCAGGATTCCAGGCAGCAGGTTTTATTAGAGGGGACTGGATCACTGGTGTGAGTAAACCCCACTTCAACCTTGGGGAGGGGTGGAACACGGAGTAGGTTCTGGGAGGGGCCTGTGAACTCGTCCTGCTCCTGCACTTCGGCATCCCTGAAGGGGGGCTCTTGGAGGATATCTCCTGTGAGGTTTCCATCAGAGGGGAGCCCCTGGGACCCGACACTGGCCTGGAGGGTTAGGATCAAAGGGTAGAGTCAACAGGCAGGGGTCGTGAGGCCTCCTGCTGCAGCAGCCCCAACACCAAGCATGTCACTCACTGCCCCGCCATACATCTTCCTCTGTGCCCAGTCACCCCTGAGCTGAGGCTCCCACGTCTCCATCAGAGCATGCCCGCGAATGCTGTTCTCTTCCCACCCGTGTGCCCCCGCCCCTCACCGGCTGCCTGGAGCTCTTCTGGAGCTGGGGTGCTGGCAGGGCCCACGGGGCTGGGCCCGCAGCCTCCTGGGAGCTGCTCTGAGGCAGGGGGATGGTGTGGAGAAGCCAGGCAGTACTCAGCACAACACTGGGGAGTGACCCTTCCCTCAGGCCTCCCCTACCAACAACTGGGCTTTGTCACTGGAAAGACAAAAAACTACAAAACCCAGAAGCAACAACAAAAACTAGTTCCTCTTAGAGTTTCTTGCGCTTTGATTTTTTTAGGGCTTGAGCCCTGTTTCACTTATAGGGTCTAGAATGCTTGTGTTGAGTAAAAAGGAGATACCAATATTCAAAGCTGCTAAATGTTCTCTTTGCCATAAAGACTCCGTGTAACCGTGTGAACACTTGGGGTTTTTCTCCTCTGTCCCGAGGTCTCTGTCTTTCTTTTTTGGGTTTCTTTCTAGGAGAATGAGAAGTGCATGTAACGGGGGCTGAGGGTACCCCTCCCTCAGGCTCTTGGCCACAGGCAGCTTCTCCACACCCCCAGTTTAGCAAGGGCTCCTGGAGGACCGCCTGGGGGAGGCAGGGGGGAGCGCCAAGGTGGCCAGGTGGTTCCAGGACCACAGTGTCTCTAACTGTTGCCACTGCTGTGCCCACCTCGGCCTGGGTCTGGAGCGTTGTCTGCCCCAGGCTAGCAGGAATGAGTTGAAGGGGGGAAGCACTGATTCTCCTCCCCGCTTAGGTGGGGAGGCATTCTAACTGAGCAGTAGGGATAGAAGGCACGAGCCTGGGAAGTGCTTTTATAAATTATTTTCCTTGTAGATTTTATTTTTAATTTATCTCTGTGACCTGCCAGGGAGAGGAGAGAGAGATGCTGTGAGCACATGACAAAATAAAATAAAATAAAATGGATGATGTATTCTCAAGTGCAATTTTTCCCTATTTTGAAGTTAAATTGAGAGCAAAGGAAACAGGCCCCATGAGGAGAGGACTGGCCATTGTGTGGCTAAGGCAGAGCTCGTAGGGGAAAGTGGGTGGAGAGCAGCGGAGGTTGACAGTGAAGAATTTAGAGAGACAAAAGTCTTAAATACTGTATTAAAGCTTCCAGACAGGTGTTACGTACCTTTTTGTAGGCTTTGCCAGCTGAATCCTTTTACAGGAAGGATTCAGAATCCTTTTTGGCCTTTCTCGTAGGGCTAGGCTAGGTGGGTGTTGTCACCTGCCTGGCCCAGCTCCTTACCTGTCTTCCTGTGGGAAACTGCATTTTTAATATTGATTGTGCTGTTATTTCTCTGGTGGCCCCACCTACCAAGGGGGTGCAGAGCTTTGGAGCGTAGTCACAGTGACGACGGTGATGGCAGAAACCCAAGAGATCTACAGGACCAGCACATGCCAAGCACTTCTCTATAACGGCAGGGCCACGGAACCAGAGAACAGAAAGCTAGACCCCAGGGTTTAAGGCATTTGAAAGCTCTCCAGCTGAGGTGACCAGCATCTGTTCTCCCTCAAAATAATACAAAAAGCCTGTAAAGAGTTGAATGCTTTAAGGTACCGGATGGTTGCTGGAACAGCCACATGCGCATCTAGGGGTAGGTACTTAACAAATGTCCAAGTAATGAATGCCACCTGGCAGTCTCTGTGAGATTACCAGATGAAGTTTAGGACTGGAAGCTGTGATCCTCCTCATGAAACCTGTGATCTTGAACTCCCCATGTACCACTGTATGACCTGGCTTTAGCCCAGTCCTTTAATGATGCTACTAGAGTTTATCCTATGGGGTGAATAGAATTCTGCGAATAACACTGAGTTCTTTTTTGTTTCAATTTACAATGGCTTTTGCCCCCCATCTAGTTGGAACGGGTTGGTCCTATCAAACAAGAGCCCTTTCCTAATTAGTAATTAACTTATGACTGTAAGCCAAATAAAATGAAGATTCTTAAAAAAATAAAAGGCTAAAAATAAAGTCAGAAAAACTAATTTATGCTGATACAAAATACAAGTTATATACAGAAAACTTGTGACAAGTAAAATTCAGAGTAATGTTTTTGTATACTTTCTAGAAATGTGTATATGTATTTTTGTTTAGTACACAATTAGGCTATAACTTTTATCTTGTTTTGCAACTTTTCAAACAGATTTTAAAGATTTTAAGAAAAAGTCCTCTCACCTTCCCCTTTGCTAGTGTTGCCTCTTGGTCTGAGAAAGTGTGTTTTGGTCACCCCCTCCCCCCATGTCCCCTTATGGAGAGATGTACAGTTGTGTCTGGGAGCTTGCTGATTAGCTGGGGCTTTGGGCCAAGTTGGTCAGCACTGCTGTGGGGCTGACCTCTTTTTGCTGTTGGCAGGTGGAGTGGGTGTTCCAGCCTCAAGGCTTTTTCTGGCAGGAAGAAGATATGAGAACTCAAGTAAGGACTGTGAAGGCTGCTACACCTGAGACAGGAAGTGAGACGAGGTCCTAGATTTCGCAGGGAGATGAGCAGACCTCAGGACCAAACTTCTGGGTGATGTGCTTGGGTAGGGGTCGAAGGCTTGCCTTGTCTTGACTTTAGTCCTAGGCATCGTTCAAACTGGTTTTCCCACACATTTTAAATCATGTAAGGCGACGGAAATAGATCCATCGTGGTTTTTTTTTTTTTTTTTTTTTTGCGGTACGCGGGCCTCTCACTGTTGCGGCCTCTCCCGTTGCGGAGCACAGGCTCCGGACGTGCAGGCCCAGCAGCCACGGCTCACGGGCCCAGCCGCTCCGCGGCATGTGGGATCTTCTTCCCGGACCAGGGCACGAACCCACGTCCCCTGCGTTGGCAGGTGGACTCTCAACCACTGTGCCACCGGGGAAGCCCCACTGTGGTTTTTTTTAAAGGCTGCACCACATGGCCTGTGGGATCTTGGTTCCCTGACCAGGGATCAAACCCGTGCCCCCTGCAGTGGAAGCGCAGAGTCCTAACCACTGGACCGCCAGGGAAGTCCCAGATCCACTGTTTGAATCTCTGCCCCACACACGATCTCACCAGTGAAGCCAGGCCTATTTCAGAATCAATAGAAATAGAAAAAATATAGAACTGAGGGAAAACAGAGATCTAGAGACATGCTCAGTGTCATCAAGACCTGGCCTCCACGGCTGACTCCTCGCCCTTCCTAGGGAAAGCTGAACAGCAATTAAAAACAGCCAGTGAATGAGGAGGTACTTTCCATGGAGTCCTGCTGCCTTCCTTAGGCTGCCTTCATCCCTGCTTTGACCACCCACAGCTACACCAGACCTTGCTGCTCCTCAGATCTGTTTGGCACATCGCTGGAAGACAAGTGCCTTTTGCAGAAAAAGGAACATCCCCACCACCATAGTTCTACCTCATCCAGTAGGGACTGACCTAGGGCAACAGCTTCAGAAACTCAGACTAAATGTGTAGTTTTAGGGCACTACCAGCAAGAGCCCATTTCCTTGATACTATCCCATGTACAAAAATGGGTACCAGGTTGGTGTCTGCCTCTCTGGAAGTCATTTTCCCAACCAAGTGTAGACATTCTCTAGCAAAATCCATGTGTTTGATTATTATCATGAGTGGTTAAGCCTTGTTTTCCTGTATACCTGATCCATCTGGGAAGTGAAAGGGGACCACAGACCTTCAACTTGTCATTTTGTCAGTGCACCAAGAACCTCTTTCACTTTTATTCTCCCACAGAGGTCAGTCATCCTCTTTTTCCGTCTGGTTCTGAACTTTAATAAGAGAGTGAGCACGTGGGGGCTCTGGGGATACGTGTGAAACTTAACGCGTGATTTGAGTTCTGGTCCTTTTTCTGTCTAGGATTTCTTTGAAAGTTCATGTCTGCCTGAATTAGTTGAGAATCAGAATCTAGTGTACAAGTTGTCTCCAGTGGAGTGAGAATATGGGCCTTTGTGAAGAAGTGTGTTTTCAAAATCAGTTGGATAGAAATCCTTGTCTTCCTTTTTGAGTGTGCAGAAATATCAATAAAAGTCTTAAAGCTGGTTCTTTTCCAGTCTAACTGCAGAATGGAATAGGTTGTACAGTATTTGTTACTTAATTCCAGATGCTGTTTCAACCAAGGAAGCAAAACCTAGTTCACTTGGGGCGAGGTGGAGAAAAGACCAAGAGTTGGGGCTCTGCCTTTTGTTTTAAACACAAATTTAATGAGGCTAATTCAGTTGTCTTAATAAGCCTTCCAGTCTTCAGCTAGGGGCTGAAGCAGTAACTGAAACTGTGGGCCCATGTCCCAGAGCCAGGCCCCAAAGTAGCACAGCCTGACCTGTGACTATGCAAACAGTAAACAGGGCAGGATTGGTCAAAGTCAACTAGGATTTTAAAATCCATGTGGGGTAAACAATGGCTTTGGTACTATCACAAGTAGTACTTCGTTAAATCACATGCAAACCAATAAGGTCAGAATGCAGACTCAGACCTGCTGGTGAATTAACACAAGCTATTTAGTATCAACAAAAACTAGTCAGCATTATATTGTAAACCTGACGTTTCAGCCTTGCCTCAGAGTTCTGCCACCTAACTGGCCTAAGCAAAAAAAAAAAAAAGCCTTAGAAACCGACTCCTTACTCTACTTGCCCCATAGAGCAGGGCCAACTATGCTTTTCATCCCAGCAGGATGATTTTATTTCACATTTCATTTGCTTTCAATATTCATCAATTTACTTAACGGGAAGTGCCCAAGGCGAAAGTCAATTAAAAGTCATCCATACGAGAGATAAGCAACCCTGAACACATTGGCTAGGAAAGCAGCAACGTTTGGAGAAAACTTCATTGCTGGACAGTCAAACCAAGGTGATGTGCAGATCAGAGACTGACAGTTGTCTGAGGATCTTAAGCTCCTGTATCAAACTTCT
Organism: Mesoplodon bidens; assembly: GCF_964165515.1. Taxonomy (NCBI): domain Eukaryota; kingdom Metazoa; phylum Chordata; class Mammalia; order Artiodactyla; family Ziphiidae; genus Mesoplodon; species Mesoplodon bidens. Next base: position 54,354,601 of record NC_138179.1, read on the forward strand.
TACCACATATCAGAACACCAGCGTGTCTCTACCTATTATTGCTAAAAGGCAAGGTGAAGGAAGTCAAGACTCCTTCCTTTAATAAGCTGAATGCTGGCCTGGTGGTGGTATTTGTATTTCCATCAAATTCTAGCAGACGGGACTTCCCTGGTGGTGCAGTGGTTAGGAATCCGCCTGCCAATGCAGGCGACATGGTTTCGAGCCCTGGTCCGGGAAGACCCCTCTTGCCATGGAGCAACTAAGCCCGCGAGCCACAACTACTGAGCCTGCGCACCTAGAGCCTGTGCTCCACAACGAGAAGCCACCACAATGAGAAGCCCGCGCACCGCAACAAAGAGTGGCCCCCGCTCGCCGCAACTGGAGAAAGCCCTCTCGCAGCAATGCAGCCAAAAAAAATTTTTTTTATAAATAAAAATAAAAAACATGAATTCTAGCAGATGGAAAACACTGCGCCTGGACTTAGTCCATTCCTCTCAGTTCTGAGTTTCACATGAGAACATCCTCATGATGTCGCGGGGAGAGGCCCAACTTGCGCATCAGATTAGTATGACTTGATCAGATAAATTTGTCTCAAACAGAACTCGGCTCCATACACAGTTCAGGATTTGGAGCCATTGCAGAAATTTGGATTTCAGAGTTTCAATTCCACCAAATTATTTTGGAGTAGCCATTTGTTCTAGCATTCCCCCCCTTTCTCTATGAGGAACATAATTACCTTGTAATACAGATTCCCAATGCCACAGGCCATAGACAAGATGTGCTGTGTACACATGGTCAAACACTAAACAGCCAAGGGTTAAAATCAAGTTGAGCTGAGTTCTGGAATGTGAGATTATACCGGAAAATAAGTACTTAAAAATCAACTATTAAAAATTACGTAAAATTGGTAGTCAAAACTTTCAAATGCCACTGGAAAGCAGAAACAATTACTCCTGAGCACCGTCAGTTGACAAGAGTGTTTATTTACTGTGTTAAGTTGAAACTCAGCTGAAGGCAGTGAAGGAACAAGGTGTTTTCTTTGACTGGCTTTGCCAGTGTAGGACAGCTGATAATGATTCTGTCACCAAATTAGTAAGCTCTTATTCTTTTGTAATGGTAACTAAGGTAACAATCTGTATCTCCTCAACTCCTGGGCTAGAGGTCTAATATGATGCAATTTTGTTGAAGGCATCTGACAAACATGTTTTTGTATTTCCTAAAGAAATGCTCTACGAATACTCTCTGAAAGCACACTTAAGATGTGTTGTGCCTACGTTTATTTTTTTCCCTGACATTTCTGCATGCATTTGTTGCTTCAACAATCACTTGAGAAAAATTTATCCTTAACCCTTGAATCTAGAAATGTGTGATAATTGGCTTTTAAAGATAACAAAATTGCGTATCTTCACTTCAACATGCATTATCAATTTCAGTGTCTACCATGGGGAAGAATGATGTAGTTTTAAAAGAGCTCAGGAATGCCAGCAGTGACAGTGAGAAAGGTTCCAAAGGTTAAGGCTAAAGCTGAATAGCAGCCCATCTTGGACAAGCACCAAGACTGAAGGCTAATTTCAGTGCATCTGATGATGGAGAACAGAACCAGATATGTCTGCCCACCCCAACTCTCTTAACTTAGCCACAGGCTGCTCTGCTGCTGCCGACTACAAGGACACACTCAGACCTCGGCAGAGGAAGACCTCTCCAGCTCCAGTTACATCTCCCTAAACTCCTAGGCGGCTTCTTGAAAAAAGTACATCTACACTCACTTTATTTGGAACAAACGCTTTGCACTAGTGCGTAGAGCTCAAATGATCTCAGTGGAAATCCTATTTCCCCTTTTATAACTGACAAGAATCTAGTCCCATTTTGGCTTATAGGCAGAAAATGATGTTAAGAAAATGGATGACATTTTAATTCACTGATCAAACACAGGGCCAATTCCTGAAAAGTTTGGAGAAGCTGACTTTAGCTACAGTCACACAAATCTATGAAATACCTGAGCCAGGATCTAAACCAAACCCAAAAACCTGTATCTCCAAACGTATCGTATTTTGGAAGTGCTATGCGGTCACAGAGTGCCGAACGGACTTGGAGCAGTAAGAAGACAGAATGACGCGACACTCTTTGTAATCTCTGTATCAATTATAAATGCTCAGTGTCAAAGAAAGATTCACACCAGACACTAGATTTTCAAGCCTGCAATATTTAAGAAATAAAACCATTCAAGTGTGGAAGTTGTTCCCAAAGAGGCTCAATCTATAAAATAATAAAAGGCAAGGAGTGTTTCTGGCAAGACAAGACAAAAATCAAGGATTATAAATCTATAGTTTTATTAAGACAAAACCTGACAGTGTTGGTATGAAGTTTAACATTTAAACAAAAGTTTTCACAGAAACCTAACACATGCCTAAAAAGATTTTACAACGGAGTTCTAGATGCAGGTCTAAATGATGTCAAGAACTGACGGATCTCGTGATTCAAGACAGCATTTTGGGTTTTAGTTAATTCTTAGGATTAAAAAAGTTTGTTTTGTTTTAAAGTGAACCACTGCCCCAGTACGAAAATTTAATCTCCTGAGACCAGGGCTTCAGAAATCGTTCAACTCTTGAAGTGACTCAGTGAACTTGTGCTGTCAGTGACTGAACCCTGCCACCAATGGTTTCAAAGTTCAAAGAACAGAGGCTCCAAGAGTTTCCCACCCTAAGAGCACCGGCCCTTGCCTTTCCCTACTCTCCCATCTCCTACACCACCCTCGGCCCTTCCCCCAATACTTCAGCCAGTGGCTTGGATGGAGAAGCTGATATTTATAACTTCAAAATTGGAAAAGAAAGGGTCTTCTTGTCGAGTTCAAGAATTAGCACCTCTAAGACAGAACGATCTGCCTGTGTGTACACTCCAATAAGACTTTTCCTCAACCAGTTTCCATCCCCCACATGGCAGCTTTGGTAACTTCTTAATTGGGAAGTTAAGAAGTTACCAAAGCTTAATGCTTTTTGGGAACAGCATTAAGCTCAGGCAGGGAACACCCTGGCTTCTAAGTTTCAGGCATTCACAGCTTTTAAACAGTCTCTCACAGTCCTCACTTAGGTCGCCAATGACATCTTTTGAAAAGATGAAATATCCTGGACACGGAACCAAATCATCATTAGTTGTTCTTTCCTTTCTTTCACCATTTTCCCCCAACAGGCCCCAAATTTTAACAAAAATGATCCTAACTCATCTCCCTTCTTTCCCACCCCGTCCCTCCCACCCCAAATAACACCAGAAATAGCCAAAAACTACATACATGCTACGCTGTAAAACTGCAGAGTGAACACTATTGGGAAGGAGGCTGGGGGCGGTGGAGATGCTCTCTGAAGATCCACAGTATCTTCTGCTTCCCCACAGCCCATTCTGCAAGGTCTGTCCTTCATAGAAGGCCCTTTGCTTTTCTCAGCAAAGTTCAGAATGGGTTGCCTTGAAACGCTGACCCTCCTTCCCCTCCACTGGGATGGGTGTGCAAACTATACAGCATGGAGCGGCTTTAAAGCACTTGGGCTGCTGTAGGGCACAGAAACTATACTGGCTCTTCAAAGGACATCTTCTCAAGCCCCCTCTACGGTGTCAAGACAAGTAGAACTCCTCCTTTCCCCACCTGAAACCCACAGTCAGATGTGACAGGGGCTGGTACTCAGGAGAGTTAATTCTTGTCATCTTTTTTGTCATCATCCTCCGAGGGGTAGGAATGCCACGTCAGCCTTTCCTCATAGAAGGATATGACAACCTGTGGGCACTTGACATTGGCTTCCTTGGCAGGGACCAGGTCAGCCTCATCAGAGTTCTTCCTGCAGAACAAAGCACAAAGAGACTTTGAGACCAGGTGCTAGTGGGCTCCTAACTTGGATCACCCAAGGGCTTGGGCTTTTAAAATATTAATTCCAGGCTTCCCTGGTGGCGCTGTGGTTAAGAATCCGCCTGCCAACGCAGGGGACACGGGTTCGTGCCCTGGTCCGGAAGATCCCACATGCTGCGGAGCAACTAAACCTGTGCGCCACAACTACTGAGCCTGCGAGCCACAACTACTGAGCCCGTATGCCACAAATACCGAAGCCCACGTGCCTAGAGCCCGTGCTCTGCAACAAGAGAAGCCACCACAATGAGAAGCCCGCACACCGCAACAAAGAGTAGCCCCTGCTCACCGCAACTAGAGAAAGCCCGCACGCAGCAATGAAGACCCAACACGGCCAAAAATAAGTTTTAAAAAAAATTTATAAAAAATAAATTAATAAAATATTAATTCCAGAAGGGCAGGCCAGGGAAGGATGATAATATGGTGTAAGCATCATTTACCAGCAGCTTTTAGCCAAGTAATATCCTCGGAGATCTTCTCCCATTGAAAATACCCTCTAGATATCTTTGTCAAAAGCTAACTCTGAACCCCCGGGAAAGGCCGCACACACACATACAAAAACATGACTCTCAGATTCTCTGAGGGAATAAGAGAGGCTACCATACTCTTCCAAAGCCATATCCCAGCTGCTAAAAGCCCACGGAGAGAGCTTGGCTTGGTAATAGGATTTAATACCATGTTGGATAGGATAATAAGATTTGATACCAATTTGGCACTGGCCAGAGCCAATGCAAGTGGACGCTTTCTTGCTTACTCATAATCATACTGTTTAACACTACCAAGTGCCATGCCCACACAGACAGGCCACAACTCCCAGGTGCTTTGAAATGGTGCTTCAAAACTGGGAGGTAGAAAATAAAGGGACTGTCACATAATTCTCCATATTTTTTCTGAACTTTAAAATGTTCTCAGAGATTGAAAACCACATACATATTACAAGGGACTTAGGGGTAAGCTCTATCTTCAGGTCATTGGGAACATCCTAGATGGAAGCAATAGCATAGGGCAGGCAGCAGATAGATGTATATGATGGGATCTCTGACGAGACACTACCCCAAACTTCCAGAACTCCAGCAACAGGTACACCAAAGCCACACAGCCCCACGGAACCAGGGAAGAGTAAGCCAGTAAGGTATGATTTTGAACAACAGACAAGGGAATGGGAAGGAAAAGGAGTACAACAGTATGGGAACCTGAAGCAGGCTGCCCCTTGTTGACAATTCAACAACAGCCTTTGAAGTAAGAGTTCAGTCTTTTCACTGCACAGAAAAATAGCTACTTTGGGAAATGAACAAGTATCTCCATCCTCCAGGAAAATCACTTTAAAGTGAACTTGGTTTAATAATCAACATCCAATCTTATCTTAACTTGCAGAGTTACATTCAGCTATCATCTTTACAAACTAGTGAGTGAACCAAAGGAATGTAGTGTCAAGCAATAAGGAGGTGCTACCATTACTCAGACTGGTCACATGCAGCCAGAGAAAGTGTATTCTAGTTGGATTGAATAAGTCCTGGTATTAATTCCTTTCCTCCATATGCAGCACCTTAAAAATGAACTTTTCTCCTACAGGCTAGCAATAAATAAGCTAAAAGAAGGTCAGATTCAGTAAACACCTAGGGAATGCATGGGAAAAAAAAATAGAGGTTTAGCCGGTTGTGCCATAGGCTTTCAGTGTTCAAGTTAGGCCTCTCCTGCCACCTTCTAAAGGAGAGGAATTAGTACAGATATGAACTTCCGAGAAGGTTCTAGACTGACAAAAGGGCAAAGCCCCTAGAATGCTGCCTTCTTTGGCACCGGCTTAGGATTATTCACTCCTAATTTATATTTTAAGGACAATGATTGAGCTCCACTTTGGGGGGGTGGCGAGAACAAGCACTTCCAACAAGCAAGAAAAAGGGAAGAAAGCCTTCCTTTTGGACAGAGAATAGAGAAATTATAGAGAATTTTGGGTTAATTACAGTTCTTAAGATTCTCAAGACAACTGCTTTCATTAAGCTGTTTCATGGAGTACTACCACCACTGGTATTTATACTTATAATGGAAAAAAGGAGGCTTCTCTCTATGCTTAGTATAGTAAAGGGGCCTTGCTGACCCCTGCTGGCAGATACTGCAGTTGTAGAATCTGCACAAACTGGAAAGGATCTAACAGTCAAGGACAAAGGAAGAGCTACAGAAATTCCTTCCTAACCCTGAGAAGTTAACAGAATTTCTAGACTGGGGCCGGCCCGATCTTTATTAAGGAGGTGGTGGAAGGGGAGGGCGGTCCAATCACATTTCTTTTTTTCCCCCTTTATTTACATAAGTGAAATGTGATTCCTCCCCATACCCTCTGTACTCCAGATTGTCTCCCACCTCCTAAAAAAAAATGGGCAAAGATCTGAGAATCCTAAGGGCCCCTACCTGTAACTCACGAGTCCAGGTTGGCAGTCAGGCCGAGGGTCACTATCGAAGGACTATGCCATCTTAAAGATTTCACACCTGGGCGACTGGAATTTTGAAGGTCCAGCTCTTTTCCTCTGGCATGGAACAGATGTGGAGAAGAAAAAAAACAACCACACAGAGCCACTGGCAGACTCACCATTTCATCAGGAACATGAGTTCTCCACTGGAGTCTGTAGCTCCAATAATCCGCTCTGGTTCCAAACCCCGGGCAAAGCCTCGTGGCTTTTCTGACTGTAAAAACCACAGAGATGGAACAATTTTAACTATATGGGACTGTTATCCGGACTGGAGCAACTCCTGTTTCTCTGACAATGTTATCAAACCCTTTTGCCAATATTTCACCAAATCTTTGGCTCTAAGTCACAAGCCTTTTAGAATCCTTCTGAGTGATTATTCCACCAAGTTTTGAAGTGCTTGAGGTTTCCCCGTATGCAAAAAAGGACCCAAATCTCAAGCAAAATAAATGTTCACAACTGTTCTTCACCCTCAAAAGGTACCTACTTTACGGTATCGAATAGATGAAAACCTGTAATGATTAGAACACTGACAGCCGTCTCCTCACAGGAATGAATCCCCTTGCACTTATTGTTCTTGAACCTCACATGAAATAAGAGTAGATCATGTGGCTTCATGAGATTGAGCCCTCAAACATTTTTAAAGCATTAGCCTATCTAACATTCCAAAAGGACTGAGAGCCAGCTGCTGAGATCTAAGGAGCAGCAGAACAAAAGTGCTTAAATTACCTGGCTTTCAGCTGCTTTGACAGCGGCATGGATTCTAGGTGAGTAAACATTCTTACTTCGAGCCTTACCTCTTCTTTCTTCTTCTTTGGTTTGCTCTCCTCCCCCTTATCTTCCGAATCAGAATCGGCTTTGCGCTTGCCTCCCTCTGATTTATCTGTCTCGTGTGCTGTTTTCTGTGACTGCAGGAACTCAGCGATGAGGTCGGGGCAATCCAGGTTTTCTTCTGGCTCCCACGTGTTGTCCTCACTGAAACCAGAGGCACACGAGTCACACTTCCCACTCCAAGCTAGCACACTCACACTAAGGAGACACACAGGAGGACAAACGCTGGTGTCCTTGGAACAGAGGAGTTCATGATAAAATATAACTGGCTTCTGTCCAAGACCAAGAACTTGACAAAGGTGACATTTCTTGGGAGGCGGTAGGGGGCTTTGTAGTACAAATTGAAAGCTTAGAAACTTGCCTCCTTCAAAAGAAAGTTACTCTCTCTTTGCAAACTTGGATCAATGTAAAGCCACACACAAAACTGCTCATCAGAAATCAGTCTTGCACGATAGCACTTTGTACATGTAGGTCATTTTCCTAATTAAACTATAAGCCATGAAGGCCAGGCCTGAGTCACAACGTACCCGTCAGAGCACCCTGGGTCATGCACATTACCAGTCTCCGGAGAAATAGTTGGTGACCAAATGAATGGATTTTGCTGGGTCAGTGAAACTTACTCTGAGAACCCCTTCCACTTCAGGAGGTACTCCACTTTGCCCTTCACCACTCGACGGTCAAGAACTTTCTCCACCACATATTCTTCTTCCTCTTCTTCTAGCACCTCCTCCACTTTCTTCTTGTTTTGTTTCTTCCCCATAGTGCCCGCCAGCTTTCTGGTATAAAGGGTGACGCTGCTAAAAGGAAATAAAAAGGACATTAGGGTACACTCTTCTTAGGAGAATATTTGGATAAGAAAACCAGGGACCTCATAGATGATTTGAATAGTGCACGCTTGGGACTTCCCTGGTGGTCCAGTGGTAAAGAATCCGCCTTCCAATGCAGGGGACATGGGTTCGATCCCTGGTCAGGGGACTAAGATCCCACATGCCATGGGGCCACCAAGCCCATGTGCCACAACTACTGAGCTCGTGCGCCTCAGTTAGAGAGCCTGCGTGCCACAAGCTACAGAGCCCACATGCCCTGGAGCCTGAGTGCCGCAACTAGAGACAAAACCCGCACGCCAGAACTAGAAAGAAGTCTGTGCGCTGCAACGAAGAGCCTGCATGCCGCAACTAAGACCCAGTGCAGCCAAAAATAATAAAATAAATAAGAAATAAATCTTAAAATAGTGCATTCTGCTTCAATAAATGTTATGCCTATTCATCTTCAATACCCAAGAGTTTTCTATGTTCAGCTAGAAAGTTAGTTTTCTAAAACAGCCCCAACTAATCTCACAGCAAAACTTCTTTATTCTTGCATATCCACTTAAAATTTTTATACCCATTCCTCCTAAGTTAAAAAAGCTCCCAATACCCCTTCACTTATGGTATCTAAAATATTACATTAATTTGAAAAAAAAGCAATCCTCCTAAAAATAAGGTCTATACATCAAACCTATATACATATAATCCTCTGATCCATACTTTCTCCTAATTCTCTGAATGTTTTTCAATTTCATCACAGTATTGGACTTGGATTTTTACTAAGGGAAATGGCTTGTCCTATTTATTAAACATCTAGTTTAATTTTCCCTTCTGTATATGCATATATAATATAAGCAATTCTGCATTGTTAAACACAATCTCTTTTGAGTCCCCTTAAGGTTCTTTATGTAGTCTTTTCTGAATGCCACCATTAATTTATAATTCTCAAGTTTCTTGTGAACTTTTTATTCTACTTTTTATTTCTAAGGCTGAGAAGGATTAATAAAAATGCCAGAATGACCATGGAATTTTCTAAACGAATTTGGAAATAAGTGGGGGAAAAAAGGTGGGTATCACAGATAACAGAACCTGAATTTATTCTTTTGTAAAATATATCATCAGGCTGGGTAACCTCTAAGGGTTTTTCCAGTGCTAAAATTCCAGTCCCCTGTAAATCTATTTTCTTTAGTCCTTCATACAACTCTTGACTGTTGGTAAGCATAAAGCCTTATGACTACAAATGTGTCAGTAGGTGGCGCCATAAGATATCTATACAACAAAATTGATCTACAAAACTGGCTGCAATCTACAAATTGATAGATACATCAGCTGCCCAGAAGGAAATACAAAGAATCAAGAGTATGGCAGATGATCAAAGACAAGAAAGTAGTTACTACCGTTTCATGTTTGAATTTAAGGCAATGCTAATTGGGGTTTAAACTGGTTATTCCTAGCATCCTCGGGAAAAGGAGTCAGTGAAAGTAGGCTCTTCTAAATAGTTTTAAATTGGCACGTGTAGACAGAACGTATTTTAGAAAGAGTTCATCTATAGACTATATGAAATATAACAAACCTTTAATAAAAGTCGGGATCATCAATATGAATCAGTTATAGTATCTACAGATGCTTATTTAGGTTTATATTCTGAGATGTTCTCATGTCTGCATATATGAGCAATGCTGACTTACTGAAACAACAAACATTTGTTTGGCTACTAGAAAATTTTGCATTGCTGGAGACTGGACATTCAAGAGAGTAAGTAATGGTCCCTGTCTTCCTGAAACCTCATGTCTGGTAAGAAAAAAATATAGATACCTCTTCCACTAAAGGTATTCTGAACTTTTGCTGAGTGGCACACACACACACACACACACACACACAAAGTTTTCTGAGATGCTTTCAGTGCGGCCTAAGGCAACACCCAATGCCCCTGTCCACACAGTTCAAAACACACATCTGCGCTAAGACTGTTCCTCTCCATTTACATACCAAAGATTCTGCTTTCCTTCCCTCCCCAACCCATCTTTTAGTGCCATGAGTTTTCCTTTTCTTGTTACTGAACAGACTAATCAGTGTATTGAATGTCACCTTTTGCTAATTATTGGCTAGCTTCATTGCACCTCTGATTCAGAGCCTGTTGCTTCTTCCTGGAGGGAGATACTTTCAGGTTTTCAGAATTCTGATTGCCATGACAAGTGTTATTTTATAAGGAAAGGAAAAAAAAATCTAATTTTTCTTTTGGAAAATGCAGTAGTGTTTGCTCCGAAGAACAAGTGCTACTCCTTGCTTGCTTCCTTTCACTGTCAGTTGAAGGGGTGGCAAGATTCATGCATCAGTTAATGTGCAAAGAAAAATAAACTGACAATCACCTTTCAATAACAGAGGGTACCACAACTCCCTACATTAGTTTGGACTCAGAAATTGGAAGCTACTCCCTTTCTCAACAGACAGAAAGAAAACAACGGGTTACAGACAACCCCAAACCAGTAACTGTCCCCTAAGAACCCCTCTCCCAAGTAATTAAATTTAAGAAAGTAAAGGAAAGGCAGTCTTATCACTCTGGCTTCAGAATTCAGAGATATTGAAGGCTCTGTGTTATCTACATTAATAGCTACATCTGTCTTACAAAAAGAAATAACACTGAATCCTGCCCATCTGATCCTGTTACTACAAAACAAAAAGGTAGGGACAGCTTCTAGCTCATCTCTAGCTACTGCAGGCCTCCCCTCCCTTTATCATTAGCATGGCCTCAAAGAGAAAGAGTCATAGCATTAGAATATAATCCTTTAGGTTAGGTAAAGAAAACCCCCAAATAGGGAAATCTAGAGTGAGACCACTTGATTTTCATCTTTACTCACTTAAATTCGTTGTCCTAAGAGCAACTCAAATGAGAAGTGAAGAATGTAGAAAACACACTTCCATTTCTCCCTTGAGTTTTCTTAACTGGCTCATCCCAGCATTTATCTCCAGGGATTGGATTCTCTTTATATTGGAGACTCTCAGCCAGGCTTCCCAGTGTGAGTTTTTTCCTTATTTATAGGTACTTCTCTGGGGTCCTGAATAAACCATTTGTCAAAATCAGTAGAGAAGTGGATTAAATACACAACCCACTCTTCCTACAGAATCTATTGATAGCACCTTCAGACAAGCCAAGAGCTCCCTTAAATATTATGACAGGCCAATTATTTGCATATAGTTTCCAAATCGATTAAGAGAGACCACCTCTCCCTGAATATGGCAATCTCCAAATACCAGCAGTGACAACTGGAAGGAGGGCTTTCAACTGGAATTGCTTGGCAAGGATATTCAAAGTAACTCAGATCAGCCAAGTAGCACAACGGGAAAATGCCTTTAGTCAATGCTATTTGCCACTCTCCCTAAATATCCTGGCAACCAAATTATGGCATAAGAAGTGCCATAATCATTGAACAAAGGGTCAAGATATATACTAGAACATCACAAGATGTATGTACACAAGGGCGAACAGTTCTAAATTAACTCAGAAATCTTAGGGACTTCCCTGGTGGTCCAGTGGTTAAGACTCCGCGCTCTCTATGCAAGGGGGCCTGGGTTGGATACCTGGTCGGGGAGCTAAGATCCCACATACCGCAATGAATCCCATGCGCCTCAACTACTGAGCCCACGTGCCACAACTAGAGAAGCCCTTGCACTGCAACGAAGACCCAGCGCAGCCTAAATAAATAAAAAGATTAAAAAAGAATCCTTGGACAAGTCTTCTTAAGGGGGCTTCCCTGGTGGCTCAGTGGTTAAGAATCCGCCTGCCAATGCAGGGGATATGGGTTCGAGCCCTGGTCTGGGAAGATCCCACGTGCCGCGGAGCAGCTAAGCCTGTGCGCCACAACTACTGAAGCCCGCATGCCTAGAGCCCGTGCTCCGCAACGAGAAGCCACTGCAATGAGAAGCCTGCGCACCGCAACAAAGAGTAGCCCCACTCACTGCAACTAGAGGAAGCCTGCACACAGCAACAAAGACCCAACGCAGCCAAAAAAAAAAAAAAAAAAAAAAAGTCTTCTTAAGGCTCATCACGATGTTTCAGACAAAAAAACCTTAACCTAGTTAAGCTGCTACAATTTTTACCTAAATATTTACCGGGTCTGCCACATTATAAGATGCCTAGAAAAATAATACGTTAGATTTGTATTGCACTTTACAGTTTACAAAGTGCTACCATGTTATCTCATTTGATCTTTGAAACAATCCTATAAAATAAGCCATTCAGATGTTATTGACACCTCAGAGATAACACAATAAATTTACATGGAATAAATCTTCTAAGGTCACACAATTAACAAAAACTACAGCACTTCAGTAGGGACATCTCCTAGCAGGGCTGGGCTAATGGCCCTGTTGCACACACAGAACTAGGAGCTAGCTACGCACTTACAGGGGAAATTTCCCTCCAGCCTGTACGAGGAAAGGACTGAAAGGTCTGCCTTTAGTCCTCTCTACAATTTGTCATCAGTAAATAAAGAAGTGCGGATGATGATTTTCTTTCAAAAAAGACCTTGGAATATGTATAGGTGTTTAAAAACCAATGATTTTTCATTGGTTACTGGAATATGGAAGGTATACATTGTTAATTAAATCAGCAGGCAGTGACAAAGCTTTGGTTTTTAGGGCCCCAGCAGTCTTCTCAGTCTTTTATTTTTTTATTTTTATTTTTATTTTTTTTGTGGAACGCGGGCCTCTCACTGTTGCGGCCTCTCCTGTTGCGGAGCACAGGCTCCAGACGCGCAGGCTCAGCGGCCATGGCTCATGGGCCCAGCCACTGCGCGGCATGTGGGATCTTCCCGGACCGGGGCACGAACCCGCGTCCCCTGCATCGGCAGGCGGACTCTCAACCACTGCACCACCAGGGAAGCCCAACTTCTCAGTCTTTTAAATTGACAAGCGCTAGATGGTGCAGAAGTTTTGAATTTTTGTAGCCTAGCAAGTAGGCTACAGAGAACTACTGAGAAAATGCCAATTTTAAGAACCCCCAATTCTTCTATAGTGTCCCAATAAATCCAGGAATAGTGTAAATCTGAAGCAAGAGTCATGAACTCATAGTTCTTTTAAGAGAAAAAAAGAGCACAGTGCAATTCTCCTGGATACCCCCTCCACTCCTACAGTTAGGAGCTAGAAAATGGAAAGGAGGAACAATGCTACTTGCAGGCAGAGGCGGTGAAGTATCGGACGCAGGATTAGGCATTCTGGTTTTGAATACAGGTATACCTCCAGACCCCTGCAATAAAACGAGACTCACAAATTTTCTGGTTTCCCAGTGCATATAAAACTGTACACTATATTGTAGTCTACTAAGCAATAATAGCATTATGTCTAAACAGGCAATATACATACCTTAAAGAATACTGTGAAAAATGCTAACCAACATGTGAACTTTCCGCAAGCCAACCTTTTTGCTAACGAAGGGAGGGTCTTGCCCTGATGTTGATGGCTGCAGCATGGTTAGGGTGGTGCGTCCTGAACGATGGGGTGGTTGTGACAGTGTGCACTACAACACGACAACAATGAAGGTCGCCACACCGACCGACTCGTCCGTTCACGAACTGATTTCTCTGGAGCATTCATGCTGTTTGATAACCCTTTACCCACAGAACTTCTTTCAAAATTGGAGTCAGTCCTCTCAAACCCTGCTGCTGCTTTATCAAATGAGTTTGTATAATATTCTAAGTCCTTTGTTCTCATTTCAACAGCCTTCACAGCATCTCCACCAAGAGTAGATTCTGTCTCAAGAAACCACGTTTTTGGCTCAACCATAAGAAGCAACTCACCTGTTGAAGTTTTATTATGAGATTGCAGCAATTCAGTCACTCTTCAGACTGCACTTTTAATTCTAGTTCTCTTGCTATTTCCACCACTTGTCTACTTCCTTCACTGAAGTCTTGAACCCCTCAAAGTCATCCATGAGGGCTGGGAATTAACTTCTTCCAAACTCCTGTTAGTGTTGATATTTTGACCTCTTCTGATGAATCACAAATGTTCTTAATGGCATCTAGAATGGTGAGTCCTTTCCAGCAGGTTTTCAATTTACTTTGCCCAGATCCATCAGAGGAATCACTATCTATGGCAGCTACAGCCTTACAAAATGTATTTCTTAAATAATGAGACTTGAAAGTCAAAATGACTCCTTGATCCACGGGCTGCAGAATGATGCTGTGTTTGCAGGCATGAAAACAACATTAACCTTGTACATCTCCATCAGAGCTCTTGGTGACCAACTGTTGTCAATGAGCAGTAATATTTTGAAAGGAATCTTTTTTTCTAAGCAGTAGGTCTCAACAGTGGGCATAAAATAATATAACTTTATTGTGTGCAGCAGCCCTTTTCACACCAAGTATTCGTTTTTCCATGTGAAGTAAGTTAAGATTTAAAATGATACAGTTATTGTCAAGGAGATGCATTGGGCAATAGAAAAAGCTGAAGAGAGTTTCTGTCGGAAACTGGAAGACAGAACAGTCTGGAAAAAAAGGACCACACGTTGCTAAGACCAAAAAAGGAGCTTGGAGACCATGCTGTAAACCATGTTGTCAACAGATGTGCTGTCATCCAGGCTTTGTTGTTCCATTTACAGAACACAGTCAGAGTAGATTTAGTAGATTTTAAGGGCCCTAAGATTTCTGGAATGGTAAATGAGTAGTGGCTTCAACTTAAAGTCACCAGCTGCATTAGCCCCTAACAAAAGAGTCAGCCTGTCCCTTGAAGCCAGGCATTGACTTCTCCTCTCTAGCTATGACAAAGTCCTAGATGGCATCTTCTTCCAATAGAAAGCTGTTTCGTCTACACTAAAAATCTGTCGTTTACTGTAGCCAACTTCATTAATTATTTTAGCTAGATCTTCTGGATAACTTGCTGTAGCTTCTACGTCAGCACTTGTTGCTTCACTTTGCACTTTTATGTTATGGAGATGGCTTCCCTCCTTAAATCTTATGAACCAACCTCTGCTGGCTTCAAACTTTTCTGCAGCTACCTTATCTCTTTAGGCTTTCATAGAACTGAAGAGAGTTAGGGCCTTCTCTGGATTAGACTTTGCCTTAAGGGAACGTTATGACCGGTTTAATCTTCTATCCAGGCCATTAAAACTTTCTACATATGAGCAAGAAGGCTGTTTTGTTTTCTTATCACTTATGTGTTCACCAGAGTAACACTTTTAATTTCCTTTAAAAACTTTTCCTTTGCATTCATAACTTAGCTAAGCAGTACCTACCTTTTGGCCTATCTCGGTTTTCAACATGCCTTCCTCATTAAACTTAATCGTTTCTAGATTCTGATTAAAGTGAGAGACACAACTTTTCCTTTCACTTGAACACTTAGAGGCCATTGCAGTGTTATTAAATGGCCTAATTTCAATATTCGTTATATCTCAAGGAATAGGGAGGCCTGAGGAAAGGGAGAGAAACTGGGGAACAGCTGGCAGATTTTCGCCATCTTACGTGGGCATGGTTTGTGGCACCCAAAAACAATTACAATAGTAATATCAAAGATCACTGATCACAGATCACTATAACAAATATAAGAGTAATGAAAAAGTCTGAAGTATTGCAAGAATTACCAAAGCGTGATACAGAGACATAAAGTGAGCAGATGTTGTTGGAAAAATGGCACTGATAGACTTACTCAACACAGGGTTGCCACAAACCTTCAATTTGTAAAAAATGCAGTATCTTCAAATAAAGTGAAGTGTAATAAAACAAGGTATGCCCGTGGTTGGTCCTAGTGAAAGGATATGAGAAGGATCTGAGAAGACAATGTGAGCATAGCTCCTGCTTGCCACCACATACGTGAATTATAAAGGGCTACCCCAGAACTTCCATACGGATTTCTTGCCAGCTTGTAAGGTCAAATTCCAGACGTTGAGGACAAGGTAACAGCTACAGCCCTCTGAAACAAACCAGTAGGCCTTTTTAGGTAAACACTAAGGTGAAACATTTAGAATGCTGGTCTGGTGAGATGACCATCTGTACTAAGAAAGAATTCACAGGAAAGCAGACCTTGAGTAGAGAACTTTCACCTACATGAGAATAAGAATCACCTATGGAGTTTATAAATACAGATGCCCAGATCCAGTGA
Source organism: Mesoplodon bidens (assembly GCF_964165515.1). Classification (NCBI taxonomy): domain Eukaryota; kingdom Metazoa; phylum Chordata; class Mammalia; order Artiodactyla; family Ziphiidae; genus Mesoplodon; species Mesoplodon bidens. Next base: position 54,370,656 of record NC_138179.1, read on the forward strand.
ATCAGAGTGTAGGGTGTGTGTATGTGCATTATTTAAAAAAATATTTTGTTTTTCTAATTGTAATATAATACATGTATTCACATTCAACTAAGGAATCAAAGTTCCCTGGCTCAAAACCTGTCAAAGCTGTTCTTCTATATGTAAACTGACCCAGATGTACATATGTGAAAATAGGTATTATAGTTCTATAATTTGCCTTTCAATATAATGTAATGCATCTCTGACATTGTTCCATAAAGGTCTCCATTCTTAAGCTGCATAGTATTCCATCTTGTATGGACACACCATACTCTAACCACCCACCTAATGATGAAAATTTGGGTTGTTTCCAATTTTTTATTATTGCAAACACTGTTGCTTTGACCATGGCACCTGCATCATTAAAAGCTCCTCAGGCGATCTGATGCACTCCTTGGATATAAGCCATTGCTGTAAGAGGATTGGCAGAAACTACACTCCTCAGGTGAAATCACACACATTATTGCAGACATAAATCAATTCTCATAGTTAGCTAAAAGGTAGGTGAACATTTTACTTTCTCCATAAAATTTAGAATAAGGCTGAACAGTAATAACTGATGTTCCTGAAAACAAAACCTCTACATCACATTCAACATCATTCACTCTAGACCTTTTTTGTACTAGCAGTGAAACTGGAAGAGCGCTGCCTGAAGGGTCCTCACAGTTCCTTTCACCAGAAGAAAGCTAGTATGAGCACCAGAAGCATGGTATCTTTGCTGTCCTTGACCTCTCAAAACTTTATGCTTACAGGTAGTTATATATATTTACTGCATAACCCAGTTTTCTCATCTGTAAAATTGGTGTAACAACTCTCATGGAATTCCTTTGAGGTGAGCTTTTATGACCTTCTGGCATTCATTATCTATTTACATATTTGCATATATGTCCTACTTCATTAGATTATTTAGTGCTTTAGGCGTAAGGATAACTCTCTGAAATCCAGTGCATTAGGAACTCTGAGAAAATACCATTTTTGTTCTATGTATATGGCTGAAATTCATGGCTAGGTTTTTCTTTATTTTCTTTTAAAAATTTATTTTGGCTGTGTTGGGTCTTCATTGCTGCGCACAGACTTTCTCTAGTTGTGGCAAGCGGGGGCTACTCTTCCTTGCGGTGCGTGGGCTTCTCATTGCGGTGGCTTCTCTTGTTGTGGGGCACGGGCTCTAGGCGCACAGGCTTCAGTAGTTGCAGCACGCAGGCTTAGTAGTTGCGGCATGTGGGCCCTAGAGCGCGCAGGCTCTAGAGCGCAGGCTCAGTAGTTGTGGAGCACGGGCGTAGTTGCTTCGTGGCATGTGGGATCTTCCCGGACCAGGGATCGAACCCGTGTCCCCTGCATTGGCAAGCAGATTCTTAACCACTGTGCCACCAGGGAAGTCCCCTGGCTAGGTTTTTCAAAACAGCAGAGCAGCTCCAGAACACACTCAAGAAGGACCCAGGTCTGACTGGTATGAATGACCAATAATTATAAAACAGAAACCAAGATCTCATTTCTGGAAGACTGAGATAGAAGAGCTGCCAGAAACAGAGAAATCACATTTCATATACCTAAAGTGTAGGAATTTCTTATGTTCTTCCTTTTATCTCACCCAGGCAGCAAAACAAAGTAAGAAAGCCCTTGTAGTAAATGGCAAAAGGAATCTATGTTCCTATGAAGACAGATAAGATAGGTGAGAAAAAGGAAGTAAATTCTGGACACAAACAATGGAAAATTTCAACAGAATTATTTGCAAAAGGAATTTTAAGATATCTGAAGGGGCTTCCCTGGTGGCGCAGTGGTTGAGAGTCCGCCTGCCGATGCAGGGGACACGGGTTCGTGCCCCGGTCCGGGAGGATCCCACGTGCTGCGGAGTGGCTGGGCCTGTGAGCCACGGCTGCTGGGCCTGCGTGTCCGGAGCCTGTGCTCCGCAACGGGAGAGGCCGCAACGGTGAGAGGCCCATGTACCGAAAAGGAAAAAGATATCTGAAGAACTACATAAATACCAAAGGTCAGTTTTAATGATTCATACAGTAAAGTTCTATAACAAACTTCAGAGGCTGTGATTTCAGGCTCTGATTTTACAGATATACTTTTAAAAAAGGCCAATCACCCAATTAAATGAATGGTCTTTCTAAGAATTCATATAGCCTTTACTGAGTTCCAGACAAAATTATGACATTCTTGATTTCTCCCCACTCAAACTCCATATCCAGTGTCTTACTATATCCTGTTGATTTTATATCTTAAATATCTTTTAATTTATACATTTGTCTAGTCCCACTACTATCATCCTATTCCAAGCAACCACCATCTCTTGCCTGAATAACTCCCAACCCAATTCATTCTCAATACTAGCCACTGATGTAAAAATGCAGACCTCTTCATACCATTATCCATGGGCATTTGAGCTGAAGACCCCTGCACCTAACCCCATCAATCACAATTACCTTGCCCTTTGCTCCATTCTTCACTTGACCAATTCCCTTAGCTAAAAAAATGTCATCATCAGAAGCTTCCCTGAAGCCCCAGACTAGGTTTAGGTTAACTCTTCCTGTGAACATGCTCCTACAGTATTCATTCATTTAACAATTATCTATTGGGTGCCTATTATGTGTGAGACACTAGACAAATAGGGTGAACAAGACAGACAAAAATCCCTGGTCTCTTAGAGTTTATATTCTAATGTGGACAAATGAGTCAGCATGAGTGGGACTGTATGCATGCATGCATGCGTGTGCAGAGTAGGGCACAGACAAGAAGCAAGAAAACATTAGTGATAAATGCTATAAAGAGAATATCTTCAGATTAAGTAACATTTAAACAGAGACCCAAATGACAAGGAGACAACTCGGCAAAATCAGAAAAACATACCAAATTTAAAGAATAGTGGGTTCAAAGTCCTAGGGTGAGAAGAGCTTGCTATATCTGAAGAACAGAAGTGTGGCCAGGTAGAAAGAGCTATATTGAGGGAGCAGCAGACAAGGACCAGATGATAATTACCGTGCATTTCACTCCCCACTTCATTCCTTCATCTAGCTCCTTTTTCCATTCCTTGTTTTCCTTACCCATCTTTTGCCTCTAGCTTAGGTTTAACACCTAGTCAGTTAATGGCTATAAAAATTTATAACTACAGCTCTACTAGCTCTTAATACCATCTATTAAAAAACCAGGGCCTCCCTGGTGGCGCAGTGGTTGAGAGTCCGCCTGCCGATGCAGGGGATGCGGGTTCGTGCCCCGGTCTGGGAGGATCCCATATGCCGCGGAGCGGCTGGGCCCGTGAGCCATGGCCGCTGGGCCTGCGCGTCCGGAGCCTGTGCTCCGCAGCGGGAGAGGCCACAACAGTGAGAGGCCCGCATACCGCAAAAAGAAAAAAAAAAAAAAAAAAAAAAAAACCAAATCAAATCAATAAGGATTTACTAAGAGCTTGGGTGGAATAAAGGGTGACCAAATTCATCCCAGCTAAAGCACTGAAAGCTTCTGAAAGTTCCACATAGCAAGATGTGGAACCCCCTCAGACCCAGGCAAATGGAACTGTTTGGCCAGGCTAGCAGCATATGCAGACTCACAGGAAATACAGGCTTTTGAAAATCCCACAAGGACTAGTAATAACAAAATAACTTTTATTGAATACTTAACACTTAATGCATAGAAAGGCACTTAATTCAATGCTCACGACATCTCTATTAAGCCCATTTCACAAACGAGGAAACTAAGGCTTACCAAAGCAAAGAAAAATTCCCCAAGTCCCCCCCTCAAGGGTAAGACACAGAGCCAGGACTGTACGATTAAAAACATGCCAAAAAGGTACAAATGCAATTGAAGTTCATTTCAGTAGAAGAAATGACAGGAGTATGCAGTAATTAGCAAAAGAAATGTAAGCAAGAAGAAGTAGCCACCAAAGCACTGCTGGGGCTTGGAAGAATAAATGGCTAGGGTGATTAGAAAGGTTTTGAAAAGCTGGGATTGAGGCAAGGTTCCAATAGCATTTGAAAAACTGGACTGGAGGGAGGCGATTTAGCCCAAGGAACTATTGTTAACAAAAGCAACCGAGGTAGACAGTGTGTAAACCAGTTTGGGTGGGAGTACACTGAATAGGAAAGTGGCAGGTAACTGCTAAAAAATTTTCTACAAAGTCTCCTCCTCCTTCCTTAAAAGAAAGGTCAAACTCCACAATGTACATCTAACACCCTTTAGATCCAACCATTCCATACTCCTACTTCTCTCACAAAACCTATTCTCCTGTCAAAACAGAAAAGTACAACCTGAACATATCCTGCACATTTCCTCCAGGCATGGATTTGCTCATTATTAAGAAGTGTGCTCCTGTCCAAGACTAGTAGTCAAAATCCTACCCCTCCTTCAAGAGCTAGCTCAAATGCTACTTCTTCCATGATGCTTACCCAACTTAGCTAAATATTATTTCTCTTTTTCTTGTGGTTCCCAAAGCATTTTGTTTCTATTTTTACTCAGACACTCAAAGGTAGGTCTGGACCCAGTGTAAGGTGTTGAACCCTATATGGGCAATAAGAATGGATGTCTCAGGTTCAGATAACCAGGGAACAGAAGCCCAAAGCTGTCAGCTTTCTAGGGAATGATGAGCAAATAAACTGGATCTGCAAAGAAGGAAGTATCCTTGCTGAGCATTAGCAGCTACATACCAGTCATCAAAAGGCAGGTGAAGGCATGTGTAGTATATTCAGTTTGCAGTCCTCCTAACTCATGTTTCTAAACTGCTTTTAGTTTGTTAGCTGTGGCTGTTTGTGAGGCAAATGCTTTCCAGATGGAAAACTTTACTGAGCAGAAAACAAGAACTTGTGCCACATACTGGGTGGGCAGGAGTTTCATTTTTAAAGAAATCCCTGTCCTCGAATTCCAGGATCTAGGACTAGAATACCAGTGTGTGAATAAAATTAGAATTTTATCTGAGACGTGTCCAGAAGTTTGGCTAACTCCTTTTCATGGTGCTGATAGAAATGAAACTATAGATATAGCTTGGGTTTAGAGACCATAGGGATCTGTAAATATTAGTAGAACACAGTGATACCTGAAGCAAATATTTTCGTTTAAAAAGAAATAAAAGTGATTAGAAAGCAAGACCAGAATAAGAGCAGAGACCAAAGGATTCACAGACAACAAAACAAAACCAGAGTACTGACACTAACTTCTCAAATACCATAGTTCTGTTAGGCCCTCAATGTGTTTGCTATTATTAAACAAAGGCACAATTTCACAGGCAAATTAGGCTGCCCCCTTTTGGTCAGTAAATCATAAAAGCTTAAAAGGCAGGAAAGATTTAACAAGTTCTTCAAATACTTACAGGATCAGAATTTGTCCTCATTCAAACAACTTCTCCAATTAACCGTGGAAAGGCTACTCAATTTTTCAGCAGACATCGCCATTGAGAAATACTTATTAACTCTATACAAAGGACACAAATGATTTTTCAAGATACTTATATAACAGAAAATATTCAAAGTACTATATAGCTTGCTGTTGAAACCCAGAACCCCAGAACCTGGGTCCTCTCCTAGTACTTGCCTAAGGTATTTAAAACTGCCACTTGCACAATCTGCATACCTTTTCTGTATTTAATACCAGGGTGAGTATATTAAAAACACAGGCTAAGACAAGCATGCCAAGGGCAACAGTTTTACTCTGCCTAATGTCATAGAACAAAAACAGGCAAATTGATTACATAAATGCACATTAGGCCATTCTACTAATAGGGGATTCTCAGAAAAGATCTCAAAGCCCTACCCATTCATTCAATAATATGAATGGTCAACTATGTGTCAGACACTTGAATGAACAAGAGGCATGGCCCCATCTTATATAGGCCATAAACTAGCCATTAGCCTCTTATTCCAAAAACTCTTCAGCGAAATAACCTATGATGCAAAAAAGCCATCAAATCTAATGCAAAATCTGTTATACCATGAGAGAGAGTATATGAAAAAGGAAGATTTCAATGGATAAACTACTAGAAAATGACAAAAATTCATCAAGTCTCTTTAAGTGGTGTGAATTCAAAAAGAAACATTTTCCTAGTCTCTAAAATGGGCACCAGAAGATATAATGGTTGCTTCCTTTCTTTAGATGATTATAAAAATATCAGTATCCTGTAGTCAAAATGCAGAAGGATAGGGTACCCTTACTTGGTCTCCTTTAATCAAGAAGCTAGAAACACCAAGCTACACAATATTTACATTTTTAGTGAAAAACAATTTAGGTTACAGCAGCCAATGAAGAAAATGGCACCAGAGGGAAAATTGGAAATGACTGAAGATTCTGAACTGCCTTGAAGCTTTATTAAGGTGTGGCCGATTCCAACACTGTGCACTTCAGTCGTATCACTTTCCATGTAAATATCTGTAAGCACCTTGGAACACTGGCACTAATTTCCCAATTGTATTCCTGCATCCATTCCAAAACCCTGGACCTTTAGAACTATTCCAAAATGGCGACCTGATTCTTAACACATTTGGGGAGGACAGTTTACCCCTGGCCATAGGTTCTAGTGTAACTGATCTTTTTGTAAATTCCACCTCAATTGAGCTCAACCAATACATGTCTGAATATAGCAACAATCCATGAAAAATCTTCATCTGAAGTTTTGGAAAAGGGGTAAAGTACTTACTGCTCCCTTCGCATTCAAATTTTCCAGCAAGGACAAGCTGGCTAAAACACTTAAGAGCCCAAGGGAAAAAACCCCTCACAATCTCATGAACTTTTCCACTTTCTCTCTCAACCTCCCACACCGTCTCATAATCTCTAAGTTAACTTCATTCCTGAAATATGAACTCATCTACACATTTCTACAATTTCACCGCAGTGAAATTGTGACCAGCAACAATCTCAGATAGAAACTTATGGAACTAATTATGAATCAAAGCAAGAGCTGCACTTGGACTTTTTAACTCCCTAAAGGAATCAAGGAGTGAAGGTAGTAGAAAACCTGGAAAAGGGAAAAAAGTGTGTTCCATCTTTTCTTCACACATTATTCTTACTGCCGACCAACAAGGAAGCAAGGGGTGGCCAGTTTCCCCCTTTTCTTCTTCACACATCACAGAAAATGCTCTCGGGACCTCCGCCCCACTTGCCCTGACAGCTTCTCCCCGCCCTCACCCCGCCCCCCAACCCGAGCCAAGCCAGGCAAATACTATCCCTCCTTCTAGCCCCTTCCTCGATTTATTCAACAGATCTCTTCCCCCAGTAGCACACTTTGAGCCGCCCGGCCCACCCTTACAATTTCCTCGAAGTTACCGTTCCCCAGCCCTGCAAGAGGAATTCCTCTGGCAGCCCCGGCTGGACCCACTATTCTCAGGTTACGTTTCTAAACCTCGGGTCTCGCAGTCGTCAACGCTCCCTACGCTTGTCCAAGCATCCAGGCTGCCCCGTCCGTCCCCTTCCCCATTTACCCAGTGTTTTCTCTCCAGCCCAATCCCGCAGCCGCCCACCCAACCCAAGGAGCATTGTCTTGGTCCACCCAGGCCCGAAGAGCGACCCGCAAGTGCTCGGCCCACTCAGAATCGCTTCAATTTCTGGCTCAGGAGACGCCGCCCCGCCCTCTCCATCCTTCTCGCGCCAGTCGTCCTACTCACTGCGCCCGGCGGAGGGTTCGGCGCGGGAAGGGCGCGGGGTTCGGACGCGCTCCCCGCTCCCGACCGCCGCCGCGAGCGCGCGGCCCCTAATCCAGGGCTCCCGCCGCCGCCGCCGCCGCCGCCGCCGCCGCCGCGCGCCTCCCCCCCGCTTCCCCGCCTCTAGCGGGCTCTTCACCTCAGAGCAGCGCCCACGAGCCCGAGAGGAATCGGTGCCGCGCTACTGACGCGTCTTGTCGGGCCGGCCAGGGGAGTGGCGACCAGAAAAGCAACAAGCCGGTTGACCGCGGTTGAGCCCCTCACTGAAGCGGCGTACCGCAGGCCCCGGCCAGCGGCCCTCCCCTCAGCCGAACAAAAGAGCCTCGCACTCTGCGCTGCCCGCCGCCCGCATCACGCAGGCGCGACGTCCCGCCGCACAGCGCTATGGGACTCGGAGTCCGTCCCAGACTACAAGACCCGGAGTGCTGCGCGCATTCCACGGCGCCACGCACAGTTTGCGAGGGTTTGGAGTTTTACTTAGTTCTTCAATAGCTAGTGCCGCCGAAGCGACTGCAGTTTAGAAAGCTGCAACCTCGAAAATTAAAACTTGTGGTTTTACAAGCGAGTCTGATGCTTGGTCTAAAGTATCAGCCACTTCTGGACAGTAGTTCACATCCTTGAAAATTTTGAATCTTATAACAGGTTTCTCGCCAGGTCTCTGTGAGGCTCCTACGCCTCGGCGTTGAGATTACAGTACTTCCCTTTCGAGGCCTTCGCTGACCCCTTAGGCTAGGTTAGGTCCGCCTGGTAGGTGTCATCATAGTATCTCATTGGCTGCACCAAAGGGTGGCTTTAGTGCCAAAACCCCCATTATTCATGAACACCCCTCCCTCACCCAGCCTCCCCACAGAAATAGGCAAAAAAACATGTTTCTTATTCTTTGAGACAAGTGTTTTAGTTCTTCTAATATCAACTAGATTGCTGTCCCCAAACCCGCTCACGTGGGAATTCGGTCTCAGCGTAATATTCACCCCACTTTATTGTCATGTCTGTCTTCTCTCTTGGACTCAAAACACCACTCCAGTAAGGGCAGAAACCTTGGCCCAGTACAGCCCCTAGCATACAGTAGTCAATCTCTAGCATACAGCAATCAATCAACATTTGTTAACTAAATGATTAAATGAATTAATATGTTCTTCTACCTGACAGAAAATGTAGGTGATCAAGATTTCCTTCGTCTCTTTTTTTCACATAATATTTGTGGGGTTTTTCGATCTCCCCCCTTACTCTACTTTTCCTTATCCAATCAGGAACTAAACAGAACTTCTACCACCAAGGTGACGTTTTCCCCCTTACCTGGAATTCAAACATCCTCCTAATCAGAGGGAAAGGAAAAAGGCAACTAGTCTACTACACTCCACCCCAGAATGCAGGAGTCTGCATTTATATAACAGTTTTGCTGAGCCAGGTACTGTGCAGGATTCTGGAGAATTGCCATGAAAGAAACCCAGCCCAGCAATATCATAAAACAGTTTTGCTAAAAGAGCTGTGAGAGCAGAGAAGAGGGCAGCTCTTCCTGAGACATTTTTGGGTTGGGTGTCCATGAAGAGGCAAAAATTCATCTATTCATTCCCTCCTGAAGTGCCCTATTCTGTTTTTAATAATTTTAATGATGAGAAACTTAGTTGTAATACTATTAGCTACTAGCTAGGAATTTTCTTAAGTCCTTGATTAATGTTATTTAATCCTGACATCAACCCCGGGAGGTGGAATTGCTATTTCCATTTTGCAGAAAAGTCTCAGAGGCCGTGTAACCTGTCCAATGGCATTAAGCAAGAAAGTGTTGGAATCAAGATTTGATGTTATTTCTAACTCCAAAACCATATTTCTGCCTGCATAAAATGCTGTTATCCCCAATTCCTCATACTGAGCTGAATTCTGCTTCCCCATGTAAATGCCACCTATTTCCTTACTTCTGGCTTCTGCAGCAGCACACAGTTCTCTTCTGTTAACCTAATTCCTCTTTCATATTGTACTTCTAGTATTGAAATTCCGCCTTCATGTTCCTTAAGGTCTCTCTTTTCTAAGCTAAATGTCACCATTTTTTTTTTTTTTTTTTTTTTTTTTTGCGCTACACGGGCCTCTCACTGTTGCGGCCTCTCCCGTTGCGGAGCACAGGCTCCGGACGCGCAGGCCCAGCGGCCATGGCTCACGGGCCCAACCGCTCCGCAGCATGTGGGATCCTCCCGGACCGGGACACGAACCCGTGTCCCCTGCATCGGCAGGCGGACTCTCAACCACTGCGCCACCAGGGAAGCCCCCGTCACCATTTTCTTAAACTGTATATCATAGGACAACAGTTTCAGATCTAGCACATCTAGTTTGTTAAGTTCTGCCTCTTATAAGCATATTTCAAAGTAGAGGGAGCCATCATGGCCCTGGCGCTCTACATCATTCTTGAATTAAGGGAGTCAAAGGTCACCTTCTCTTTTTAGGTAGCAGAGCGCCACCAGTTTATGCTAATCTGCAATCAACTAAGAGCTCTCTTGTTAATCATCTGTTCTGGAATCCTGCCAGGGATGGATGTCAAACTCTCAAGCCTCCAAGTTTCTGCATTAACAAAATCTTTTTTGAAAGTCTTTTGGGATTAAATGGATTTAGTTCTTTTCTCTTCCCATAAGAATGATGACATTTCAAACTATTCAGACCTTCAGGGTTTCTTCTCTTTCTAAGGGTAATGGCAACTCAGTCGTAATGATCTTGCTCAAGACAACACTCGAAGTGACATTGCTCATGCCAACAGGAAATATGTCTGTCATATGAAGTTTCAAAAATCACAGGAATGGGGGGAAAGGAGGAAGTGTGATGTTGCAAAAAAGAACAAGGACTTGGTATCAGGCTGAACTGGATTCAATTCTGTCTCTATTATTTGCCTGCTGTGTAACTTTGGACAAGCCGCTTAACTTCTTGAGCCTCAGCAGCTTCCATGAAAATCTAAAATATGAAAGTATTATTTAAGACCTAACATGCAGCATTTCTGCAGGATTAACAGTAATGTGTAAAGGGAATGGCACATAGCTGGCCCTCAGTACACAGTAGTTATTTTAAGTACAGTAGATAGCTGCTTCTGAAATGTGATTTAAGGAGTGGAGGAAGTACAGGACTTTTAAAATATTTTCCTCTGCACTGTCTGAAATTCTTTAATTTTTTCCACAATTTAAAAAATTATGGTAAAATATGTAAAACATTTAAAAAAGTTAGATACATTCATAATGTTGTGTAACCATTGCCACCATACATCTCCATAACTTTTTTCATCGTGTAAAACTGAAACTATAAGGCTTCCCTGGTGGTGCAGTGGTTGAGAGTCCGCCTGCCGATGCAGGGGACACGGGTTCGTGCCCCGGTCCGGGAAGATCCCACATGCCACGGAGAGGCTGAGCCCATGAGCCATGGCCACTGAGCCTGTGCGTCCGGAGCCTGTGCTCCGCAACGGGAGAGGCCACAACAGTGAGAGGCCCGCATACTGCAAAAAAAACACCAAAACTGAAACTATACCCATTAAACAATAACTCCCCATTCCTCCCTTCCTCCAGGCCCTGGCAATCACTATTCTGTGTTCTGTCTCATGATTTTGACTACTGTAAGTACTCATATAAATGGAATCATACAGTATTTGTCTTTTTGTGACTGGCTTATTTCATAAGCATAACGTTCTCAAGATTCATATGGACATATAGTATAGCATACGTCAAAATTTCCTCCTTTTTAAGGCTGAAGAATGTCCCATTTTTTAAAAAAATAAATTTATTTATTTTATTTTTGGCTGCGTTGGGTCTTCGTTGCATCTTTGTTGCTGTACATGGGCTGTCTCTAGTTGCGGCGAGTGGGGCTGTTCTTTGTTGCGGTGCACGGGCTTCTCATTGCAGTGCCTTTTCTTGTGGAGCACGGGCTCTAGGCACGCGGGCTTCAGTAGTTGTGGCTCGTGGGCTCTAGAGCACAGGCTCAGTAGTTGTGGCGCACGGGCTTAGTTGCTCCGCGGCATGTGGGATCTTCCCGGACCAGGGCTTGAACCCGTGTCCCCTGCATTGGCAGGAGGATTCTTAACCACTGTGCCACCAGGGAAGGGAAGCCCCCACCATTTGTATATATCAAATTTTGCTTATCCATTCATCTGTTGTTAGGCACTTGGGTTGCTTCCAGGTTTTAGGTAAACATGGGTGTACAAATATCTCTTCCAGACCCTGCTTTCAATTACTTTGGTTATACACCCAGAAGTGCAATTGCTGGATCATTGGTAATTCTATTTTTAATTCTTTGAGGAAATCCATACTGTTTTCCAGTGGCTGCACCATTTTACATTCCCACCAACTGTGCACAACAGCTCCAATTTCTCCATACCCTCACACGTTTGTTGTCTTGTTTTTTGTTTTGTTTGATAGCAGCCATCCTAATGGGTATAAGATTCTTTGTTTCATTTTGACTACTACTTGAAATTCTATTGTTAAAGATTTTTATTCATTTGGGGTTAACAAGCATTCTCTTTTAAAAGGCAAATATACTTAAGAGCGATCTGTCTCTCTTACCTCCCCTGGTCAGTCTGATTCTCATGTGACTTCCAGGTAGTAACTGGACTCTAATTACCTATACTTATCAAATCATGCACCCATAGCCCTGACACTGATTGGTTTTTCTCACGTGAAGGGATCACTGCTTGGAGTGCTGTGCTTTGCTAGCATTTCAAGTGCAACAAAGATGGGCCCCATTATCAAGTATTAGAAATTAATGTGGAAACAATGAGCCAGAGGTGGGGCACTGCCTATTTGTGAAACCTATATTTCATTAAAGTTATCTAATGAATTTATTTGAAAACACTTATTGAGTCAAGCTCCAGCAGATCAGGGTATTTTCCTATTTGGCTCACTGCTTTACTTTTAATGCCTAAAATAGTGCCTAGACCATAGAAAGGGCTCAATAAATGTTTGTTGAATGAGTGGATACGTTCTACAGATATATTCTGTGGTTCTCCAAGTATAGTCCACACACTCTGGGAGTGCCTAAGATGGTTTCAGGGAGTCTGCATGGTCAAAACTATTTTCATAATGATATTGACATTATTTGCTCTTTTTCATTGTGTTGGTATTTTCACTGATTGTGTAAAAGTGGATGAAACTGCTGGCGTATTAGGATGAATCAAGGCAGTGTGGCACCAACTTGTACTATACTTGTATTCTTTTTTAATTAATTAATTTATTTTTGGCTGTGTTGGGTCTTCATTGCTGCACGGGCTTTCTCTAGTTGTGGTGAGCAGGGGCTACTCTTCGTTGCGGTGCGCGGGCTTCTCACTGCAGTGACTTCTCTTGTTGCAGAGCACAGGCTCTAGGCGCGTGGGCTTCAGTAGTTGCAGCACGCGGGCTCAGTAGTTGTGGCTCGCGGGATCTAGAATGCAGGCTTTTAGTAGTTGGGGTGCACGGGCTTAGTTGCTCTGTGGTATGTGGGATCTTCCGGGACCATGGCTCGAACCTGTGTCCCCTGTGTTAGCAGGCAGATTTTTAACAACTGTGCCACCAGGGAAGTCCCTATACTTGTATTTTTCACTGCCACACCTAGGCAGTAAAAGAATTAAGAAGCCACTTTCACTTAAGACTATCCTTTTTAAAAAAAATTAATTGATTAATTAATTTGGTTGTGCCAGGTTTTAGATGTGGCAGGCAGGCTCCTTAGTTGCAGCACATGGGCACCTTAGTTGTGGCAGGCAGTCTCCTTAGTTGTGGCATGCAAACTCTTAGTTGCGGCATGCATGTGGGATCTAATTCCCTGACCAGGGATCGAACCCAGGGCCCCTGCATTGGGAGCGCAGAGTCTTATCCACTGCACCACCAGGGAAGGCCCACTTAAGACTATCCTTGATGAAGCAGTACAAATGATTAATTTTATGAAATCTCTCTCCTAGAGTATGTGTCTTTTTAATGTTCTGTATGATGAAATGTGACATGTACCTAAAGCACTTCTGCGAATTACTGAAGTACACAGTTGTGCAATTGTCTGAGATGTGTGAATTGAACTAGCTGCTTTTTTTCATAGAATACCATTTTTGGGGAAAGAATGACAAAAACTATGGTTATTCGACTTGGGTATTTGAGTGAAATGAAACTACCACTTTAAGGAAAAGAAAGTATTTCTGCCAATGATAAAACTTGAGATTTCAAGAAAAAATTATAATTTTGGACTATGTGCTGAAGGGGAGAATATGCCACCCCTAAACATGGTACTTTGGCATGTGCATTATTTCGAGCTGAAGGCAGTAACACCCAGCAGACTTAGGAAAAACTTTTACCTGTCCCTGACTACCTAATAGAATTTAGATACAGGGTCTGTATCAGAAAAAGAGCTACGACCAGAGATAACTTTTTTTTTTTTTTTTTTTTTGCGGTACGCGGGCCTCTCACTGCTGTGGCCTCTCCCGTTGCAGAGCACAGGCTCCGGACGTGCAGGCTCAGCGGCCACGGCTCACGGGCTTAGCTGCTCCGCGGCATGTGGGATCTTCCCGGACCGGGGCACGAACCCGCGTCCCCTGCATCGGCAGGCAGACTCTCAACCACTGGGCCACCAGGGAAGCCCCAGAGATAACTTTTTTATCTGAAAGACTTATCAGCATGGCTGGGCAAACTTCTAATTACCAAACATCTGCTCTTCTTCTAGTCCTGTGAATTGCCCTCCCCCTTTTGAAGCCCCAGGCCCATATCCCAGTCTTCAGCTCAGGATGGCATATAAGTCTCAACTGCCTAACTTGCCCTTGGGTCTCATTTTTATGGAGCTCCCCTAAGTTTGAAATTGTATTTTCTCCTGTTAATTTATCTTACTTCAATTTAATTAGCAGACCAGCTAAAGAACCTAGAAAAGAAGGGGAAACTTTTCTGATCCTACAGGAAAATGTGGTATCCACCAGTGAGTTTGACGGTTTCACAAGAGGGATGAGATCAGTGATGATTTTAATAAATGTGATTTTTTTTTTTTTTTTTTTTTTTTCGGTATGTGGGCCTCTCACTGTTGTGGCCTCTCCCGTTGCGGAGCACAGGCTCCGGATGCACAGGCTCAGCAGCCATGGCTCATGGGCCCAGCCGCTCCGCGGCATGTGGGATCCTCCCGGACTGGGGCACGAACCCGTGTCCCCTGCATCGGCAGGCAGACTCTCAACCACTGCGCCACCAGGGAAGCCCATAAATGTGATTTTTAAAATACTGAATACGGACTTCCCTGGTGGTCCAGTGGCTAAGACTCCATGCTCCCAATGCAGGGGGCCAGGGCTCGATCCCTGGTCGGGGAAATAGATCCCGCATGCCGCAACTAAAGATCCCCCACGCCGCAACGCAAGATCCTCCATGCCGCAACTAAGACCCGACGCAGCCAGATAAATAAATAAATATTTTTTTTAAAAGAATCTACCATTTCTTGAGTTTTGCTAGTATCAAATAAGAGTATCCAGAGGCCCTGCTTGGGTCAGCACTGAGCTGCTTTAAAGCGGCTCAAGCAGCTCTCGCAGCTCTGGCCGTCAAAACGCACTCTGGCCCGGCCGTAGCATCTCGCTCTGTCTCCGCCGATGGTCGAGAACTAAGCGCTCCCCCGGGTCACGATGGAAGAAGTGAGGGAGACCGCTGTCCAGATACAAAGCCCTATCAAGACTGAATGGAATTCCTGCGGTGTCCTTTTCACCTATTTCCAAGGGGACATTAGCAGCTAGCAGCGTAGTGGACGAACACGTCTCCAGAGCTCTGGGCAATGTCAAGAACCAACAGGGACTGAGCCCTTCCAGCCAGAGTGGAGATGCGATCCTGAGGAATGTTAAGGAAATCTATTTCCCCCTTGATGGTGGACCTGCCAGTACCAGCCTTGCAGCTGAAAAAAGCCAGCCTCTAGAGAGAAGAAAAGATCTGTTCTTTTACTGAAAACTTCGGTGTGAGGAAGGGAATTCTTTTTTCCAAACCTGCCGGTACACGGGCCTCTCACTGTTATGGCCTCTCCCGTTGCGGAGCACAGGCTCCGGACACGCAGGCTCAGTGGCCATAGCTCACGGGCTCAGCCGCTCTGCGGCATGTGGGATCTTTGCGGACCGGGGCACGAACCTGTGTCCCCTGCATCGGCAGGCGGACTCTCAACCACTGCGCCACCAGGGAAGCCCCGGGGGCTACTCTTCGTTGCGGTGCGCGGGCTTCTCATTGTGGTGGCTTCTCTTGCTGCGCAGCATGGACTCTAGGTGTGCGGGCTTCAGTAGTTGTGGCACTCGGGCTCCGTAGTTGTGGCTTGCAGGCTCTAGAGAGCAGGCTCAGTAGTTGTGGCACATGGGCTTAGTTGTTCCGTGGCATGTGGGGATCCTCCCAGACCAGGGCTCAAACCCGTGTCCCCTGCATTGGCAGGCGGATTCTTAACTACTGCGCCACCAGGGAAGTCCCTGTTTTTTTTTTAAACTTGTTAAGTGAATCCTGAGCATATAAGATGGTTAAAAGAACTGCTCAGGGGTGGGGAGCATAGAGGCTCACACCCCCTGCACCGACTGCCCTCCTACTTAGAAATCAGCCACTATCAGTGGGGTCTTCCACATCAAGACTGACCTTGTGGTACCCCATGGCGTTGTCCCACTCTTCCAACTGAATAGAGATTCCAGGAACAGCCTGATGCTTTCTAGCCCTAAGCAGACTATGGCCAACTTCCCTCTTGCCTCTAACAAAAGCAAAATGGAAATGGGGTGGACAAGACCCACTGAGAGTGGCTGGAGGCTAGACACTCCCTGCATTCTCCAAGTTTGGAAGAATGCTGAAAAGGTCTCCGGCTGGCCCTAATGAATGAGATACCTTCACTCGGAAAATTTGATACCTCAGTTCCAAAAAAGTGATTCCAAATGAAATGGCTGAGCAATCTGAGAAGTAACTTCTTGCAAGTTAGTAAACAAACTGCCCCATCCCAAGCGGGGCCTAGAATAAGTTCTGTATACAGAACACTTCTTAGATGAGTTCCATGACTTCCTGACTGCCCTCCTTCTGAGGAGGAGGACGCTGGCACCCCACACCTCACAGGTGCTCATGCTCACCTGACAGCCTTCTGCAGGGGCCCACCGGACTGTCATCACCACGGAACCTTTCCTGTAGTTCTTCCACTGTTAGTAGCATCTGGGAAATAGTAACTTTCTTTTCAGCACAGACCTGTTGGGGCCACCTGTGCGGATACCCACGGCATCTCACACGAATTGGAGGTGAAAGGCATGGCTGGCTCCAAGATTTGGCAGCAGGACCTTCCCTCAGATCGTTCCAGATAAAATGATAAATTTCTCCAAACTCCTTCATCTCTCCAATCTGGTAGACAGCCTGGTGTCCAGTGTGAGCTTGGTATACTTACCCCTGGCAACCCGGAGGCCCCTGCCATCAACGGTCCCCACGCACACCCCACTTGCTCCCATGTAACAGCTCAGAGGGTGACTAATATGACATTTTTGGATTAAAAAAGAAGAGTATCCACAATTATCAGAGAAGGCTAAAGATACTTCTCCCTTTTCCGGCTATGTATCTGTGCGAGACCAGATTTTCTGCATTTCCTAGTCCAAAACAACAGCATAACAGAGCGAATGTGGAAGCAAATATGAGAATCCAGCTGCCTTCTATTAAGCCAAACATGAGAGATTTGAAAAATTGTAATGTCATGCTCCTTTACTCAATTTGTTTTTGGAAAGTGTAGTTATATTTCATAAAACATATTATGTTCACATGTAACGATTAATTATTAGTTTTAGGAGAATTAGTAAATGTTTTTTAATTTCTCAATTTAAATTTCTAATCCGGTGAACATCCCACATAAACAAATCTCTTTGGGGTCCTTCATCATTTGTAAGAATGTAAAAGGATCCTGAGACCAACACGTTTGAGAAAAGCTGCTTTGTGGTACGTGCACCTTACCTTATGAGCTAGCTCCACCTTACAGAAGAGGAAAATAAGACATAAAGATTTAAGACCAGTTTAAGGCCACATGGTCAGTGTAGTGCTGGGTATTGTACCCCGGTCTTCTAACTCCAGAGCTTGTATTTGTGACTATAAGTTTTTCCTTGAAATTACCTTTGCTAAAATTATCTTTAAGCCGATAGTTAAACGACATTTCAACAACATTAAAAAAAAGTCTTCATCATAGTCAACGGATATTTCTTTCTTATTAATAAGTAGCTGCACGATCCTTCCTTAGGCTTGTATCGCAAGTGAAACTGGTGATTGCTGGACCATCCTCAGTTCGGTTTTTGTTCGGACAATCTGGTTTTCGAATCTGAGTTGGCGTCCCCTTCATAACTCCGCCGGGGAACTGGAACCTACGGGCTCCAGTTCCCCGGGGACCCTCTCCAGACTTCGCGAGGCTTCCACGCTCAGAACCCTCCCACTCTCAGCACCATCTCTGCCCTCAGACCCACTTTAGGACCTCTAGGGACGCTTCCTGGCCGCTGATTGGCTGGACCTGACAACAATGGGAGGGACGAGGCTCCGGATTGGACGTCAGAGCCCCGTCTCCTCCCTCGCCCGCGTCCACCGAGCAGCGTCCCAAGTGAGAGCGGGATCCGGACTCCAACCAGGGCCTGGGCGGGGTCGAGCGCTCCGCCCTGGGAGCGGGGCTGCCACTAAGAGCCCGGGCCTGCGGGGGCCGGGCGTCCTGGGCACCCGGGATTGGCGTGCCGGCAACCTTCTCCCGTCGTGCACTGGGGCGCCGGCCGCTCACCCGGAAGGAGAAGCCTAGAGTCTTACTGTATGGTGGGGCACTGGTGGCGTCGCTGTGGGGAGTGGGTGCTGCTCTCAGGTGAGGGGGCGTGGGCGGGGCCGCGGGGAGTGGGTGCTGCTCTCAGGTGAGGGGGCCTGGGTGCTACGCTCAAGCTGCGGGCTTGAGCGTCAGCAGTGGCGCTTAGGGTGGCAACCTCGCTGGCCATCCTAGGGAACGAGCAGTCTCACCTCCCGGGATGAAGGCGGGTGCTTACTTGGGATCCAAGGAAGGAAACCCGGCTTTTCCATTTATTTTTAAAGCATCTTTCCTTCCCACTCCCCAAGCTTAGTAGGCAGAGGGGAATAAGGACCATATGGCCTTTTTGCTCCTAGTTCGTTAGGAGTACGGGGTGTGTGTGTGTGTGTGTGTGTGGCTGGAGTAAAAGAGTTTGGCTACATTTACCCAAACACTAGGACTAGGAGTAATGGCAGGTGTTTTACGGGGACACAGAAGGCTCTTGTGCTAGACTGTGGTTGCCTTTGTTACTTAACCTGCAAGTGGAAAGACTGGCAAGTTACACATGAAGAATGGAGCAAAGCATAGCTGAGAATAGGCAGAGCTTGGTCAGACAGGGGAGCTGCCTCTGCCACGGGCGGGTGTTTCGGAAGGAGAGCTTTTTGAGGTGCCATCTGGCACCGAAGGGCGGAAGAATGAGTAAGAAAGGATGGGAGTCTCGGTGGCTCAATATAAAAGTTATCATCTGGTTTTTTTTTTAACATGTCTCTTTAAGTAGTTTAAGTGGGAGTGAAAATGGTGGAGCTAAAGCCTTGAACTGCTGCCTTGAGTTGTTTAGACATAGGAAAGCTTTACAAGGAATCTACTTTATAAACAGCAAACAGCTGGATTTTACCCGGAGATACTGGTGCTGGTACAGGTGGAGAAAGTAAAGGAAACTTCAGATGTGATTGAAAGGGCCCAGGAAATGTAGCTAGCGCTGAGTGAGTTGCATAAGTAGCTGAGAGGATCACTGACTCTATCCTTCGTTGGATGACACATGGATGCATCTCCCAGATCATACTGCTAAAATTAAGAACTTCCTCCTTCCCCTCCAAGGGCAGAAATGAGCTTCATTTCCTCCTGAGGAGTGGCACCTACAGGGAGGAAGCTGGGAGAATAGTAGTTGCTAGAAATTATTACTTGAAGTATAGGTTTTAGTGTTTGTTCCATTGTTTTTAAGGAAAGTTACAATTGAAACTTTTTTAGTGCCCTTTAAACTTAGTTTAAAGTATATAGCCTCTTGGGGGGTCCTAGGATTTTTTTTAAAGCCAGTTTATAGCTGTTTGTTTCTAAGTGGTATAAGCCCCAAAGGACAGGAGAGGAGCTTGCTCTCGGAGCCTTAGGCAAACTCTTCTTGAGCCTGAAAATGATGACCATTTAGCTACTAAATTATGGTTCTGAATTTGGCAAACCTTTCAAGGCACTGGAGATGTGTGAGCTCTACTGAGTGTGTGGATTTCCTTGTCATCATCTCTCCCATCGTTACTTTTGTGGAAAGACACTTCAGTGTATTTAACTCTGCTTCCTGTGCTGGCGATTTACCAGATGCCTGAAAAGAGAAGAGAAGAAAAATTTTTGTTTAAATCATAGGAGGTTAATTGTTCACAGTGAGTTGGCCTGCTCTTTTTGATCACAGCCATTTGCTTACATCCAGGATGTTATACATCAGTTGTTACGGAATTGGGATTTCCCGCCTTTCAGTTCAGGACCCCTTTGCAGTGGTAACTGCATCCGCTGAAAAATCAGAATGTCAGCAAGAATACTGTTGAAGATGGCATTGCAATCACAGAATTTCCAGTTTGCTCGACTGTGTAGCCCAGTTTTGTCATATATCATGCAGCTTCATCTCTGCATGCAGTGTCCGTGTGTGAAGAGACCTTCTGGTATACTGAAAAAGATTGGAAAAGCTGTGTACTCTGCTAATTTTATGGTGTAAATGAGTTCCCCTTCTCTTGAAATGTTAGCCGTGTTAGCACAACATAAGGAAACGCATTACACAATCTTCTAACGGTAAGGCAGAACTAATAAGAGAATGTGTTTAAAATTAATTGTGGGACTGTAAAAATGAATGGGGTGTAAATAGGCATGAGGAGAGGAGAGGGAGAGCTCAGAGATAGTCTTATTTTCCCAGGAGCCAGCCTGGGTCATTTGTTGGCAGTACATATTGGCTGAAGTCAGTTTTCATTTCAAGGTAAATTGGAAAGGGAAATTAAACCTTATTGTTCCACTCTTAAGAGAGGAGAATGGGGTGGAGGCGGCAGCCAGAGTGGATGCTGTTGGAGTGGTTCTAGGAGTAAAAAGATCAGTGCTGTATTTTAACAGAAGGTGACATCATGGGCCCCTTTGGACTTGAGTAACCCTGTGCTGCAGCCTTCATGGTCCCCTTGTTGGAGTGGGCGATGTCGCTGCACATGTAAACTGCCACACTGGGGGAAATCAGTGGCTTAGGCTTTAATGAATCTTTGCAAAGGAGTGGAAAACATCCTGAGTCGACCTGTGCAGCTGTGGGTGCTTGGGCAGTGGTATAAACCACATGTCGAGAGAGGAAATGATCAGAACCACTGGCTTGGGTTCTGGAGATGGGATTAGATAAGGGAAGGTCACAACTGGGCAGCCCACTCAGGTGCCCCCGGAACTCTCCAACTCTGAGATCTGTCTCTGGGGCGGTGACTGTGCTTAGCAAGACAGAGAGAGACTTAGGAGCAAAGGCGTTTGTGGGGTTTTGGTTGCCTCTAAACAGCCGGGAGGGGGCAATGTTAGGCTCACTTAGAGAGCTGTGCTGTGTGTGCCCACAGACACTGCTGTGCCTGCAGTTCTCAGGCAGAAAGGTTTTATGACTCAGCCTGCCTGTTCTGGCTGCCTGAGGCGACATTGTGTAGACCTGAACATGTTTTGCCTAGAGGTGGCCTGGTTCAGGGTTCCCACCACGGTCTGAGAAGGGAGGCAAATCCTCCAGGGCTTTTAGCTTGGCACCTAGCTCATGAAGGGGAATTTTTTTTGCTTCCCCTTAAGTTTTACACGAGAACAAAAAAGTTGCCTGGATTTCCCCAGGGGGGTGTCGATTAAAAATTTTCAGGGTTTTGCCCTGGCCAAGAGAGACAAGAGTACACGCATACTAACAGTGATTGATCCTGTGTCTTCTATCCCTCATCAGATGTTTTCTTCCAATGGGCTTTTGGTGTAGGATGTTGGAGAACCAAGAGCAGGAGGTAAGCATGTGGTCTCCGGGGAACAGGTGGGTAAATGTTTGAGGGGATTTGGGAGATTCAGGTATTGCTTGGTGGTGTTCTTCTGACACTAATACCTTGGTGGTTCTGATGAGCTCAAGGTCAAGCCAGGAGAGGGAAATCAGTAGTAAAGGCATTACTGGGAAATGAGGTTCCATTTTCACTAACTTTTCCATTCGTTGGAATGTCCTAGAATGTAAGCTTCATACGGGCAAGGATTTTTGTCCCTTGTTCTTGTTCTACCCCAGTGCCTTAGCACAGCGCCTGCCACATACAGGGTGGTCAATAAATATTTGCCGAATTGAATGAATGAATGAACAAATGAATGAAAGTTGGTGTTGAGTGGAAAAATCTGGCAACCTTTGTGTGGAGGCCGCCTTACTGTGTGGCTGTGCTGAAGCTGAAGGAGCATTTCTTCCCTCCAGGAGGTGATCACTGTGCGTGTTCAGGACCCCCGCGTGCAGAATGAGGGCTCCTGGAATTCTTACGTGGATTATAAGATATTCCTTCATGTAAGTGTATCCAATTTTGGTATTGGGGTCAGCACCCTCCAGGGCTGAGGGCCAGTCTCGAGGCAGAATCTGTTTATGGATGTTTTGACAGAAGTAAAGGAGGGAGGAGAGGAAAGAGAGCCTGGGGTTTGCCTGAGAGTTGTTTTCAGGCTGCCTGGTGGCATCTTGCTCTGCTGGGAGCCCTCGATCAGGACTGTGGCCTGGTGGCTTGGGTCCTTAGTGAGAGTGACGATGGGGTGTTCATGGGAACTTGGGCTTTTTCCACTAAAGCCTTTTCATGTGCCGCCTCCTGTAGACCAACAGCAAAGCTTTTACTGCTAAGACATCCTGTGTGCGTCGCCGCTACCGAGAGTTTGTATGGCTGAGAAAGCAGCTACAGAGAAACGCTGGTTTAGTGTGAGTTTGCTCTTGTTCTCTTCTTGGGTCTGAGACTGGCTTTTTAGGTGCTTACTTGGCAACTGGAATTTAGGATGAAAAAGCTTGGCGACTTGCCAGGTACTGAGGGCGTTGAGAAATCTGTTCTTACATTATGTTTTCAAGTCAGTGAAAGTAAGACAGCATTCTTATTTCTAATATTTTGACCTAACAAAGCCAAATAAATCTAAAACATATTTTTCTTTTTTTAACATGCATAGGGCTAAATAGTCTAGGGCTAAATAGTCTAGGGCTAAATAGTCTAGGGCTAAAGAAAGGTACTGCTGGCTTTTTAAGTGTGCTTCACTGGTTATGAGAAACTTTTTAGCATCTGGAATAATTTGACAGGTGGTGTTCCCATCCATTTGATATATAAAAATAGTGATTTTTTTTTCTTTTTTGTGTAGAGACCTCTATCCAGAGTTATAACAGACTGAGAGCCTTAGGAAAAGCAGTAGTGTTCACTCCTCACCTGCACACTTCAAATAAGTCCTAAAACTTGAGACAGTTTAGGACAGTGATTCCACCACAGTGTGGTCACTGAATGCTCTGGTGACCCTGTTGATGATGTAGCCAGTTAGTTAACGTGTGGGACTGATGAGGCCATGGTCATGGGTCAGGCCCTAATTAGCCAGTTGGAACTTCCTCTGAACAGACCCTGCATCCTCTAGTCTGGCCTGCCATTTTTAAAGCATGTGCCATGCTTCACAGGAGAGGCTAGGGAGGCTTGAAGAGTTTGTGGACGATTTGCTGCAACTCGACTACTTTCAGAAAATTCCAAGCATGTGACCTTCCAGGGCTGGAGAAGGTAGTATTAATTTACACAGAAGGACCCAGCATTCTCCGTGTCTCTGTGTCCAAGTTTCTTCCTTTTTCAGTAATAGTTGATGGTGGGAATGGGTTTCGTAAACAGTGTAATCTAGCAGCATGGAGTTTTTAAGTCACAGACTTGGTTCAGATACCAACTCTGCTGCTTACTTACCAGCTGTGTGACACTGGGGAATTTACTTAACGTCTCTGTTTCTATTTCCTTACCACTAAAATGGGGACACTAATATTTTTCTCATGGGCTTTGGGGGAGTATTAAACCAAGTAAGGTTAAATTAAAACATTTACAGTGCCTGACACACTCATGCAGTCAAGTCAGTGTTAGTCTCCTTCCCCTGCCACCTTATTAAATGCTGTTTGTATTGATTTGCGCCTCTTTTTAGGGGATTTCCTCGATCAGGGACTGGAATGACTGTCTTGGATGTTACTTACCTTGGGCGTGTTACATTATGTGATCCCACAGGCCTGTACCTGAACTTCCTGGGAAGTCAACCTTCTTTGGCAGCTCAGATGAATTCATTGAGAAGCGACGACAAGGTCTGCAGCACTTTCTTGAAAAGTGAGTGGACTTGGCGGGCTAGCACTTGCCTCCTGGGGAGGGGCCGGGGGGGGTGAGGTGAGTGTGCCGGGCAGGATGGTCCCTGTGAACATACAGGCACATTTGTGTCCGATGTCTTTCTTGCACCCTTGTGCCTTCAGTGCTCACTCAAGCCACAAGGCCTTCAGAGGATGGGGCTGGGGAGAGCCACTGCTTGGGGTGATGCTCTGTGTTGCCCTACCTGTGTTTGCCCCAGGGTCCTGCAGAGTGTGGTCCTTCTGTCAGACAGCCAGTTACACCTCTTCCTGCAAAGCCAGCTCTCGGTGCCTGAGATAGAAGCCTGTGTCCAGGGCCGAAGCCCCATGTCCGTTTCCGAGGCCATTCTTCGCTATGCTATGTCAAACTGTGGCTGGGCCCAGGAAGAGAGGCGGGGCTCCTCTCACCTGGCTGAAGGAGACCAGCCTAAGAGGTAACTGCAGTGCTCTATTTTGAGACACGAGTGGCTAGGATTATTGTAACCTGGGCCAGTGAGGTGTCCATTAGTAGAGAAAGCAGTAAGGTCACAGCGTCGGTGGCCTCTCAGAAGGGCCTCGGGCTCCTTGGGCATGGTTCTTTCATTCCATGCACAAAGGTCTTGTGTCTTTCCTAACTCATCCCTGGGGAGCATGCTCTCCTATTGGAACCTGAGGAGAAAGAAGAGAAGGCTTTCTTATTTGTTTTGTTCTTTATCCTCTCCCCGAACCCCCATTTTCTTTTACTTTTTTAAAAATAAAATGCATTGTTATTTTTAAAATTAATTAATTAATTTTTTAAATAGCATTCGATCTCTCTTTTTTTTTTTTTTTTTTTTTTTTTTTTTTTTTTTTTTTTTTGTGGTACGCGGGCCTCTCACTGTTGTGGCCTCTCCTGTTGCGGAGCACAGGCTCCGGACGCGCAGGCTCAGCGGCCATGGCTCACGGGCCCAGCCGCTCCGCGGCATGTGGGATCCTCCCAGACCGGGGCACGAACCTGTGTCCCCTGCATCAGCAGGCGGACCCTCAACCACTGCGCCACCAGGGAAGCCCCGATCTCTCTTTTTTTAATTTATTAAATGTATTTATCTTTGGCTGCGTTGGGTCTTCGTTGCTGCGCGCGGGCTTTCTCTAGTTGCGGCGAGCGGGGGCTACTCTTCATTGTGGTGCGCTGGCTTCTCATTGCGGTGGCTTCTCTTGTTGCGGAGCACGGGCTCTAGGCACGTGGACTTCAGTAGTTGTGGCTTGTGGGCTATAGAGCACAGGCTCAGTAGTTGTGGCACACCGGCTTGGTTGCTCCGTGGCATGTGGAATCTTCCCGGACCAGGGCTTGAACCCGTGTCCCCTGCATTGGCAGGCGGATTTTTAACCACTGTGCCACCAGGGAAGTCCCCCATTTTCTTTCTTTCTTTCTTTTTTTAAAAATTAATTTATTTTTATTATTTATTTTTTATTTTTGCGTGCGTTGGGTCTTCATTGCTGTGTGCGGGCTTTCTCTAGTTGCAGCGAGCGGGGGCTACTCTTTGTTGCGGTGCGCGGGCTTCTCATTGCGGTGGCTTCTCTTGTTGCATAGCACGGGCTCTAGGTGCGCGGGCTTCAGTAGTTGTGGCACGCGGGCTCAGTAGTTGTGGCTCGCGGGCTCTAGAGCGCAGGCTCAGTAGTTGTGGCTCATGGGCTTAGTTGCTCCATGGCATGGGGGATCTTCCTGGACCAGGGCTTGAACCCGTGTACCCTGCATTGGCAGGCAGATTCTTAACCACTGGACCAGCAGGGAAGTCCCTCCCATTTTCTTTAAATAACAACTTTATTGAGATATATTTACCTACATAAAGTTCACCCTTTTAGTGTACAATTCAGTAGTTTTAGTTTATTCATGAAGTTGTTCAGCCATCTATCACCACAGTCAATTCTAGACTGTTTTCATCACCCCCAAAGAAACCTTGTGCCCATTAGCTGTGACTCCCCATTTTCCCCAACCCCCAGCCCTTGGCAACCCATGTCTACTTTACGTGTCTATGGATTTGCATATTCTGGACATTTCACAGAAACGGAGTTGGTCGTACGGTACGTGCTCTTGTGTGACTGACGTCTTTCATTTAGTGCGTTTTCACGGTGTGTCCATGTTGTCGTATCAGCACTTAATTCCTTTCTCTGGCCGAATAATATTTCTTTGTATGGACAGACCTCCTGTTGTTGTCCATTCGTTTTTGTTTACCTGCTCATGCCCTTCGTTTCCCTTTCCCTCTCTTTTCCAGTTGCTGCTTTCTCCCAAGATCGGGCAGGAGGAGCTCTCTCTCACCGCCTCCCGGGGAAGAAAAGGACAGTTTCGAGGTGTGGGCTCCTGTTGTTGACTCTGAGGCTCCTTCCTGGGAGAGCCCCCCTCTCCCACCTCCCTCCTTTCCGTCATGCTGTGGTTTTGCAAGACCTGATGAGGGGATCTCTGCTCCTCAGCCTGTGAGGAGGGCCATGGGAGGGGACCGTGCAGTGCGTTTGGATCCTGGTCCGTTGGAAACAGTTTTGGAAAAGTGAGCTCTGCTTGGAGCTCTGGGTTCTGCTCTGAGGTGGATGAAGGAGATGTGGGCCGAGAGACTTGCACTGGTGGGGCTGGGCCTAGGCCAGTGGTGGGAAGGCTGGGCTGCTTCGTGTCTTACCGTGGCCTCTGCTCGCGTTGGTGGCATGGAGGTCGGTGACAACTCGTCAAGCTTCTTCCATAGAAACAGACTCTGTGCGGATGTTTATAAGTTAAGCACAAGGCCCAGGGGTTGTTGGTTCTGCACCAAACCCCATATTTACTCTCCTGGGAGCTGAATTTCTTTAGGTGTTTGTTAACAGGCCTAGGAACACTGTCTCAGGTGACTGGTTTTGGGGACCTGTAGGTGGCAGATTTTAAGCTGCCATATTGAATATTGTTCAACAGACATGCTTGTGTCATTGTATTCCCGCTGGCTCTATTTTTGCTGCAGCCCCTGGAGCCCTTGGTTTCTGGGAGGCTGGCCTCTTGCCTACCTCCTTGCATGGACAGGGGGGTGAATATCCTCCCACCTCCTTGCTTTTCCTCCACTAATACCACTGAATGGAATGGTGCTGTGACTCCTGTCACTGGGGTTTCCTGCGCATCCCAGGACCTCGGCCTGGCTTTATGGGGCCAAGACCCATGAAATAGCTCATGGCCATCCACGAAAGAGAAGGGTTTGGTCACAGCCATAGGAAAGGGACCGGTTCAGGGGCTGTTTTGGAAGGGATGCCCTGGGCTGTCACCGTCTCTCTGGTTATAAAGCGGAGACGCGTCTGTCTTCTCTGCAGGGTAAGCAGGGGCTCCTTTATTTTTCTGAATCCTTTTCTTCTCCCTTAGTAACAGCTCCCTGCCCCCAGGCTTCAGCCACCGCGTGTCCCTCTACTGTGTTGCCGTATGTTCAGTCCAGTGGGGTGCGGGGGCTTTGTTTCTGCCTGGAGAGAGGGCTCTGGGGATGGAGATGAGGAACAACACGCCTTCCTTCAGACAATGAGGCATTCTGCCCTCCTGCTGCCGTAATTCTCTCCTCCGAGAGCCAGAGCTGGTAGGAGGTGAGTGCGGCTGGCATTCTGCCCTGCCCTGCCCTTGGGTTTGTGTGTGTGGTCCTTCCCCTTCTCGCCCGCTTCTCCCTCCTCTGGCCATCGCACCCTGTCTCTGGGCTCTTTTACTACCAGCCTGTGCTGTGGGACTGTCTTGGCATTTAGTTCAGAGTTGAGGGGTTTTGGCCTGAAATAAAATTCAAGTATTCAAGCCTGTTGTTGCAGTTGGTGTCTAACAAGCTGTAGCAGTGGAGGAGGGAGTGAGGGCTGGCAGTAGGTACTTTCATAAATCATGAACTTATCAGCGTGGAAATAATGGTGCAGGACCGTGCATGGCAGCTCTCCTGTATTGTGTGTGCAGCTCAAGTTCACCAGTGGAGGAAGAATTGCCTTCCAAAGAGTCAGGATCCAGCTCCTCTCACAGTTATGGGCACGAACCTTGTTAGGTATAATTCACCTGCTGCTGCTTTCGTCCTCGCAGCCTGTCCGAGGTGCCAGGTGCTGAAAGAGAAATAAAGTTTGTCAACAGGCAGATGCGGAGCCCTCGCTGGGACTCATTTCTCTTTCCTGCCCGCCTCCCCTGGGTCTCTCCTTTATATGATGCAGCAGAACAAGGCGAGGATAGAAAACCTACAGAGGCAAATCCAAAATGTCAAAAGAAGTTCATTTAAAAGGGGAAAAAACTCCATACACAAACCTCACAAAAACCCGACAGATGCTAAGCTAATGGCATCCGCTCTGCCGATTGGTGGGGATGACTCATGAATATTAATGAGTCCAATGCTCCAAATGGTGCAGCTGTGAACCCAGCTGTGCTTGAAGCTCTCTGATTTCAAAACTTCCAGACAGGAGCCGGAGGTGGTCTGTGTCAATTCCCTACTCAGCCAAAAAACAGCAAGCTGGGCTGGGCTTCTTCTGTTCACTCCTTTTCTTCCTGGAGTTGGTGCTCAGCAGCTAATTCTGCCAGCAGGGTAGGCTGCTGGGACAGCAGGAGCTGCTCAAAGACACGGATGCAATTTTTCTGACTCTTGGCTTTTTTAATGATCCATTATCAGCAGTGCATACAACAGCACCTCAGTTAATCTAAGGCCAGGCACCATCCCTGCACTGTCTTGTGCAGAGTTGAGTGTAGACCATGGAAGAAGATGTCCTGAGAGGGGAAGAGTTTTTCTGTGGGCCTGGAATTACCAGAAAAACAGCAAAGATGGATTTTCCTCTTCATCTAGGCAGTGCCATCTGCCTCTCTCCCATTTTGCTCTGTCCCTGTGTGTACTAAGGGCTGCCACCAATGACCTCTGTAGGGAAGATAGGGGACTACTGGGGGGAGTGGCCTACTGAGGTGTTTTTAGAATGGAAGTATTTTTGGTTAGAATTTGGGTTTGAAGTAGGTTCTGTGCCTGACTTATGGTTACCTAATTTTTTTTTTTTTTTTTTTTTTGGCTGTGCCATGCGTCATGTGGGATCTTAGTTCTCTGACCAAGGATTGAACCTGTGCCCCTTGCAGTGGAAGCACAGAGTCCTAACCACTGGACTGCCAGGGAATTCCCTAGTCACCTTTCTTCTGATAGCTAGTTCCGTGATCCAAGTCTAGTCATCTCCTGTTACCCAAGATAAGTGATCCCAATCTCATGGGTTTCCTTTTGTTTGGAAGTGTGTGTGTGTGTGTGTGTGTGTGTGTGTGTGTGTGTGTGTGTGTGTGTGTGTGTGTGTGTGTGTGTGTGTGTGTGTGTGTGTGTGTGTGTGTGTGTGTGTGTGTGTGTGTGTGTGTGTGTGTGTGTGTGTGTGTGTGTAGGAGGAGATGGGTTTTCTTGTGTGAACATAATAAGTTTCATATGCATCTTTTTTTTTTAAAATAAATTTATTTATTTATTTATTTTTGGCTGCGTTGGGTCTTCATTGCTGTGTGCAGGCTCCTCATTGTGGTGGCTTCTCTTGTTACGGAGCACGGGCTTCAGTAGTTGTGGCTCACAGGCTTTAGAGCACAGGCTCAGTAGTTGTGGCACACCAGCTTAGTTGCTCTGCAGCATGTGGGATCTTCCCGGACCAGGGCTCAAACCCGTGTCCCCTGCATTGGCAGGCGGATTGTTAACCACTGCGTCACCAGGGAAACCCATATGCATCGTTTTATTTGACCACAGTGCCCAGTGAGGAGGGCAGGGCAAATGTGACCCTCATTTTCTAGCTGAGCTGAGCCTGGTTTTTAAAAAGCATGTTTTTAGATGGTGGTAGAATATATTCATGTAAGAGGTACTTTCCAAGCTCTGTAAAACAAGGTGTTGTTTCCCCCCCAAAAAAAACTTAAAAAAAAAAAAAAGCTAGAATAAACCCACCGCTATTCAAGGAGGAAAGAAAAAAAAAATCCCCGTGCAGAGCTTTTCATAGTTGTTCTCAGAAATCAGAGCTCCCCCACAGTCCGAGGTGTTCTAACTGCTAAGGCCTTAGAGCCACACCAAGTCCCAGGCACCTCGTAGCCTCTCTGGTATCTTTGCTTAGGAGGTGATCGTGGCTTTAACAGTCTGATTGGACATGAAGTTAGCTCCACGTTTGTGAATTTGTTTACATGCCTCAGCTCTTGCTGAATATTCTTTTTTAAAATTAATTAATTAATTAATTAATTTTTGGCTGTGTTGGGTCTTCGTTTCTGTGCGTGGGCTTTCTCTAGTTGCGGCGAGCGGGGGCCTCTCCCTATCGCGGCCTCTCTGGTTGTGGAGCACAAGTTCCAGACGCACAGACTTCAGTAGTTGTGGCTCACGGGCCTAGTTGCCCTGTGGCATGTGGGATCTTCCCAGACCAGGGCTCGAACCCGTGTCCCCTGCATTGGCAGGCAGACTCTCAACCACTGAGCCACCAGGGAAGCCCTCTTGCTGAATATTCTTAACACCCCAGGGTGGGGGAGGGCAGTAAGCCGGGAGGATGTGAGGTTGGAGGTAGAAATGGAAACGGACCAGCTCCTGGCCTGCCTCGCAGAGGTCGCAGGAACATTCATTCGGGGACTGGAGTGGCTTCTGCGGATTTATGTGCAAGCAGCCAGCTCAGGCACAGCTAAAGCCAGGCAGGTAATGACCACAGCGCGAGGTCCTGACGCCCTCAGTTGCGCCTGGGCAGCGATCCTAAGCCACCTCCCTGGGTGGTCCTCTGCCAGCAGGGACTCAGCTCTGCAGGGGGAACGTGACCTGGCTCAGGGTAACCTTTCTCTGAACTGTGGATGAGGGTCCCTCTTCCTGCTCTCTTTACCAGTACAGCTTCCTTCCTGATGGTTCCCTCAATCTGCTTTGGAAACCCCCCTCCCCCTGCTCCTGTCTCTCATCCGCTCCCTGCCCCAGCTCTTCTCTCTAAGGAACTGTTTTGGGCACTGCTACCAAGACCAGCTGTGCGTTTGGCTTACCAGCAGGGCAGCAGGAGCCAGTCCTAGCATCTAGAGAAATAACTTATTGGGGAAAACCAGTTCCACCTTGGTAATGGCTGAATTTGGAGCTGGAAAGCTGGAACCTCAAATCTCAAGATAAATAAACACGGACCACTTATGTTCAAAAGGATAAAAAGTGCTACATTTTTAGGAGACAGAGTGCTCCTGACTCAGTGAGCAGAGTCAATAATTTACTTCCATTCAGGGGAGACCTGGTCCACTTCCACAAGCAAAAGAGGAAAACAAGGGTACTGACACAGCAGTGAGAGAGGCGTGCATGCTAAGCAGGGCGGGATGGTGTAGCCGCAGGGTGAGGACGAAGGGACTACCTGACAGTCTTCAAGGGTTTCTCCCCAGAAGGGCGGGGACACGAGGTGCTACTGTAATCTTTGGATTATGGGTAGCCACCAGCCAAAATTTCTCACCCTCTGTGGCTGTCAAGTCCCTCCTTCCTGTTTCCAGTCAAGCACTTTTTCCTTCAAACCATCCTTTCGAAGGGGCCAGCTAGTTAGATCCTTTGTAAGTGCTCTGGCTCTGTGTGTGTCCCTTCCCCGGGTGGCCTTGTTGGTGTGGGAAGCCAGACCCACCAGCAGCCTGACCCGAAGGCCTCTAGCAGAAGGTCCAGGATAGTGAGAGCCTGTGGTGGTTCGTTGGAGGCAATGCAACCTGCCTGCTATAAGCTATGAGACTTAGATATATTCTACCAATTAGGGCACATCTGTTAGCAGTGCTGAAAGGCCGGCACTGTCTCTTTAAGAGCCATCCCACTCCTCTCCTTGAGTGATGAGGGCTGGGGGCACAAGGGAGTCAGATGCTGATTAAACAGTCCTACTGCCGAGCTCTGTTAGAAAATTACTGTAATTATGATCCAGTCCCAGCAGAGGGATGAGTTCCAATCCTGCTAATAACCCTTCCAGGTGCCTCAGATTCAGAGCCCATGGGAGGCAGCATGGTTAGGCTCTGGCCAGCGAAGGCCCTCCTGTCTGGCCTCTGCAGGCAGAGACAACAAAGGCGGACCCCTCTCCTCTCTTGGCAGTGCGTTTTGGTTGTGTTTTATTTTTTTGATTCTTGACAGAGCTCCTGGGAGTCATTTTGTTTGAGAGAACTTTCCCCTAAACTAACACGAAGGACCAGGAAAATCGCAGCCGCGAGATGACTGTCCTGACTCCCCACGTATGCCCCGATCTGCAGCTGGCACCGCACCAGTCCCGCACAAAGCGCAGGGAACCAGTGCGGGCCCTTGCACCGCAGCTGCTTCTACACTGTTTCTATGAACCTGGGTTTCTTGCTCCCGAGTAGTACACAGTGTTAAACTCAGTCCTGACCAAGACTTTCAGGGCTCCCCTTTTAGATGTCTGCTACAGAAACAGGAAAAAGGATAGTTACCACAGGGACTCGCTGTGATGCAGCTCTCTAAATCGGCAAGCACTGGTTTATTCATTTGAAAACATCATTCTTGTAGTGCAAATCTGCAGCAATGCAGGCGAGCAAATCTCAGATTCCTGTGGAGCGTGGGGGCTGGCTTGCTGGTTCTTAAACCCTGAGGAATTCATGACATTTATACTCTCTGTCTTCCCAACTTCATAAGCCTCTCTCTGTCACTGTAATCCAGTAGCTAAAGCCCAGACTTCTAGAAGGCAGGGCAGTTTCTCTGTACTTGGCCCTAAGCACACCCAAATGCCCTGAGACAATGGTTCTTCACCAGGGGTGGTTTTGTTCCCAGGGCACATTCTACAATGTCTAGAGACATTTTTGGTTGTCAGAATGGGTGGGGGGTTTGAGGGGAGTAGTACTGGCATCTAGTGGGTAGAGGCCAGATGCTGCTGCACATCCTACAGTGCCCCAAGATCATAAAACTACCTGGCCCCAAATGTCAACAGTGCCAGGTTGAGAAGCCCTGTACTAACAGAATAAGGCAATAAGCTCTAAATCCCCCCTCCCCCCCAAACCTCCAATGCACTGCTTTGGTCGCAAATCTCCAGATGGCAGGTGCTTTCCTGGAGGTGGAATATATTAATGACAGGCTTAGCAGGGTGCCCACCGTGGGAGGCATCCAGTAAATGTAGGTGGTGTGCATGTGCCACCTTGGTGATTCAGGGCAGAGCAATGCCAGTGGCCTGACTAGTTAAAAGGGAGGTTTTGCATCCTGTTTTCTGTTCAATGATTGCATGTGGGGCATAAAAGGTGCCCAACTGCTCACCATCAGGCTAAGAATGTCTACAGTGGACCCAGATGCCTTCTTTGAGGACCAGCACTAGAAGCCTCTTGGAGCTAACTCCCATAGCAGGAGGCAGGGAAGTGGCATACTGTTGCCCAGTGCCACAGAAATGCTTCCCTCAGTGGCACTCTGCCAGGTGGCGGGTGGTGATGGGCCCCATGAGGGAACTGAACACACACAGCTGCTGATGACCAGCCAGTGCGCGAACAGCTTGATGCCAGAGACACCAGGTCTCTTGGAACAGCCTGGGCATCAGGAAAAGAAAGCCTAGTTGGCAGAGTTTTCCTAGGAGCCAGGCCTGCAGGGGAGAGGACTTCATTAGAAGGGATGTTGCCAAGCATCAGCCAGGAGAACCAGGCTGTCTCTATCTACTGCCCACTCTCCTGGTGACTAGGCAGCCCATTTTGCCTTATTATTTTATTTTATTTTTTATAATTATTAGCTTTAAAAAATTTATTTATTTATTTTATTTATTATTTTTGTTGATTTATTTATTTGTTTTGGCTGTGTTGGGTCTTCGTTGCTGTGCACAAGCTTTCTCTAGTTGCCACGAGCAGGGGCTACTCTTTGTTGCAGTGCGCGGGCTTCTCACTGCGGTGGCTTCTCTTGTTGCAGAGCACGGGCTCTAGGCATGCGGGCTTCAGTAGATGTGGCACGTGGGCTCAGTAGTTGTGGCTCGCGGGCTCTAGAGCACAGGCTCAGTAGTTGTGGCGCACAGGCTTAGTTGCTCCGTGGCATGTGGGATCTTCCCGGACCAGGGCTTGAACCCGTGTCCCCTGCATTGGCAGGTGGATTCTTAACCCCTGTGCCACCAGGGAAGCCCCATTTTGGCTTATTTTTAGGGTGACCACTCATCCTGGTTTACACCTACGGTCATGGCATCCTTATTAATAATGCCCCCTTTCATTCTCAAAAGTGTCTCCATTTGGAAAATAAACTACATTGTTGCCTATTGTATTTTAGTTTCCTCTAATACTATAGTTTATTGGGGGGCGGGGGCATCATATTTAGAAAAGACATTGGTGCAAAATAGGCTGCATCTTAAACTATATCATTAATTGAACCTCAGGAGTTGCAAAAGGGTGGTCATCAATTCATACTAACTGAAAGGAAAAAAAAACAGAAGAAAAACATATTTTCTGGACAGTTTTTGAGAGGAAAATAGGGAGAATAATTCAGATCCCTTGAAGAAGAAAAATCTCTTTAGTTTTACGTTTCAGGCTCCCTACCCGATCTGTGTAAATTCTAATAGGAAATGAAATAGCTGGGCAGGAGGGAGGGGGAAGCAAGGGACTGTGGTAATCCACAAACTAGAAAATTAGTTTGAGTCACTGGGCTGTGTAGCAGGGATAATCCTCTATGTAGACAGCTGCTTTTTCTAAAGTCAGCTCCACAGATATTGCTGGTGCTCTGGGAATTAGCAAATCAGTGCCACTCACTATTTATCCTTCCAGAGTCGCTCCTGGAAGAGCAACTTGTGCAGGGAGAGCTTCCTTTTGGCCAAAGGTTAAAGCACCTCTGTCCCTGACATTCAAGTTTTGTTCTCAAGATGAGAAGGAACAAAGAAAAAAAAAAGAAGAAGGAGGAACATACAAATATATGTTGGATTCTTTTTTTCCTTTCTTGCTTCTCTTCAACTCCCTCTTTCTCAGACTGATTTATAAAGGCAGGACTGCACCCCCCTCCCCAGCCCCCCACAACACAGACACATGCTTTATGACACCACTGCTTTATTGTGATGTAAGTGACTGGTGTGAAATGTGGATTTTGGAAATGTGTCACTGGAGGTGTCTCACTGCAACAGAACTCAAGTGATTCAATAAGCAGAGCGGGGCTTCCCTGGTGGCGCAGTGGTTGAGAGTCCGCCTGCCAGTGCAGGGGACGCGGGTTCGAGCCCTGGTCTTGGAAGATCCCACATGCCGCGGAGCAACTAGCCCCGTGAGCCATAATTACTGAGCCTGCGTGTCTGGAGCCTGTGCTCCGCAACAAGAGAGGCCACGATAGTGAGAGGCCCGCGCACCGGGATGAGGAGTGGCCCCCGCTTACCGCAACTAGAGAAAACCCTCGCACAGTAAACGGAGAGCCAACACAACCAAAAATTAATAAATAAATAAAATTTTTAAAAAAGCAAAATTCCTTTTCCAAAAAATAAGCAGAGTGGCAGCCTGAGATTTTCAAGAGTCCCTCATTTCATTTCCTCTTCAACAGCAGATTTTGTGTGATTTTTGTTCAAGTCACCACCTTTCAGATCCTCAGTTTTGCCACTTGCAAAGACTGATTACAAATAAGGTGGTGAAACTGAGCAAGCTGAAGTGCTAAAAAAGTTAAGGATAACTTGAAATCTAGGGTATCGCTTACATATTATGTTTAGATAAAGTATCTAACAGGAGAGAGGACATTTAGTTGGCCCCTCTTTAAATAGAATCAAAATGTCTGGGTTTAGGGAATGAGACTTAATAGGAATTCTCTTCTCTTTCCCATTTTTATTCACCAGAGGGAAAAGATGTCATTGGTTTTGAATTAAATACAGATTTCTAAGAGATATAACAGACCATTGTGTGGGAAAATTTAATACTGAGGTAATTGTAAAACAATGTCTATGCTATTTTGCTATATGGATGACAGAGGAAACACACTGGAAAAATGTATTTTTAATGAAATGTAAGATTGCTTTCAGAGCATTTAGATTATCAGCTTGGATGAGGCAGGCCAAACTGTACCCACCTCAGGTCAGGTTATCCAGCGCAAGTCAGTCAGTTCTGTGTAATTTACTATATATCTCTGAAGGGCAGATAAGCATTTGCTTCTTAAACATAGGATTTTGGCTTTTTTATTTTCTCTCCTTTACCTAATATCAAGGGAGGAAAAGGGCCTCCCACCTCTTACCCTCTCCAGTTTCATGTGCTAGAGCAATCAGTGGCTTTTAAGAAGCCATCCTACATATAATGTGGTTAGTTAAGTGGTCTAATACCCCAGTTATCCAGTTAGTCACAGGCAGTAAGGTGGGGATTTGGTTAGTGGAGTCAAACAGAGAAGCAGTAATCTAATTAGCCAGTTGCTTTCTGAGGCTGTTGGCTAAGATGGTGGCTGTGGAATTGAGCAGGTCTGCTGGGTGAGGTTTAGCTTCAGGCACACTGTAGGAATCCACTACTTCCCAGGGGTCTCCTTTAGAACTTTCCCCTAACAGAGAATGCCCTTTGTCTGTAGATAGTCTCAAACTTGCACTGTCTTTTCCAGCATGTCATAAGGTCAGAAATAGGCAGATGACTATGGACCAGATTCCCAATTAGTCCATTTGTTTGTATCTTTTAGGGCCAATCTACTTTTTCCTCTAAGTTTTACCGCTAGAATGCGAGTGTGGTGCAGTAGACTGAGGTGCCAAAAGACCTTTGCAGTTTGGCAAGTTGTTGGTTTCCTCAGGTCTGGAGGTATAGAAAGGACTATTGCACTAAGGTTTTTTTTTTTTTTTTTCGGTACGCGGGCCTCTCTCTGTTGTGGCCTCTCCCGTGGCGGAGCACAGGCTCCGGACGCGCAGGCTCAGCGGCCATGGCTCAGGGGCCCAGCCGCTCCGCGGCATGTGGGATCTTCCCGGACCGGGGCACGAACCCGTGTCCGCTGCATCGGCAGGTGGACTCTCAACACTGCGCCACCAGGGAAGCCCACTAAGGGGGTTTTGTTTTAAATACCGGAAGCCAATGGCCATGCCACTGAGAGAGAGTTGAACTGTGCAGAGTGGAGAAAGTACCTGACCTTGCTCCTTTTTCACTCCCCTTCTGACCCGGCCCCAGATACCCCCTCTTCCTCTTCTGGCTCTCCCTTTTCTGGTGTCTTAGTCATGGAGCGGTGGCACAGTGGTGTTCTCTCCTGTTAGCCACCCAGCCTTCCAGAGTTGGGTCCCTAAGGGCTCTCTAGGGAGGGAGCAGTTGGGCACAGAGGGGTTTCTGTTTGCTCCTTCCATTAACCACTTTCACAGTGCCCATTGTCGTTACCTGTAGGCTGCGATTGGTGCAAAGGTTCCTAAGACGGAAGGCAATTGGTTCCCGTTGGTTCATCTGCTCATCTGCTGCCACCTAGTGGTTGCTTCTCCTTTGGCACCCTGTGTAAAGTGGAGGGGACGTTACGGACAGCTCTGTAGTGCCTTTTCTCTCTCTTTTTCCCCCTTCCAGACTTAAATTGTCCCCTTTTGTCACTTCTTTATCCATCACATATAACAAAGCTTTCTTTTGTTTTACTCCTGGGTCAGAAAAATCTGGAAATGAATAGCTGGCATAGGATCTTTGGAGAAACTTGGAATCCACTGACAACATCCCTGTTTGCTCCCAGTTTCTCTCTTTGGTGACATGAAATGGTGTCTTACTGCAGGGCTATGATATGGTTTTTAAGAGGTGAGGAAGGCTACTGCCAAGCCAGGACAGCTCTGAATAGAATAGGCAGCTTCGAAGATAAAATTTCTATAGCTGTTCAGTTGCCCATCTCTCAAAATTTCTTGTGTAGAAAGTCAGGCAATAATATAACTAAACCTTACAGAGCAGTTACTTACTATGTGCCAGGTGGTGTTCCAGGTACGTTACACGTTAACTCCTTTAATCTCCTAATGACCTGGTGAGATGCAGTATATACCCCTTCTAAGGTGAAGAAATTGTGGCATAAAAGGTCAAGTAACTTGCTCTTAGAGAGCATATGTAGTACACAGGGAACTGGGACTTATTTCCAGGTTGTCTGGTCCTAAAGTTTGTTGTTGTTGTTGTTTTTTTTCTGGGCTGCGCCTCACGGTTTAGGGAATCTTAGTCCCGGCGACCAGGGATTAAACCCGCCCCAGCAGTGAAAGCCTGAGTCCTAACCACTGGACCACCAGGGAATTCCCTCAAAGTTTATGTTCTTTTTTTCTTTTTTAAAGTTTTTTTTTTTTTTTTTTGGTGTGGACCATTTTCAAAGTCTGTATTGAATTTGTTACAATATTGCTTCTGTTTTATGTTTTATGGTTTTTTGGCTGCGAGCCATGTGGGATCTCAGCTCCTTGACCAGGGATGGAACCCGCACTCTCTGCATTGGAAGGCAAAGTTTCAACCACTGGACCGACCGCCAGGGAAGTCCCAAAGTTTATGTTCTTAACCATTATGTTTTGTTGCCTCTTGAAGGCACGGATAACCCGAGTGCTAGGCACAGGCAACAGGAAAAGCAAACAGGGTCGTATAGACACAAGCCCTCCCCACAGCACTCCCTCAGCTTGCAGGACACAGTGGGGTTGCTAACTGAGGCCCAAAAGGGAACTCTCCCATGTGCTGACTCCAAGAACTCGCTTCTAGCCCCGTCTCATTTCAGACAGAGTGAACACAAAAGAAAAAAATAACAAGTAGGCAGTGAAAGGAAGTCTGAGAAGCCGACCAGAAACCGGGCAAGCCTGGGTTCCAGAGATGGTCCTACCCTGAAAGACAATTGCAAGCCCTCTTCTTTGTTTGGGCTTTTGTTTTCTTTCAGGCTCTCCCTTCCCACTTTGTGGTTTTTGTTTGTTTGTTTTTGTTTGCTTTTGGCTGCGAGCGGAGTCTTTTTTTTTTTTTTTTTTTTTTTGGTACACGGGCCTCTCACTGCTGTGGCCTCTCCTGTTGCGGAGCACAGGCTCCGGATGCGCAGGCTCAGCGGCCATGGCTCACGGGCCCAGCTGCTCTGTGGCATGTGGGATCTTCCCAGACCGGGGCACGAACCTGTGTCCCCTGAATCGGCAGGCGGACTGTCAACCACTGTGCCACCAGGGAAGCCCCGGAGCGTGGAGTCTTAACCGATGGACCGCCAGGGAAATCCTCCCTTCCCACTTTGTCTGGAGGTGACAAGAATGCCCAGAGCTAGCATTTTTTTTTTTTTTTTTTTGCGGTAGGCGGGCCTCTCACTGTTGTGGCCTCTCCCCTTGCAGAGCACAGGCTCCGGACGCGCAGGCCCAGCAGCCATGGCTCACGGGCCCAGCCGCTCCGCGGCATGCGGGATCCTCCCAGACCGGGGCACGAACCCGTGTCGCCTGCATCGGCAGGCGGACTCTCAACCACTGCGCCACCAGGGAAGCCCAGAGCTAGCATTTTGATACCAGTACAAAAAGAAACACAACACCAGCACACAGGGCAAAGGAACCACATCTGAGGTTTATTCGTGCTTTTCAAACCAGCCAAAGCAACCAGCAACTTCTTCCTCCAAAGGTTTCTCTCCCTCTCACCTTCTCTGTGACAAGCCTGTGGAGAAGGCAGAAGTGGGTATGTGGAGACGTTTAGAGATGGGCTCAGCTATGAGGAGGCAGGTTTAGTAACAGGTCTGCTGAAGATGCCTCTTCTCACTTGTCTCATTGGTGGTTTACAGTTACTACACGGTGGGTGTCAGAGACTTGGGTCTCTTCTGTACAGGGAAGAGCCCATGATGTTGTTGGGCTGGATGGGACAGGGAGTGGGAGCGCTTGATCATCAGTTTCTTCATGAAGGCGGGGTAGAGAGAAGCATATGTGTCCTAAAGGAAGAAAACTATACAAATTTGCTTTCATGATTCAAAATATAGAAGATATAAAAGGGCATAGAGTAAAAAGTGTCTCCCTCCTACCCTGTGTCACAGTCACGCAGTTTCTCTGTCATTGGAGGCAACCAGTGTTATCCTCTTCTTTCTCCTTCCAGCAGTAACTAATACATATATAAGCAATTGGAGACTCCCTCTTTACACAAATGGAGCGAAGTAGACCTACCCTTCACTGCTTTTTTTTTTTTTTAAACTTACCAACATATCTCATAATGTGGCATAGTATTCAATTCCCTGAATTACTACAGTTACTTGGCGAGGTCTCTATTGAACATTTAGGTCATTTCCAATGGTTTGCTATTGCAAACCTTGTGTGTATATCATTTTGCACATGTGCAAGTGTAGCTGTAGGATAAACTCCTAGATGTGGAATTGTTGGGTCAAAGAGAATGAGGAGATAAACAAGTTTGTCATGAAATAAATGACAGAGTGAAGTAGGGTGAATTTATTTAGATTTGACAAAAATATTCCAAGCCTTCTGCATTCATGGCCTGGAAATGGAGTCCTCATTTGGAAAATCATAAAGTCAAACCTTGAGCGAGAGGCCCGAGCTGGTGCTTCATGATTGTACAGGGGCAGCAGAGAGTAAGATCTCTCCTTATGTATTTTCCTAAATGGACAACTCAACTGCTGCTGCACACTAGAGTGGGCCCTGGTCTGAAAGGTTCCAAGGCCAGTTTGTATCACTGTCACACATAACATCCTTCACCCCATCAATAAAGGCTGCTTCCATTTCAGGCCAGAAGATGGAGCTGGTGATATCATGCTAGCCTTGGTGTCCCCCATCACCATCCTAATTCTAATCCTATTGTTACCCCACCCAAAGCACTCACTCCGCTGTTTTAAAGTATGATGTGGTTCTTGCTGATAAAATGCAATCCATATTCTT
Organism: Mesoplodon bidens; assembly: GCF_964165515.1. Classification (NCBI taxonomy): domain Eukaryota; kingdom Metazoa; phylum Chordata; class Mammalia; order Artiodactyla; family Ziphiidae; genus Mesoplodon; species Mesoplodon bidens. The sequence goes on from NC_138179.1 coordinate 54,411,156, forward strand.
TGTTACCTAAAAGTTAATTTGATTATGTTCCATAGGAATCCTCATACTGGATTCCTAATCTTTGCCAATCATATTGCAACACATGGGCATTTGGGGGAAATGGTGCTCTGGATTTGAGAGCTGTGCGTAAAGAAACTCAGACCCATCCTTGTGGCACAAATTCCTAATTCTCCAATATTCATTCTCCCTTTTAAATTTATTAGTTCCACCCCCGCCCCCCCACCCCCCCGGCCCGACCCTGCCCCACTCCACTTTTAAGCTGGACACAGACTCTACCTAGTAGAAAGCTTTCTTTGCAGCTTGGTGTCTCTGTATGTCCAAGTTCTGGCCAATGGGATGTAAGCAGAAGTGGTGTGTGCAACATCTGTGAAATGTCCTTAAAAGGAGAGGGTGTGCCCTTCTCCTGTCATTTTATCTTTCCTGCTGGGTAGGATACAGGCATGATAGCTTGAACTGGAGCATGCATCTTGGGCCATGAGGTAACCTGGGGAATGTTGACCACACACAGTGGGGCAAAAAGAGAAGATACCTGGGACCTAGATACCTTGGATTACTTACCTCCAGATTTTTACAGAAGAGAAAAATAAATTTCTGTGTTAATTAAATCAGTTATTTTGAGTTTTCTGTCACATGTAGTTGAACCTAATCCTGACTGACACAGTCCCCCGATGTAGGAAAAACAATTACACCCTTATCTTCTTTCAATGGTGAATTACCAGCATCACTTTTGGAAATGAAGAAAAGCTACTTCACTGGCAACTCTCATCCTTCACAAAGAAACAAAGGGATGGCCAACAAATTCATTGTCAATAGTTCTGATACCTGGGCTTCATCTTTCTTCCACTTCAAAGGCGGTGGTGAGATACTCCTTTGGAACAATCCCAATGAGGCTGTTCAGTTCTCCAACCCACCAGCCATACATGTTATACTCCTGAAAAATGACAAGAGGATGGTTTCAGTTGGAATTTAGTCATGCTTCTGTTAATCTTTGTTAATCTGTTAAATGATCACATGGGAGATTCTGTTGGGTGGTTTCTTTGTAGACACTGTCAGTACAACTCATTAACACCCCTGATGGGATTACTAAATTTAAAAGTTATCTAGAAGGAAGAAAAACTGCTTTTCCTTTGCCATCTTTCTGTCTACATTGTAAATTTAGCACATTTGGTGCCATTGCTGAACCTAAAGAGCATGTCTTTTACCAAGCAGAGTGGAACGGCTCCTTTGGGGAAAGTTGGGCACACCCTAAAATGCCAGAGCACTGAAGTATTCAGGGAGTCAGGTCATAGTGCAAATCAATAATATTTACCAAGCACCTTCTATGTGCAAAGTGTTGTTTGAGTTCCCATGAGATGGATGATGAATCAGAACACTGCTTGCTCCCTGGGAGTTTACAGCATAGAGTAATGGGCTTCGGAGTCAGACAGACTGGGATCTCGTCCCCACTTGGTCATTTAGTAGCCATGTGACCGGAGGGTCTCCTGGCTTTAACTTCCTCTTCTGTAAGAGTAGGGCTAATATCACCCCTCTGTTGTGGGGAATATAAGTGACGCCGCAGACATGAAAACAATTCAAAGTGCCTGATACATAGTAGGTACTCTAAACATTAGATTCCTCCCCTGGAAGAGGTCAGAGGTTTACAGGTCCGTCAGTAATGACAGGCAGGACATAAGAGCCACAGGGAGGGGCAAACAAGAAAGGGAATGAGAGGGTTTAAAAGAAGCGTTTGAGAGTGGAGCTCACAGCGTTGAGAACGGAGCTCCTGGAATACAGAAGAGCTTCTCAAAAGCACAGCAGAGGGCTTGCCTGGTGGCGCAGTGGTTGAGAGTCGGCCTGCCGATGCAGGGAATACGGGTTCGTGCCCCGGTCTGGGAAGATCCCACATGCCGCGGAGCGGCTGGGCCCGTGAGCCATGGCCGCTGAGCCTGCGCGTCTGGAGCCTGTGCTCCGCAACGGGAGAGGCCACAACAGTGAGAGGCCCGCGGACCGCAAAAACAACAAAGCAACAACAAAAAAACCCAGCAGATGTTGAACATCATAGGACTATTCCTGAAAGCACTAGAACATGTTTCCCTTCTTTTGAAGGAAGTGAAATTTAGGAATACATGGAAAATATACGTATTCCAGTTCAACTGGATTTGGGTACCATGGAGCCAACTGTCTGCCTTTTGCCCACCTGGCTGCTGAGTTCTAGGAAAAAAAGTAAGAACACCAGGTTGCTGACGCACTGAACTTCTGGGTCAACTGGTTATCTTTTTGTTAGTGTATCTCCCCTCCTCTAACTCTGCCTCTCCCCCTCCTCTCAGCAGCTGACCTCTTCCACCTTCAAAGAGAAAAGAGGAGCCATCAGATCTGTCAACCTTCAGCCACCCAAACAGGAACTTACCTGATGTGCACTTGTAACCCTTCTGCTTTCTTTCTTAGAGACCAGGTTCTGAGAAGTCTGACCTCTGCCTCTAATGTAAATGGCTCCTTACGTCAGCACTGAAGCGTGTTCAAGTTTCTTTCGTCTTTGAAAATAATTATTTAGTCCCTAATGCATGTCTGCTTCCCATTTCGACTAGTCTATGCTGCCAATTCACAAATTTACTGAAAGAATTTCTTTCACTTACTGCCCCAACTTCTTGCGTTCTATCCACTCTTCGAGCCACTCTAACCAGGCTTCAGCCTCTGTCATTCCACTTACGCTTCCTATAACCTCCTTATTGCTCAAATTCTATGAGCACTTTTCAATCCTTCATTTACTTGATCTCTCAGCATTGCTGGCACTATGGACCTTTCCTGAGGCATTTTCTTCTCTTAATTTCTATGATTATACTCTCCTGGTTTCCATCCTACCTCCCTCTCTGGTTGCTTCTTTTCATTCTCCTCATCTTCCTCTATCCCTCCTTTTAATGTGGTTTTCCAGGGTTTCTGTCCTGGCCTTCTTCTGACTTGATGCATTTTCCTTGAGCAATCTTATACACCTCTGTGGTTTAGCCACCATGCTTGTATGAATGACTCACAACCATAGCTCCAGCCCAGATCTAAGGGTTGGATCCCAATACCCAAGTGCATGTCCATCAAGCTTCTCAAACTCACTGTGTCCTAAATTTAACCATCATCTTGCCCCTGTATCCCTTCCCATTCACAGAGTATCTTGACCACCTGTGTTCTGTGTCTCAGTGAGTGGCACCGCTATGCACTCAGTTACTCAAGCCAGAAACCCAAGAGTCATTCCCAATCCCACCCTCCTCTTCCAATCAGTCCTTGAGGTCTGTCTGTTCTCTGTCCAAAATGTTACTGGGGCCTCCCTGGTGGCCCAGTGGTTGAGAGTCCGCCTGCCGATGCAGGGGACACGGGTTCGTGCCCCGGTCCGCGAAGATCCCACATGCCGCGGAGCGGCTGGGCCCGTGAGCCGTGGCCGCTGAGCCTGCGCGTCCGGAGCCTGTGCTCCGCAACGGGAGAGGCCGCGGCAGTGAGAGGCCCGCGTACCGCAAAAAAAAAAAAAAAAAAAAATTCCTGGAATCCATCCAATTCTCTCCATTCCCATTGGCAACAGCCTAGAGTCATGTCACCGTCACCTCTCCTGAGGACTACGGAAACAACCTCCAAATTGGTTTCTGTGTCTCCATTCTTGTTCTCCTCCAATCTACTTTTCATTCTGCAGCCAGAATCTTTCTAAAAGGCACGTTGATAATATCACGGCTCTGCTTGAAACCTTAGTGAGTTCCTACTGCCTACTGTCAACTTCTTAAAAAGGTGGAAAAAGCCCTGCATGACCTAGTTCCACTCACGGCCCAGCATTGTCATTTATCCCCTAAATCGAGTCGACCCTTAGTAAAACAGAACTTGTCTTTGCTACTCCCATGGGCCTCAGGGTCTCTCACCATGGAGCCTTTCCTCTGCCTGTTAAGCCTCTACTTCCCGCCTCCCTTCCACAGGGCTGACTCCTAAGCAGCCTTCAGATTTCAATTCCTGAGTCTCTCTGGCCTCTCCAGAAGCCTCTCCTCGCCACTCTCTAAGTGAGGGCCCCAGCTCTGTGGTCCACAGCGCTGTGCCCTGTGCTTCCCTGGAAATGCATCATCACGCCGCCTTGTATCTGACGGCCTTTGTCTCACTGCCAATCACTGGGTGGAAAGTTCTGTGGGAGCTGGGACCTTGTGGGTTTTGTGTGCTCTTGTATACCCAGCAGTCAGCATGGTGCCTGGCACAGAATGGGGCCCCAAAAAACTTTGTTAAATGAGGTTATGAAGAAATGAAGGGAACAGTGGGGATTTATACTCTCAGTTGAGCAGATTTAGTTACAACCAACTCCAAGATATTCCCTGGTGATTGAACTGGTTGTGGCAGGAAAAGAGCAATTGCCTTTGGAGACAGTTTCTCCAAATGGCTCCCTAAATACCATGAAGAGCATCTCAGATGCCATAAGAAGTGAGACTACTGAGCTTATCCTAAAAGGAACAGGGAATTACCTTTAAAAAATCTGTCATAAATAAATGAATGTGTCCACTCCCCTCCCCCACTGTTCCCACAGTACCTTCTCATTGCCCCCCTCCCACAGGAGGGAGGCCAGCTTCCCCCTACAGTCTGCACTGCTGTATGGGAGGTTACCCAGAATTCCTCAGCCTATGCCTGTCAGGACATTTTATTTTATTCTTTTATTATTATTATTTTTGGCCGCACCACAAGGCTTGCAGGATCTTAGTTCCCTGACCTGGGATTGAACCCAGGGCTGGCAGTGGAAGTGCCAAGTCCTAACCACTGGACCACTAGGGAATTCCCACGGCAGGACATTTTAAAGCTCCTCTTGGTTCGAGTTATGTTACTGTCCATTTCCCAACACTGAAGTTAGGGCAGTTTCTGCCTTAAGTTTTCTTGTAGGGTTGCCTTGCATTAGTACGTCGCTGCAATGGCTGTGTCGACAGGGCCTTGTTGGGCGGGGGAAATGCATACCCTATCATCTTAAAAACTCTAGCTTCAGGGGTTTCTCTGGTGGTGCAGTGGTTGAGAGTCCGCCTGTCGATGCAGGGGATCCGGGTTCGTGCCCCGGTCCGGGAAGATCCTACATGCCGCGGAGCGACTGGGCCCGTGAGCCATGGCCGCTGAGCCTGCGCGTCCGGAGCCTGCGCTCCGCAACGGGAGAGGCCACAGCAGTGAGAGGCCCGCGTACCGCAAAAAAAACCCCGAAAAACTCTAGCTTCAGCTCTTCTGCTATCTCACTGGCAGAGGGTGGGCACCGTGGTGTCTGACCGTCTTTTTTTTTTTTTTTTTTTTTTTTTTTGCTGTACGCGGGCCTCTCACTGCTGTGGCCTCTCCCATTGCGGAGCACAGGCTCCGGACACACAGGCTCCGCGGCCATGGCTCGCGGGCCCAGCCGCTCCGCGGCATGTGGGATCTTCCGGGATAGGGGCACGAACCCGTGTCCCCTGCATCGGCAGGCGGACTCTCAACCACTGCGCCACCAGGGAAGCCCTCTGACCGTCTTTTGATAAAAGCTTGCTTACACACGCGTGAGGTGTGGTCTTCTACTGCCACATGCTGTCACCTTCGTCACCTGAGGGGCTCAGCTGGGGCATTCTCTCCCTAGGGACCGTTAAAGACTTCCGACTCTGACGCCCACTTGGCAGCATCCCCCTTCAGCCGTAAGGCCAGGAGTAGGGACAGAGCCTCGGGAAGGTGCTCTCTGCCAACCTGAAGAGGGTGCAAACGGGAAGCAGATGAGGCACAGCAGGACACCTGCAAAGGCCGGCTCCCAGTCAGTGTGCTCTTGCTCGAGGGGCACACTGACCCTGCCGACCGCAGATGTGGCATTCTCTCCACAGCGGTGGGAACTGGGGTGCATGCAATCAACTCTCTGCCCTTCAAAACAAAAGAGCAAGCAGAAGTGTGAGGACGGCATAGTCGCAGAGACCATATGCATCCTGCTGTGGTAGCCTAGGAGCTTCATCAAGGCACCTACAGGTCTTGGGATCTGACTGTCTTCCAGATTTCATCCCTTGGCTGGATACCCGAAAAAGGCTACAGGGCTGAGATGTTTAACGCATGAATGGAAAATTTCTAGCCTTTTCTTCTCCAATCACCACCCCACCATGCATTGCTCCAGCCCAGTCTGAACACCACGAGGTATGTTAAAATAATTTCTACTTTGATGAATTGCTGGGGAGTCCACAATTGCTCATAATCAAAGGGAGAAAAATGCAAATGAGATCCGGCCGAGAACTATCACCACCAAACGTTTATGTCACCACACAGTGCCAAAAAGAATTAAAACAACATTAAACTCACAGCAATCATGTTTAAGCCCTCGTTTCCAAGTGCCAAATTGCACCACTCTGGATCATACAGATGTTCGTTAATTATGCTAATTTTTATTAAACTATTAAAATGGAGAGAGTACTGGCTCAGCCAGGCAGACCCCAGCTCTGAATGAACTCTGCTCTTGTCTAGAGGTGCTAATTTACTGCATTTTTATTAAGTTGCTGATTCTTGGATTTTAGTTTTGGGATGGCAGACAGAACTGAATTCCTGGTATTAACATTTTCAAGAAAGTTTGACTTCTTTTTGCCCAGATGTTTGGAAGGACTGACTGGAAAAATGCCTGAGACAGTCCCAGGAGACCTGAAATCCTCAATGCGGAAGTGTTTCTACCTTCAAGGTGGGGATGCACACCTACAAGTGACAATGTTAGGGAATCAGAATTATACAGGCTCCCCACTCCGTAACTCTCTATTCTATACACTGTGTGTGGTAGAGCTGAGATGTTGATTATACAAAATGGTTAAGTGAAGATGATTTGGATAAGAATATAAGAAGCTATTTAAAAAAAACCCAAACCCTTTACATCAGTGCTTGCTTCTTGCCACAAAATCTTTTAAGAAGACTTACACTCAAAAATAGTATAATGTGTGGCTTGTTCTCGTCATAAATATTTCTAGGCTTGATCAAACATCTGTTTTCCTCAACATCAACCCTGCCCCCCCTCCTTGAAGCCCTCAGATGAAGGAGTCTTAAAAACGAAGGTTGGCTATTTGGACTCCGTTATCTGGTTGGAGAAGCTACTGGCCTGGATGAGTAGAGTACTGAGGGCATCTGAAATAGGCACGGCGCTCACCATCAGCAACAATCAAAAGTGTTAATGGGGGCTTGCACACTGCCATAAAAGGATCTGTGCTGCTCATCTCCATCAACAAGGAAAAAAAAACCCCTACCAAACCTGCCATAAAAAGAACAGCAAATTCTATAAACAAAAGCAGTATGGCCGCCAACCACGGGCTCGCCGCACAGCTTGACTGCCTCCAGTGGTTTCCTATCGCTGTTTATGGCTTCAAGACTATCATGGCCCTTCTCAGTGCTCCTCCTGTCACAGGGCCCTGAGTCCCTGTGTGGCTGCAAATACCCTGTCAGTAGGTGTCAGGGGTATCAGGGGGAAAACCAGCAGGCGCCTATCATAAGCCTTAAAAGAGATTAAATACCCTTACTCCATGATTGCTACATATTAATTTCTCTCCTCCCTGCTGGTTCCTATTTGTTTAAGCTCTTCCATGGCTCCCCTGGAGTAGCACAGACATGACCTGGAATGACCATCCAGTCTTGGGCTGAGAATTCAATTTCTAGGCTCAGTGAATCCTAGGCTTTTCCAACAAAAGGAAATCACCATCCTCTAGGGCACAGATCCTTAAACTGGAGTCTCTGACCCATGGCCTCTCTGTGGATGCATGTGAAGGGATCTTTGAACTCCTTAAAACTGGTGTAAAATTTGTGTGCATGTGTACATGTGTTTTGTCCCTGGGGTGAGGCCCAGACCTCTCATCAGATTCTCAAAGGGTTTATGAACCCTCTACAGTTGACCAACCAGCACTTTAGGGGGAAAGTACAATGATCTTTATGGCCCGTATCTGCTCTTTGGCCCAGTGTGGCCATCTCACCCCTACCCCCACTTTTAAAAAAACAGTGGAAAGAAATCAAGAATCCTGCCATTCTGGGTTTCCAAGGCTTCAGCCTTCCAGCTGCCAAGTCTATTCCTTCTTCAAAGGCTGACCAAGCTTGCTTATCCCTTCTAAGGCCATCTCTTTAACTGTGACTTAAAAGTTGTGGTGTCTTCTTATAGCTTCCATTCAAATCCACGTGATGGCTTTTGGAGCAAGCTGCTTGACACTGCTGGTTCCCCTGAGAATGTTCCTAATGGAAATGTTCTCTTTTCACATTGAACTGGGCTTCGATAAGCCTCTGTGGAACAAGATTCACGGAAAATGTCTCATACTTTTATTCTTTTAACCATCAAAGTTCACTATTTCAGTGCTTGTAAACAAGAGACTACCTCTTCAAGGGAACAATCAATCAGCCCCTAACATGAAAGATCAATAAATGCTTCATATATGTATGGGAAAGGCCAATCAATGACAGAATTATTGGTTTATGATTGCTTATTTCTCTTATTAGTGCCTGTACATCGTACATTATCATTAGTAAAGATGGGAAATTTGAATTCCTAAGCAGAGTAGATTGTAATATTCCAAGCTCAGCCAAAAATATCATGTTTTTACTCTGGGTTGGCCTACAATTTCTCTACTGAAATCCAGCTTTGGAAATTTAATGCTTTCTGAGGCTATCAAAAGTTATTAAATAAATTGAGGGCTCTAACTCAGCACCCTTCCAATTGCTGAGAAAAACAATTGTTTGCCACAGACAAACAGGTGCCCGTTTTTCAGGACAAATGGTTTTAGGAAGAGATTTTACCAAAGGAGAAAGCAAGTGGTCAGTTGGGTCGACAGTGGATTAGTTCTGTTGGAACCTGTGAAAGGATCAGAGCCCAATGGTTGGCTGAAACCTTGGGTAGCTTGGTGGCCTCTCCAGGCTGTTTCACACCGTGTTTTAAGTTCTTGGCAATCATTTTCTCTTTTTTCCATTATTCAGAGTTTTGGCCTATAAATCATAATAAAAATGTATCATTAAATTTGCCTCAATTGAACTAGTTTTATTTATTGCCACGTTTCAGGGAACCTGCTAACCTGGACATTGGTGAGACTGGAGCTGGGGCCAGGGATGGGGGGCTTTGAGTCTAAGAAAGGGGACATGGAAAGGCTGGTGGCCAGCGACAGCAGCTGGCGGGGGGGTGCACATGGCAACAACTCCACAAAGCTCACCCCCAGCAAAGAGCTGAGTGTGAGAAGAGGAATGTGTCAGCTAGATGGAGGGTCTGAGAGCCCTGAGTGCAAGGGACTATTCAGCCTCAAGTCTGAACTGATGTCCTGAACTGGGTGTGAGTGGATAATGACCAAGTCAAGGCTAGGGAGGGGTGCAGGACCTGCGCACAAACTGGACATTGTTGGTGATGGAAGTGTGGGCAAAATACAGAGTGTGCATGACAGAAAAATCATAAGCTGTGAAGGTAAGAGGGAAGGCGGAACAGGGCTGTATGGAAAAGAGAAACGAGAAACACACAACTTGAACTTTGACTAAAAAAGAGAGGAAGGATAAAGGGAAGGTAAACACTTTGCAGACAGGAGAAAGCAAGGTGCTAAGTGCAGAATTCAGGAACAGTAGAGACAGCACCATTTCGGAGCTGATAGAATTGTGATACCACGTGAGACTGGCGTATTAACATGTATTCCATAAGCTGTGCAGCTCGTAGCTCCGCACCACTCTATTTTGCTCTGACCGCAGTACCAGCCTCAGGCACCACAACACAATTTGAAAACAATGTGACGGAAATGTTTAATCTGCTCGGCCCATCTGTGCTGCGTATTTCTCCAGATCTCCCTGAGAGAGGCGCCTTGAATCTCCACATTGCCTTTAATATTCTCCTAAATCACCTCCCCACTGCACTTCAAGGGCCATTGCTACAATATCACAGGTTCATCTAAAGTGCAGTGGGGGTGGGGTGGGGGGGAGGCGCAGGCCAGGATATTTTTTATTTTAAAATAATTTCCAGAGATCGTCTTTTTTGCTTCCTTTAAAAAAAGCAGAAAAGTTATTCTACTGTTGCTGTAAGGTTATTGAGGTTGTTCGTTGCAAAACAGGGTAGGATAGAGTGGAATCATTCTCTAAAGAATTATTTTTATTAATCTCGATTCCCTCAACTGGACATGGGAGGAGGTGAGCAGATGCTCCTTTTCTCTTATGTTTTTCTCTTATCCCTGCACCTTGCTATGGTGATGTGTTCATTTGGGGCTGGTGCCTGTCTGCTTTACACTCTCTGCATCAGGTATCACTTTGACCCTGTCCTGCTCCAAACAAAGCCATCTTGTTCAGGACAGGTATACATTTAGTCCCTGGTCACCATGCCCTCATCAGAAAGGAACACTGTCTATATTATTAATTTTTAGCTTAAAATCTTACATTTTCTCTCTGTAAGTACAGATGTTGAGCATCAGATTTCCACTGCCTTTCCTCCACTTGATTTTGTCAGATTCAGTGATTTGGGGCTAGAATGTAGGAAGCTGGGGTAGGTTTCAGAGAAAGAGGGGATGACAGACCTTAGACAAATGGAAGAGAGTTGCACATAACCAAGAAAATTAGGATTCCTTTTGCTATGTGAATTAAAGAAATGAATAATTTAATCCGTGAGATTGTTCCGGCGAGGGAAAGGCAACGTCCCAGTTGCGAAGCCTACAGCCTGTCGGTGTGTTACATCATCTGCACACATAGGCGTTTCCATGACAACCGCTTATAGCTTCATTTCCTGGATCCCTCTAGGGGGTGTCACAGCCAGATCCACCTGCTTTTCACCCTACCCTCGGTGGGGTCATGGTAAGGTCGCCAGAATAAATGAACGCGGGTACTAATGATCTGTTTACTGCTGTTTATGCTCTGTGTGTGTCAGGGGCACGCACATTTAGAGAGCTCATTATGGTTGCAATTAGAATGCACCATCGCTAGATATTTAACTCCTTTTTCTTTTAAATTAGCATTTTAATAACATTCTTTGAGCAGAGAAACAAAATGACCATTTTTCACGGACAAACTTCTAGCTGTAGGTGCAACTTTAATGGCAAAGTTGTGAAGGGAAAAGAAGGGAGAAAAAAAGGCCATTTTTACTACTTTCACCCTCCTTCTTACCAAAAGGATATTTTTATTTGCTTTCTAACACACTCCATTTCCTAAATTTGTTTTGAATCCAATTATATTGGGTGGTTTAAAGTACTGCACTCTTGTTGGATGGAAATTAGCAGCTACTGAAATTAACTTTCTATGTGACCTGTGAAAGGGACGAAAATAATTATAAGTGTGTGTAAGAGACCCTTCTCCAAAAGACCCTTGCTGTAGGATCGGACTGTGATCTGATGTTACCATTATCAAATATCTTTATATAGTAATTGCAAGGGCTATTTTCTTTAAAAAGGTGGTTGCAATTACTGTTTTTGTTTTATAATTCTTAGGATTATCTTATAGAGGATAAATGATGACAAAAACTTGTCATTATAAACAGGATAAATAAGAAGCAGAAATAATGAAAATAATAACACAGCATCATTTGCCGTTTAAAAAGGTGAGATCTTGGGGCATCAAAAAGTAAGACAGAACAGGAAAAATACAAGGTAGAGACCCACTGGGTCAGAATGTTCCAATAGGCACTAATTGCTTTTTAGGAATCAGCGAACACCTTTGCTAGGTGTTTATAGATCCTCTGTTTGTAGAAAGTACAGTGAAAAATGACAATTTGAATGTTCCGATTATCTTTCCCAGTCTGTTCCATTTTCATTATTTATTTCCTATAAATCGGGACCTTGCTGAACATAATTCTGCAGACAAGGAGGTTGATGGGACAGCCAATGTGAACGAGGAGATAGATGGTGGGTGCGTATAAGATAGATGCTATGTGTTTATGAAAAGGAGCAGTATGTCTGCATGTGAACATCCACAAAGTAGAGCAAGCAAGTGTGTAAACTATAACGGGTATTTATAGGTGGAAAAAAAAAGGTGCAAGGAAGATTGTATGGGAACAAGCACACTGAGCCTGAAAAGGATTTGCTTTTTTCCTACCCTCCACGTCCAAGTTCCGCTAAGATGTCCCCTGCTTGCTGTGGCTCCTGTGAAACCTCACAAGCCTTTCCATGACAACAGATGGGGGATTTCACAGCCAGAAGACACAGGAGGTCAATAGTTGAAAAGCAAGAGTTAGAAAGAGAGATCTTTATCGACATCAAAACAATCCCCCGAAAGATAGAAGGAGGAAAAATTTAAAGACGTAGCAGGAAAGAAAACGCCTTTATAAAAATGCAGGTTAAAATGTTTAGGCTTTTGTATCAGCCTAGTTGCACCTTAGACTCTGCCGTTTCATAAATAAAATACGGATAGCATAGACTATAATCTGGTGATAGCTACCCCAGGACATATCTAGATACACTTCTGTTATTTTAATTAAATACTGCATTATGGTTTGTGACAACTACATAGCTACAGCGTAAATGAATTTGGAATTAAAGTGTTACTTAGGCATCCAGTAATTTTTGTTTCATTCCTCAGTTTTACAAAGCAAATAGCTATAAAATCAAGATGTTTGTTCATTTACAGATGGAGCAGGATTGTTGTCGCTGTTTTTTTTCTCCTTAATCCTCCTGCACAAAAAGAAGACAGAGCTCAGAGTCTGGCTCCCAACACTCTTAGCTTATGAGACACATCACAAAGAAAAACACATCCTCTTGACTATAATGTGAAATGCTGAATATTAATTGCTGGTATTTCGCTTATCTTTCTAGCTGAGTTCTGTCTTTTAACAATTATTCTGATGGGCTGCAGTCTTGCACTGCCAGGTGATTTTTCTCCTTTGCTTAATATTTAGAAAGGCATTTTATTTTATTTTTTTTTTTTAAAAAAAACCCTTAAAGTTCATAATCTTCCTTGGAAGTTTTTAGTATCTGGAACTCTTGCCAAATACAGAATATTAGTGGGAACAGGGAAACCGCCAAAGCTCTTTGCTGAAAAGATGATGCACTTTCTGAATCTAAAAGAAAAAATATTTTTCATTCTAGGAATATTAATATTTCCTTAATGAAACTTGAGAGGGTATTACAATTTGATATAATCAATTGGTCAGTTTCAATGTCACTTCACTAGCAAATTATGAGAAAGAATATTCTTGTCTTACAGGCACAGACTTTCACTCAAAATTTATATGTTAAAGTAAAAGGATTTTTGTTCAAATCTGAGGATTTAATTGTATCTTGAATGCGTCATACGTCAAGATGAAAGTTTTTAAATAGCAAGTTTTCTGAAATCATTGTGTCTATTATTTCTAGTGTGAGAATCAATATAATCTTTTTATTAGTCTTAAATACCACAAGTCTGCTAACTCCAGCTTTTCTGTGTTCTAACCAATTATCCCAAGCCCCCTGTAACTAATCCTATATGCATAGAAGTTACTGCTCTGTATATCTGCAATGAGGTTATAATTTGCTTCAGTATTTTGCTAGTTTGATTGGAGAGCTGGATTCATACACTACCAAGAAAAACTAGCAGACAGAGGTTTGGGGAGGCTGAGTTCCTTTTGAGAAAATAATTGCACAGAAACAAAGCTTTTGTGACCCCCTTTTAAATAGAGCATCTCACCGAAATGTCATCCAGCCTCTTTGGCAGATTAGTGAGGAGTTTATTACTAAATCTCTGTCTAATAAACGTGCAGTTGACTCTGGAGGAGCTGCTTGTTATAATACTGGCAGTGGGAAATGGAGGGAATGTCACAGTTAAAGACACAAATTTTCCCCATAATATATTCGAATGGAAACCTCTGAATCCAATACTACATGGGCATATCTTATAAATTTACAATATTTCAGTCTCAACAGCCTTCACCGGTTAGTTTTAAAGATTTATGTGGTAAAAAATTACTCAGTGATGAATATGGTTTATTCTGTGCAGTATTGGAGGTATAAGGAATTAAACTACCGTCTTTAACAGTGAATTTATTATTACCTCTGTCAAAAGACGAAGCCTTTAACAGCATTTGTTATAAATTCACTGCAAAATAAATGGCTGGAATTTTTTTACACTGGAGTTTGTAAAGCAATGGGTGATTGTGAGCATTAACCTAACCCTGCCATGGCGTATATGGTTCTAGGTAAACATTTCTGTCTGGGTCTCACAGCTAATTATCTGATCTGGGACTTTCCACCTGACTGAAAGGGGTGTGTGTGTGTGTGTGTGTGTGTGTGTGTGTGTGTGTGTGTACAAAGTGAAGGGCCTTGTTCTGGACAACAGTTCAGGACTGAGGAGATTAAAGTGGAAAATGCCAATTTTACTTTTTTTTTTTTTTAAATGGGTTTTATAATAAATGGCCAGGGTTTAGAGAATAAGGTTGATATGTAGCCAGGTCTCTTGTTTGCAGGTTTATTTGCACGCATATGCACAGACACATACATGCATAAGCACACATACACATACACACACTCACACTCACAAACACCCTCTCCCTTTTGTCCTCTCTTGGAATGGGTGTCCCCTCATTTATAAAAATTACCTGGAGGAATGAGGCTGCCAGGGTTTGTTCTAGATGATTGGTTCCTGTCTGGGGGAAAGGAATGGCCTCGACTGAATTTGACCGGTGTATGACCGTTGCCTTCCAGCTGACCCCAAATCCCATTCCCATCCTCCTAACTCTATAGCCTCCCATAGGGGTTATTAATGAGAGAAAACACCATCATCATCATCATCTTCGTCATCACAGCACAGTGTTGACCTGCTTGTTAACATGAAATGGGGTTATGGGGACAGCTTCTGCTTCTCTTTTTGTATCATCATAAATAAGAAAAGGTATTTTCTGATGGTACCCCCCCTCACCGTCCCCTTTGGTTAGGTCAGAGGTGAATGATAGCTCTTCGGCAGGCATTGATCAGTTTCATCACTATGTTTGTGCAGTCTGTGCCCCAGGCCTGTATTCTCCCCACTTCCTACCCCCGAATTACCTCCCAAATTACCCTGCCCATCCCCCAGTCAGCCAAACGGAGGGTAATGGTGCCTGAGGAGGTCCTAAATGGACACTAGATGTCACCAAACACCTCCTTTCTCTCAGAGTCCTGAAATTAAAAAAAAAAAACAAAAAAAAACACTTCACTTAAAGCAATTGAAGGAATTAACTTATCTGTTTTTATGAGGTGTTGTCAAATTCAACTAAGCACACTTAAAAGAGGAAGTACTGCTGCATTCCGATAATTTTTACAACATACAAATCTCTTCTGGAGGGGTTGGGGTCAAGGGAGGGGAAAGGTCTACATTCTTTAAGTAGTCCTTTGAGGGAGTGGGCGAAGAACACGGGGCTTGAAACATCCGATTATAACAGACATGGTGTGATGTTAACATAGTCCAGGTGTGCCAGGGACAGGCCTGCCGCTTCCGGATAACTAGGAGCTGGGTTTGGAGCCAGGACCCGGCCTGATTTTACGTAGCTGCAAGCCAGTGCTGGAAGCTAACTGTCATCCGGGATGATGACATCGGTCCATCCTCGCCCACAGAAGCCCATGGCCATCTGACACAGCATCATATGTTCAGTGTGAAGCCGGACCTGTTGCCTTTAAGGCTCCCTGTTTCCATACCGACGGCACCAGCAGAGAAGACAACCAAAGCATGGTGTGTTTGCGTGGTGAGACTATCTCCCCGCCCTGGCTAAGCCACCAGGTAAGTATAACCCTTCTGTGGTGCCCAGCCTGTTGCTCCAAGGCTGCCTTCCATGGAAATAAGTAGCCGGAAAAACCTTGGAGGAGCCCAGGGCCAGCTCACGAGGGTCACACAACATAAGCTCAAGAGATGTAGCCTATCAACTCTGTTTACCTTAAACGGTAAACAGGGACCATTTAAGGGTCATTCAGGGACCTCTTCTTCTTTCTAGACAATTGAGAAAGAGTTTCTTTCTCTCTTTAATTTGCCCTTATCTGCTGGACAGCTCATGTTACCACTATAAATTACTTCTGGAAGAGGAGGCCTAATTTTTAAATGGGCGTTTATTTAGGTTATCTCCAAGAGTAGAACAAGCACCTTTATTATTTAGAAAAAGGTTCCCTAGTGAGAGGCCTTTAAGCCAGGAAGACAGAGTCACTTCTCTGAATCATGGAAACTGTGGCTCGTCTTATCCAAATAGAGACTTCTTACCTCCCTTTCTCCTACTTACAATAAATGCTCACAGCAGTGCTGGTCCACAGAAGGGCCTTACGATCCTCAGATAAAAGGAACTAAGCCAGGGCGCAGTGTTACTGCACCGAGGGTGATTCAGCACCTACCCTGTCATCATGCCTGGTGCCCAGGCTGAATGGATTTTTGGAGTACACCTGTTGTTGAACCCCTGCCAAGTACTGATGGCCACTAACCCCCAAATCACTTCTCCCCGCTGTTGATGTTTGGAATGTCAGACAGGACTGAGCAGCAGCCGGCGTGTATTTCAAACACAGCAGATGGATTTTTATATTAGCTCCTATTTCATGTTCAGGCGGAGCGACCGCCACACTAAAACCGCAGCCTCTGTGCTGCCGAGTTTGCTTCTGTGAGATTAATTTTGTGAAATTAATTGGGACAAGATTGAAAAGGAAATTAAAATGTAGCTGAGTGAATAGGCCTTTCAAACACCTTTTTCCTGCTCTATTCAAACTTGAATTCTGCGGTGGTCTCAGGCATGGTGGGAAGTAATTTACGGGAGCCATCGGTTACGTATGAGGAGACCTGCACAAGCACCACAATCTGGAGCCACTGAAGAGCTTTAAAACACCCCGCCATGGCCTGAGCTGCGTCCCTGCACCGGGTGGAAGCGAAGTTCGGTCCCTGCACCAAAAATGCTGTTCAGAAATATCTGGGCCCAAAAGGAATGCGGGAACGTCCACTGGATGCACAGACCTGCTCCATTTAAAAAATCTCCTTTTAATATATTTGCGGCCCAAATTGGAACTCAGTGCATTAAGTGGGCATGCAACACAGATAGATGTGTTAGGGGAGGCGGGCGGGGTCCTGCAGACTGTGCCATTGCTTACTGTTTCAGAGCTGCGATACATGGCTCTGGCCTCTCCTCAAAGAAGTTTGAACAATTGATCAATTTTGCCAGTGACAAACTCTCTCAGACCAGGAAAGGCACAGTGCATTTCCACGTAAGGCCTCTTCACTGGATGGCCTTCTATTTCCAAGAGAGGACCTTTTGAGCTTTCGAACATCTCTGTGAAAGAGTTCTTGGCAGGACCTTTTGTTTTTCTCTCAATTCACTAATAATTTATTGAACTCCTAGTGTACCCAATATTGACCCCCAAAGTTTATTGTTAGTGGAAAAGAGGGGAATATAATAATAATTACCATCCTAGATGCCAGGCGCTTCTTTACACAAATTCTCTAATGAAAGTGTCACAATACCCTATAAATAGAAATTATCCCATTTCTACAGATGAGGAAACTGAGGATTAGCAAGATTAAGTGACTTTGTTCAAGGTCACATAAGTAACCCACCTGTTCACGATTTGCTTCCCTAAGAATAGGACAGGTGATGGGCATTTGGTTATCTCTGGGGGTGCAGCTTTCTTACCCAGCCAATCATCTTCTCTGGAAAAAAATTTTTAAAAGGGTAAATAGCTCTCTTTCGGGGATCATTCCTATCCAAAGGCCCTAGACCAAAGGCCCTAGACCCTAACAGACTCTCTTGGCCCTAGGATTCTAGGATTCAGGGTTGGGTCATACTTGGGCAACTATTAAAAAACAGTAGGTGTGGTGTGTGTGTTTACGCATGTGTGTGTGTATATATATATATATATATATATATATATAATGAATATTATTAATCTATAAAAAAGAATGAAATAATGCCATTTGCAGCAACATGGATGGACCTAGAGATTATCATACTAAGTGTAGTAAGTCAGAGAAAGACAAATATATGATATCACTTATATGTGAAATCTGAAAAAAATGATACAAATCAACTTACTATTTATAAAACAGAAATAGACTCATAGACGCAGAAAACGATCTTATGGTTACCAAAGGGGAAAGGGGGAGGGAAGGATAAATCAGGAGTTTGGGATTAGCAGATACATACTACTCTATATAAAATAGATAAACAACAAAGTCCCACTGTATAGCACAAGGAACTAAATTCAATACCTTGTAATAAACTATAATGGAAAAGAATCTGAAAAAGAATATATATATATATATACACATATACATATATATGTAAAACTGAATCACTTTGCTATACACCAGAAACTAACACAACATTGTAAATCACAACATTGTAAATCAACTATACTTCAATTAAAAAAAAATAAATAAATACCAAAAAAAAAAAAAAGAGAGAGAAAGAAACAGCAGGGAGCAGCAGGAACCCAAGAATAAAGTTATTACCCCCCAATTCCCACCCCACTTCCCCATCCAGGGGCCACTTCTGTTCTCTACCTGCCACCCCCTGCCCCTCAGAATATTTCTCTTATCATACAAAGAGAGAGGGAAAAGCCAAATGCATTTATGAGGGCCCAAAACAAAAGAACGTAGAATTTTTTTCTTTGTTTAATCTGAATAAATAATTAAAGCTAAGACATATTTTTGTGTGGAATTTCTTTAGCAGATTTGCGAAGTCAGCCTCACCATGTTTATTTAGACCGGGAATGTTTGAGGTGGAAGGAACCTTAGAGATCTAACACAACTCCCTCATTTTACAGGTGAGGAAACTGCTCCAGGTAAGCTGAGCTGCACTCAGTTGCATCTTGTCTTGTGTTTCTCAGGGAAATAGACTTCTCTAGGTTCCTAAGAAGTGGGCTTTTCTCGCCTGACGCAAGTTCTACTGGCCAGAGAGAAAAGTAAAATGGAGGTTTCTAGATACCATTTTTCTGGACTAACCTCAACTTGGGTCAGTTCTGTCCCTGCAGGTGTGAGAGGCAGGCTGCAGAGTGTAACTGACTCCAATAAAGGAAGCCAGCTGGGGCTAAATATGGAATAATATGGAATAAATTTAGGATCCATATGAGAGAAAATTCCTGAGATTAGGAGATACTGAACATCTGAATAGACATACAGCTGACAATGGCAGTGGAATCTCCTTTTCTATCTGTCTGAATTGGTTCATTTGTGCTTTTTAGAGGCAAGGGAATGGATCGGGTGGCCTTTTAAGGTTCCTTCCTGTCCAAGGACTCTTACTGAGTTAAGTAACATAATAAAGGTAAATCCAATCTGAAATGCTCCCCAAGCCAACGTTAACTGGAATGAAGTTTTATGAGGGAAACTTCAGTTAAGCTTCTAATTTCTTCCCTTGCCATGCAGAGATGAGCAATGTGGAGAAGGGTGGCAACTGGTGTAGCTTTTGGGGTAAGAAATGTGCTACTACCAAGGTAAGGGATGACTACGAACTCAGGACCTTCCAGGAGATGGAGAAAGATGCCCCATAGAACCAAGGCAGCCAACTATTCCCTGTGAATTGAACTCTGATATATTGGCTTTTAGTAATGAAGGAGGGGAAGGGGGCTTGGTTAAAAAAACCCAAAACAGGTTGGGGAAGGTCCCCACGTTCTTTGGTATCTCAAAATTACAACAGCCCTGGTAAAGGCAGACAGCTCTATACTGCAGGGCAAGTCACCGCACAGCCCCTTCTAAATGGAGGAAAGGGACCCCCAGTGAGAAGTCATTAACAAAGGCAAAAGACATGCGAAACAAACAAAATAATCATGAGCGAGAGAGAAGGCCAGCAGACAGTCTGACTCTGTCCTCCCCTTCTCCTGCCGCAGGCACCTCAGACAATGTAAACAGTTAATTTGTTCACCTGCAGGCTCTGGGCAAACAGAGGCCTGGTCACACCTGAGTGGATAACTCGATTACCCCGGCGTGGTAATGTACACAAATTCTATTACTCGGCAAACCTTGCTTTCGGGCATTTGAAATACCAATCAGGCCAATGTCCACTCCCTTCTTTGCTTCCAATTTATTCTTGGTGTATTGGAGCTGCACCGGAATGGCACTAGGGTGGTGCTGAATTAGGAGCCTGGAAGAAATCACTAGAAGATTGTGATCTCACCCAGCAGGGATTGCAGGCCTCCTGCTCTCTGGAAAAAGGTTGGGTCTGAATTTGGTCCTAGTTCAAACGGGACTCGTTGGAACTGCTGAAAGGTACCTTCGGTCAGCCCTGGTCTGCTGCTTAAGGAGCTTGTGGTATATTTCAAACTGAGACAAACACCTGGCCAAGGTAATGACATTTACAGAACAAAGATAAATTGTAAATGATGGGTTAATAACACAATGGGTTTTCCATTTTCCTTTATGGAGTTCACATACTAATCAATGAAAGAGCAAATTGTGCCTCTTTCAAAAATGTGTTTGTTGATATTGATTGCCTCATAGAGGGAGAGCTTTTTAACAAGTTGTTTAGGGACAGAATCGATTTCCTTAGCCCACCTATACAGAATATGTGCAGTCTTTCTTTACAAGGATGGTGTTAGTGATCCCTCAAACAGTAGCCCATGAGTTTTGAAGCTTCTTCACATTGGTGATGGATCTGCAATAATATATCCTTATTTTTGCCCATCTTTTTGTATCCAGCAATACCATTTGTGAGATGGTTAACTGTGGCTAGGGGCTACCTCTGTGACTGAGGAAGAGAAGGAAGTTAGCTGGCCCTTGTGAGTTGGATTCACTATCTTGGCCTTGTCAGCACTTGCTCAAACCAACGGAGCTAACTAGCTCTGACTCCTCCCCCCATATATAACTATGTTACAGTGTTGTTTATCTATAGATGAAACAAGAAGGCAGCTGACCCGGCTAGAATATTTTCAAGAGTATTTTATGGTAATAAATTATGTATGTGGTGATGACCTTTTAAGCACCACAAGACCCTTTAAAAAGATCAAATTTTGATTGGCATAGTTTTAGTATTATGTCTACTTTATTCTATTTTTAAATTCAAAAATTGGTTCCTGAATCTGAATTTTCAATTAAAATTTTCCCTGACAATTATAAAACAATGGAAGTTTACGTGTTAGGGAGCCATGTAATACACACAAGAGAAGAATATGACATGGGATAATTCTGGTTATGGTGACTACATCATCAAGAGTGAGAAAATCGACTTTTGATCCAAGCCCCACACTCTAATCCTTACCTTGCTCAGAATGCGGATGAGGTCACCCCGTTGGAAGGACAGTTCGTCTGGCTGGTCACCATGGCAATCCCATAGGCCCTGATAATAATTGGCATAGTCCACTGATCAAAGAGAGGAGAAATCAAAGTTAAAAGGACCCTGTCTTTTTCTATGGAGCCCACATTTTTGCTGCAAATGGAAACCAAGGTTCTGATATTACCCCTAGGAAACCTAAGATTCAGGGGGTTTGGGATGAGATACAGCCAGACACTCAGCATGAGCAAAGGACTGTGGGAGAAGGAGATCATTAACTAACATTAAATATTTACAGTTCACCCTTAGTCAGATGCTATTCAGTAATATGATAAATATATTCATTTATTAATAAAAGAAAATCAAGCAGGTAATTTTTCACCTGGTTTATAAGTAAGCAGCACAAAGAGATTTTCTGCCAGACTTTCTTCATCCAGGGCATCTAAACTATCCAGTGCTTCTTTTTATTATGCATTGAAGGAATGAGATAAGTCTCCTACTTCTGCTTGTTTACGAGAGAGGCTGAGTCAGCCAGCACAGATCTGCATTGCAGTCTCACAGGTTGGCCCCCTCTGTTACACAGGAACTTCATCCTGGGCACTTCCCACCCAGGTACTTACTATAGGAGGTAATTACCAATAAATGTGGAAACGAATAGCCCAGTCTTTAAGTGGAACCAAGGGGGTGTCTCATCCATTACAACTAAATTCTGGGTGGGCTGGCCCTTTTCCAGCATCTCATTTGTAGAGGCTGAACATGTCTGCCAAGATTTATCTGCAAGTCCCCAGGGGAACAGAAACCAAAGTGATCTGCATTAAAAATGAAAGCAACCAACGACAACAAACCAAGTTTTAGAAGCAGCTGAAGAGATTTACTGGGCTTCTCAGCAAGACTAGATGGCAGTGATGCCACAGGACAGTCATCGATTCTTAACAATGAAGAATTCGTATTGATCTTCTTCTACCCGGAAAGGTTAAACACTAGAGTACAAAGTGGGAGAGGATCTGGGGATTTGAATGGCAGGAGAGCTAATGCCCACTGGACCAGGGATAATGTGGCAGTGCTCCCCGTTCCTTAGGACACTATGTATGAGAGTGATATGCAAAGCACCTACAAAAGATGACATTCCTGGGGCTTCCCTGGTGGCGCAGTGGTTGAGAGTCCGCCTGCCGATGCAGGGGACACGGGTTCGTGCCCCGGTCCGGGAAGATCCCACGTGCCGCAGAACGTTTGGGCCCGTGAGCCATGGCCGCTGAGCCTGTGCGTCCGGAGCCTGTGCTCCGCAACGGGAGAGGCCACAACAGTGAGAGGCCCGTGTATGGCAAAAAAAAAAAAAAAAAAAGATGACATTCCTACTGATGGGAGTTAGGAGTCCTGGGTTCTAATTAAAATTCAAATGATCTGGGGGGACCTTATTCTCCAGTTTCCACCTTTCCCTTCATTTGTCTTGACCCTCCCAGGAGGAGTGATGGTGCTCGTTGCTGAGGATGGGAATAGATAGAGGGCAGGTGGGCAGTGGGGGGACACAGGCTCTGGCTGTATTTGCTGTTTGTCTCCTTGTTCCTAACGTATGAGCAATTCAAAGAATAAAGGCACAGAGGAACAAAATCCCTATATGTCTCTGGAAAAGAACTTTAGGAGGAATGTTAAAGTGCACAAACACAGAGGGGGACAGAGCTGTTCAGATTCAGATACTGCAAACAAAAGTATAATGTTAACCACATAGAAACTCAAGCATGTTTTCTTTACACAGAAAATGTTTGTATATGCAGTAGACAACAGAGGGTAGCAAACAAGACAACTACACTGGAAACATTCTGGCACAGAGTTAAGAATATGTTTGGAAAAAAAAATTCATTAGGAAAAAATGCGAACTATTGAAAAGACAAGGCATGTTTTTTTGGGGGGGGATATCAGTGCATGAAATAATAGAGAAATATCAGTTCCTGGAAAATGAAGTAGTTTTCCCAGAGGATATAATGCTTTTTCAGTTGTAATGGAGTTGATGATTCACCCCAAGATCTTGCCTAAGTTTAGGAATGAAAAGTATATTGACATCAATATTCTTCATGGATTTATATGTGATAAAGAAAATAATTTTATAAAAATAGATTTTTTAAAAACATAACTTGATGTTTCCAAATTGTAAGACTGACAAAGTTCTCTTGGCTTTTTCTGGCCTAGCAGATGGTCACTGTGGTGTACTGCTCCCCACATGCCTGGGTGTGGGACAGCTCCTGAGATTATGAGTACCTTTTGGGTATATATGTAAAAAGTGATTTGATATTGGGTATCTAAGACACCTGGGGAGAACATCTGGAAAAAGAGCTATTCTAAAAGCACAACAGATCATAGGGAATGCAAGAAGCTAGCAGAAAAACAAAAGCCTTCCAAGAGAAACTAAAGATAGAAGATGCCTTCAATTTTTCATAAGCTAAAGGCCCAAAGAAGATAGAGCTCAGGAATCCAGGAGATAGTTTAACCTAGCCCAAGAACTGGAATTGTCAGAATCATAACAAGGCTGCTTTGGAAAATAAGCAGAATGAAGGGCTAAAAATGGGGAAAAGGTTGGACTTGCTATGTAAACAGAGGTATTCTGGTATTAAAGAAATCTGGGAGAGGAACGTCTTAACTGGACAAGATTGGATTCTGTATTGCAGACTCCCAGTTTAACACATGTGATTGGCTTTAGGTATATGTGTGCACGAAACTTCAGTACATTCATTCTTTAGCCTTCAACAGACATGTACACAGAACCTACTGTGCCATGGACTATGCTAGATGCTGGGAATTCTGCATCAGCCACGCACACGGTCCCCACCCTTAGGGCTGCCATCCAGCAGTGGCGGCACCATGAAACAGTCACACAACTATTTATTTATTTATGATTGCGATATGTCTTCAAAGGAGAAATTGAGGGTCCTGTGTATAATAGGGAATCTAACCTAGTCTGAGGGGTCAGAGAAGGTTTCCCTGAAGCTTTAGTTGTAAAACAAAAGCCTGATCAAACCTTGAAGAGGTGAAGAGGTAAGGCCAAGGAGGGCTTTATTCCTGAAACTTGGCCCCAGGAAGAGCTTGATGGCTGGGAGGTCTGCTGGGCCAGTCCAGCTTCTCCCTAAACTTGCCCAGCATGTCCTGTGAACAGAGGAAGCATGGGGAGACTTTGATGTCTTTAGATCAGTAAGGAATTGGGAGCCTGAGAGGAAGGATTGCCTCTGTGGGCTGGATTGAGGTTCCTTTAGGTTTACACTCCTCTGGCAGCAGTCTGAGATCAGAAATAGTGCAGCATTCTGACCATTTAATTAATTCAAAACATCCTCATTCTCATTTTGAGGACATTATTCCATCTAATTATTTTTTTCCAGTCTGTCCATTTGGAATGAAAAACAAAAGAATAAAGCTTAATGCCAGCATTTCTCAACGTCTATCCAAAAAAACGTAACTCTGCACTAAATAAAGCCTGGTAATTCTAAAGAAAAGCACTAATATATTCAGCATAAAACAGACAGAGGACCTAGAGCAATAATGACACCACTAATAACTAAAACAGTTATAACAATTAACAACAATTACAATGATAGAGAAGCTAATGGGTATGGTCACGGCATTTAAATTGCCAGCAGAGCTGAGGAGGACTTTTTCTAGAGAAAGAAAAAGGGGGGAAGCATCTTATTTTCTTTGTCCCATGTCAGAGGAGCTATGCTCCCAGCAGGTAAAATGTCATAGGAAGACTAGCAGCAGACCAAGTTAAAAAATATATTGTTTTTCTCTCTTTTCTAGGTATTTATTGCAAAGCATCTGTCATTCCACACCAAGTCTTTATAACCAGTGACAGCCATTTCTCCTGTAACTGAGGCCAAGTTGGTGCTACTATTGACAGAGTCAATATTTGAAAATGAGCCTCCATGACGGGAAGAGTTCTAAGGTGAAAGGAGCAGACACCATTCTGCCTTTCCCCCTCCTTAGGGACAACAGAGCCTGACTATGTTCTTTCCAGAGTTCATATGTCACCTTGGGCTTCTGTTTGGGGGATAGTGGGTAGCTCCAGAATTCAAGCTGTGACCAAGGAAAAGAGGCAAAAGGCAAGTCAGCATGTTGTTTACATTTTCTTGATAAGCAAAAGGACTGTGCCAATGTGGCCCTGGGTATAACTACTTAACAGATTATAGAAAAGAGAGACAAAAGGAGAAGACAGATAAAGCCAGTTCTTGCTAGAGCATGAGAAATGGACAAAGAAGGCCAAAACAATGGCCCATTGGAAGGGACTTGAAATGTTCTCTAGGCCAGGCCAGAAAGGCCACCATGTTCAGTCCATTAAAGCAGACTCAGCCTGATACCTTATTAACCATTTCAGAAAGAAAGGCAAAAAATTTTGCCAAGCTCCACTGACTTTGACACCAGAACAGGAAGAGCAACTGAACAATACTATTTGCTTGTTTTCATAGCCCTTTAGTCTTTGAGTTTTGAAATTACTATGGTCCTTTTTTTTTTTTTTTTTTTGCTGTACGTGGGCCTCTCATTGTTGTGGCCTCTCCTGTTGTGGAGCACAGGCTCCGGACGCGCAGGCTCAGCAGCCATGGCCCCTGGGCCCAGCCGCTCCGCGGCATGTGGGATCTTCCCAGACCAAGGCACGAACCCGTGTCCCCTGCATCGGCAGGGGGACTCTCAACCACTGCGCCACCAGGGAAGCCCCAAAATTACTATGGTCCTTAATGTTATAAGTATGATCTTGAAGTGGGGAACACTCACAGATCCTAATTTTCATCTCCTGTGTTCCTTTTATTGGGCCAAAGTTATAGCTGGGTGACGATCCACTCACATTTGTCTTGGGAAATAGGTTTCAAAAAGTAAGAGATGCAAATACCTCTGTGGCTCCCCTCTGTTTCTTTTGTGTAATAGTTCACTCCATTGGCTGCCACTAAAGTGGAAAAAGTGCCTCAGAAATGGAATGCTCATCAGCAACCATTTTTCTGCCCTGCAGAAATGAGTGAACATGGGATCCCCCTTGGCTGAGTTTGCCTACAACTTCAGAGCAAAAGCAACCTGTTTCAAGATCCTCCTTGGTCAGAGGTTTGACGTATCTAAGGATGATTTGTGCCTCCAGCTCTGCTTTTTGTTTTTCATGGCATACCCAAGCAAACGGCCAGTTGTTTTCATACAGACAGCACAGAATGAGTTTTATTTTTGGTTACCTGGACATGTCTTCTCATGATAGGGAAGGGAGATAAGCTGTCATCACCAAAGACACTTAGTGTTAGACTGTTAGGCTGATGGGTTGGACTTTAGTGAAAATCTGAGGTGTTGAAGAGTCACTCATTAGAATAACCCTGTTACTAACAGTCAAGCTGTAAACCGAGCTCTTTATAGATTGAATAATCAATACTACAAGGCTGGGATAGATTTTCTAGGTAACAGAACAAAATAAAAGAAATTACATCTTACAGGGTCATTAACACCCAATCAGGATAAACTGAATTCCTTTTTCCCCTCTTCTGATAAGCTCTTAGTTGGGTTTTAAAAATGTAAGCAGTCGGGCTTCCCTGGTGGCGCAGTGGTTGAGAGTCCGCCTGCCGATGCAGGGGACACGGGTTCGTGCCCCGGTCCGGGAAGATCCCACATGCCGCGGAACGGCTGGGCCCGTGAGCCATGGCTGCTGGGCCTGCGCGTCCAGAGCCTGTGCTCCGCAATGGGAGAGGCCCCAACGGTGAGAGGCCCGCGTACCGCAAAAAAAAAAAAAAAAAAAAAAAAGTAAGCAGTTCCATCAGTGAAAAGCATAGCATTCCAGGAAAAGGATCCCTGGAATAGTGAAGAAAAGTATGTGGATTTTAAAGGTGACCCTGCTAGCCATGGTATCTTTTAGGAGAAAATATTTTTCCCTCTCAAAGGGCATGTGACCCCTGACTTGCCCAAGTGAACCAAACCTGTGTAGCTTGCCTGTTACAGAAGAATTCACGTTGTCCTGGAGCTCCCGGCCTTTTATATGCCTACCCATCCCTCGAACCTCTGCATTTTATTGTTTTAAAGCTAAGTGATGACATTTGGATGTTACATATTTGTTGCAGTTTCTATAGCTCCTTTGTAGAAAAGGCACCATATAAATTCAATAAATAAATAAGTAAACACAGATAATATAAATTCCTGCCTCAGATTCTGCAGAGAGAGGGAAAAGTCCTCCTCTGTTTTTTTAATCACTAAGTCACCAATCGTTATAACTGGTGGCAGGTATAAACCATAGAAACATATTTAGAGCTCACTACACTTTAACAACACCTATTTTGGAGGCAGGAAGCATGAGGAACAAAGGGTTTTTTTTTTTTTTAAATGTACTTCAATTATAGCTGCTGGAACAGTTAAGAAATAAATCTCTCCTCACTCTTCAGATTGAACCTTAGAAAGAGGGGTGGAAGGAAGAAAAGGTATGAGAGAGACGTCTGAAACTGAATTTTAGGCTTTTGCCAGAAGACTGCTGCTTCCCAAGGGAGTTTAAAGTTGGCCATAGGAAGCTTCTAGTTACTCCACCCAAGCCGTCCACATGAAGTGCTTCTTTCCTGCACTAGCAAGGGAAGTTGGTTGAGGAGAGACATACGTGGGACATGGCTCGGTCAGGAAACAGGTTTTTTGTTGGACTTCTGTACGGCACGTAGAATGGTAAAAACGAAGATTCAGAATGGCCTTAATCACACGTGTTGACTGTCACGAGGTCCTTACTGGAAACCACGCTCACATCCCTGTTTTACTTGCCTCCGTCCTCTCTTTGGCTTTGGCACATGAATTCTGATGCTACCTCTTGGCTGTCTTTTCCCTCCTCATGAGAAGCTGGGTGTTGATGAAGTTGGGTCCTTCACTAAACCTGTTACGTATTCTCTTCCCATGGAGAATGAACCGAGGAAAGGGGCTTTGCTGAATGGATTAGGAAGAGAAGAAAAGGCACGAGGAAAGGAAGAGAGAGGAGAATGGGAAAAGGGGAGGCTGGAGAAACAGAGGGGGAGCAGGACAGGGAGAGGGAAAGAACCCCTAAGCTTAAAACTTCCACAGAATTTCTAAGAAAACGTCAGCCAGTATCTAAATCAGGCACTTTCAGGCTCTGCTGATGGAATCAATGTCCTTGAGGTGGCCTTTGCAACACATATTCCTTTACAGACAATGACAGACTAGGTCCTTGGTCCACTTAAGGAGGCTTTAGAGGGGCATCTGACCTTAGAAAGGATGGGCTCACTAACAGACTGAAACATGGTTAACAGTCTGGGATGAATAAGAAACAATTTTGTACCAACAAAGCTGTTACATATTCATTTCCAAATGTGCCTGGAATCAACCCAGGCCATCAGAAGTCGACATAACCAAGCAATTCTATCCTTCACCCCAAGTTCACTTTTCAGATCTGACACATTTCCATTCCCCTCTGAACTCGCAATCTCCGGGCCTCTCAGATAGGAGACTTTTCTATTCCTTCCATTCTCAATCCTCTGATCTCTTAGAGATGAGACAATTCTATTTTCACTGTACTGATTTAAGAAATACTGATAGGAAAAAAATAAATATCTGGTTTGGCTTCCCACCCTCTCTAGGATAAATCTTAGCAGTTCTGGGAACATTAATTAAAGTGAATGGGTGGCTGCTTTTAAAGTTAACATATTTCCTTGTCCAGTCATCTTATTCGGGACTGTTGAGGTCGACACACCAGTTACCCTCTTAATTAGCGAGTCTGGTGATGTTTGTAGTCAGAGAAAGGTGCTTTCTCCAGTGGGAAGCCCGAAAGTCCTAACCAGCACCTGTACATTTTTGAAGCTCTCATACCTCCTTTTTGTTGAGTGCCACTCTCATCCTCTTCTAGGTCATGCTCTTCATCTGTGGGCATAAACATGATCAGCATTAGCAATTAGCGGTCAGTAGTCTGTTATTTGTACTGACGGGTCTTCTTTCTCTGAGCTCATCACACTCTCTTTTTTAAGGCAATAATTACCATTTAAAAAAAATCATCTCTCACCTTCAACTGGCCTTCTCTTATTTCCATCTCTGTTCATTCATTCACAAACATTTTTAAGTGCCAACTGTATGCAAGACACTGCACTAGGAACTGGAGATGCAGTGATGGACAAGACTGGCCGGGTCCCCGCCCTATGGAGCTTCAGATCCACTGGATTATCTAGGCGCCTATTACTAGGATCCTAATCCTTTTCCTCAAACCCTATTTCTCCTCCTGTTCTAGCATTCTCTTCAAAATGTATTATCTCCACGTAAGCATCCAGAACTTGTGTGTGTGAAGCTAAGCACATGTTTAAACCCTCTGTGATTAATTAGTCCTTAATGTATCAAGCTTTGTTCAGCTGTCACAGAAGCTGGTCATGTACACAATTTTATGTTCTTAGTAGTTGGGGCTTGTAGTTATCTTTTCACTCTTGTTTGTTATTCAGCCTGCTTCACTCATGAGAGTGGAAGCTCCTGAGGGCAGTTGGGATGAATGGCAGGTACACAATGAATTCTAAGTCAATGCTATTTTCTAACTCCATCCAAGTGTGTATATGGTCAAAGTCACAACATGATTGGCCTAAGTTTCTTACCCTCATTAACCTGTTTCATCCCAGACTTCGTACTATCTGATAACATGGGAATTGGGTCCTTATCAAGAAAGCATGAGTACCAGATTCATATTAAGCTATTTTATATGGGGGGTAAAATGCACAGAGATACACTTCTCCTTTTCATCATTACATCCTCCACACACACACACACACACACACACACACACACACACACACACACACACACATGGAATGAATGGGGCATAAAAA
Source organism: Mesoplodon bidens (assembly GCF_964165515.1). Lineage (NCBI taxonomy): Eukaryota > Metazoa > Chordata > Mammalia > Artiodactyla > Ziphiidae > Mesoplodon > Mesoplodon bidens. Next base: position 54,440,988 of record NC_138179.1, read on the forward strand.
GGAACATTTTGAGGGCTGAATACTCAGTTTCTTCCGGCCACATGTACTTTCCTTTCTCTCTGTGGATCTTAGGGCACTTATCTGTCTTGCTTCCCCGCAGTTATGCCATTAAATGGAACTTTTGAGGCGATGGCATGGGACAGCCCTCCCCCCCCTTAAATATAAGGTTTATAGGGCAACATGAGTTCTGGTATGTCAGACTAGGGGAAGTAAACTCTAAGCTCATAACTAAGAAGAAACGGCATAAAAATATATTAAAACACTACAGAGCATTAAAGAATTGCAATTGATTTCACATACAAAATGATATAGCTCCCCTGAAAAAATTAAAATTAATATTGTTGTTGGGATTGATACTTTGGGAAATAAGTGACATTACCAAGATTTAAAAATATGTGAGACTTCCCTAGTGGCACAGTGGTTAAGAATCCACCTGCCGGGCTTCCCTGGTGGCGCAGTGGTTGAGGGTCCACCTGCCGATGCGGGGGACACGGGTTCATGCCCCGGTCCGGGAAGATCCCACATGCCGCGAAGTGGCTGGGCCCGTGAGTCATGGCCGCTGAATCTGTGCGTCCGGAGCCCGTGCTCCGCAACGGGAGAGGCCACAGCAGTGAGAGGCCCGCGTACCGCAAAAAAAATAAAAATAAAAAAGAATCCACCTGCCAATGCAGGGAACACGGGTTCAAACCCTGGTTCGGGAAGATCCCACATGCCGCTGGAGCAACTAAGCCCATGCGCCACAACTACTGAGCCTTCGTGCCCTAGAGCCCATGCTCCACAACAAAGAGAAGCCACTGCAATGAGAAGCCTGTGCACCACAAGGAAGAGTAGCCCCCACTCGCTGCAACTAGAGAAAGCCCACGCACAACAACAAAGACCCAACGCAGCCAAAAAAAAAAAGAGTGATATATGATATCTATCTCTCTCTATATGTAGATATAGGTAAATATATATCTGCCCTATAAGATTCTGTGGGAAAAGGACTCAACTCTACTTATCTCCACGTATGACCTTGCAGCAGACAGTTTCCTACTTACCACCTGTAGTGTTCCTCCACCTCTCCATGAGGAATAAAGATGTGAGATAATGGAGGAGTGAAATCAAATATGGGAAACAGATCACGCTGAAATAAATCATGTCAAACATCACTCTTTCCACATTGTCTTCTTATCACTTGCCCACTTCCTTCCTTCCTCTGCTATGATGCTTTTCCTTTTTGACGTGGGACCAATTTCACAGGATTGAAAACATTCAAAGAAGAGCTGGTACGTCCTCAGTTTTAGAGATACCCAATAATTTGGATGGAGAACAGCTCTTTTGCTGATATCAAACACCTTAATCACAAAGACCAGTAATTTGCTGTGCTTAGGCACTTTTGCAGAGAGGGTTTATTCTGCCTTTGCTGTCTGTGCGCAGATGTCTCTTCCTCCCAATTCTAATCAATGTAAATTGGGTCAGATCTCCGCTGTGAATTACAAATTGGATCCGAAGTTGGAGGGTCACCGTGCCTGCTACTCCACCTCCTTCCCACCACCATTAGATGGGAAGCTACACCAAAGATCTTTTCTAAATAAATCAGACTTTATTGTAAAACTCGGCCACTGACGAGACATAACCTCATTAGCATTGATTTTAAAATAAATTATTGAAAGTGGCTTGCCTGCTTTTGCATTTGTAAAACAGGAGAATGTAAATGTATTTGCAATGATAAAAATGAAAACTAAAACTTGATTCCTTTATGCTTTCAGGCAACAGCACTTAATCCAGTCATGATACCAAAATGGAAAAAATAAAACTCTGCTTTATTTATGCAGTTCAATTCCAGAACAGATACTCTGATTTCCATTGCGCCTGTGGAGTCACCTAGAAAGAAAGCAGACTGTCGGCCGTAGATCTTATATATCATTTGCCACCATTACTAAGTGCTATGGTGATGGATGTGAACCGGGAAGCTCCAGTCCCTATGTCTGTTCTATCTAACGTTGTCCTTCCCGGGTGGCTGATAGTGGGCTCCAGTCAAGAAGCCTAGCTGCTGAAGTGAGAGGCTGGGTGCTGTGCCTCTGCAGCCTTTGAAAGAGCGAGTATGGGGACCATCATCTGGTGAGGAGAGTGCCCTCTACAACTGCATGTGAAAGACACACCTCTCAGCACCTTCCCAGCTTCAGAGGGCACCATACACACAGAGACATACAATTTACCTTGGATCCTTCAGTGAAATCAAACTGGTATTTTTCAAACTCCAAAGTCAAGAAAACTGATTATATGGCAACAGAAAAAAAGCCTCATTGCTCACAAAAGGGGGTTAAACAGCCAATTTTCTCTCTCTTTTTTTCATCTGTAAGGTGAGGCTTTATTTTTTTTAATTAATGAATTAACTATTTATTTATTTATTTATTTATGGCTGTGTTGGGTCTTCATTGCTGCACGCGGGCTTTCTCTAGTTGCAGCGAGTGGGAGCTACTCTTCATTGTGGTGCGCGGGCTTCTCATTGCGGTGGCTTCTCTTGTTGCGGAGCATGGGCTCTAGGTGCGCAGGCTTCAGTAGTTGTGGCATGCAGGCTCAGTAGTTGTGGCTCGCGGGCTCTAGAGCGCAGTCTCAGTAGTTGTGGCGCACGGGCTTAGTTGCTCCGCGGCATGTGGGATCTTCCCAGACCAGGGCTCGAACCTGTGTCCCCTGCATTGGCAGGTGGATTCTATTCTATTCTATCTATCTATCTATCTATCTATCTATCTATCTATCTATCTATTTATTTATTTATTTATGGCTGTGTTGGGTCTTTGTTACTGCGCATGGGCTTTCTCTAGTTGCAGCGAGCGGCTGCATTGGCAGGTGGATTCTCAACCACTAGGCCACCAGGGAAGCCCCTGGCAAGTGGATTCTTAATCACTGCGCCACCAGAGAAGTCCTGAGGCTTTAATTTTAAAAAGATTATTTTGAAAAAAAAGTTTTTTTTAGGCTAAAGAGCTTGTTGAACTTCTCTATAAGAATATTATTAGGCATTTTAGCATGACATCTGCTAAAATACATCTTCATTTAAGAAGGAAGTAAAATTTAAGTGCTAGCTCAACTTTATACAGTAATAGATTATAATGGTCCTTGCTCCTAACAGGGCATATGAGACCCCAACCTTACATAGGCTTTAAACAAATTCACCTCTAAAGATTACTGAACACTTATTACATCAAATGCTCTACTTGATTCCCAAATATCTCATCTCAACTGGGAAAACAGTTGAGGAAGATTCTGTTAACTGTGCGAACAAGTAAGAGAACCACGGGGTATCACAAATTAGCATCACTATCCAGAGAGTTGATTTCAATCAACACTCTTGGCACAATGTCAGGGACATTAATGAGAGGCTGAGAGGAGTAGGACACTGACTCCACCTCGGGGGCCCGGAGAGGAGCCAGCTTCCCAAGACACCTGGCTCCTTTCTGAAGTGCTGCTCTTACACCAGCTGAACCGGGAATAAAATTCAAAAAATGACTAGATAAGAAAGAGGGAAGTCACTTCTCCCAAATAAAGCAAAGTGACCGAAGCTTAAAATTGCCAAATGTATCAGTGTGCAACCAGATGTCAAGATGCTCTGGTGACAGATGCAGCAGAAATACATGTGCAAAGGGAACATGCAAAAAAATGGAAATAGAAACCACTCCACAGCACACATAGATATAAACCCATGGATGCTACAGCACCTCTTCAGACAACATGGCAAATATGAGCACGATGCTAATAACCCATTTAATTCTCTGTTGCATAGCTGGTTATCTCAACTGTTACCTCAAAATATTTGCATCCTATCTCCATAGTATGGTCTTGATATACTAGATATTAAACTCAATCTGTGGTAACTTGCAACACTTGGAATGCACTGAATTTAACTTCACAACTAATAATTGAGCACCTACTAATTGGAGGAGAAAGACCTGAATACAAATCCCTGTGGTGAAGGCTGAAACAGAGCTCAATTCCAGCTGAGTCTCTGGGAGGCTGTCACTGAGGAGACACAGTTGAGCAGAATGTGTTGGGTTTCATAGACTGACGGTGTGGATTCTAGGTAGAAGAAAATGCATGATTCCAGTTTTGGTGCCGACCAAAAGCACGGTGTGCCTAGGGCCTAGGGTGCATGGGAGTGAGAGGAAGAAAAGGCCAAGAAGCTCAGAAGCGGCCTGATGATGGCGATGACTCTTCTTTGATGTTCCCCTCATGGAGTGTTGCTTTCCTATGAAGTTGGAAATTGTTTTTTCATAAACTTTGTATTTTTGGTGTCTGCTTTATTTCTTTTCTTAGACCTCTTACTATCACCATTCCCCCCCCCTTCCTGTGGGTCTGGAAAGCTGTATGGGGGGGGGAAATAATTCCAAAGAATGCTTGTTTCCAACCAACTCAAATTAAAAAAAAAGCAGTTATATGCTTTATTATAAAGCAATCTGGTTTCTGGGTCTATAATAACGCTCCAGGGCAGTGCGGGCAGCATCAGAATGTGCATAGAAATACCCAGGGAGGACTCTTTGTCTCTCTGTTTGCTCTCCTGAAATCTCTCTAGAGAACACAGCCAGATTCTGTTGCCACCGCAGCTGCTGCGAGGCCCCAGTTACAGCTCTTCAGTGGTCTCAGATGCCTTGCTGGATTCCAGGCTTGAGGCCCCAGACAAAGAGAAACCTGATAAAAGCTGTACTTTTATGGAATTTTGAATCATGAAATTGGGCCTATGCTAGGCTGTAAAATGATTTTGGGGAGGGGTGAGAGAGGGTTCAGAAAAGCCTCCCATTTTCCACATATTGCTTTAGTATTTCTTTGTTGGTAGTTCCCTACAGTTGAATCTACTGCAAAGGAGATCTTAAACATCAAGGGTCCCCATATTCTTAACATGGATGTTCAGAAATCCCAGCGGATACCAACCCTGAAACCATATTATCTGGGACTAACACTGTGGTCTTGGCTGAAAACCTCGAGTGCTCTGGTGCTAGCCACGTAGCAAATGCAAATTTCCCATGATTAATGTGATGTTGTACATTTAATTTGATGATCCATACATTATTTTGATTAGGAAAAAACATTTTTGTATTGACTTGGAATGTGTTACAGGCATTTTTCTTTCAGCTAGGAAGCCCATTGAAATTATTTTCTGGAAGGGAGGAGATCTCACTTACACTGCCTTCCACATAGAGACGATGAGGCTTGTATAGGCCCCATGCCAAAGACGAAGGAGAAGCAAAATCATCTACAAAGCACATTTACCTGCTATCATGAGACACATGTTAGAGGCCCAAGTCATTTGACTATTGATGGGTATGCAATGTTAGCACAATCCAACCTTACTGTTGACTGTTCCTCCACCCAGCACCTGTCCTTGCAGTAAAAATGGGGCCTGAGCAGAAGGCATGATCCACTTTCCATCTGCTCAGGATTTTCAGTTTCACCTGCTTCACACATATTGCTGAAAATGTCCAACCGGACTGTCTCAGGTCTGGTTGGTGAAGGTGGGGAATGAGCCGATTCCCAATTCTTCAAGGAGGTAACACTTCCTATTTAAATACCACCCAATGGAGAATGGCCAGCATTTATTGAATGCTCCCTGTATGCCAGCGCTCTAAGTGCTTTACATACATCAGTTCCAGGCTTCTCAGGCATCCCTTTATGATAGCTACTATTGTTATCCCCATTTTACAGGTGGGAAAATCACACCTGAGAGACGGGGCAGGTAACTTGCTCGCGGTCTCACGGCTAGCCGGTGGCAGAGCGGGTCCATCCTGACCTAGAGCCGGCACTGTTACCTGCAGCGCCGTGCTGTGTCTCACACGCCACTGCTCGGTGGGTGGTCTTGTGAGATGGTGGCAGAGGGGAGACAGTGTCAGGCTCCCTCACGTTCCCTCTCAACTCCTCCATGATGGGTAGTGTGGCACATGCAAAACTAACAGCAATGTCAGCAGCAACAAGCTGAGTGGCATGGACAGTGTCTGAAATATTCATATTATAATTAAATGCCAATTTATCCCAGCTTCAATGCTGTCTCTAAAAACTGTGATGGATAGAAGATTTTGGGAAAGAACCTGTTGGCTGGGTACAGCCTTGTCCATTGTTAACTTAATAAGCGAGTTGCCTGCCGTTGCCCTAACCTGCGGAAAGAGACCCTGGTTTTCCTATGATGTGGCCTTCCTCACCTCTGAGGAACACTTGTGAGCACAGGGTAAGTGGCTTTCCTAGAGAAAGCCGACCAGTCTCCATGCCCTTGGAGTCCACTCCAGTATCCAGACTGGTGTGAACTTTGGCCCCGTGGGCAGTGCTGCCATGGTCAAGGGTAGGATTTTACAAGGTGCGGGAAGGATGGTTGTTAAGAAGCCAATCATACATTCATTGACCCCCCCTGGGGTAAGGTGATGGTCTCAATCCCATCATATTTTCTGAGGCCTCTTTCCCTTTACTCTCCTTCGCTCTGTGTGTCTGAGCATCAGCTCCCTCTTGCCTGCTCCTTTGAGGAGTAAACATGGTGCATGAAACAGCCCTTATTTGCTCCCCAGAGGTCTGGGTGGTTCTGTAAGGTTTTCCCAGAGCACTCTTCCACAGCTGTGGCCCCAAGTGGAGTGTCACCTGGATATCTCCCCCAGCCTGGACAGTAGTGAGTGGAATGTGAGCTCACCAGGAATCTCTGGCCGAGTTGGGGAGTACATCTCCTTTTAGAGAGTGTTGTGAATTAGATCCATTTCTGCACCCTGCTGTTGCAATGGAGCAGACTGTGAAAGGGAAGATTCTCAGAGGAGCTGTGTTTTAATGTAGCAATTTGATTCAATTTTCCAGTCTATAAAATTACCCATCACTGCTCGTTGCTTTCTAACAGACACCTTCACTCTTAATTTAACAATCCTATCGAATTCTGCCAGGGAAATTGGAAAAATTTATCACCTGTGAAATTTTATTTTCCTTTGGTTGTATCTGTTTTTGTAAAACTTCATTAACGACGATGACTTGCTGAGGAAATTATCATTTTTTTTTTTTAACTTCAGACACAAGAAATGGCTCGACCTCAACCAAGATATCATTTGCATAATAAAACACAACAGAAAGGCTGGGGAAGTTGGGACTAGCGGAGGCTGGAAGTGCTGGGAGAAGAAGCAGGCTCTCCTTGTCGGCTGGCTGGGTGGGTGAAGTCACAGGAAGCAATGACATGGCTTCTCCCCAAGGGGAGAGATGAATGTGGCGTTGACAGGGTTGGACCCTCTTCTTAGGAAGCCTTGAAATGCCAGTTGCTCACTGACAATGCCTTTTAGCAAACAGCCCTGTCTTCAGGGGCCTGAATGTTCTGTTCACCTTAGCTCCTATGTTCATCTGGGACTGAGGTTTAAATTGCTATAAATTTAGGCTTAACTTGAATTTCTCAGCAGAGCACTGAACTCCTGGCAAATTTCCCCAGGAGCGATCTTCTGAATGGTCTTGAAGATTCAGCGTTCCCATGGTCTAACTAGCTCACAGTTAAAAGGCTCAGGCTTCGTTTTTTGCACAGTCTGACCCCCACTGTGCTCTGCACTGTTCAACAGCTGCTGTTACCCACACAGGAAGTGGCTGTGCGGGCGCAGTGATGACTACACAGTTTTTGAGATGCCGGTTATCACGCCTTTGTGAAAAAAGAAATATGTACAGTAGACCTGCTGTAATGGTGGGCAGAGGACACACGTGAGGCTTATTAGCAAGAGATGCAATTTGATTCGTGGTATATCTAAGCTAGGCAACGGTGAGCTGTGCTCTATCAGGGCTTTACTGTGTTACTGAAAAGGCTTGTCAGCGTTTATCTATATTTCTTCAGTCTATATCCTTCATCATTTGAGGTGACTTTCCATTATCCTCACAATTACACAGAAAATAAGTTCAAACTGGAGAATTCTGATGAAACTCGCAGTAAACCAATGTAAACCAACATGAGTATTCTTGACTCTTTAACCTGTTGACATTTGTAATAAATTACTTCACATGCAGAGATGAAAGACACTCCCTGATCAATCCATCTTGCCCCCAGAGCAGGGGAGAGCTTCTGTGCTGGGAGTCACAGAAGCTCCACGGAAGCTTCCCTACAGTGTCTCCTTCAGAGGTTTGGCTTCCTCTGGAGTTGTCAAAGTTATATTCTTCAACCAGGTCAAGAGTTTCTAAACTAGAGGAAGATAATTAGAAGATGAAATTTCTCACCTGGTAAGATTTCATAAATATCTTCTTCTTTCTCCTCCATGGGCTCTTTGAGCCCCACACTCCCATGCAAGATAATGGGTCTGCTTTGGGAACCAGAGTTTGAGGAGTCAAAACCATCGATATCATCATACGTCTCTTCCTCTTCCTCCTTCTCCCCTTCTTCCTCCTCTTCCTCCTCCTCTTCACATGGAATGGTTAAGGAGCTCAGGTCTGCTGGGGCAGAGATGAGAGTGAATCAAGATAGGGAGAAAAAGAAAAGAATAAGGCAGGGAAGGAAAGAGGGAGAAGGGAGGAGGGATGAGAATAAAACATGTCAAAAGAAAATGAAACACTAGGTTAAGTGCTGTTATTTCTAGTGCGGGCCTTGGTGGCAGGAAATCTACAGAAAAGGCCAGATTAGCACTGCGTCAGGTTTAAACCATCAACATAAATCCTTCCTTGCGATAAAACTTGATCAGGACGAAGCAGCCCTGAAAAGTATGGGTGTGTGAATGAGCACACGAGGTGAAGGGAAGAAAATAGGCCAGACGAGCAAATGCCAGCGTGCCTCGCGCTGCTCGTCAAGTGGAAAACTGGAAGGATGAGTGATGCCCTGCGTTCTCTGGATGCACACAGAGCCTGGGAACTATGGTGGCTGCTGTAGGATACCTGAGCTATCACACGCTCATCTCCCCCATGATCTCACTGCAGAATTTCAGAGAAGTTTGCTTGTAAAGGGAAGAGTGGGCAAAAGTGGAAGAGGAAGAGAAAGTGGGATGTGGAAAAATATAACAGTAATACAAGACCAAATGGAACGGCTGAGCGATGTGGTTGCCATGCCCTTCTGCAACTGTACAGTCTGGCTGACCTTAAAGTGGGTCACCGCATAGGGGATGTTGAGCCATTACAGCACTGGGGGGCACAGGGCGGGAGAGGAAGATTGGTTTTTTATTTTAATGGGGAACTGGGAAGGTTCATTCTCTGATGTGTAGTACAGAGTGCTCTCTGCAACCCTGCTGAGGGACCTCTGCAGGATGGGCGAGAGCTGGCAGGGTGCTCTGGGGAAGGAAAGGATAGAGAGACATCCGATGTTCATTTCAAAACATAATAAAACTGTTCGGCTTGATTACGCTTTTAATAAAGATTTTGCAACTATTTTCACCTGAATTCTGGTGCCACCTCATATGAGGAAGGGATCAAAGACACATTTGTGGCTTAAACCATATGCTATTATTTTGTTTGTTTTAAAATAAAATGGAATGAATAATTTCTTCAATGTGGGATTCTGAAACTACCATAGGGTACAGCTCAATAAAGCTGCTTGGAGTTTTATTGAAGTTTACACACTTAGGGGTATATTACACGCATAAATCCAATGCACCTAGATGAGAGTGTACCCTGTAGTCTCGCCATCAATGTTCATGTTTGCCTAGTTCTAGTCTATTATACGTGATGCTCTTGGTAGATGCAATAGTTTGTCCTTGTGATAGCAAAGGCATAAACTGAGTAAAACAGGCAATCGTAATTAAAGCTCCGGTGCTTTCTTCTTTTTATCCACAATAAAATCTTATAGCAGAATAAAAAACAGAGATGAAAAGGCTTGGTGTTTTTAGGTTGACGTACTTCTCCCTAGGTCTTGGGGCCATGTACAAAGTTGGTGTTTCTGCCTTTCTGCAGAGGCAGGGTCCTGCCATGATGTATGTATACCATCATGAGGGTTATCTGATGCCAGGTGACAGGCTCAAGGTTGGCTACTTCTACCTGCCAGGCCACTCCCAGACAAGGCTTCCTGGGCCACTATCACTGCTGTGCCTACAGGCTGGCCAGCAGAGGGTACTCTAAGAGCAGTCATTTAACATCTTCAGGCAGGACTCTTCCCATCCAAAGTAAGGACCATTTGATTGTGGCTTGGGAAATAGCAATTTATTTTTAACATCCAATGTCCTTGAAGGCCACCTCGATGAGTACAGATTTCTACCTGACTAAAACTAGAAGATTTTGGACCCTAAACCACATCTAGATGACTTTGGTATCATGAATTTCCTTTCCAGAATGTAAGGGGTTAGGAGACACTGAATTGAGCTGAGCTGATTTTCAGCCTCTCTTTCCTGGTGATTACAAATATTACAGATTTGCCTGTAGTTAGGTGGATGAGCTAGAATGATATCAGAGGTCATTTCCAGGTTGATGGTTTCTTTTCCTTCTGATTCACCCATGTTACTATTTGTTGTTACCATGTGAGGGATATGATAGGGAGAATGGGTAGATAAAAATATATTGAAGCCTGTGGATTATATTTATGCAATATAACTTCAACTGCAAATGCACTCAAGTACTACCTCTATAATAATAGTACTTACCCTTTAACAAGAAACTTATTTGATCCACCCAGTCTCTGGCCTCGGCTGGATTAGAAGCTGTAAACTGGAGAAAAATTAGTGAATTAATTTATCACTTTCACTAAAATTTCCGTGAATCCTTTAGGGAGGTTCAAGGGGAGGAACCTTGTGAGTGGACTTGCAGAGTCAGGCTGAAAGCTCAGGATTCTCTGCCTGCTTAATATTTAGCAAAAAGATAAAAATCCCACTCAAAGTGATTTTTTTCCTTCAGCAATTTTGCATACCCAACGTTGACAGCTGGATTTGAATCCAGATTCATGTTCATGTGCCTTCATTCATTTGATTGCCCATTCATTCATCAGGCATTTATTGAGAACAGTTTACAGGAAACAAAAGGCAAACCCAAATTCCTGACTTCAGATCAATGCATCAGTTTTGGAGACAGCACACACCCTTGACATGGGAACACGACAAAGTAAGTGCATCTGAGAACAGCTGGATGTTGAGAGAAGTCACAGAACACCTATCGTTGCCTATGGTAAGCCAGGGAGGCGTGTTGAAGGAATACTGTTTTGGTTGGATTTTTAAAAAGAGTTGGTGGAAACTGGTGGAGGGAACTGGACGTTTCAGGTAGGGAGAACCAGCTGCCAAAGATTAGAAATGAGACCATGATGTATAGGGAAGGTAGGCAGGTCAGCTTGACTGGAGAACAGTAACAGATGAAGATGGAGGATCAGAGAAGAGTTGATGAAAGGGCTCTGAGTATTAGGAATTCAGACTTAAAATGTAGGCAGTAGGAAGCCACTGTAAATTCTAGCAAAAGGAGTGGGAGATTCTTTCAATAGTTATGAGTAGGAGAGACTGAAATAGGAGGAAATTAGAGACAGAAGAACAACTAGAAGGTTACTTAACTAGTCCTCTGGGTGAAGTGATAGGAACTTAACTACTGTGATGGCTGTAGGAGTAAATCAGAGGGGAAAGATCCAAAGGATATTATAGAGGAAGAATGCACAGACCATGGTAATGACTTGGAATCAATGGGCCAAAGAAAAGAAGAAGTAAACAAACTCTACATTCTGATTCACAAAACAGGCCAGGCAAGCATCAAGCTTTAGTAATTTTTTATTTTGAATGAATCAACTTGAAATGACTGTTCCTGAAAAACATTTTTATTATCTGGCTATCAGGGTAAGATAAAGACATGTACTATATAAGAAACCTAGTTTCCTTGTAAACTGATATAGCCACTGTGGAGAACAATATGGAGATTCCTTAAAAAACTAAAACTAAAACTACCATGTGACCCAGCAATCCCACCACTGGGCATATATCCTGAGAAAACCATAATTCAAAAAGATTCATGTACCACAATGTTCACTGCAGCACTAGTTACAATAGCCAGGACATGGAAGCAACCTAGGTGTCCATCGACAGATGAATGGATAAAGATGTGGCACATATATACAATGGAATATTACTCAGCCATAAAAAGAAACGAAATTGAGTTATTTGTAGTGAGGTGGATGGACCTAGAGTCTGTCATACAGAGTGGAATAAGTCAGAAAAAGAAAAACAAATACCGTATGCTAACACATATATATGGACTCTAAAAAAAAAAAAAAAGGTTCTGAAGAACCTAGGGGCAGGACAGGAATAAAGACGCAGACATAGAGAATGGACTTGAGGACATGGGGAGGGGGAAGGGTGAGCTGGGACGAAGTGAGAGAGCGGCATGGACATATATACACGACCAAATGTAAAATAGATAGCTAGTGGGAAGCAGCCCCATAGCACAGGGAGATCAGCTTGGTGCTTTGTGAGCACCTAGAGGGGTGGGATAGGGAGGGTGGGAGGAAGACGCAAGAGGGAGGGGATATGGGGTTATATGTATATGTATAGCTGATTCACTTTGTTATACAGCAGAAACTAACATAACATTGTAAAGCAATTATACTCCAATAAAGATGTTAAAAAAAAGAAACCTAGATTCCTGTTTAAAACTTATTAATAGATATTGTCATTCTTGATTTCTTAAGAACACATTTCTATAAAAAATGCCTAGGGAAATTGCTTTAGACTTATCATATAAATTTTTATCTGGATCTGGGTGAATCAAATAAGAACTTAATACTAAAAATAACTTAGATACATCTACAAAAGACTCTATAGAAAAGTTTAACTTAAAAAATTTTTTGAAATTACATAATTAAGACCTAGGTCATCTTATCAAAATAAGGGTTATGATAGTGTAGAAACATAAAAGAATGAGTGCTGAGAAAAACTTGAAGAGTCAAAGGGTTACTCAATATTAACCTTAGCATGGCTTTTCTCTTTTTCTTGAGTTAGCTAAAGTTTTTCTTAATTGTTTTAGTAAAACTGTGATAAAAATAACCAACAAGGAGGAAACAATATGTTTACCTACATACACACATGTAAAAGTATATTTTTGGTGAACATCACTATATTCCCATAGTCAGACATTTTTTGTTGCCTTAATTAATTTTATAATGCATTACCTATTATATTCCCTTTTATATTATATCAGAATATATAAAAATGAACACCGTGAAGAATGTCTTTCTCACCCCCGCTCAGGTCCTCTAGTTCCTCAGTTGTCACTATTACTACTCAGTAATCATTGCTACCAGTATCTGAGAAATCCTTCCAGAGATATGCAATGCATCTACACACAGGAAGATCATATTGGATAGCAAGATGAATATGGGGAAATGAATTATTTTTCACTCTATAGTCAGATTTCTCTTTTTCTGGATTTCAAGGAAGGAAGTGAAGATAAGCAGTTGAAAAATAAAGAGAGTGGGAATTAAAGCCATGAAATTAGAGACTCTGAATAAAGAATTAGATTGTGTGCTGCAATAGACAAGATTCTCACCTACAGAGTGAGATGAGAAGGGGAGGGATGAAGAGACGGAAGCCAAGCAAAGGCAGTATCTAGGATAAAAGTGGAAACAGGAGGGTGGGCACGACATAGCAAAGGTGAGGACGTGTCAAGAGAGAAGGTCTTGGTAAGAAACGAGAGGTAACAAAGAAAAGATGGAGCCCAGCACAGCAACCACCACTCACATGCAACATGGAACGAAACTGCAACACGAATGAGGATCTCCATCGCCTCAGCTCATCCTACCTCATAGCTGCGCCTATCCTGGGAGGTCAGCTCAAAGCAGGATTCTTTCTTGGCATCTTTTCGCAGGTAGGGGGCCATCCGTACACTGTAGCCCTTAATGAGAAAGGTCCCTTTGGGCTGCTTGCCTGCAAGACAGGAAAGCTCCCTGTATCTCCAGAGAGATGCAACTGCCAAGGGAGGGCATCTTCTCTGGATGTAAAATAAAAGCACAGAAACAGCTGTTACATCCCTGAGGAACCACAATAGTCAAGGAGAGGTTATTACGGAAGCTTAAGAAGAGGCTGCCGTGACAGCAAGGCAGATATCACTGCCAAGCGAGGGAAATGCAACGTGAAAGGTTACTTAGCCAAGAGAGTACAACAGAGACAGAGAATTTATTAGAATGTTAAGAGATCTATAATAACAGAAAGAAGGAATTATTACAGCAGGGACAGTGTGGCCAAAAACGTGAGGCTCTTGAAGGCTATTACAGAACTGAAACATTATCATCAGGGCCAGCAGAACACATTTGAGGGGAGGGACAGCAGCGCAAGGGGGCGTTGTAAGTTCCCAGGCTCTCCTCCTATGCCCTAGCTAGCACGTGGGCTACACTGCTCTCCCCTCCTGCTGGTCAGGTGGGAATTTATGCCGGAGGGAGAATAATTAAAACTCAGTATTTTATCCCCCTTGCAAGAGGCCAAATTGGGAAGTAGCAGAGTACTGCTGAGTATCATTAGATGATAAGGAAGGAGATAAAAGGAGAAGGACCCTAAGTGAGTGAAAGGAGAGACTACTCTGCCTGTCATTCTCTTTTTAAAAAAATAAAATATTAGAAACAGAAAAAGAGGGGTTGGTTCCCAAAGATTCTGTGTCCTCATGGTGTGGTTCAGGCAGAACAGGTCGAAGAATGGAACCCCCGTGTCTGGGTGATGCTTTCTGTCCTGTGTCACGTGGAATGAGTTGCTTTTCGCAGATGATGATAAGAGGGATGGCAGTGGGAAAAAAATATTAAAAGAAAAGAAAAAGAATCTGTCCTCACCTGGTTGAGCTAAAAGAAATACACAAACACTCTATACTTACTAAGAAAATGTCTTGGGCACAATAAGAAGTAACTGGCGAGAAGGGAGCCATGCAACAGTGCTTTTTGACACCAGAATCTTTTTTGTTAAAGTATCTCTCCTTGTTCTAACTGGCCACTAAAATGTTTTGTTGTTTCTTTGGTCACCAGATTTTATTTCACTCTGACGGCAAAATGGTCAATAAAAGTCTCCAAGCCTCTCGCTCTTGCTCTCCCTCCTCACCTTGAGTAGGAAGGGTTCAGAACGAATGAACGTTGATACCTAGTTTTATATCCAGAGATGCCAACCAAGTATTTAAATGCAAGGGAAATGAACATTTTTACAAGGACATATCTGTTCTATTAGTTTGGAGGTTTAAAATAAGAAAATAAAACCTGGTTGGCTTGTCTGCCTAGAATTCAGGGGAGAAATTATAGTTGCTGGATTTGAGAGTGGGCTGGGGCTTGGAAGGATACAGGGCGCTTGTCACTCAGCTTGTGAGCTATGCTGCTCTCATTTCCAGGTAGGGCTTCACACTGAACCCCTATATGGGAAAGGTTCTGATGAATTGTGATGGTGAACCCAAGACGAAGGTCAGTGATACCTGCTGCAGGCAGAGAGGCAGAGTGACGTAACTGCCTTGAAGTCCAAGAGCAAATCTTAAGGATTCCATGTCAGTGAGCAAAGCTATTCTTTCTGCTACCTTAGTCCCCAAAGTGCAGGAAGTCCAAAGGCAAATGTGTAGGTATCTGATTATCCCCTTGACTGGATATCCAGGCTTTGGGAGAGGAATAAGTCCGGGGAAGAAGGAAGAGAGGAGAAACAGAAAATTATTGGAAGGACAATAAAGGATTTACTTTGGATCACGCCTCAGTAAGAAGGTGGTGGAGCACAAAGAAAGCCCCCACAAGAATTGCTACTTTACTTTATCTCCCTCTTGTTTTGTAGAATTACTCCTGGGTCAGTCTAACCCTGTAGGAGGGTATCTCCTATTTGAAAGTTTGCATTCACCTACGATAACAACTTTTAGCTTGTATTTATTTGTTGCTGCCTCCAGCTTGTGCTTATATCCTCTATTCCTTCTCACGAACTAAGCAACTGTGTTAAGCATGGATGGGGGGGTCTTTTAGGGATGGCTCATGAGTGCTGTGCTGGACTGAGTCAGCGGTGGCTCATTAAGAA
Source organism: Mesoplodon bidens (assembly GCF_964165515.1). NCBI lineage: Eukaryota > Metazoa > Chordata > Mammalia > Artiodactyla > Ziphiidae > Mesoplodon > Mesoplodon bidens. The sequence goes on from NC_138179.1 coordinate 54,456,848, forward strand.
GCTGCCCCTGGCTTGAGTCAACACTTCGCAGCTGCTGCCATCTGGCTGAAGGGTGTCTCTAGGGGACAGCAGCCATGTGGGTCTCAGCACTCCATGGCTCTAGGCATGTCCACTGGATTACGTCCCAGAACCCAGTAGGATAAAGTTTGCAGCCTGCTCTTAGAGAGTTTGGACTCAAAGGTTCTATTTCTGGGCCATTGGTAAGCTGCTAAAATCCTTCTCAGAATTAATTTTTTTCAATATTTTAACTATGTTATTAATGCCTATAAAGTGTTTGAGGTTCTTCTTTTAAAAATTTATTTATTTATTTATATTTTATTTTTGGCTGCGGTGGGTCTTCATCGCTGCGTGTGGGCTTTCTCTAGTTGCAGCGAGTGGGGGCTACTCTTCGTTGCGGTGCGCGGGCTTCTCATTGTGGTGGCTTCTCTTGCTGCAGAGCACGGGGCTCTAGGCGCACGGGCTTCAGTAGCTGTGGCGCACGGGCTTTGTTGCTCCACGGCATGTGGGATCCTCCCAGACCAGGGCTCGAACCCGTGTCCCCTGCATTGGCAGGTGGATTCTTAACCACTGCACCACCAGGGAAGTCCCAGAGGTTCTGTTTTTTCAATGCCAAGGTATTCAACCTTGGTAATGTGTGTGTTATTAGTCATAACGAAAGGTAACCTTTTAATATGCTGGCCACACTATCCTAGTGTTTAAAGGGGCTGTAATTTCTAAATTGGCATCTGAGTTTTTGGTGATGAGCAAGGTATTATTTACCCAGGCTTATTTCTTTCCCAAGCATATCCCTTTACGGGTGTTGGTCAAGGACTGCTAAGTTGAGATCTAAGTGCTTGAGAATTTACGAAGCACTTGCATCCAGGAGTGAGATGCTGCTGTGCAAATGAAGATAGAACACTTACTTTTCTCATTAGCATAGTAGTAGAAGAGGCCTCTGCTGACAACACACCACCGCTTCTGCCACTCTGATCCAAAGAAACCATGATCTAAACAGAACAGCAGTAAGGGACATAAATTCAGGCAACTACAATCACTGAAGAGTCCGTAAAATCCAACAACACCCAGTCCAGTGTGTTATTGTTTTACTTCCGAGGTTAATGGACTGTAAAGCCCTCCCTTTCACTCCCACAGGTTATCCCACGTTGACACAGCGTGCAGAAGACTCACCCAGTTACAGGTACACGTTCTAAACAGGTTTGCCTGCTCTGATCCCAGCTGTTTCTCTACTTTTCCTTTATATCTTTCAGGTTCTAATCTCATCCTGTAGTTATAAAATTCTCCATGAGATCTCTATGTGTTGCCTTTCAGCAAACCAAAATGACACTCCAGGCCATGGGCATGAGCAAGGCTTCCTTTGTGCTAAGCCAATTTGCCTGAGTGTTAAACCTGGTATTCCAATCCTACTAGAACCTGTTCTAATTAAAGAGTGAAAGCTGAAGACTGGGGCTTGTCTAACACTTGAAAGTGGGCTGCTTCACATATGATATAAAAATTACACTCATAGCAACAGTTTCACTCTTTATGGGAGCACACTGAGAGATGAGAACAAAAATAGAGTCATTCATTTATTCATTCGACAAGTATTTATTAAGCACCTGTCGTGTACCAGGTGAGCAAGGCAGAACCAATCCCTATCCTGATGAAGTGAAGGTTTGGGGCCATCTCTCTTCAGCCTACACACAAACACCAGACTTCTTTTCTTTTCTTCCCTTCCTTTTGCCTTACCCCTGCCTAGTACAGTACTGGGCATAGAGAAGGTACCCATTATGCTAGCCCTCTTTTTCCTCATTTCCCTTCCCTTCCTGGAATGTTCTGAGATCGGAGGGTCTAATCAGTACCTTTGCTTTTCTTCTCTAAGTATCCTTGCTTGATGATATTATCAAGCTCTTGAGCTCCTCTTGTGATGTCTTCCATTCCTAAAAGGAACAAGAGCAAAATATTTTGTTGAAATCTGACAGAATTTTCATGTATTTGGGCTACTTGAGATAATCTACATTAATGAAGGGGTGCAGATGGGCTATTGCTTATCTATGGCACAAAATAAAACAATTTCTAGATGACTGGGGGGGAAGTAAATTTTCTTTTTCTTCCTAATTATATCTAATGCTAAAATTGCTTAAAATTATCTAAACATAACATTAGTTTGTACAAGGGGAGGTAGCCTAAGCATGTACTGATTGGCAAGAAAAGGACTCCAAAAAATTAAGAATTTGCTTAACTAAACACACATCTTTTTCTAACAAACAGAAAGCCACCTTAGTGAACATAATTTTTTTTTTTTTTTTTTTTTTTTTGCGGTACGCGGGCCTCTCACTGTCGTGGCCTCTCCCGTTGCGGAGCACAGGCTCCAGATGCACAGGCTCAGCGGCCATGGCTCAGGGGCCCAGCCGCTCCGTGGCATGTGGGATCCTCCCGGACCGGGGCACGAACTCGTGTCCCCTGCATCGGCAGGTGGACTCTCAACCACTGCGCCACCAGGGAAGCCCCTGAACATAATTTTTATTAAGTTCACACAAAGAAAGGCTCTGCATAGCTGAACCTGGCAACAGCTGCCAAATTCTGGTTTTGTCAAAGTAATGGTAAGAGCCTAGGGATGGTAGAAGCCTTTACACCGAGAAGACCTGGATCTGACATCAGCTTTTAACTGTATGCTGCTAACATTCCTGGCTTTCAATTAGCCTTGTTAGGTACAAATTTATTGAGCAGTCAAGATCCTAATCTATCTTCCACCACTGGGGTTTATACTTATTTTACAGAAGGGAGGGGCAAAGGACAGAGACAATGAGGCAGGAATTTACTCCTCAAAAAAATAAAATGAGGGCTTCCCTGGTGGCACAGTGGTTGAGAATCTGCCTGCTAATGCAGGGGACACAGGTTTGAGCCCTGGTCTGGGAGGATCCCACATGCTGCGGAGCAACTAGGCCCGTGAGCCACAACTACTGAGCCTGCGCGTCCAGAGCCTGTGCTCCGCAACAGGAGAGGCCGTGACAGTGAGAGGCCCGCGCACCGCGATGAAGAGTGGCCCCCGCTTGCCGCAACTAGAGAAAGCCCTCGCACAGAAACAAAGACCCAACACAGCAAAAATAAATTAATTAATTAAAACTCCTACCCCCAACATTAAAAAAATAAAATAAATAAAATAAAATAAAATGAAACAGGAACAACAACACAAACAATGAAAACATATAACTCTATATTTCTTAATTAGGAGAAATGAAGGGAGTGGGTTAGCATAATCCTATTTTTATTCTCTTTGGTCCCCAAACCCAAATCTCTTTTGGTTTGCCTTAAAAAATTTAGAAAGCAAACAAAATATAAACCAAATTAAGGCACAATGTATATGAATCAACTGGGTCACCTATACAATATCTTGAGACTCTTGGGTGGAATCGTTTTTTTCAATCACACAATTGTTTTCTTAACATCTACAATAACTAATATTCAGTCGTAGCTGTGCGTTGGCACTTTGTTCAATGCTTTGAATACTTTTTGTTTAAAAATAACATTCTAAGATGATTTAAAATGCAACTAAAAGTACTTTTTGCTTCTGTTTCAAGCTTAGTTTTAAAAATATAGATCAGAAGAGTTTCTTTTTTGGGTGTTTAAGTGCCTGATTCTATATCCTATTTGTCCTTATTGTCAACTTCCTTGTTCATGGACTGTTTTCATTTGTGTGTTTTACAGTTAGCAAACTCTGTGGCTGCTATAAATCCTCCCAGATGGGTCTCAGGGTGCACGCATGAGATGAAGAGCAGCAAAGGAAAGTTCATTTGTCTAGGATTCTTACATTTCTCCCACTCCTCTGAAAATTCTAATATCTCTTTGAAAATGCTCTCCAAGAAAACAGAGAAGCAGATCGTACTGAGGGTGAGGACCCAGTATGGCTGAGAAGGCCCTTTGAAGGAGAGCCCATCCTCTCTGCAGCGCTGTCAAAAAATTGCTCCTAGAGGCCTAAAAATGAAATGAAAGACACAGGGGATAAGAAAAACAGGATCCCTAAGCCTGGAGTTTCCATCTTTTCTTCCCACCATTTTTTCCCTTTTTTAAGGTCTTGTTAAACTTAGAGACACAGCTTCTTGTTAAAGATGCCCCGAATCTTAAAAGACATGTTAAACGTTCTATTAGAATTCAAACCTCCTTTTTTAATGCAAATCTAAACGCCATTTTATGGAACATCTATAATTATGAAAATGGGAAGACATTGCCTTGTGTGCGGGGAGAGTCTGTGAGTATGAATATTACATTAATGTGCCCACGCCAGCTCACTGATCCTGCTGGCAGGAGCATAAAAAATGCTCGAGTGAAACTTTTATTTAGATGTTAAGACTCCAGGCCCCAGCGGGGTGACAGAGACAGTCCCTGTGAGTTGCCATCAGAGAGAGAGCTTGAATTGAATTACCCAGGGGGGAAGGAAGTAGTGGTGAGCACTGCTTCGCTTATTTAATTTCATTTACTTTCAGTACATTATCAGCATGAGGCTTTTCTCTCCCCACCAACTGAAACCCAAGAATGCCACCACCAAGAAAACAAAGACATAATGCAGCAGAAATGTTTGAATTCCAAGTCACTAATTTTAAGAGACTAGGGACAGCACCATCACCACCTTCTCACCCCAAAAGTCACACTTGGTTTGCTAAAATTGAGCACTGAATGAGTTACTGAATTTCCTCTCTTGGTCATTTTACCAACAAGATTCTGAAGGGTAAGAGAGCTGGAAATACAGTATTTTATATGCTGTGTTTTTGTAAGGTGTGTTATTTTGCTTTTTTATTAGAGGGAATCTGTATTGATGAACTCTCTTGCCTGGATTCCCTTATGGGCAGTGGAAAAAATGGGATTATAGGTGAAGTTTGGAATGGCTATGGAAAAACAATTAGATCAAATCAATTTTTATTCTGTTGATTGTCTTCTGTGTCTAAGGCACTCTGTGGTGAGTACAATAACAGAATTGTTCTCAATGTAAAGTTGACTCTGAGTGCAATCTCATTACCTCCATGATCTATCAGATAAACCCAGATGGGATCCAGATCTATCCCAGTCCAAGATGGGAAGCCACTGTGGCAATCAAGCTCTCTCCTCTTTCAGTGTCAGCTTAGGGTCCCACTGATCAAGAACTGGTGGTCCTGAGGATGCACACGTAAGCCACAGTCCTGTGTGATGAGGCAGGAGGAGTCTTGTATGCCTGAATTCACATCTACTGGCAAGTGAACCGATCTGCAGAGCTACTTAACATGTAATAGAAGGTGTGTAAATGTTTTGCAGGATGATAATAAAAATAGGAAGAAGTTACAAACAGTTGCATGAGTAGCTATTTTAAGGCAAAAACATTTATATTTAAGCATACAATTTTTTCAAAAATCGAGGCTTTTTGTCCATTCCCTGAAAAAAGATATCACCACCTTAATGAAAAAAAAAATAGAAATGATTTATTGGGAATAAATGGCCCTTTGGATAAACCTAAGGGTGTATCACATTATATCAGCACAAAACAGAATTACATTAGTGTCATAATCTCTCTCTACCATTGCACTTAACTAAATGTCTCAGAATAGCCCGTATAAAGGAAAGATTCACTTAGCTGAAGGATGTAGGGCCACAAACATAAGATCGAGAAGAGTGTTATCCACAAGAGTTGGCCACCCAACTTTCACGGCAGATGAAGATAAAAGAAATTCTTAGACATCTTTTTCTCCTCATCCAGATTCCTTTAAACCCTGTATCCCACCCATACCAGCTCTGCAGTAAAAAAAACAACAGAGTAGGGGTCCATCTCTCAGCACTAAACGTGACTCCTCAGTCAGCCACCCACAGCAACAACAATGCGGACCCTTTGGAGTGTGGTACATTTCCATAAAGCAGTCAATAAAAAAGACACGGGAGCTTATGTGAGTCACGGCCTATTGAACCAGCTGCATTCTAGCCCACTGAGAAAAGAGAACTGGAGAAGTCAGTCGGCAACACCACAGCACAACGCTAACAGCATAAGAGGCCACACAAGTTCTACTGCAAAAAGGTTGCAGCTCCTGCAGAAAAAAACCAGTGCCCACAAACTTTCATTCTAGGTAGCTGGTTTGGTCTCTTGCTCAACCAACCTGAAATGAAAATCAATGATTAAAAAAGCCCATCTTTTGTTCAACGCTTTCCCCTCCCGAAATTGTGGACTTCTCCTATCCTCCCCTTTCCTTCTAATTCAAGTTCTTTTCAATTGTTTGAAAAAGGAGACCAAACCAACTCCAACCCACAGACTGACAGTTACCAGGGGTGAATTTCAGGCAGGGTTAAGTTTACCAGTTTCTTTCACTAAACTACCTGTGATGTAGGACCTGGGGTGTTGGGTGGATGAGGTTGGAGAAAATCTAATATTTGAAGGCCGGGAATGGTCAAGTTCCATTTGTGATTTCAGTTCACTCACAGATCACTGGTGTGTGTGTGTGCATTTACACAATGACAAACATACGCTTCACAATGCCTCAAATGGACAAAATGAAAGGGGGTATTGCAGGTAGGGTGGGTGGTGTAGTATTCTCCTGTCCAGTGGTTGCTGATCCCCCATCAGTTTGTTAAATCCTCTCCTTTGTATTTGGTTTCTGAGTCCTTCTTTAATAAGTTCGTTACTGTTTTTCCTCAGCTTCTTGCATTTCTGGGTTATTTTTTGCCTTTTTTCTCAATGTTTAGGAACCAGTCAATAAATGACTGAGGTGTCTGGCAAGAAGTGTTCATCTTCTACACATGATGATAACAGGGAAAATGGTTTCAATGACTCTTCCTTCATTAGTCCCTTGGGACAGGCTTACATAAGTCTTAAACTGCTGTGGTTCCATTCAATATCTACTTGAGTTTACACTTAATCCTCACAGTTTTCTGTCTTTGTGCTTCACTTATTAAGGAATGTAGACCAACACATATAAGGTGAAACATTCTAAGCCATTAATAATAATAGACTTAGGATCTAAAAGTTTCAAAGACACAGAAGCCACTCAAACAAACAGCTTTAATTTCATGGAGAAATAAATTGGATAGCAGATGAAAGGAAGGGATTGAACACAAAGTACTTAACCAGGTTCTTCAACGAGCTGTGACATAAGAGGCTAAGAAACAAAACAAGTGCAGTTGGAGCTAGGCAGAAGGACGTCAGAAAATGGTAGAAATCACACGTTTGTGGTCAGCAAACCAGTGCAGGAGACAATATTCAGGAGACCTTCATGGACTCTTGTTTCCCCTCCAATGTTTTAAGGTCTTTAAAAAAAATCTGTTAATCCAGGTAACAGACCAATCTGTGGAAGAAACTTGTTATACTGAGGATACAGAAAATTCATGAGAGATTCTAGGGCAGAAGTACTACGAAAAAAAGCAGATAACTGATGTACAAAATGATTAAAACTAATATGTTTTAATAAAAAATGGTTTAAAAAACCTAACAAGTTTTAATCTGCATTTTATCAAGCATTTTCACATCTCATTTGAGCTCCACAGCATCCCTGTGAGGTCTGTATTAATATCATCTCCACTTTACAGACTAGAAAAAAGGCTTACTGAAATTATGGGAGTTGCTGAAGGTTGCTCAGCTGGAAAAGCCCATGCACTTGCCACCACCCTGAGCTTCAGCTGAGGAGACACACTCAGAAGTACCTGAGGAAAGATACAGTCTTCCCACCTCACTCGCCCATGAGAGACTCCATTTAAATATGGAAGAAGAAACAGACATGATGTGTGGTTATTCTAATACTTGATGTCAAAAAATTATTTTAGGATCCTGTATTTCTTGTTTACTTTGTAAGGTACTGGCTGACTAACCTATGGAATTGCTTTCTAGGGCAGGTCTCTGTGAAATTCAAGAGATCAACAGATATGCAGAACAAAAATGAAAGAAAGGGCTTCCCTGGTGGCGCAGTGGGTGAGAATCTGCCTGCCAATGCAGGGGACACGGGTTCGAGCCCTGGTCTGGGAGGATCCCACATGCCGCAGAGCAACTAGGCCCGTGAGCCACAACTACTGAGCCTGCGCGTCTGGAGCTTGTGCTCCACAACAAGAGAGGCCGCGACAGTGAGAGGCCCGCGCACCGCGATGAAGAGTGGCCCCCGCTCGCCACAACTAGAGAAAGCCCGCGCACAGAAACGAAGACCCAACACAGTCCAAAATAAATAAATAAATAAATAAAAAATTTAAAAAAAAAGAAAGAAAGAGAATGTAATAAAAGGATACACAGGATAAAGAATATACAAGAGGAAGAAACCTGGAGCTCTCAAAAAATGCTGCTGGATCACCAAAGTCTGTAAGGCCCCTTCACAAGAGTGATATCTAGAAAAGGGAAGCCTGGTTTAGTGTAGGGCTCATGCAGGAATCTCGGACTTGATTCATTTACTCTCTAAGGAAGAGGTCTTGGTTTAAAAAGAAAGAAGATTTTTAAGTCAAATATCCAAATTGGTTTCTAGAAACCATTGATATTCATGGCATATGAAGAACCGTCTTGTTTCCACAAAGAGGCGCCACACTAATTACCACAGAGGACTGTGGTCTTCCGGGATGCTCCTCTTCCATGTCTCTGTTTTTAGTCGGATTTTACTTATAAGAAGTGAAAGTTTTAGAAAAAAGCACTTCCAACTCTATGTATGATAACTTCAACACACTAATTCTAGCATCTAAATAAATGGGAATAAACAACAGCATCTGGTAGGTAAATAGTTCATCTTAAAGAAAGACTAATTCAATATAATAATTTACTGATCCTCAATCCTGGTATCAGGATACCAGGGCGTCTTTTGATCCGTTGAAGGTGTTGATAGACATGGCAGAGATTTTGAATAATTCACTTTAAGAATAAGAATGGATTCAAAGTTTTTCTATAATAACACCATCCATTTGCATTCAACATGCTTTCTTAAGGGGAAAAGTCAATTAAAAATAACTTATAGTGTATCTTATTTAGGCCACAGTCTACGGTGATTAAACACATCTGATGTAGTATTATAATCATGGTAAGCAAGAATTCCTACAGAGCTTTATTTCCTTGAAAAAAATTGTGTTTCTTCAAAATTGTGGGTGTTCCACGGAAGTGGGTTGGGCATATAAATGTTGGTGGTCATGTGTTATGGTGGGAAAAAGGTTGAGAATTCATGTAATCTGCACAAAAACGGTTTAAACTCAGGAAGCCTCTTGTGTCTTCTGATTTTATTAATGACACTTGTCTATCACGAAGCACCTTCAGCTTTATTTTTATCCGAAGAGTCCATCCTTAATACAGAACTACAAAGATCCAAGCGACCTGAAGTCTTTTTTAGCAGCCGAACCACAGTAAGTGGAAGCAGGACACGGTGAGAATCAGGCCACAAATCTAGACAGTGGTGCTTCAAATGGCTTTGAGAGTCTAAAAAGGAGGAGGAGAGGATTTCAAACACCAAACTGTCTTTTTTACAAACCTTGAAGGACCACTGTAGTTTCCTCTCATCCTGAGACAGGTCACTTTTATACATGTGTCACTTGAGAGCCTATCTTTAAAAATGAATGACAAAAGATCATTTTCAAATCTATTTATTTACTACTCTACTGGATTGTGATAAGAATATGAAGAAAAGGAAAGAAAAAGAAAAAAGCCCCACCTGGGTTTGGAGTCACTTTTTAACTGGTTTAACTTCTACCTGTCCACCATACTATGGCCAGAAATCATCTTTCTGAAACGTATATCTGGCCAGTGTCACATTCCTGCGACAGCCTTTAATGGTTCTCCCTAACCTAGAGGATGAAACTCAAGCTCTCCATCACACAAAAACTTTAAAACTTGGTCTCACCCTACCTTCCAGTTTCATTTTCTCCCAACCCCTTATACTTCCCAATACTCCAGCAATAACAGGTAAGACTTTGCCTTCTGGAATATGCCGTGTACTTTACCCTACCAGGCCTTTGCTCATGCTGTTTTTCCTGGTTGGAAATTCTAATCTGTATCCCCATTTTCTGAGGTGGGAGTGCTCCTTTAAGACTGAATTCAAATGTCACAAACCTTCTGAATCTTTGTCTGTTTCCCCACATAGAATTATATCCTCCCTCTTCTGTGCTCTAATGCCATTTTCTATAGGGTACAGTCTTGGCTCCCAGGAACCCTGAACCTTTCCTCCAATACTCTCTCTCCATTCTTGCCTCTTTGCTTTGGTTTACATAAGACCTTAGTTACTATGTAAAGCTGCTAGAAGCCTTGAATGAGGAAGTAGAAAAGGGACTATTCCCAGGAAAAGGAATGTAGCTGTGGATCTGGGTAGAAGGCAACAGGGAGGATGGCCTGGCAAGGGAAGGAGGGTTAGAATAGATCTCACGTTCATAGGAAGAGAGAGAAAACACTATGAAAAAAATCAAATGAACAAAACATCATAGTGCCTGGATTGAAATGGGGGAACAAAGAAGAATCCAATAGAGCTGTGCATCCAAGGAGATGGGCCAGTATTTGCACCCCGACTGTCTAGGTGAGGAGAATACGAATTAGATTCAGGCAGAGCTGGAATGGCTGAAACCCATCACAAGGCAGGGCTGTACTTTCATTGTTGCACTGATGTGGGACTAAGAAGGATCCTTCCCTAAAATACACTCAGTAAACTCCAAGGAGTTTGGTGCCAATTATTTAACTTCTTGAAGCCTAAAGAAAACCTGCCGGTGGGAAATCTAGTCCCTTTCACAGAGGGCAGTTCAATTCATTAGTTATAGACCTGTTTCTCTCTGTATCCCCGGGGGCCTCGTACACACAGTAGGTGCCTGATAAATGTTTTTTAAACTGAACTGAAACCACTTCCAGCCTTATGGGACTTGGGGTCTAAGAAGGCAATATGGGAGTGAATATTTGTTAGATAAATCATTTTCACCGAAGCCACAAACGGTAATTTTTGTTCTGCTGTATACTCACTATTTTAATCTTAGAGTTGGTACTGTGAAATAAGAAAGTAAAAAAGGGAAAGAAAGGAAGTAGCCAAGAAAGCCAGGAGGAGGTAGTGGGTGCAGAAGTCAGGAGGAATCACAGTGCTGAGAATGACAGGAGGACGGACAAACAGGATTTTGGGGAAAAAAATAATAATTTGGGAAAAAATGCCATGAACCTCAGCTGGAGAGAACTATATCTCCCAGCCAATTTCACAGCCTCATTGAGATACCGGTTCTCTTCACCTCAGAGCTTATCTATCTTCAGGAAAGCATCAAAGGATGGGGTCCAGAGAAAACCATAAATGGACAAAGACTGAGCCAAACTCAACAACTTAACAAATGGATAACTGAGTGTACTTCAGAAAATGGCTGTTGATGGCAATTTCTGAGCTACACAGACCTTGAGTGGCTGAGAACTTGGCCCCTTGTCTTGTTCTTATATTTCCCTGAAAAATGGTATTTTTCTCTTTGAATGTCATAGGTACGTTTGTTTGCATCCTGTACGCAAACATCCTATGTGTGTCTGAGCACTTAATACTGTGGATGGTGAAAGCTGCATGAGGATTAGTGTACCAGAATCCCGGAGTCTTTATTTTAGTTACTCTCCAAACCAAAAGATCTCAGGGAGGAATCAGATGATGAGAATCTTGCCTTCTCCATGTCTCTCTAGTGAAAAACATTCAGATATCATCAGAGCACTGCATCGAGAAAACCTTTAAAGCAAACAAAGCAGAAAATAAAAAAGAAGACTTAGAAACTAATTATCGTGATTCTCTGGGGGTATTTCAGGGTGGATGATCTAATGAGAACGCTCACACCCCAGCGGGAAGAACTTGATGGGAATGCAGTGACCTCAGCAATGTGGCTTTGACCTGGTATGTATCATCTGCTGGACAAAGGGCCACTCTCAAGCTGGGCCTTGCTCTCAGCCAGCTCCCTGGGTGTCTCTGCAGCAGTATGGGATCAGAGACAGAAAAGTGATGGCTATGATAAGGAACCTTTAGGGCAAAAATCACCTCCTTTTCTTTTAAGTTACACGTTTGAGATTTAAAATCTCTTGGTTCTTTTGTTTCATCTGACAAAACTCAAGAAAGTTTGAAGTAAGTCAAATTTTGCAAGGAAAAAATTAGGGAGGGGAAAATGAGGGTGATGTTTCCAGACCCAAAAGTTTCTAACCAAATCATCAAGTCTGTAATTGCAAAATAAAAACACTAAATCTCAATATCTATTTGCACAGCTCGTTAACTAAGGGCTCACACTCAGCAAACGGAAAAAAAAAATAAAGGAAAAAACCTTCAGCACCGAATACATTTGGAAAGTTACTGTGGAGACCTGTCTTTCCCTAGGATCTAAAGTAGGCTGTTGTCAGATGCGTCTGTCCGTCTGTCTTTATTGCTTATTTGGGAAGCAGCAAGTTGGGATGAGGCAAAGCATCTTTTGTCAGACTGTGCTGGAGAGAAAAAGGGAACACTCCTTTCCCCACTGAGTATTATGAACATTATGGCAGGCACTCGACCTGCTCTGCTACTGGGACACCATGATTTACAATGTGAAAAGGGAAAACCTAAATCACCAAGTAATGAAAACATTAAAGTTAATGCATCACAAGTGAGGAATTTATTACCATTAACTCCAACAAACAGTTATAAAACACTCGTCCTTCCCTGTCCATGTGCAGGGACACAGACACTGTACTTCATTAAGCTCAACTTTCTCTTCTTCTTCACTAGACCAGTCATGTGTGTTTGAACCAACCACCATTTATTGTTAAGTGGACTGGTTCATTTTCCAGGACTGAGAAAGCTGAAGGCACATCCATTTTGCTTCATGGTGCTTGGTACAGACGGATGAAATAGCAAAGTTTAGAAGACATGCAGCTCGGTATTGCTATATAAGTTTATTTAAAAGTCCCTAAAATGTAGGTCTCATAAAAGCAGAGTAGCTCTTCTGAGCAGCCTTTCTCAGAGGCAGGTATATAAGTAATAATGCCTGGCGAGGAAGGTGGCATATTGGATGCCCATGAACGTCAGGTGCGTTTAGCTGAATAATTTTTCCCTTGTTATTGTTTGGTATAGCACCTAAGAAACCTGAGATGGAAACCCATTTCCTTCCAACATCTTTCTCTGTCACAGGGGCACACCAGTTTATTACCTTCAGGTTTTTCATGAACAAAAGAGGCTGCACATATTGGATGGCTAAGGTAGACTGGTTCTGGAATCATTTGTTTTAGAGGGAAAAAAAAGTGTCCTTTTGGAAAGCCAGCTCTAATCATGGAATCACCTGGGTGTTACAAAGCAGACAGGAGAGGCAGCATGGAATTCAGGCTTCCCTGACCCAACATTCACAACAGTAACAATGATAATAGTAATACTTTACATCTGAAGAGCACTTTAGTGTTTGCAAACTGTTTTCCTTTATGGCACCTCTTTGATCCTGATACAAACAGAAAGGCCTCAATAGTCTAGACTTCAGGAGTTGAAACTGAGGCTCAGAGCGGATAAAAGACTTTCTCACATAGCTGGAAGGAAGGAGAATAAGGACCAAAACTCAGTTTTTTTTAAAAGCTCCAAATCCAGTACATTTTTTTGTTTTTTGCGGTACGCGGGCCTCTCCCTGCTGTGGCCTCTCCCGTTGCGGAGCACAGGCTCCGGACGCGCAGGCTCAGCGGCCATGGCTCACGGGCCCAGCCGCTCCGCGGCATGTGGAATCTTCCCGGACCGGGGCACGAACCCGTGTCCCCTGCATCGGCAGACGGATTCTCAACCACTGCGCCACCAGGGAAGCCCAAATCCAGTACATTTTTGGCTACACCGTGCTATGACAAACATTTTACATAATGAATAATGTTATAGTCATAATTATAACCTAAAGTCAAGGTAAAGAGTGTTTTAATTCTAGATTTCTCAGCCCAAATGGTTTTTAGGAACCCTCTCTGCTAAGCATGGCTACAGTACCAGTACTGCTGGATGGAACCTGGGAATTGTCCAGAATGTTCAGCTCTGAAATGGGATCTGCTGTTTGGCATTACCAGAGAAGAGGCAGGTACCTGGGTGATCCTCCTGTTTGAGGTTCATAGGGATGTTTAGCCCCACCCACTGAGTGGAATTGCTGGGCCTCTCATGGGCCAAATTGTGTAGAACATATGAAAGAAAGGGCTAGAGAGGCTCTGACGCAGAGTCTGAGCTGCGTAGCCTGCATTACCAAAGCTAAGATTTCCATAAGCAAGACCAACTGCTAAAAAGTAGCATAGTTTAAGGAGGTAGTAATATTTGTCAAAGGAATTCTTCTAAATATTATTTCACCACTATTTTAGCATTTCCATAAGGTACCCTAATGAAGAACTCTTAGGTGAAGAAGTTATAGGTCTCTCCAGAGGTGATAGAGCAAATGACTCTGCCACTCATTTTGCACACAAGGAAGTTAAATCCCAGCCAGCTATGATGCCATTATGTGACTCATTCAACGATACCATTATGTGACATCACCCAAGGTAACGTGACTCATTTGTCGCAGAGTTGAGAAGAGAAATAGAGTTTTCTGACTCCAATTCAACATCATATCACTCTTTTACTCCCATAGTCAGGAAATAACCCTTCTCTAACTCTGGGGGTTTAATTTCTGTGGGGAAACTAAACAAGACAGGTCCCAAATTTTGGGACACACAGTTCAGTCGAGAGTGGGACGCTATCCTGAAAGCAGGTGAATTAAGTAATAGTCTATGTCCTGAACACTGAGGCCCCTAGCCTCCTTTTACTGCTCAGTTCCAAAAACCCTGGTAGTCATGTATAATGGTACCAGCAGCAGATTCATGGATCCTTCTCTGGAAAAAAACGAATGGCCTCAGAGAAAAGACCTGTAGATACTGACATTTGGGAGATGCCAAGCAAAATGGTTGGGTCTTCCCATCACTCTCAAGTTTTTAGGCTTTCTAAAGTGAAGCCCATCAGTGGATATGCTCCGGCTTGGCACATAGAAGTTTCAATCTGCATTTTAGTGCCTCACTTTTAAATATAAGCAAGGTCTAAAGATCACCAGACATTTGCAGAAAAGCTTCCAACATGGAAGATAAAGACTAAAACATACAACAGATAAAAAGGAACTCAGAGAAAACAATTTAGGGAGCAGAAAAGAAAATGAAAAACCAAAACAAACAAACAAGGGATCATTAATATTCCCAGAGGGATGAGAAGACACTGAATTCATGAAATAGGATGGTTAAAAAGAAACAATCAGGGAACAAGAAAGGACAGTCAGAAATTAAACATAAGGCAGCAAAATTAAAAACAAAATCAATAGATGGGTTAGAAGATATAATTGAGGATATCATAAAGAAATAGGGCAAAAAGATCAAGAAAACAGAAAACAGAAGAGATAAAAATATTAGAACACAGAAAATAAAGGGAAGGAAATGATCAAAGAAACAATAAAATTTCTCACAATGAGGGATATAAATCTTCTCATTGAAAGGGACCTCCATACATTCAGCACATGAAGGAAAAGAGGCCCACACCTTGATAATCACTATGAACTTTCAGAACACAATGGATAATGAGAAGCTCATAAAAGCTTCTGAGTTGGGGGAACAATGGGCCCTACACAAAGAATCAAGAATCAGACTGGCATTGAACTTCTCCACAGCAACACTAGAAGCTAAAATGAAGCAAAATTTTCCAAATTCTAAGGAAAATAATTTCCATTAGCGTTTCTACACCCAAATTATCAATCAAGTGTAAAGGTAGAATAAACAGGTTTTCAGACATGCACATTCTCAAGAAATTTACTTCCTGGGCAGCCTTTCTCAGGATGCCACCAGAGGATGTGTGTGCTCCAGCAGAGTGAGGGCGTCCACCAAGAAAGAAGGTGATGCTGGATCCGCGTGGGGCTCTGACAAAGGAAAGAGACAAAGGGAAGTCCCAGGGCAGCCAGCCCAAAGTGGGGAGGAGGACAGAGGTGTCCCGGAGAGCGGCTCCAAGAGCAAAATGGACCTGATGGATCGTCTGATGTGCGTGACCACTTGGAAAACAGGAATATTACAATTCTGCTACAGAGTTTGGGAAGAATTAGGGGTGGTGACTTAGAAAACTAATAAAATGAAAAAAGCCAAGGCATTTTCCCACTCTGGAAAAAATAAGAAGTAAAACTTAATTATAGAAGTTTATAAGGGTTGGCAGTAAATAAAATTTACATAGTTAAAATCACGTAAACTCTAAAACTAAACTAACTAAAAATTATGATATAATCATGTCGGGAAGATGAAGGGAGGAGAAATGAGGATTGGGATGAGATAAGGGTGTTAAATCCTCCTCTGCCATAATATGAAATCAATAGTTAATAGCTGAAATTGAAAAATCCTGAAAAGAGCTGTATAATATTATTATTTAGAAATGTGGACGTACACAGCAGAATTTACGAAAGAATTGAAGGGGGTTGCCTCTGGAGAGCAGTACTCAGGGACTGGGAAGGGATAACTGTTTGTAGTACTATTTGATTTTAAAAAACTATATGTCTATATTATTTTGATGAAAATAAAAAATAATTAGAAAATGGGAAAAATAGTTTTACACAAAGCTACACATCTCCATATTTACATAATGATGTCCATTCTGAGTGGCTAAATATACAAAACTCCTAAGCTTGGTATGAAGGGTTTATGGCAAAGGAATCCAGAAAAGAAAGAAGAAATTGGTGTAGAATAAAGAGAAACAATTTTGTTAAAAAACACTTACACAAAGCCACATTTGAATTAGGTACCATTTTAAGAATATTTTAATAATTTGTAGTCTTTGTGCAATTTGCAGTTCTAATATTGTACTTTGTACCATAGGTGTAATTCTGCTTAAGCTCTTCCTACATTGCAAGGGTACCCACAAAAACAGGAGGCCTTTTTCCATTGGAGATCTGTTTTATTTCACAAGTAACAAAGGGTACGCAATCCCATTATGAAATCTGGGGGTCAGAAGCCCAGAGTATAAACTTGGGCTGCAATTTACAGAATAGTTTTATATTACCAGACATGACCAGAATTGGATAAAGTACCTGCAGATAAAATCAAATCAGGAAAAATTTATTTGGAACCTACTGTGTGGTAGGTGTTGCGCCAGAGATCATACAATTCCTATAAAGACAACTTCAGATCAGTGCAAAGGCACACAGAGCACAGACATGATTTTAATTTATAGGATTGGAAAAGTACAAGGCCATAAAACAAGACACCTGTTGTCCTGCATTTATGTTAAAGGTTTCGCCTTTTTAAAAAATAATCAGAAACACATAATCATTACTCGTGACATAAATTACATATTAGATTGAGAGTGGAAATCATGTTTTAAGAATAGGAAGGGAAGGAAAAGTAAAACCAACAGCATGTAATTTTTCAAGTGGAAACAACCGCACTATGAAGATATATGGGTGTCAGACCCACTGGTAGAGGAAGGAGGCTGTGCTCTCTTACCTCTTGTGGTGTCACTCCTGTGACCTCTACCATTTGAAATGCTTTGATTCCACCTTGCCCAAGGGACCTGTGAGCAACGGGAAAAGGGATGAAGGATGCCTATGCCTGACCTCACCTTTACATTGTCTAACGACTGAAGGTATAAATCAGCTTTCCCCTTGAAGACCCGAGTGTCAGAAGCTCATGTGAAACGCTGGAGATATTAAATGATGTCCCTGAGGGTTTTATTGTTACTCAGTTTTCTCCTGTAACTGGGAGAGCTGTTCACATGAAGGATACTCTCCCTCAGGACCTCAATTTGTATACAAAGTGAAGTATGAAACGCCAACAACTTCTTGCCACTTTGGAAAGAAAATAAACAATTAGTGGAGGTTGCCCTTAGCCTACTGGTCCTGCGTATATTTCAAAGATATCTCTATTCCCAGAGAGCAGTTCACACTAACGAAATCCTTATTTCCAGGGTAATAAATCTGTGATGGTTAAAAAAATCTCCATAGACAATTCAATGTGTCTTTTAATGGGGAAAAACAAAAACTCTTCACTTTATCCTAGTTAGCAGAGGAAGTGTACTAAGAATAGAGGATCAAGTGCCCCAGTGCCAAGGTTCCATTGCCAGCTCATCACTGTGATCTTGGGCTGTATCTGAAGCTCCATTCCAAGATTCTTTCTGCAGGATTTTTTAAATCTATGGACCTTTAAACCTCCTAATACACTTTGGTTCATTAATCCTCACCACTACCTCTGTAATAGGCATAAATATCTGTAATAAGAACAATGAGGGCTTCCCTGGTGGCGCAGTGGTTGGGAGTCCGCCTGCCGATGCAGGGGACGCGGGTTCGTGCCCCGGTCCGGGAGGATCCCACATGCCGCGGAGCAGGTGGGCCCATGAGCCATGGCCCCTGAGCCTGCGCGTCCGGAGCCTGTGCTCTGCAACGGGAGAGACCACAGTGGTGAGAGGCCCGCGTACCGCAAAAAAAAAAAAAAAAAAGAACAATGATAATTTTTCTCTTGATGGAGAAATTAAAGTGACTTGTTCAAGTCTCTCAGTTAGTAAGTGGACAAAGCAGGAACAGAAATAAGGAATCCTCATGACAATCCTTAGCATTAATCTCTTGGCATCTCTTTTTTCCATCAAAGATTTGAAGTACTGGCACACAAAGAATATATTCCCTATTATAAAAATATTACTATATATTTGCATAGAGCTTTAAAAATTTTACAGCATGTTCAAACCTCTTATTTAGTTCGATTTTTATAATAGCCCTATGAGGTAGGTATTTATAGACTCTGTAATGAAAGACTAAAAGTAAAAAGAAACAGCTTAAACAGCTGAGAAGAAAAGCCAGTGAAATATTAAGGATTACCTAAGACATTGTAGAATCTTAATTACACCAGGTTTGTAAGAGACAGCCAGATGTATGAATATATTGATTAGCCTGCCCTGTTTCTGTGCGATAATAGAGGACTGATCTCTAAAAGAGCCTCTGCTCTGTGTGCTAAGATCATATTCCAGTCATGAAAGGATATTCAGAACAGTGTAACGTGCTCTTTTAACGCAAGCTCCCTTGCCATCAAACTATGGCTGAATTAGGGATGAATGACACTGCTTCTCTAGGGGGCAAGAGAAAGTGTGAGGGATGAGAGGGATTCCAAACAGCAAAGAAGGAAAAATGAAGAAATAAGGCTCTTTTGTCCCCAGATGCCTAATCTTCTGAAGCAGGCCCAGCAATTAAAAAAAAACTTTAAAAAAGTAGCACCAAATAGAATTGGTGGTGCATAGTGTGTGTTTAAGGGAACTGGAAAAGGGTCCCTCTTCCAAATACCTTCCCAACTGACTTCCTTAATTCCTGAAATTCCACTATTAGAACTCCGTTCCCTTAGATGAAAGCATGATTCCCCACTGAAATCCAAATGCCTCTGGGAGAGGCAGTATACTAAGTGAGGCATTCTCATCCACAGTATGATAACAAATTGGTGCATCACAGAATATTGGGAGAAGGAGACCCAGAGTGCCAGCTCTCCCAGGGACAAAGCCCAGCCACTTGCAGCCATGCAGCAGGCCATCAAGCAGAGAGAACTGGTAGAAGTGTGTCCAGCACTGACTCTTATCCAGGAGGTGTGTGTGGCTGACAATTCTGCACGGAGCCATTATCAGTCATTAGAACCTCAGAGCAGTGGTTCTTAACTGCGGCTGCCCATCACAATCACCTGTCAACCTTTCAAAAAATGTATGTACCTGGACTGTCCCCTACATTTGCTGAATCGGGATCACGTGGGAGTAGGGTTGAGGCATGTTTATTTTATTATTTATTTATTTATTTATTTTTTTGAAGTACGCGGGCCTCTCACTGCTGTG
Organism: Mesoplodon bidens; assembly: GCF_964165515.1. Taxonomy (NCBI): domain Eukaryota; kingdom Metazoa; phylum Chordata; class Mammalia; order Artiodactyla; family Ziphiidae; genus Mesoplodon; species Mesoplodon bidens. Next base: position 54,476,554 of record NC_138179.1, read on the forward strand.
GCCTTTCCTGTTGTGGAGCACAGGCTCCGGACGCGCAGGCCCAGCGGCCATGGCTCACGGGCCCAGCCACTCCGCGGCATGTGGGATCTTCCCGGACCGGGGCACGAAGCCGTGTCCGCTGCATCGGCAGGCGGACTCCCAACCACTGCGCCACCAGAGAAGCCCCGGCATGTTTATTTTTTCAAAGCTCTATGGATGTTCTGATGTTCTGCCAGGGCTGAAAACCACAACCTCAGAGTGAAATTTGTCAACCCGATGGCTTGCTGGTGGGCCTTGGTGACGTGGGGCCCCAGGTCAGGGGCCTGGACACTGAATACGAGAACAGGTGATGAGAGGCAAGAGAGGTTCCATAACGACAAAGTAACAAAAGAGGACATGGAAAAGAATCAAGGCAACTTGTCTATATCACAATTTTGACAAACTACCTGGGAGTATTATTACCAAGATTTGAAGAAACACTAATCTATGAAAGTTAGGACTTCTGCATAACACCATTTAATAAATACCAGGGGAATGATTATCTATGTTCCTGTAACTCAGGTTTATTTCATCCTTTCAAAAGGCTGAAGAAGCCTCTTGTAGTCCTTTCATTACTGTAGTATCTCTTCCCATCCCATTCATTATAGTCATTTCCTTAAGTCTTGCCCTATTCGTCTTGTCCTTGGTTAGCCTCCAAAGAGAGTCCTTACCAGGTGAATATGTTAGGATTAGTTTGGTCAACATGACAGAAAACCCCAAATAACAGAGGCCCAATAGGACAAAAGATAATCTCTCACGTATAAATAAGGCTGGAGGGAGGTAGCCAGGCAATGGGACGGCACTCCATGTGCTCATCTCCTCTATCTTGTCTCCACCACCTTTAGCATGTGATTCCTTCCACGCAGTCCAAGCTGGCTCCAGCTCCAGCCAGCAAGAAGGGGGAAAGGGGCAAAGGAGAGAGCATCACCCTCCCCCAACCTGCTAAGGACACTATGTGTGTCCCTAGAAGTGAACCCATCCCTTTCACATTCCACTGGCCAGAACTTAAGTCACATGGTTGAAGCTAGTTGTTAGGGAGTTAAGGAGGCAGGGAGCTGTTCAGGGCAGCCCTGAGCCCATTCAGAAAGGCAGAAGAAGGGGAGAATGGACACTGGGGCGAGTGAGCAGTCTCAGCCACACCGGGAACTGTGCATGCAGCTAAACAAGTACAGGCAGTCACCTTACGAACCTAGAATATTCCACTGGAAAGAAAGCAAATGAGTGTGGTAAGAGAAGACTGCTCAATGCCAGGTGTTGGGTAATGCACGGTGATTAGAGGCAAGTGTTTTCCACTAACGAAGAGCGATAATTTGTGGAAAGTGGTTATCTGTGGCCCAGGAGTCATAACAGAGGCCTCAAATAAATGAAGTGTTTGGTTTGTCTTTTGAAAGCTTACGTATCCTCTTGGAATTGTGTGATTCAAAAGTCCGCCTCTCGCCTGACGAAGGACTGGAATTTGGTCCTTCTTTCCGAGTCCCTGGAGTCAGCTTCTGTAATCTGTCAGGAGCAGAACAGCACACCTGCCCGTGGATTTCCACACTAGCAGCTGGGACTCACAATGCTAACTAGGAGAAATACTAATACTTATTTCACACACAAACTCTGCTTAGATGTGCTTTAGAAAGATTCCAATCAATAAAAAGGTGTGGGCTTCCCTGGTGGCACAGTGGTGGAGAGTCCGCCTGCCGATGCAAAAAAGACACGGGTTCGTGTCCCGGTCCAGGAAGATCCCACATGCTGTGGAGCGGCTGGGCCCGTGAGCCATGGCCGCTGAGCCTGAGCGTCCAGAGCCTGTGCTCCGCATCGGGAGAGGCCACAACAGTGAGAGGCCCGCGTACCACACACACACACACACACAAAACAAATAAAAAATAAAAAGGTGTCGTTTCCCCTGACTCCAGGGTTCCAGATCTGTCAGTACCTCCCAGTGAGCACTTCTTCCCCCAGTGAGCACTCCCCCCAGTGAGCACTTCCCCCAGTGAGCACTTCCCCCAGTGAGCACTTCCCCCAGTGAGCACTTCTTCCCCCAGTGAGCACTTCCCCCAGTGAGCACTTCTTCCCCCAGTGAGCACTCCCCCCAGTGAGCACTTCCCCCAGTGAGCACTTCTTCCCCCAGTGAGCACTCCCCCCAGTGAGCACTCCCCCCAGTGAGCACTTCTTCCCCCAGTGAGCACTCCCCCCAGTGAGCACTTCCCCCAAAGCTTCCTTGTTTCACTGCTCTCAGACAGTACGACCAGAACTATGCTGGTCTAGAAGCACGTGGTCTAACACACAAGAAATCTGCTGGACGCTATGGCTTTACTGCTTCATTGTCTAGGATGGTTTAAAAGTAAAGCACTGCTTTGTTTCCCATCAGATCTCCCTAAATCATCTAAAAGGCTTGTTTCCTTTCTCTGTGTTTCTCATTTGTCTGGCTGATTGAATTGTATAGCCAGTTAGCTCAGTTAGATAGGGCATGGTGATAATAAGACTAAGGTCACAGATTTTATCCTTAGATAAAACCTGTGTTTTAGAGAGGGTGTGCGGTCTCGGGACGGGTGTGCAGAGTAAAATTCTGTTCCACGTCTAGTTGATCGCTTCTCTCCCCCTGGCTAGCTCTTCGGAAAGGATGAGTGGCTTCTCAAAAGGGGGACTGAGTAAGAAAGAGGGGTGTCTTAGCAGAATTAAGCTGTACTGTTGGAAAAACCCTGCAAAAGGCTGGACCAGAAGTATCTCTAGACCAAGAGGAACACAAAGTAGTTTGGTTTATGAAATGGTCCTTCCGACAATAAGCCATCCTACTTCCAGGAGTCTATGACCCAGAAGCATGGAGTTTGAACTGCGACATGGGGGATGGAAAAAGAAAGCTAGAGTGGCAAGAACACTGCCATATTCCTAGGCTAGGGTCCAGAGTTCTTGTTTCCTGCTTCCTGCCTGAGCCAGGACATTCAGACCACATTCCGTCTCCTATTTCCAACCCTACCTCAGCGTTCCCCAGCCAGTGGTGAATTGTCATAATGTTGTGGGGGAAAATCATTGTCCAAAACAGGAATAAAAATTGCCACCACTTTTACTTGCTCTAGATAGAAATGTCATTTCTCACCACAGGAAGACTTTCCCCGGCTCTTATCAAAAATCTTTCAGTTTGTCCACACAACCGGGAGAACAAATGTGTTTTTGATCCCTTTGTGAACAAATGAGACTCAGCACCTGCACAGTGCTCGAGGGTGGCCAGCCTCATCCTTGCTCTGAGCCGGCTGCTGCTCTTGGGGGAGAGAAAGTAAAAATGATTGATTCAACATCTTAATTAATATAAACAAACAAAGAGGAACATCAAATAATGGGCCTGACAGTTTGAAGCAGACTGAAAATACAGCTTAGTATTTCATGAAAGAAAAAGCGTTTGATGTGAGGATGGCAGTTTAATAATTTGTAAATATCACTGGCTTGGTATTATAGCTAATCCAAATATTTTCATTTCTCATCATAAGTTACCCTCTGCTGATGGCTTGTCCTCTTCAACTTACAGCTTTCACCCTGGAGCCTTCGACAGGGGTGGGGAGGAGAGGAAGAGAAAGGGTCACAGGTTCTCCGTGGAATGTGAATTATATCATCAACTTCCTTTCTACTTTCTGATTCAGATATTCCCTGGAAAATATCACCAGCCAGCCCCAAGGTTTTATTGCCTTTTCTTCACCTCCCCTAAAAAAGTATCAAAGTTTAATCATTACAGCTTTCCATTAGCTTCTGACTGTTTTACTAATTAAGAAGTCTGAGCTTTTCCCCATTCCTAACATGTAAAGAAATGGGGAAATGAAACCACCATACTAACTATAGTGTCCATACAATACTGTTTTCATACCATAATGAAGTAGTTAGCTATATACTGAAAAGTTGTTTTATTGCCCTAATGCCTTACAAAGAAGGGTAGCTGGGGTAAGAGTGTCCTTGCTCATGCTTGGGTCTCCCACCAAAATACCTTTGGGTGGGTGCTGAGGATAGGCAGGAAGTTGTGATGGCAATCATAAAAGATGAATGTGGGAACCTCTGTGTTGGTCAGAGCATTGTGACTTAATGCTTGTGAAAAAAATTCAGAGAAAGCGTAGGCAATTTTACCAACTTATTTGGACCATCCAAGGGTGCAAGTCAGACATAGGTCTGTGAGAGCACAGCCGAAGGAATACCATTGGGCAGACAGAGGCTTTGGGCTTTTAAGGTACGTGAACGGGGAAGGGTGGGGTTGCAGACCCATCAGGCCAGCCTGCACTCAGATACACCTCTGGGTTCAGGACATGACCGTTCTCTCGTGCTTTTCCGTCTTTTTTCAAAGGTTCTTAACAGCAGCATTCCCCCCCTTTTTTAATATATAAATTTTAATTAATTAATTAATTAATTAATTAATTAATTAGTTTATTTATTTTGGGCTGTGTTGGGTCTTCGTTTCTGTGCGAGGGCTTTCTCTAGTTGTGGCGGGCGGGGGCCACTCTTTTTTTTTTAACATCGTTATTGGAGTATAATTGCTTCACAATGGTGTGTTAGTTTCTGCTTTATAACAAAGTGAATCAGTTATACGTATACATATGTTCCCATATCTCTTCCCTCTTGCGTCTCCCTCCCTCCCACCCTCGCTATCCCACCCCTCCAGGCGGTCACAAAGCACCGAGCTGATCTCCCTGTGCTATGCGGCTGCTTCCCACTAGCTATCTACCTTACGTTTGGTAGTGTATATATGTCCATGCCACTCTCCCGCTTTGTCGCAGCTTACCCTTCCCCCTCCCCATATCCTCAAGTCCACGCTCTAGTAGGTCTGGGGCCACTCTTCATCGCGGTGTGCGGGACTCTCACATATCGTGGGCTCTCTTGTTGCGGAGCACAGGCTCCAGACGCGCAGGCTCAGTAGATGTGGCTCACGGGTGTAGTTGCTCCGCAGCATGTGGGATCTTCCCGGACCAGGGCTCGAACCCACGTCCCCGCACTGGCAGGCAGACTCTCAACCACTGCGCCACCAGGGAAGCCCCCTCCCACCTTTTTTTAATGGCTCTCAGATGATACCAAGCCCAGGATGAGTCCACACTGGGTGGGTGTGACAGGCAGGGTCCTGCAGAGGGGAGCTGCAGTTCTGAGAATTCTCCACAGGGAAGCAGTATGAGATCAGGGTTTGGATTAGGTGGCCCCAGCCCCACCAGCTTTCCCTGATTCTGACTGAGACTGTCCTTCTTTCCTTCCACTGTGTGCGAGATGACCAACAGGGCAAGCTCACGTTTCAAGAGAGCCCCTGGCTTTACTACCATGCTCCACATAGCCCTCCACTTCCAGGTCTGTTTCTCTGCACTTGAATAATCAGCTCCCAGAATACTGCTTTGTCCATTCCATCTCTGGCCTATGCATTAGCTGAGGGATGCCATAAGGGCTCAGGATGCCCTCCTTGCTGAAATGGCCTTATTTTAGCTGCTGGGTTCACTTCACTGCCACAGAGAGGAAACCTGCAGAGGCGACCTTAGCAACATGTCAGGCACATGTTTTCCTGGGCAGTATGAATTCTGGCAACCTCTGAATGGTTGGATAACTCAACATTTCTCAAAAAGGAACTGGTTCCCGTCATCGGCGCTCTGAAGAAAATGGAGCCGGCAACAACTTGATTTTGTTGGAGTTATAGAGAGTAATACACCATTATGGTCAAAATTCCCAAATAGAGAGTTTATAACTTAGGTTCTATCTTGACAATGTCCCACTGATATATTGTGTGATAACAGCAAAGCCACTACTTATCTTCCTTGTTTATAAAATAGAAATTACACCTGACGTTTCTGGTAAGCCATAAGAACTATGTACTCTATGTGGACTTTACACAAAGTACCCAATACTGTGAATATTCTTTTTAAAAAATTAATTAATTAATTAATTTTGGCTGTGTTAGGTCTTCATTGCTGCGCACAGGCTTTCTCTAGTTGTGGTGAGCGGGGACTACTCTTCATTGCAGTGCACAGGCTTCTCATTGTGATGGCTTCTCTTCTTGCAGAGCACAGGCTCTAGGCGTGTGGGCTTCAGTAGTTGTGCCACGCGGGCTCAGTAGTTGTGGCGCATGGGCTTAGTTGCTCTGGGGCATGTGGGATCTTCCCGGACCAGGGCTCGAACCCGTGTCCCCTGCATTGGCAGGCGGATTCTTAACCACTGCACCACCAGGGAAGCCCTGAATATTCTTTTTTTTTTTTAACATCTTTATTGGAGTATAATTGCTTTACAATGGTGTGTTAGTGTCTGCTTTATAACAAAGTGAATCAGCTATACGTATACATATATCCCCATATCTCCTCCCTCTTGCGTCTGCCTCCCACCCTCCCTATACCACCCCTCTAGGTGGTCTCAAAGCACCAAGCTGACCTCTCTGTGCTATGCAAGATAGAAAATTTTGACCTTTCTTTTGACAGACATTCTCTAAAATACATTTACTTTAGTTGACAAATGGGCAAATATTACATGTGTGAGATTTAAAACTTTCTATGAATTTAAACTCTTGAAAGTTCTTCTAAAACAGTGAGCAGAAATCCCATTTTCAGCATTTCATGTGATGAGAGTGGAAAGGAAGGAGTAAGAAAGACCTGAGGTCTGGTTTCCTAAAATATATGTCAGGTAACCTATCTCTTATCACATATTTTTTTACCTGAACTTCAGAACTTAAATGTTTCTGTCAAGTTTGAGAAAGGTGTGTGGCACTGATCTCATTTTTTTCTTTATAGTCTATCCAAACCATTTTCAGACCCACCCCCTAAATCGGTTACCTTCTTTTCTAGGGACAATTAATAGAAAGCAGGCAGGAAGCTTGGAAAGGAGAGTGAGACCTGCCTTTTCAGTGGTCTTTCAGGTGACCTTGCCTCCCAGACAGGTTGATGCAAAGACAAGCAAAAGAGGAGTTTCTGGACAGATCTCTAGTAGAACTGCCCTCAAGAAGGGATCAGCTGCAATAGTGCTAGATAAAAAAGTGCAATTGGCCAGCTTCATCTCTCTGGGGCATAAATTGGGCCAGACAGTAGAGACTGAGACACATATAAACAAAATGGAGAACACAAATAAAATATTGATTTTTTCCCCCTGTATTCCATCTCCAAAAGATAAGTAAACCAACTCACAGTGGGAAGAATGTTATCCTCATAATACCAGCCATTTAAATTTTTCATAAAATGCAATAGCATGCAGTTATCAGTATAGAGTTCATGCTCTCTCTCTTCTGACCTAGTACGACTAGTAATTTTTAGAAGTTTTAGGTGATGTTATGTCCAAATGAGTTTTAATGCCAAGGTTAGATGATACTGTCAGGGTCTGTGTCACCCACGATTTTGTGTCTGTCTAGAAAAGGTTAGGCAAAGGTAAGAGAGATATGGAGCCCATTGAAACATCTCTTATCAAAGGAAAACTTGTTAAAGAAAGATTTTAACAGCTCAAACTACCTTGGAGGCCAATAAAAGCACCAAACCTGATTATTAGACCATGATCTGAGGTTAGAAAAAGGACTCCGGCGCTGACTGATTGGAAAGCTATTGGAAATAAATAAAAAGGCTACACTATATGAAACGGAGGGTCATAGCATGGGAGCATCTTGAGAAGCCATAGGTACACTGATTACATTTATCATGACATTTAGTGACTGCTTTGTGTATGGCTTGTTTTTTGCAGGTCTTTTGTATGAGATATTTTTAGATAAGCTGATTTCACAGAAGAGGAGGAAGGTAATAAGTGTCACCTTGTATTAATACACAAGCTCTCCACCTTTGGGATCAAATTTGGTGCAGGGCACAAGTGAAATGAGTTTGGTGGCCTCGAGCGAGGCCACCATTGATAGTTATCCTTAAACAAAATCACAAATCATTTGCTGGCAGCAGAGATCAGAGACCTGGAGCTGAGACAGCAAGTGTCACAGGTCAGGAGGAAGACTTGGGCGGAGAATCAGCCATTACCTCTGGGTCTCCAGCCTGGCTTCAGCTCATGCCACCAACCAATGCTTCTCATCCATAAACACTAATATTCACACTGATTTTACGACCTCTCTTTGCCTGCCAAACCCAACATCAATATTCCCAACAGCATTTCATGAAACCTCCTGTTACCTACGTTCTCATCACTCCGTCAGTTCTAATAATAGCAATTTCATAGTCACTATGAAAAGGAGGCCTATTTTTAGAATGGTACTTGTCTTTAGCAAAATAATGGAACTTGTTTGTTCCAGTGAATTCTGAGTCTAAACATTGCTGGCTTTCTCTCTACTTAGTGAAGGGCTTCTGTGCTACTCTGATGAAAACACAGAGAATTAGAAAACAATGACTGTGTGAATGACATTTACAGAGATCTCATACTGGAAAGGGCACATTTTATTGTGACTCTGTGTCAAAAGTGTAGTTTCATCAGAGGACAGGAGGCAAAAGAAACAGACAATCAATACTTGGGCCTCTGATATCTGAACTGAGAAAGAAAATCATTATCCTGTTATTTTTATTGTGTCATGATGCTTGAAATACTGCACTTTGTTTCCATAATAATCCAATATTTTGGGGGTTGCAGATAAAAAAAACCCTCACGGGGTAGCCAGGTGAAATCAGAACATAAAGCATAAAAGAATATACACACATACATTTCATGGTCAGAATTTGGAGAAAGGTGGATTGAGAAAGAGAAAAGTTAACCTTCTGAAAAAGATGTAATAATCCAATTTCACGAATCTATGTATCTAACAGCTATGTTTAATCTCTGAGTTTCCAGAATCATCAGTAAAGGTTTCCTTGTTTCTGATTTTTGGGCAAAACACACAGACTTCCAGTAGATAAGAGTCCCCTCAATACTAACAAGGTTATTTGGACAGCATTTGCACTTCTGTATTTATTGAAAATTTTGGTCCATTTGTTAAGAAACTAAACAAATCCAAGGTAGAAAGTATGTGGAGTTTGACATTTGGTTTTAAAGCTAGATGCTATTCACTTCTCACTGGCAAAACACTGGTCACCGAACTTGAATTTTTGCTGACCAAAGGAGAGGAATTATCATTCACAAACCTTTCTGAAACTCCTAAGTGTCCAGCCTTAAGTACTGCACCAATTCTGCCTAACTGCTTCTAACATGACTGTTTATTGGTTGTTATTTTCAAAACACTTCAAGATATTTAACCTTTCCTTCTCCAGATTTCAGCAGCCAGTTTTTGTTTTTGTTTTTTAATAGATCTTTATTGGAGTATAATTGCTTCAGAATACTGTGCTAGTTTCTGTTGTACAACAAAGCGAATCAACCATATGCATACACATGTCCCCATATCCCCTCCCTCTTGACTCTCCCTCCCACCCTCCCTATCCCACCCCTCTAGGTCATCACAAAGCACCGAGGCGATCTCCCTGTGCTATGCTGCTGCTTCCCACCAGCCAACTATTTTACATTCGGTCGTGTATGTATGTTGATGCTACTCACTTCACGCCAGCTTCACCCTCCCACCCCATGTTCTCAAGTCCATTCTCTATGTCTACCTCTTTATTCCTGCCCTGCAACTAGGTTCATCAGCATGATAACCTTTTCTTGTTCATTAAGGACCCACTTAGCTCTCTGTGGGGCTGCAACAGATTTCTGAATATATATTATGGAGAGTGGGATCATGCCAGTCATATGTACACTGCAAAAATAAGTACAGCTGTCCTCAACCTAACTTTCATACTTTTGTGGGTTAGTTATTTAAATTTTGTTTTTTTCCTTTTTGAATTATTATTAATGAGATTAGCCTTATATAGTCGTGAAGTCATGACCTGCTTTTCCAGGCTGTCTGTTGCAGCCCCACAGAGAGCTAAGTGGGTCCTTAATGAACAAGGCAAGGTTATCATGGCCATGGCCGCACGTGGTGTCTCCCGGTCTGCTCTGGCTAGAATCTCCAGCAGCCACAGATAACAGTTCAAAGTCATGCAAATGAGGGCTACTGGCTACCACTTTGTTCCTGTGATCCTTTGGCAAATGCACAGCAGAAGGAGGAAAAAAGGATGTTCTCAGAGACCTAATCCATCGGGGCAGCTGGTTTATTTCAAGTGAACAAACGACTACAAGCTACCACAAGAATTGCTAAAATTGAGAAAAAATGACAATACCAAGTGCTAGTGAGGTTGGGAGCAAATGGAATTTTCACACACTGTTGGTGGGAGTGTAAGTTGGTACAAACCCTTTGAAAAACTGTTTGGCGGAATCTACCAAAGCTGAACCCTCTGACCTCTCCTAGGTATAGACCCAGCACAAATGCCAACATAGCGTGCACCAAAAGATAGTTATAAGAATGTTTACAGCAGCTAAAACCAAGATAACCGTATGCAACAAGAATTAACTTCTATATTATGTGTAAGAAAATTATGTGTAATCCCACCATTTTGACAGAAATTACTATTTTGGAGCAATTCATATTGTGTAGAGAGTTTGTAACTTGCTTTTTAAAATTTAACATTGTATCATGAATACTTTCTTATGCAATTAATTTTTAAAAATATTTAGATTTAAAAGAAAAAAGGTACATAAAAATAAAATTAACAACCAAAACAAAAACACCAAAAATGAATATTCACAGCAGCATTATTCATACTATCTCCAAAGTAGAAACAACTCAAATGTCTACCTACAATAGAATGAAATAAAATGAATAAATGAAATACTTTACAGCAACGAGAACAAAGGACCACTGCTGCATGCAAAAACAGTGATGGTTCTCACAAATACAATGCTGAAAAAGACTCTATACACTCAAGAGTGTACTGTATGACTGTTCTTATGAAGTTCAAATAAGGCAAAATTAGTCTGGTGATAGAAGTCAGAGTAGCAGTTATGTTGGGGGGGATAATATTAGGAAGAGGCACAGAGAGAAGCCTCTGGGGGTGCTGATTATGTTCTAAAACTTGGTTTGGGTGGGGATTACATGAAAGTGTTCACTTTGTTTTAAAAAAATCATTGAGCTCTATGCTTATGACTGGGCATTTTTCTGTTTATATAACATACAATAAAAAAGTTAACCAGGGCTTCCCTGGTGGCGCAGTGGTTGAGAGTCCGCCTGCCGATGCAGGGGACGCAGGTTCGTGCCCAGGTCCGGAAGGATCCCACATGCCCCGGAGCAGCTGGGCCCGTGAGCCATGGCCGCTGAGCCTGCGCGTCCGGAGCCCGTGCTCCGCAACGGGAGAGGCCACAGCAGTGAGAGGCCCGCGTACCGCAAAAAAAAAAAAAAAGTTAACCAAAAAACTGTCAGCGTAGTTTGTTATTAATTAATGCCTTTGTCAGCTTCTGAAATATTGATACTAGGAAACAAGAGAAGAATGACTAAGGCAGTTTCTCCTTGAGGGAAATTTACCGTAGAATTAAAAAAAAAAAAAAAGCTCCAGAGAAAATACATGTTACATGGTTAAAAAAATTTGTATTTCTTGCCTGGAACTCATAAGGCTAAGTGGTGATTTGGTTTATACCTGTATAGTACTTGAGTACTATACAGTGCATTATATCAGAGGTTTTATAAGGAGGGTGCTAATCAGCTATTCTATTTGTGCAGCCATTTTAAATGGCTTAAATTAAAACAGGAAAAATTTCAGCTGAACATTAGGGGGAATTTCTGAGCCAGGAAGTTGAATGATTATGGAATCAGAAAGTTGAATGATTATGGAATCAGAAGTGCTGGACATCTTTAAGAAAAACATCTGGCAGGTGGACGGATCACAAGGGCCCTTGAGATGTCTTTTAGCAACATCCTTCAGTTCAACAGTGGAATGGTGGAATAGTTTAAAAATCTATTCTTCGGGCTTCCCTGGTGGCGCAGTGGTTGGGAGTCCGCCTGCCGATGCAGGGGACACGGGTTCGTGCCCCTATCCCGGAAGATCCCACATGCCGCGCAGCGGCTGGGCCCACGAGCCATGGCCGTGGAGCCTGTGTGTCCGGAGCCTGTGCTCCGCAACGGGAGAGGCCACAGCAGTGAGAGGCCCGCGTACAGCAAAAAAATAAAAAAAAAAAAAATCTATTCTTCATAGAACTTAGTATAATGCCTGGTGAGAGTAAGTGTTCAAAAATATCAGCTCCACTGTATCATTGTTAATAATACTTACAGAGAGCGCTGCAAGTTTTAGGTAGGGCTCTAGCCCTAAATTTACTCAATGACAACGAAACATCCCCAAATCAGTTTCTCTCTGTAAATCTCTGTTGCTTGCTCCTCCTGATGATAAAGGAGGGAGAAAGCCCAACGGGTTAACATCTCTAAATTGTAGTGATTCTGTGATGAAATATGGTATGTAAATATAAAGAATTATTATTGGGCTTCCCTGGTGGCGCAGTGGTTGAGAGTCTGCCTGCCAATGCAGGGGACATGGGTTCGTGTCCCGGTCCGGGAAGATCCCACATGCCGCGGGGCGGCTGGGCCCATGAGCCATGGCCGCTGAGCCTGAACGTCTGGAGCCTGTGCTCCGCAATGGGAGAGGCCACAACAGTGAGAGGCCCACGTACCGCACAAAAAAAAAAAAAAAAAAAAAGAATTATTATTGTAACAAACCTGGCCAACTGCAACATTGATAGTGCTAGAAATGTTGATTTAAATGGTAACTTGGAACTCTTAACACTGGCTCAGGATTTAAGTAGCTACAGATACCCACGGGCTTTGAGAACCAGAGAGAGTCACCAGCAGGCTCTGAGGAAGCCAAACTGGGGTAAAAGGACATGGGTCTAGAGGAAACTCCTTAGCAAATGTGATAAAATGGGTTTCTCAAGCAAATGTGAATCAATAATAGTTTAGCTGTCATCTAGAGTTTTCTAGAAGTTTTCTTCCCATTCATTACCTTCCTCTATACTCCTGCACTCTTTCTGCTGCTAAGAAAAATCATATTTCAGAGATGTAACTGAACTGCCTTTAGCTAAGTATACTTAGCTAAAATGAAGATGCATATATAATAATTTTTTTAAATTGAAGTATGGCTGATTTACAATATTGTGTTAGTTTCAGGTGTACAGCCAAGTGATTCAGTTATTTTTTTCAGATTATATTCCATTATGGTTTATTACAAGACATTGAATATTATTCCCTGTGCTATACAGTAAATCCTATTACTTATCTATTTTACGTATAGTAATTTGTATCTGTTAATCCCATACTCCTAATTTGTCTCTCCCTTCTTCCCTCTTCCCTTAGGTAACCATAAGTTTGTTTTCTACGTCTGTGAGTTTGTTTCTGTTTTGTATATAGATTAATTTGTAGTATTTTTAAATTCCACATAAAAGCGGTATCATATAGTATTTATCTTTCTCTGTCTAACTTGCTTCACTAAGTATAAATTTCTCTAGGTCCATCCATGTTGCTCAAATGGCATTATTTAATTTTTTTATGGCTGAGTAATACTCCATTGTATATACATACATACCACATTAGAAGAACAGTTTTAATGCTTTCTAAAATGTCCTCTTGAAAGGTATATGATTTGAAATCAAGCCCTTCAGTGTTAAAGTGCCGTCAGGTTTTTAGCTTAATTCCCATGTAGTTTTGGAGATAGTGGCATTCTAAAACCTGCTGGGGTTCTTGCTTGGTAAATGGAAACTGAGTTACAGCAACTAAGGTCTGAAGAGTCAGAAGTAGACTTATGCTTCATAAAGACGTATGTAAGAGAAATAATTATATGGAAATTTAAGGCCCTTCCAGTTTCAGGTTTCTAACTTCCCTAGAATGACTTTCTGGTACAACCAAGGCACTGGTGCTCAATTATAAGCAACACCGCAGTTCTCTGAATTACATGACCAATTATATGACCTTATCTTCTGGACACTTTCCTAGTTACTACTAAATTTCCACATTATATATGCTGCAATTACATACTGCACAGTATACTGTCCTTTTGGCATGTATCTATGAGCTTCTGAAAACTGAAGTGTGGGACCAGTGTCCTGTGTGAGGCTGTATCTATTTAAGCCAGGCCACAGAACCACGAAGTCAGTCCAAGAACAGACACTTCTGCAACTTTCACAAATCAAGTCTAGAAGAACTATCACATACGTTCGAAAACAATCAGTTAATTAAAAATAAGCCAATTTAACCAGTTTTATGAGCTCATAGTGACCCATGGTTGACGGTTTGCTTTGAGTTATTCTCATTCACTTGAAACTTCATTGGCATGTTCTATGAGTACAAGTACTGTGCTAGGGACAGATGGAAGGGCAGATGGCCTCTGGGAGCTGGCCACAGTGTGCTAAGCTGACTGTCTGAAATCATAACAACGCAAGAAAATACACGTGTAGGCGTCAAAATAAACATCTGAAGTTCACAGACTGTGGAGGAGGCTACCTGCCACTGTACTCTGAGAGATTTTGCTGGGTGTGTGTGAGTGTGTGTGTGTGTGTGTTCTAGGAAATAAGCTTGGCATTTAATCTATGAGCTTTCACAAACTATCAAAGACTTCAAAGGTCAAGCTAAAAAGTTCCAATAATCTAGTTTTCCTTTCAGTTATGCAGAGTCATTGGAAGTTTTTGGTCAGGAAATGATATCTCAAACCAGTGTTTTTCTAGCAGTGGAGATGATTTCAATGCAGTTGTTCTACAACTATTGACTGAGCTATTTCATTTTTCAAACAGAATAATAATTCTTAATAGATAAATTAGTTCTTGCCTTAGATTTTTTCTGGAACAGTGTGGCATATCTAAACCTAGCAATAGTTAATGGATAAGAAATGTTATCAAATAAAAAATTTCTCCCATAATTTTCTCTTAAATCTTGGGTTATTTTACCACTTTTCTACAGGTAGCCAAAAAAGAACTAGTAAACAAATATGGATTTTTTGGAGACCACACGGATCATGCTTCGCTCAGTGGTCTTTATGGGAGGAGAGGGGGGATGGGTATACTACTGGTTGAAAGTTTATATTGCATACATATAGTATGGCGTTATTTTATGTTAGTAGAATTGTTTATATAAGGGAACCAAACACATATTTAATGAAGTTTTGCCAACTGTCCTAGAACACATTTGAAAACCACTACTTTTTATATAGCCATATTTGAATCTACTCAATTTCAACAGATTTGGAAAGAACTATAGGGAACATTGTCTTTATCACACAGAAATTTATAATCTAATAGAGAAGGGCAGACTATGGCTTCTGGCTGATTCATGGTAAAGTGGAAGAGTAGTTGTATCTCTAATACATGCATGTAAATTCTCTAAAGTAAAATAGTATACTTTCATATGCTTCTCCCTTACTAATATTGACTTATAATTAAGTGGGATTGAATGAGTTAATGGCTGCCCCACAGAAGCTCTCTGTATTCTCAGCTCTTGACACACAGTAGGTGCTTAATAAACATTTTCTAAATCAATGAGTTAAATGTCTTAATATAACAGGGAGTCAGGGATTTTAGGTCCTGTTATTGATTTTGTCATACATTTATATATCAAATAGATTTGGGAATATATATCTGTGCTCATTTTTTCCCCTCTGTGAAATCAAGATGATAAAACTTCTTTTGTAGAAATATGGTGATGCTTGAGATACTGTGTGCAAAATGATTTGTACTCCTTGGAAGAGAGGTTTCTTATAAATAGAAGGTATTGTTCAGGTTACCCACAGCATTCAAATTTAATTTGTACCACGTGGAATATGTGGAAGGTCCATGACCTCAGTAATGAAAGCTGCTGAGCCCTTGATGCCCATGGAAAAAAGCTTTTTCTCCGTGTTTTTCTGCCTGCAAGAGAGTGGCCGCTGTTTCCCCAGCCTGCCTGGTCTAACTACGATGCACTTATTTTCTTCAATCTCATCCAAATTTCTTATTATGAATACTGAAATGAGCAGATCCTATAAATTGGGGAGGGTAGAAGGTGCATAATCTGAAAGAGCCATAATAAGGGCCCTCAACTTAAGAATGAAGAGTTGAGAGAGATGGGTAAAGAACACTGCCTAGGACGTGAGAGAAAAGACAGATCAATCCCAACGATTCATCATGCCAGGAGCTGTCCAAATAATCAAAGGTATCAGCCAGGGTGATGTATAGCTGATGTCACTGGTGAGACCCTTAACAAGGCAGCTAGTACAACAGCTGCTGCTGGTCAGTGAGTATCACAGCACATGCCAGGCCAGGGCAGGGGAACACAGACCATCCATCACTAACCCAACTTAATGGCTAGGCTTATTAGTAAACATTCTCTGTGGCTGACAGCCTATAATGGTACAGGATGTTCCCCTACTGTCCCCCAAAGAAACTGACCCACCTGACAGACGTGTGAAGTCTGTGGTCCCTCTTCTGAATAAGTATAATTTACTCTATTTTATTGACAGAAGCAATAGTGGATCTTTAGGAAAAATAAGAGAAGCTCCCATTTAGCAAATGCATTTGTAATCAATTCTTTTCCCAAGATGGTTTTTCTCTTCTTAACGGTAAAGTGACAGTGCACGCTGACATACATGCATTATTTCATAGGCACTACCGTAGGTGAATTTCATCTATGTCTCTCCCTACTATGGATCAGAAATTCCCAAAGTGGAAATAAAATCCACTCTCTGTACTAAAGAGATCTAAGTCTACTTTAACTACATTATGTTCTTGGAGGAGATATCTTAATGGACTAAGTATGAGGTTTGAAATATCTAGACTTCCTGGAACCACAGGTTCAATTCCCAGCTGAATTGGCTCAGTCCTCCAGTCTTCACTGGTAGATAAATTAAGATACTGAGAAGCTTACTATGCACAGATCTCTTAGATGAGCTGTACTAACCCATAATCTCATCTATTTTTTAAGTGCACATTAAACTTGGTTCTGGTGTTTCTGACCTTGTTGACAAATTCTGTATGATGTGCATGGTCAGTCTAATGCTTGTCATTCAACAGGGATGTACCATGTAGGGGAGAATGCATCCTCCCTCAAATTTAGAACTTCTTACGCACCTGGGCTTTAAAAACAGTCAGGTTATTGCAATTCCAATTACTCCTTCCTAACTAACTCTTCACCTTTTGTTTGCTTGGACTTGAGCTGTCTTGCCTCACCTTTCAATGCATCTTCCTCTTGGCCTGACCTTGGCTTGTCTCTCTAGTTTTTGCTATTGACCTTGCTTTTAATTCTGGCACAGGCTAATTCTTCAAGTCCTACTTGACCACTTGGATTCTGGATTTTCCCCTATTCTGACTTCCAAGATTGGAGGGACCCTCCAAGTCTTACTTCAGTTTCTGTAGATGGAAAAGGAACATGGTATAACGGAAACAGGCTTGGCTTTTGAGAAATTAAGACAGTTTCCAGCAATACTGTTTCCTCAACTGCCCCTATTCATTCTTGTCCTGGGCTCTAGTACCAGCTCTGCTACTAAGCGGTTCTGTAATTATTTGATCTATCTGCATTAAAAAATTTTTTATTGAGTTATAATTTACATACCATACAATTCACTTGCTTTACTTGCACAATTCAATGATTTTTGGTATATTTACAGAGTTATGTAACTATCACCACAGGCATAGAATTTTTTTTTTTTTGCCGTGCGGCAGGTGGGATCTTAGTTCCCCAGATCGAACTCGCGTCCTCTGCATTGGAAGCACAGAGTCTTAACCATGGGGCCGCCAGGTAAGTCCTGATCTATCTGCATTTTGATCTGTAGAATCCATGTCTCATGAGTACACGGCTCCTTCCCAGGTCTAAGGTTCTTGGATCCTCCTTTGAGAACCCTGTCACCCAGCTCAACAGAGAAAAGGACTGGAAAACGTTTTAAAACTTAAATTTTATGCATCATCCACATCAGGAATAAATGCTGTTCGAGCATTAACGCTCTGTTAAGACTTTTAGAATTTTATAGAATGCAGAGAGTATTGGCATTTTGGAAATATATATCAAGAGAAAGGAGGCTCTATAATGTAGCCTCAGAAAATTTTATTTTTATTTTTTTATTGTGAGGAATGGAAGAAGTGAAGCTTACTAGTCAGTAAAGAGTGGTGGTGAAGGGCATGGACTCTGGGGCCAAATGGCCTGCTTTGAATCCAGGTTCTGTCCCTTACTGGCTGTAAGACTTGAGCAAGTTGCTCTCTATGCCTCAGTTTTCTCATCTGCAAGATGCGGGTAGTGATAATATCTACCTTATATGGTTGTTATGAGGATAAAATGAGTTACTATTTGCAAGGTGCTTTTAACTGTGTCTGACACACAAGTACTATATAAATGTTGGTTAAATAAAGACAAATACTGAACCTATAAATTCCGTCAGGCATTTCAAAGTATGTTCCTATGTGTATCCAGAGCATTAATGAGCAGAGATATTATGACCCATATTTAATGTCTAGAATTAAGCTGTAGGCTTATGCATACAGAAACATTGATGTGATTCAATATCGTTAAGATTCCTGGAATCACCATCATGTAAGTAGAGTGTGTGTGTGTGTGTGTGTGTGTGTGTGTGAGAGAGAGAGAGAGAGAGAGAGAGAGAGAGAGAGAGAGAGAGAGAGAAGAGAGATCTTTCTAATCCACCAAGGAGAAGTCTGTCTGTCTCTAAAATACTTTTAAATTTTTCCCTAGTGTATTGTGTCTAGCTCAAGGACAGGATATAGAACATTTGTGTTGTTAATAAACCTCCCATAGAGAGCACTGACACTTGAATAGCCCTAAATGTTTCCTCACATCTGGCCAAAGCTGGTAGCAGATGCTTCTATAGGTTGTTTTCTGCTTTTGGAGCATCATTCAGATATTGCTGCAGGACTGTGTTGGATTCCCAAATTGTACCCAACATATAGGTAAAGGCAGGCATAATTTAAGCCTTGAACTAGATACTTTGCTAGAACTGGGGAAATAGCCTGGCTAACATTTATTAGATTCCACTTCTGTGCGAGCTGTTATTTTAATTGCTTTACATGTATCAAGCTCATTCAGTTTTTATAACAACCATATGAAGTAGGAACTCTCCCACTTTATAGATGAAGAAACTGAGGTACAGAAAGATTAAGTAATTTGTCTAGGTTATACAGCTAGGGAGCGCCAGAGCTCACTGTCATGCCTTTTAGCTTACTGGCTGGGGTTTAAGGCCAGATTTCAGGCTTCTTGGGAAACCAGATTAAGAATTAGGCACCACATATCTGAGCTGAAGGAGAGGCTGTTGTGGTGGGATTCCTAATAGACCCTTTTGGTTCCTGCTCAGGGCCTCCTACTCACAGGGAGGGTAAGGAAAGGGTAGGAAAGGAAAGGGAAGGGAGGACACCACGGTTTAATATCTGATGCTCAGCTCAAAGAGGAGGACTGGTACGCTTCTCGGCACTGCCTTCACGCTGGTGACCCATCAGAGCTGTGTTCTTGTCATGCATCCCCAAGGGCAAGGGCTGAATCTTATGCTCTTTATCCTCAACCTAGCACAGTGCCTGGTATGTTGTAGGCACCCAATAAGCATGTGGGAAGTTTGAATACTCTTTCCAGCTTAGGGAGTTCTGAAATTTTAAGATGAAAATTTTATTTTAGTTTTTATATTTATTGCATAAACTTGGAAGTGAAGCAAGAGAATAATGAGCATAAGTTGTCTGGAAGGATCAACTAGGTTGGCAAAAATAAACCTTTTTTTGTTGTCATAAAACATTTCCAGTTTTTCACTCACAGGTTCAATTCGTCACCACAACTTTTTTTTGCCTTAATCCTGAGTATGTGTTTTGCCTGATGCTGAACACCAGTGTTATGCTCCCCAATTAAAACACTAGGAAGACATTTTAATCTAAACACTATTCTTCAGATTAATGAAATCCAATAGCAACTCTTTCACCTCTGGGCTATTCCAAACCAAGTGCTAATGACCACAGGCCATTCCTCATCCTGCGCTTGGATAGGGAGCTCTGAGAAATGAGTCTTGGGCTCTGTCCATGTTTTTCTTGGAGAGTACACACATCACAAAACTTCATTTTAAAATTCACCTCCTTGCTGACAGTCTCTGTTGGAAGGTCAGAATATCCAGGCTCAGACTTTGAACTGAAAAATCCTTCTCACTTTTCAACAATGCCCCTGTGGGATGGGATGCAGGTCTAGCCATGGCCACTACTGGGCTGTCTGCTCTAGGGCTAAAAAAAGATGCTGATTTCCTGGAATATCTGCCCTGCAATTTTTACAGGAACAAGATTCATTAAATTAAAAATAATAAACCAAGCAATTTTCTTATCGAAACCTATTTCTTAGAACTCGCTGTCTGCATGGGAGCCTTCCAGGATGTATCCTCAGGTCCATGCCAGGTTAGGGCATCAACAAAGCTTTGTTTTGTGTTAAACTTGAAGGTCTTTTTCTGTAGATTCTTCCAGAACTGCTGGGTTGGGACAGGGAAGATCTTGCCCAGCAAAAGAATAATTTGTTGATGGACAACTCAAGACAAATAAACACATTTACACAAATAAAATAATCATTTCTTAAGTTTGTTCTCTGAATGAATAAGCAGGTATGATTCCAAGACCCTAAACTTTTATTAGACAAAAATATATCGAAATGGAATAGAATAGAGGCGTAAAGAATATTCACTTGACTGAAACTTGTATAAAAATACACTTGTGGGCCTCCCTGGTGGCGCAGTGGTTGAGAGTCCGCCTGCCGATGCAGGGGATACGGGTTCGTGCCCCGGTCCGGGAGGATCCCATATGCCGCGGAGCGGCTGGGCCCGTGGGCCATGGCCGCTGAGCCTGCGCATCCGGAGCCTGTGCTCCGCAGGGGGAGAGGCCACAACAGTGAGAGGCCCGCGTACCAAAAAAAAAAAAAAAAAAAAAAAAAAAAAAAATACACTTGCATAAAAAAGACATATTGTAGTCCTTTATGATAAATATTGTCTTACCTATTATCTCATGTAATCCTGATGATGGAGGGGGTAGACGTGATGTAGATGATGAGGAAAGAAGGCTCTGGCATTTAAGTTGGTTGCACAAGTCTCATGCCAGTCAGGGGACAGATGCAGGCAGGGCTTAGGTGTCTCTGTCCCAGATTCTTTAAACCATTTAGTGTTCTTGAGTTAGTGTGCACAGTGGTTTTCAGGCCAGCTACACTTGCATCACCTGGCACCTTAAAGATACACTTCCAGAGCCTCACTCCTATTCCACTGGATCTCAGGATGAATTTCTGGTTGAGGTCAATGGACATTTACATTTTTAAAACAACCTCCTCTAAATGATTCTATCATGCAACCACGTTTGAGAGGCATCTTACACACTAGTTCTTTCAGACCAATACTTTATACCTTTACTTCAGAAACAACTAAATACAGTGGGGCTTACTGCAATAGCTGTTGTGAAAGCATGCACTGCAAAAAGACATGCTGAAGAATGAGGGTTGAGCGCAAAACATGAAAACTCCGGTGCGGAAAGTAAAAGCAAATTAACTTGACAACTGGTACAATCTGAGGAAGGGTACCACACAAATACTTTACGTAGGTGAGAGGATTTCAGAAAATGAGTCAACCAATGAATAGTTTAAGAAGGCAAGGAATTTTAGCCTGAGACCTGATAACCGTCTCCAAATATTTGAAGGGCTGTCCCATAGAAATAGGGAGTATCAGGAGAACTAGGATCTGTGAGCAGAAGCTAATGAAAGGAGGATTAGGCTCAGCATTAGAAAGATCCTTCAGACTCCGGAGAGCTGCCCAATCCCCAGCCCTGGGGAGCAGCGATGGTCCTGAGGTAGGGAAGCCCACCTTACTGTAGCAGAAACTGTGTGACTTCCTGTTAATAGATTCCTATGCTAACTGGGGTTGGCTTTTTTCTCTGTAATTCCTTATTCTCTCCATATTCCCTATTCATTCTTCTCAAAATATCCATGTAGAATAAATAAAGGTATACATTACTGACTGATATGGATTTTACAGCCAGAGAAATTGAATCAAGAAGCTAAGTTGCTAAAAGTGATGTGTTTGCTAGCAAAGCTGAGGAGAAGTCTGTCCCTCCTGGGGCCTTCTTCCCTCTTGTCCCTCCTGCCCTACCCTATAAACCCCTTAGGTGCCCCTTAGGAAGCCCTAAAGCACCTTGGAATATAGCCTGAAAACTGACATTTTAGTGGCATTTGAAACTTAAAATGCAGACTCCTGAGCATCACCTCAGATTAGCTGAATCCCAATCTGTGGGAATGGGACCCAGGAATCTGTATGCACAGCTAGGTTGGGGCACCACCATTTTAGACTTTCTTCTCTCTGAAATAGAGGACAGGAAATCTGATAACCTTGTGTTGTACATTCTATCCTTTGTAACTGCTGATAGCTTTCTGTGGCTCCAAAACCATCACCAGGTGAGGGCCTTTCCATATGAATGTCTCATTGTCCTTGCTTTATATTTATATAGGCACAAATATTTATAAGACAATCATAAGTTTATGTATTTACAGAAGTCGCAGATGGCTGCAAAGGTGATATGAATGTATTTGAGTCATCGGTAAGGGTTCCCTGTGTATTTACAGGCCTGGGTAAACATCAACCTTTACCGAAGTTAAAGCAGCGTAGACTGTATGGATATGGGAATAGTGCAGAGTCAGAGAACAATTCCCTGCCCTGCCCATAAGCTCTGAGTAAGTATCCCATTGGATTAACTGGAGTCCACTTGATTGCTACAGTTTCAATAGCTTGTTCAGACATCGATCGCTGTCATTGTCACTAGGAGAAAAGGATTAATAATAGGGTGCTCAGGTTGGCTCAGTACTGCTGATAGAGCCTGACAAAAGACCACCGTTAGTAGGACTCCCATGGGGACACTGCCTGCATAGGACAGCTGCAAGCAACATCGTTCAGGGTCCTGCGGAATAAGGATTAACTCTAGAACTTCAGCTTACAAAACCCAACCAACAGTTTCTATTATTTCCAAATAAATCCGCTCCCTGACCTTTCTTTCCTTAGGTTCACAGATGATCCGGAGCCATAGTTCATAGTGGATACCCACACCTGTGATTGTACCCTTGTGTAAGTCATTGTGCTTTGATTATTTCCAAGAAATGCATTTTTGCATCCCGATCTTGGGAAACAGTAGGAAACTAGAGAAACTTGGTTTGGTGAGTGCTTCCTTGGTAAATTTTACAGAAGAAACGGGCTCCACCACCTCCACTGGGAACTCTGTAGCAATTGTGGCCAGTAGGTATCAAAATCTGGGGAGGCCATCAGTTCTGGGCAGCTCATTTAAAAGAAACCCTATTTCAGCTACAGAAAATTAAATGGGGCTACTTTGAAATGGGGTTCAATGTTCAACTGCAATTAAGATGAAGGAGGATATTAAGAAGAAACAGGTATGGCTCTTCACATCAAAAAAAGTAAAAGAACTACAATGCTAGAATGTGTGGTTTTGCTGGGCTGTGTCTTCCCTATTTCGCCAAGGTTTAGAGAAACGGACTAGAAAGAAGGGGGAAATTCTGAATTGTAGTAAAAATAAGGACAGTTTGTAATTTAAACAGATTAAATATAATACTATAAAATTTAAAGTGCAACAACTTTTCTCTCTGGCTCCCCCACCCTTATAGGACAAACTTTCCAAGCTGTTTGGTTATTTGTTTTTAGTAGTGAAAGGAGTTAAGGGCATCTGTCTCCGCAGCTAGCAGTTTCATCATGACATGACTTCTTATTCAAGTGCATTTAGATAATTTCCTAAGTTTTCATAACAGCTTTACTTCTTTATGTTTTCATGCCTTTCCTCTTGAGAGCTCTAGATGCTGGTTATTTAACATTATACCCAGATATGAGGATTAAAAAGGCATTGGGTGCCATACTGCTGTCCCCAATGATAGCTCCACTAAAAATAACACAATTAACTTGATGTCAGCACTCAGCTTGTTCTTATATATAGGTTTCTTTAAAATATCCAGACTACTTTAATTAGAGCCACAGGCTATTTTAATTATTCCTAAAAGACTAAGTATATTCCACTGACTACAGTAAATATATGAGATAGAAGACAGTTCTCCAGGAACTTACATATGCTAATGACTATGTTCCTCAGTCACTTTTCTGGGAAGACGAGCAATGGTTCAGGATGAAGTTGGCACATACATGTGGCTATACATGGACAATTGAGAAGACAACTGAGGCTCTACATGTCACCTGGCATGAGGGAAATGGCATCCAGAGCCCAAAACATCATCAGAAATGCAAAATTCTGAGATTCAAGGAAAATGAGTTGTTCAGTTCAACTCCATTGTAATGAGACCTTTATTCAGCATCTGTAAACCTTTATTCAGCATCTGTTAGGTGTTAGATAATGTTCGGAGAGCCCTAGGGGTACCAAGCTAAATAAAAAATAAATTTAACTTTCAAGGAGTTATTTTTCTGGTAGAAAAGACAGTCAAATGAATAACACAATAGACATGAGGAATAAAAAGCAAAATTATAGACATATGCATTAATACACAACAGATAAAAAAGATGAGTAGTGGTATGCTAATGGTAGAACATGTATCAGTTTTGAAATCATGTGGAACTTGGCTTAAATCCTAGATCTGTCCATTGTTTGCCATAAAGCTTGGGAAAATATTTTAACTAGTTTTAGCCTGGTTTTATGTTTTGAGAATGGAGATAACATCTACTTTGAAATGCCTTGTGAGGTTTAAGCAAGGTAAGATTTATAAAAGTATCAAATATAGTACTTGGTATGAGTTTCCTAGCAGGAGCTCAAGAAATGTTAGTTTTTCTGTGTGTGTGTGTGTGTGTGTGTGTGTGTGTGTGTGTGTGTGTGTAATTCACAGAGTAGACAAAGACTGAACTGGGTTTAGAATGATGAATAGGATTTCTCTAAGAATAAAGGAACAATCTACGGAAAAAAAAGAGAAGTAAAAAGTGGGGGATATCTGGTATCGTTGACATATAAAAGGGGGAACGAGCAGCAAAGGGAGATGAAGCTAGGGAGGTGGCACAGATTTACAAAGGAACTGAGAAATGAGCAAAGCAAAAATGTATATACTCAGGAAGTATCACAGTATGTGTGACCAAGGAGCATCAAGCATCATGACAGCTGAAGGTCTAAAAGTAGTGGACTGTCCTAACTTGCCACATAACTATGAAGTTTGAACAGTCTCAAAAGTTAGCTTTCAGTCTTCTAGTGAGTTCATCAATGTCACTAATAGACTTCATTTAGTAGCAAACTGCAGAACAAGATCAACTAAACAAAATTCTGGAATGCAGAATGCAGTCATTTTACCCTGTGCCGAGGTAACAACAGCAGAATACCCAAGATGCTACTGTGCAATGTGTTAAATTGGGACAACAGAGATGTTAAATTGCCCATGAGGCACAGCATTTAGTAGTGAAGCAAAACTAAAGATGGCTGGGAATGTTGGTGTTCACCTCCCAGGTCCAACTCATAGCACTGAGAGCACATTCTTTGCAAGAGTAAAATGATATTCCATTCCCAAAATCACATCACCCAGAGGCAAGTCTCACGTGTACTTGGACCAGAAGTAAAACACACTAGAACATACTAGAAGATCTGTCTTTCTTACAACAGTCTGGTATATAGCTCAAGGGACCACGCTTCCTTCCTCTTTTTTTTTTTTTTTTTTTTTGAGAAATAGCTTAGGATGATCCACTGATTTAAGACGGAACCATCCCAGGCCTTTGGATTGAGCTGCAGACACAGTTTGAAGGATAAAATTCATGTGGGCCCACCAGAAAAGATGTTCAAACTTTTTTTTTTTTTTTTGCAGTACGTGGGCCTCTCACCTGTTGTGGCCTCTCCCGTTGCGGAGCACAGGCTCCGGACGCGCAGGCTCAGCGGCCATGGCTCATGGGCCTAGACGCTCCGCGGCATATGGGATCTTCCCAGACTGGGGCAAGAATCTGGATCCCCTGCATTGGCAGGCAGACTCTCAACCACTGCGCCACTGGGGAAGCCCTTCAGCCTTTTTTTAATAGTTACATTGGCATAGGATGATGGTGTCCTTTCAAAGTCAGGGACAATACAATCGACCATAGAGTTAACAAGTTGAGAATGCTTCCTGATATTCCTTCATGTATTCAATAAATATACCCTGAGCACCTTCAAAGTTTTAGGTACTGGAAAGCCAAAATAAGTAAGATAACTGCCCTCAGGGAACTCTGTCTAGAGAGGAAGGGGACAGACTGTAAACAAACAGTTATCATACAAATGATCATTTGTATTAATGATCATTTGTACCAGATTCCATGGAATCACAGAGGAGAGTAACTAAGTCTTCCCAAATCTTGAATGTTGCGTAATTGTTACTGGAATACACCTTGTACAGAGGTTTATGCATCATAGCAGGTTCTCAATAAATACTCATTGAATAAATGGATAAAAAGTGATAAAACCTCAAGTATAAAGTTATCTGTAGTATTAAGTATTTAATCACTAATTGAGATTAAATAAAGAAATTTAACTAGCACTTGGCGTGAGCTTAGCAATATGTAAAATGCTGTGGGACCGTGGAAGACAGTTTGTCAGTGGAGGAGTAGGGATGCTAACTGAGACTGTGAAGTTTGATTGAATGTTGAAGGAAGAGTAGGAATCCACCAGCTATCCAAGTGGAAGGAGCAGGATTCTAGGCAAGGAGGAAAGCACATGCCAAGGTATGCAGGTATGTGTTGGTCCAGGGGACCACTTGGGTACATTTTAGTGTACCTGGAGTCACAGGGTGCTTATAGGGGAGTGAGAGGAGATGAGGCCAGGAGGTCGTCATGGTAATACCTCCTACTGCCAGAGTACTTACTATGTGCCAGACACTGGGCCAAGCACTTTATATGTATCTTATCATGTAATCTTCAAAACAACACTAAGAGGTTGTTAGTACTATAAGAGGTACTATTATTATCCCTACTGTACAGATAAAGGAAATTGAATTCAGTGAGGATAGGCAACCCGCCCATGATCACACAACTACGAAGTCGTGATGCTGGGCTTCAAATTCAGCTCTGACTCCAGAGACCATCTACTTAACCAGTAACAGTTCTGCCTTATACATTAAAAAGACGTTTGCTATGACTCAACAACTCCAGGTTCCCAAATACAATAAGAGGACATCATAGAGTTTTCAGGACTATAGTAAAATGAGAAAAAGAAGAACTATAAAATGATTTTTTTCCCATAAAGTTAGAAAACTATTCAATTATTTTGAGTTTGTGTTTTTCCTATTTTCTGACTTCAAAATATTTCTTTTGTGAAATTATGTTGATAGAAGTTGAGAGTTTCTTAAAAAATATTCTTTTCAGAGTGAAGAACTGGCAATCCCATGACACTTCTCCAAATCTAGGAAATCACTGCTCTAAGCTATGAAGCTATGCTGCCTTACGAAAGGTTGTGTAGGTCATGCTACAAGATTTAAATCTGTCCTGTAAGCAATGGGCAGTCATTTAAGTATTTTTAGCAAAAAATTATAAAATGTGCATTTAGAGGGATAATTCTTTTATTAGCGTTGAGGATGGATTGGAGGGGGAATGATGAGAGTGAAGACAGGGAGATTAGCTGGAAGGTGATCCTCACAGTCCAACAAAGAGATGATGAGAAACTTGAAGGAAGACTAAGGCAAGAGAATGAAGAGAAGGGGATGGTTTCAAGAGACATCGAAGAGGTAGACTCAGTGGGCCTTGGTAACCAATGAGGTATTGGGTGTGCAGGAGGGAGAGAATCTAGGATGATTCCCAAGTTTCCAACCTACCACCCTTTGAAGGATGGACCCTCCTGCTTAAGATTTTTTATACAGGGCTTCCCTGGTGGTGCAGTGGTTGAGAATCTGCCTGCCAATGCAGGGGACACGGGTTCGAGCCCTGGTCTGGGAAGATCCCACGTGCCGTGGAGCAGCTGGGCCCGTGAGCCACAACTACTGAGCCTGCGCGTCTGGAGCCTGTGCTCCGCAACAAGAGAGGCCGCGATAGTGAGAGGCCCGCGTGCCGCGATGAAGAGTGGCCCCAGCTTGCCACAACTAGAGAAAGCCCTTGTACAGAAACGAAGACCCAACACAGCCAAAAATAAAAATAAATCAATTAAAAGAAGGCTCAACATTAAAAAAAAAAGATTTTTTATACAAAAAGAAGAGCAGGTTGGTAAGGGGAGACACAGTAAGTTCAGTTCAGACATGTTTTGATTTCAAGGACAATCAGATCAGCATGATTTTAAAATATTGATTCTATCTTACCAAGCTTCTGAAAAAGAATATAAAAGATTATCTAATATAGTCATGAAATTTGACAGAGGTTTAAATACTCAAGGCCAAAAAAAATTTTGCTACATGAAGTAAAGATTTTAGTAAATGTACAAAATTAATCCCAGGCATGGGTGTGAAGCTGTGTCACATGACTACTCTTCTATTGTGAGCGCCGTCATACTTCATTGTTAAGATGAGTCAGAGAAACATTAATAAATTGTAAATTGTTTGGAAGGTTTTTTGGGACCTATTAGAAAGACTAAAATAATGATCAAAAAGTGCTTTGAGATCCTCAAATGAAAGATGCTCAGACAGACATTATTAATGTTGTCTACAAAGATGTAGAAAGAGGTATCTTTAGTTACCCAGAAAAGCCTGTAGATAAAAGACAATGCTCAGTGACTCGGAAGCAGAAATACCTGATATTACTTCTGAATTCCTATGAGAGCAAATAGTGACAAATCAAGTGCACCCTTTAAAGACAGGAACACTTGTGACAACAGCTTCCTAAGGATGGATATTCCTTCACACAATATCCATCTGTGGACGATGAAAATCACATTCTCTCCTCACGCCACCCCAATTAAAGGGAAAGAATCTCGACCTGACAATCTGCCCTTCAGTATCTCAGACCTGGGCTGAGGGCAGATCTAGTGACCTCCTCCTGAATAAAAAGGGGAAGGGGATTGGGCAGTAAATTCTGTCCTGGCGAACATCAGCTCGGTAGTAAATCGGAATCCTCTCCGTGCCCTCTTTATTATCACATTCACAGCATGAAGTTATGAGCTTCCTCACAGCTCCTGCTATAAAAATGTGATGGATGGTAGGGAAACCTCAGGGAGTTAATCTATTCTTCCATTAAATTTTACTTTAATTGGTCTGTGAGTCAATCAGAAACTCACTAGACAGTGAGTGAATTAAGAAAGAAAAGAATGAAACAGAAAAAGAGCTTTCTTTTGCAGTTACTATATTATAATGCAGGATTATTCTTCCATTCAAAGAAAAGGGAGACCATTGGTCCATACAAATAATTCCTGGTGCTGTAAAGACAATGAGAGAAAAACAGGCAACCATGAATCCTACTCACTGGTGACATTAATGCATATGACATTTACACACACTCACACATACCCCACCAAGAAAAAGCAGGCTTCTCAGACCCCCTCCACCACCACCACCAGTAATTAGAATGAGAGAGAGAGAGAGAGAAAGAGAGAGAGCAAATGAACCTGAATTGCTGCCTCTAGGAAAATTAATACAAAGAAAAATAAGCTGTTGAGAATCTCTATCATCAGAAACATAACTCTGTAGGTACAAAAGAAGGTAGATGCTAAAGACCAAGGATGGATCAGCTGAAGTTTTCATGGGTTCAGTTAGTAAAATGTTGGTGCAGTAGTTAAGGCCATAATGGGCTCTGATAAAGATTCTCAGAATCTAATAATGGCCTCTCTGGACTTCTTGTCTAATTAGTGGAATAAGAAGCGAGCCAGCTTGAAACTGAGCATTGCTTGAGATGAGGAAGAGGGAAGAAAAGGCAAAGCTGAAAGAAAAACAAACCAGAGGGAAGCAGAAGAAAAACAAGAGCAGCCAAGGCTTTAAAACCTGTGCTCCTGAGCTGACAACTGAAGTTTATGCCTTGAAATATATGATAATAAGGTTTTATGGGAGTGAGCCCCAGGGACCCAAATGTCTCTCTGTAAACAACAGACTTCAGGGAAAAGCCAAGGTTTGAGTAATGTACTCAGTCTCTACTCATGATAAAAAAAAAAAAATGGCAAAAAGTAGTGAAGACAGGAAATAACTCCCTTTATTCTAACTGTAGAACCCTGAGTTGCAGCAAATGCCCTCTGAGGGCAAAGACGATTGACAACCAGTGTAGAAATACAGTTGTCCCATGTGAAGACAAGGAATTTAAGCTTCAGCTGCCTCAGAAACCTGAGGTTGTAGGAGAAGAATCTAATAAAGTGCTGCCTGTCCACTCCTAACACATGGGTAATACCTGTCCAGAGACCGAATGGTTGATTGTGCAGTGTAGCTCCAGTGGAGTTACTGGAGGGACCTTAGCATGACCGAATCCTTGGAGTGCGTACTCTTTTACCTCCAGTGCTGCAAAGGGTTAAGCCTGAATGTGCTGCCTGTTCCTACTGGTCCACATTTCGGGCCAGGTCACCTAGAGGGATATTACCAGCTGAACTCCATACGAAGTATGATGATTTCCTTTGGAAACCAGGGTCAGGTAAAGCTCAAAGGTAGTCTTAAGCAACAGCTAAATGATCAAAGTCCCTGGTGTACTCTGAGACTACATCAGGTTGCCTTTAAAATTCTTCATCCTCAAAGACAACAGCTCTCTCCTCTTCATATGAATGTAAGGCCATGAGACAGTGAAGTGCTATTTCTATAGGCGTTAATTCCACCTGACATATTAAAAAGGTATTTGTTGTGCCCTAATCACTCAGGTCCAGAATCATAAGGGACTTTGTTTCTTGGTGGGAGGCTATAGTGTGAAAGGTTACTTAGTCATCACTAGCCTCTAGCGATGCTGGAACACTACACATGGGGCTCCTCAAACAGGAAGTCAAAGCCAGGCCTGACCCCTGGATGAACTCAGTGCCTTTTCAGGCAAGAGGCCTGATGAATCTCCAGGGACAGTACTGCTCTGTGCCTCTGTGTCCGTATGTATGTGTTTACTCCTCCGTGTGCATGTGTAGAGGTGGGTGGTACTGAAGGGAAGGAGGGTGTGAAGGTTCTGGATAATTACGAAAATTAGATCTTTTACAGCAGGCTTCAAGCTCAGTTTGGGCTGACAGCTCATGAACAGATTATCTGAAGTCTTAATAGGCCAATGCTGGTTCAATAGTTGTATGGTGAAATCATGCACATTTGTGCCACAGCTGACACAGAAAGCAGACCCACATGCCTCAGAGGGATCCTGTGGATGAGTCTATATTTAACATTCTTTCTCTTTGGGGAAGGCCAAACAAAGCAAAACAAAACACATCTAAAATCATGCCTACAACTTTTGCCAGCCAAGGAACTATTTTAATATTCTTTTTGCTGCAAAACATCTAGTAGTAGAAATGATACCTGATTAATAAAGCCATTCTAAATATGTTTAATATTGATGTCTTTCCAAAGTATTTCTGAATCCAGCAGTAAGAGATAATATGTTCTAAACTGCTTATATTCAAAACCAACTGGCTGGGTCAGGGTGGGAAATTTTTTTCTACTTTCTAGTCACCTGTCCCCAAAGCACACACTCTCCTGCTTCCCGTACTCTGGTGGTAGCTTTGTAAAATGATGTCAAGATATCCAGTCCCCTGACACATCCTGAATTCTCCAAGAATGTGTTTCCTGAACATTCTTGATAATGGGCTTAGTACTAAAGGCGTTAATGAGGTTGGGTAAAGCAGCATTTCCTGCTTAAAGGAGGAAAGAGTTCAACATTAAAAGCATTTTCTTCTTATTTTTCTCCGTGTTTGCACTAACAGCACCTCACAGCTTCGCGTGGGGGAAGGGATAGAGCAGTGTCGCTAACCTGCCTGGCATCTGGCTTCCAGCAGGGAGAGCGGCTCATCCACCGCACCCCTCAGGCTTCTTTAACTGAATTAGCCGTATTAAGTGCCTTGGTAGCCCAGGGAATGAACGTCGTCGATCAGTGCCTGGGAAGGCATGTTTGGAGGGTATAATTCTGCCGGAGGAGAATGGACTCCCCAGCACATGGGCCTAAACTGCAGAGGAACAGAGCCCTAAATCTCCAGTTGCAGATTTACAGCCTCCATTCTCCTTCTTTACTGCAAATACAATCCGGCAGTAATGGTCTAACACAGAAACACCATCACCAACTGGCTGATGGCTCGCATAAAAGCAACGTCAACCAAAAACTATGAGTTTATAAAAGGGAACAAACCCCCAACAGTGACAAGAACATGAAACCCATTAACAATTTAAACACTCTCCATTTTTTATTTCCTACCTTGGAGCTATTATTGCTGATAGAAAGCTTCTCAGTGGAGTTAACCACTGCAAGGGAAGGTTAGAAGCTAGCTTAACTCCTAAGACAAGAGGTTATGTGGTTTGAACCATTTGATGGTGTGGTTTGAACCTTTGCTAATAAGAATGCCACCTGGTAACTTGTAGCACAAAAGAAGGTCTCAGAAAATTGCAGGTGTGACAGGATCTCCTATCAAATTATTCTCAGGGATCACACAGAATAAATATGGTTGCGACTTGCTGGTCTACCGAACATGCTAAGATCTGGGCCTGTACTGTAGAAGGAATGATAGAATGTTTTGTGGAGGAACTTCTGTAAAAATCAAGGATCAAATCTTGGCTTTATGATATTCGGTGTTTATATGAGGTTTTATTTCAGTGATAGCTCTAATCCCTTGAAGGGACATTGCCACCAGAATATTTCTACTTTGTGAATTGACTATACCTGGGCTATGATGTAAAATATAACTTGTCACACACTATTACCTTCAGTCTTCAGGTAATCAGGTACAAAGATTATAACTAATTTGCCCAACTTAACTACAGGACTCTCCCATTAAGAAAATATTACTATGGAATTCTCTGAGGAAAAATGCTTGAGCAAGCCATCATCTCCCCCACTCCTCCCAACCAGTGAAAATGAAGATAGGACCTTAAGGAGATACATAAGCTCATCATCGGGTGATTCACCCCAAAACAAAAATTCTTCATTCTGTTCTTTAAATGACAAACCCAGTGGCAATAACAAAGTCATTCCTTTTGTAATTTTGAGCTTTGTGTGTGTGTAATTTGGTAAACAATTCATCTTTTAGAAATAGGATTGTAGCATTAAAAAGGAAAGAAACCTTGTTTTTCCAAAGAAAAAAAAAAGACTATGTTGAATATGTCTACATATATTCACACAAATAGTGCCAACCTTGATTTACATATATTGTGCTGATTATTTGAGCAATTTAACATAAAATTTAATCTGTACTAATGGGCCTGGGGGAAGTATGAATAAAACTGAGGAATAAATAATTGTTTTGCTGTAAAATGAATACCATCACTATATATAAAAACACCAGTTTCAGTGATGCACAAGTATTATATTGTAAGAATATTCTCCCATATTTTTGGCACTTTAGAAATGCATTCCCTCACAAAGGAATATCAACCTACTGCAGGCTCTCTTAACCTGGGCTAGTTTTAAGAAAGGGATCATTTCATACTGCTTTTGCTACATGTACATAGATATTGAACTGAGCAGACTTTGCACCTGTTGGTCTTAAGTGTCTCCTCCTCCGAGGAAAAGAAAGAAAAGACATTGAGGAGAAGGAAAATAAGAGAAGTTAAATAAAAGACAAGAAACAAGGAACTAACAAAATAAAAGTTATTTTTCCCCCCAGTGGGCAAGAAAATCAAGCTACATTAATTTTCATTAGAATAGTGTTAGAAAATGCTTAGCCTTAATGCCTGATAATGACCAGAGCTAATATGGTTCTGCTTTCAGTTTGGGTAATGCTTAGGAAGTAGCAGGATGCATGGCAGCTTTCTGGACCTATACAATCAACCCCAATGAAGCCTTTTCTCTAGCTTGAGTCATAACCATAAATACCACCCCATCCCCACATTCCAGTAACAAAGTCCTTCCTTCCTCCCATGCCCCTAAACAAAGGGGACAACAGTGTGTTCGGTGGGAACATCTTGAAATAAGATACCACTCCCCAAATGGAAGGAAGTCACAGGGGAGATTGACGCCATAAAGGCAGTTCCATCCTATTGAAACGCCAGCAGATGGGGTCATAAACATTTCCTTCTCCCCTTGCTAACAGCCACCAAGTCAGCTTCATCTTTATCTTTATCTTTATCTTCCTGTCAGGTCATAAATACCTCTCACTCAAGCCTCACACACAGCTGGGCCATGCCAGGCAAGTTTACTTCCTGTTAAGGGTTCATTTCAGCAAACATTTAGAAGTAGGTGGGGGGAAGAAAACAGAAAACTCTGCTGATGATACAGTGCAGTATTATAGTGCAGCAAAGGAACTTGGGAACCTCAAAGAAGGGCTTGGTCAGACTAAGAAATGACCAAACTGCTTAGCAAAAAGCATGAAGATCCACTTAGAAGAAGATACTTTCACAGGGAAAATGGCTCAAGTAATTAGCTAAAAATTATACTTGTTACAAACAAACAGAAGAGCTGGATAGTGTCAGTGGCTTCTGCTCTTTGTTCTAGAACCTCTAAAATGCTGCATGGGTTCTTTCCATTTGTTCATAGGTCTGGAACCTGGACCATAATCACACACGATGGGAACAAGAGATTTCCGGGAGTAGTTACTCAATACAAGTCCTTGCTTAGTCAGAGGTTGTAGAAACAATGCAACCCTTTTACTTACAGAAGTTGGGTACCTGGGGAAGGACTGACCTTCTGAATTTCCTTCATTCCTGGGCAGCAGTTTTATGCTTGGGAAGCAATCTGCCTGAGGGACTCTTAGCAGCTCCAAAATTGTGGAATCTAAAATGGTAGAAGCCTGGAAGATAGTGGGTATCTTCCTCCTCAACTTGACTGGAGCAATTGCCCCTCTTGAATTTCTGGGGTATCTGTGCTCTTCAAAAGTGACTGTCATCTTTATAAAACACAACCAGCAATCTGATTTTTAAAAAGCAGCATTTTAATGAACATTTTCTGATGAAACAGTAAAGTCTTCTTAAATAAGAATGATGTTTCTTGCTCAGACTGGAGTTGTGTAAAAGTGCCCTCATTATACTTTGAGAATGGCTGCTCTGGGTAACTCAGATACTGTGCAACTTAAAGAGAGAAAAATGAAGCTAGCACTAATAAGTTTTCTATAAGAGTTATAACAAATGGGTTTGACTTCCAGTCCTGACACTTCACTAGCTGTGTAACCTTGGGAAAGTTACTTAATCTCTCTGTGCCTCAGTTCTCCAAAATGGGTACAATAACAGCCCCCTCCCCCTTTTAAATTGTTGCTTTATTTTCACTGAAATCTATTTTAAAATGATATTTTAAGTTCATCTCATAAACTTCTTTCTTATACACTGAATTTCATAGCTTTCCTATTTTATTCCATTTCAGTATCTTTTCTTTCATTGTATCTACATTATTTTCCTTCATATTCCCTTTCTCATGGGGTTTTACAAAGATAAACTAAATTAACCTATGTAAATTACTTAGAACAGAACATGGCACATTGTAGGAGCTATTGTAAGTGTTAACTTGAATATGAAATGGAAGGCCTAGGTAATTTATTCATCTGGATGGCATCTAAAGCAAAGGATATTGATTACATGCTTAAAAAGCTTCAACTAGGCTGAATATTAGGCCTCAGACTGGCATTCAAGGTTTTCCATAAATTTGGCTGATTTGCTTCACAGTTCTCTCTCTTCATCTTCCTACAAGTAAGTAACCCCTGACAGACTGGACTACTTGGTGTTTCCTGAGCACATCCTGCATTGTCCCACCCCTACACCTTTGTAGATGTAGCCCCTTCACTCTGAAGTTCGCCACTCCCACTTTTATCCTCCCCCATCTCTACCTACTGAAATTACAGCAACTCAGAGTTTCTCTCATTCAAACGATGACTCTTCTATTTTTCTGTCCATCCAAGACCTGACTCAAATGCAGCTACTTCCTGAATTATGGAGTTTTAGAGCTAGAAGAGCTTAGAGACCAAATGGTCTAATTTCTTTTTATTAGGGCTGGAAGAGGTTAAATGATTTGCCTAAAGACGCCAAGTTACAGCTCAGACTACAACTGGGGACTCCTAACTGTGCAGAGATCTCTGAGAGCAAATCACTGAGCCTCTTGTTCCTCCTCATCACTCTGATCTTTTTTTTTCTTTTTTTTTTGGCGGTGCCGTGCAGCATGTGGGATCTTAGTCCCCCAACCAGGGATCAAACCTGCACCCACTGCAGCAGAAGCACAGATCCTTAACCACTGCACCACCAGGAAAGTCCCCTCATCACTCTGATCTTAACCTGCCTGGTCTTCTTGGAGTTGCTACAGCACCTAAGCCTTATCACATAACCTCTTGAATTGCAGTTATTTGGGTACATGTCTTATCTCCCACCATGTCTCTGTACCTTTGACACCTCCATTTCTATCCCCAGAGGGCTTAGAACAGAGCCTATACCTAGGAAGTACTTAGTATTTGAATTAATGTATGAATGAACACTTAAAAGGAAGGAGTTGAACAGCCTTTTCTTCGCACTGACTCATCTCTCATGGTCTCAAAGTTCTTGCTACTCCAGCTATCTGAATAGAACTATCAATTCCAGGGCACAGTAAATAAATACTTCTCTATGTGCAGAACAGTTAGTGTAAATTGTGTCATTATATCTTATACATATGCACAAAAGTTTCTGAGCATTCATGCGCATTTCACTATAAGGTATGCACAGGAGATCTTGGGCTGATAATTTACCAAAGAAGTAGGAGAACAAACCCTGCCTTCCGATTGGTTGCAATCCATTGGGAAGAACTACATATGACACAACTAGAGATCTATTAACTGAGCACCTTGAAAGCACATATGTGATAATTAAGGCAATAGCACAAAGAGGTACAGAAAGGCTAGGGAGTAGTAGTTATCAGAGGAAGCTGCTGATATCATGTAGCATGTCTTATGTTGTCTTTTTTATGGGCCTCCAATTTGCAAACGAAGCCCAACACTTCTGATTTGTTTCTCTTTGTCACTCATTTTCTTTACTCAAAGATTTAAGAGTAACCTTCCTTTCCTTCCCTATAAAAGTTTTGGTTGCTGACCAAGGTTTGACTAAATACCATTACATGTGTACTTTTCCAGCTGCGAACAGTAATAGTAATAATGTGTGAACCATTAAAAAAATTTCAAAGTGCTTTTATATGTCTCTTTCCATCCTTTTTTTTTTTTTTTTCAACAAACTCAGGACGGAGGTGTCAAGTGCAAACTATATGCCATAGATGTATATGTGATGTATAGCAGCTATACATCTATCTTGCAACTTTATTCTACTTTATTTCTGGAATTTCTCTTCATGAATTTCCCAAAGGAAGAAAGGCATATCTCTATTACAATACCCTGCTTATTTTCTTAATCACACTAATCACAATCTAATTATTTTATTTAGTGGTTTACTTCTTTATTACTAGTCTCCCCAATAGAAAGTAAAACCCCACGAGGACAGGAATCTCATCTATCTTGTTCTTTCATTGTAGGCACTCGACAAGAAATCGCTGAATAAATAAACAACTGAATGACCAACAATACTATTTCTGTTAAGGCAAATAGGTCATAATGATGAAAGAGGCCAATGAACAGACCTCTTAGTGTAGGACTGATTAGCTGTATTTTATCCATTTGTCTTCCAGGAAGGATGATGGTCTACAGAAAAACAAGTAGTTCTCTTAGTTTTTAGTTTTGCCAATCCTCCACCAAGTAATTATTGAATGTTTTCTCTGCACAGGGTACTGCATTAAGAACTGTAGGCAAGGGCTTCCCTGGTGGCGCAGTGGTTGAGAGTCCGCCTGCCGATTCAGGGGACGTGGGTTTGTGCCCCAGTCCGGGAAGATCCCACGTGCCGCGGAGCGGCTGGGCCCGTGAGCCATGGCCGCTGGGCCTGCGCGTCCGGAGCCTGTGCTCCGCAACGGGAGAGGCCACAACCGTGAGAGGCCCGCGTACCGCAAAAAAAAAAAAAAAAAAAAAAAGAACTGTAGGCAATAAGTTTAAGATATAATCCTTGTCCCCAAGGATCCCATGTGATTATAGCAATACAATAGTAATATAAGACAGCAAAGACAAATTTGGAATAAGTGATGCAGACAACATTTGTTCTCAGTCAGAGAAGGAGAAACTGCCTTAGATTGTTGTGGTCGGGAAGGGCTGCCTGGGGTGGGGGCGGATTTTGAGTTGAAGATAAATTGAGTTTCCATCAATGCAAAGGGTTCACTAGAAGGCCTTTAAAATAAAATCCTGTAACTTCAATATGCCTCAATATATCCCACAGTTAAGTATGTTTAATTAAATAATGGAAATACTTTGAGGTCCTCCAACAGACGGTAGCTTGTCAATGCAGAACAGTTCTATTAGACTGTTGGGCTGGCCCCCATAGCAGGTTTTTAATGGCTTTATGTATGTTTAATCACACTTATTTGGTCTAGTTCTCTCAGCTTCAGTCCCATTAGAATTTAAAAGGTCAAGTTTCAAAAGCCTAAAAAAGTGATTTAGAATAGAAATGCCAACTTAACCTTAACCACAGCTAAACTAATGCTATAAAAGTATTGAAAATTGTACCTCGTATAAAATACATGAGTGAAACAAGAATATTAAAACTTTTTCATTATTTTCTGAGGTTATATTATAAAAACAGAATTTCAGTAAAATTTAAAAAAAAACACAATTTGAATTTTACTAAAAATTATGGCTCACTGATAACTGTTGACACATATTGCTTATCTGGGAGAGCACAGAGGCCCCATAAGCGAGTGAGAAAGGAGACTAGGTAGACCTAATAGCACGGAAAGGGAGCAATCTTTTGAAAATGACATAGATTTGTTATAGCTCTGAAGGGTAAGACAGGGCCTGAGGAGCATTTTCTGCAGCTTGCTGGTTGGAGCTGTTGTTTTTTACCTGAAGCATCCTATCCAGAGCCTCTCACCTCATTCACACTTCCATTTAAATATCTCTTGCCTTTTCTCACAAAAGCATTCCTTGATTACAATTTTATAATATGTTTTATATTAAAACAACTCCAAACTGTTACAATCTATTATGGTTTATAATATAAACCATATTCTTTTTCCTGCCCTGGAAAGAGATGATTTTTTAAACTGATCCCTTTCACTAACAGAAAAGTCAGAAAGTAGCCAAAACAGGTGATTTTCTCCTTAAAAAAAATGGTTTTGTGGTATTATTATTTAAGATCACAATTCTGTATTTTTATAATCATCTCTGTTATATAACTCCATCTATCAGGAATTATAGTTCCATTTCTGATATTTCCACACCTGCAGATATATAGGAGATTAAAAAGTGGATTAAGAAATGTCACCATAAAGCAAGCAAAGTCCTGAGGGAGACGGCCTGGGTGACAAGTGACTTAGTATCAACAGAAGGTGCCAAATTGTAATAAAACCAAAATGGGAAATCATGAAAATAAAATAACTGTGTATTAAAAATATATTTGGACCAGCTCCTCTGTGCTGGCGTTTTGTAATATTAACTGTTTAAACCTGCTTAAAATGAGAGCTTTCAGTTCTCAGAATCCTTTAATTCGGTTAAACATCCGCTACCCTGGAAGGGCTCCACAGAATCCCATAAAACATTATTTATCTGTGTGCATTAACTGCACGATATTGTAATTTTCAGAATAAATGCTGGGTGTAAATTGTTGTTTATGTTGGATCCTGACTGTCTTTACGAGAAACAAAGTGAAAACGGAATTGTCATAGCTTTATTTCTTCCGTTAAAGTCCATTCTGCAGCAGGAAACATGTCTAGTGTAGTTTCTTAATGAACACTTATAAAGCCTGTTGGTTAAAACCAAGTATATAGAATCACCTCCAAGTGTATACGCTCTTTTATTCCACATTCTTTTCACTTAAATCAAGTTAAATTAAAGTGAAAGAAGCACCATTCACATTATTATAGTTAAGGGTCGGTCAGCATTTTTATGCAAAGCCTGTTGTCAGAAGTTTATAACTGGGAAGGGACAAGGAGAAAATTTTTAAAAACCCAAAACTTTAATACAAAGGAGCTTGGCCTGGAAATGAATTTTTATTTATCTTTAATGACTTTTAAAAGTCCATCTTGGCCAAAAGATATAGTAAGATATAGTAATTTAAGACATCTGGTTGGTATTTTCTTGGTTTAAAAAAAAAAAAAAGAGCTTTCAAAGACATTCCAGCTACAAAATTGATTAAAACATGAAATTGTCTATGTGCTTGAATTTTCTAAAGAATATTAAATATTAGAAATTCCACCATATCACCTTCCCACTTCCTGCCACACACAAAAAGCACAAATAGTGTCCCCCCACCCGCTTTTTTTGCAAACTCAAGCAAGGGGAAGTTAGGAAGGTTTCAAAGTCAAATGGGGTAGGACTGTGTAAAAATTTCAAAATTCTCTTTTTGACTCTTTCCCTGAATACTTGGTAATTTTTTCCTTCCAAAACACCGTTGCTAAATTCTAAATAAGAGCACACAGTCTTTCACTGCATTCATAAAGCATTCATTTACCACTTCTTCTGGAAAAAAAATAACTGCACAGATTTTAAGCCCAAGAATTTACTGTGCCTGTGCAGCAGCTGCTCTTACCTGATAAAACTGTGATGATTCTTTCTAAGCGATTATGACATCAGGTCAGTGACCAACAAACTATAAAATAGATTCTAACAGCCCCCAAAGGGTTGGCACAGACTCTTGAGTAAATAATATATATAAGAGAGAATGGAAGAGAGAGAAAAAGAAAGAGAGAGAGAGAGAGAGAGAGAACACACTTATGATTGACCTAGTTGGTTTGTGTAGTTGATATAGGACAGGAAGACAGGACCCTTGATTTTAATCCTGGTTTTCTCACTCAGCAGCGCTTCTTAAGACCAAGAGTCAGATAAGGAGGCGGCACTGTTTTCAGCAACAGCAGAGGCCCCATTGCAACTCTATAGGTATATGCTGTCTTGCCCTGGGTTTGATATAAGCCACAAACTAGTTGTTACTTTGCCTGTATTTTTACATGTAGCTGAAAAGACAGACACTGACTCATGGGAAAATCTACCAATCCTTATAATAAACTCTTAAAGAAGGAATATGAGAATAAGCATTATCATTTTTGTGTCTTATTCTACTTAAGGCCTTAATGAGTAGAAGAACTGCTATTCAAATAAGTTTACATTGGACTTAAAGGAAGTCAAGGAAACTTTAACAAAGAAATTAGGATATCATGATAAAATGACCAAAGCTCTAAGACAGTACGTGTGTGCAAGGGTACATATCTGTGTGTGTAAAGATCCAGCCACTTACAACCACAGCCAATATGAGGGAGGAACTTTGATTGACATACTGTACTTAAGTCAAGTTATCCTAATTGTATCAGCTTCCCTGGAGGTCTCTGCTGCTTTATTGCTGGAGTAGATGCTATAGAACTTCTCTGTGGTTTAATGGCATGGTAAGGGTTGTATTTGCCTTTCAGATCTTGAAAACTGGGTACAAATTGTTGCTTAGGTTTTAAGACCAGAAATTGAGTGGCATCATTCTGGTCCCCAGTAGGGACATATCACCCTGGTCACTCCTCACTTAAAGAAATGCAACTTGCTGCGCACCCTAACAAAGAGTAGTCCCCGCTCACCGCAACTAGAGAAAGCCCGCACACAGCAACGAAGACCCCATGAAGCCAAAAATAAATTTAAAAAAAGAAAAGAAAAGAAATGCAACTTGAAGTAAGCATGATAAGTTTCAGGTTCTGAGTTGTCCTATCACTAAAGGGAAGGCCCTGAATCTTTACCTCTCTGGAGATTTACAAGGTCAGAGAAGAAAAGAGAGGCTTGAGGCTGAAGCATGGATGATATGGTTCCTGCGAGTCCAATGGGACTCTTAGGAGTCTAAGTCTAAAAACTTTAAGGACTGTACTATTTTTTCTGGGACAGAACTTGGGTCTTCAAGCTGGCAAGGCCAAGAACGAAAGAGTGTGGGGAGGGAGAGGGAGGAAGGAAGGATAAATGTAAGGACTAAGATGGTTTTCCAGAGATGAGTGTGGGATGTTTGCCAAACAACCAACACTGCTCTTGACTCAAGACGGTGCTAGCAGTTTTATGAGCAATGGCTTCATTTCCCTCTAAAATTACACAAGTGGCATTTCTTGGTGTGATTTTATAGAGATCATATTATGGTGGTTGTTTTCTCTAAGGGGACCCAAATTAGGGATGGGTTCGGATGGCTTCAGGAGACTTCTCTTAGGCGTAGGTGCTGGACTCATCTCTCCCCACCTAACTGGGACCCCGCTGTGTTCTGTAACGAGTCCTCTTCTTTTTTTTTTTTTTTTTTTTAACTGTTTGGTAGGCAGGTGATACTGCTGTCATGTTGTTCATTTGGTTGTTTTTTTTAAATAGTGTTTATTCATTTTTACTTGTTGACAGCTTGCTTTATTTATTTATTTATTTATTTATTTATCTATGGCTGTGTTGGGTCTTCATTTCTGTGCAAGGGCTTTCTCCAGTTGTGGTAAGCGGGGGCCACTCTTCATTGCGGTGCACGGGCCTCTCACTATCACGGCCTCTCTTGTTGCGGAGCACAGGCTCTGGACGCGCAGGCTCAGTAGTTGTGGCTCACGGGCCCAGCCGCTACGCGGCATGTGGGATCCTCCCAGACCAGTGCTCGAACCCGTGTCCCCTGCATTGGCAGGCGGACTCCCAACCACTGCGCCACCAGGGAAGCCCGAGTCCTCTTCTTCTAAATGACTGTGGAAGGGACCAGGGCCAATGCTGCCTCACACCTTCCCTATCTCCCCGTGAGAGACCAAGAGATATGTTGGCTGCCACCAAAGGGAGGCAAAGGAGCCAAGTTCAGATAAACTTCTGATAAAGTGCCATAGCAAACCCCCCATCAGAAGGTAGGAAAGGTCACACAGTAAAAAAAAATAATAAGAAAATATAACTGCTTTCTTATGAGGAAAATATTATGAGTTCTTCCCCTTTTTCAGCTTTTATGGAAGGAGATTCTGCCAGTTCCTTCAGAAAAAAATAAGAAAAAGTAGTTTTAAAATGAGATTATGCACCTTCAGGGTGCCATTAGGAAGTTTTACTGTACTGAGATGACATGAAAGCTCTGGAATTAATATCCCAGAGATGCTTCAAACCTGCAATAGCAATTATTGTACTACGTGTCCCTGGATAAATAATAGGGCCATTCAACTAATTAGCTTCAATGATTTCAGCTCCCTGTAAATTCTCTCTCACTCGGCTATAAAAATAATACTAGAAAAACTTTTGGTAAGAGAAACTTCTTTCAGGAAACGTTTTCTTTTCTTTTTTCCCCCCTTCAGTTCATGACGCACATTGTGTAAAGTAACTTTCATTCCTAATCACAAAGCTAGAAGGGAATATACAAAATTTGCACATTATTAATTGCCATTTTCTGCTACTGAACATACTGATTTAACTGTCTAATTCATGTGTCCCACGTAAGATACAAACGCTTTGAGAATTTTAAACTAGTTTCTTGATACACAGTATAAGCAATCAGGTGTGCACGAACAGTTTGAACCCTAAGTGCACATTACATATTTGTATGATTAAAGATAAAAGCAAGAATTACTTATATCCACATTTCATTATATTATCACTGTTATTTTAGAGAATTCTGACAACATGCTAGCTTTCTGATCGTGCTCATGGAACATTAATTCATTTTTTCATATTTACTGAGTGCCTACTATATGTAAGACATAAAGTTCCTTCTGCACTTTTAAGTAGATATACTTAAACTTGGTATCATACATCCATAAAGTGACAAGAGTTCCCCTATTCTTCTGTCCACTAGAAATACCAGTAAATTCCATAAATTCAAAACAAGAAGAATGTGAACTTCAATAATGCAAGCAAATAATTCTAACATCAACAGTAATTGTCTGAAAAATCTATGATATGACCTCAAGAGACCTGAATTTTCTTAAACCTTCAGGTTATGTTTCGTTTTGCTTGTTCCTTTGGGTAAGCAGTTGAGATTTCTTCTTTCCCTTTCATGGAAATTTCTATATATATTGAAATGAACCAGAAGCTCCTCCCTGGATGGGCTAGTACTCCCCCTTCAAGTGCTAAAGTCATCATAGCAGAGGGACCTAGTGAGAGGCAGATGGTGATAAGCTTCGTCCTTGGTGAAGAAATGAAGAGGAAAAGAGTCTGAAACTTCTTCTTGGGCTTATCTCGTTTTTAATTAACAAAATATAATTAAAATTAAAGCCAGACAAAATGACTGGATCTTAAATCAGAATTATGTCTAACAGTAGAGACTGCAGTCATCTGTTTGTACTCATTAGAGGTGACCTACACTACTTTCTGGGTCTCCCATTTTGCTCCACTACTTATAGGCAAGTTCTTTTTAATTTCTTAGCTCCATAAGAAAGGTTTTTCTTCT
Source organism: Mesoplodon bidens (assembly GCF_964165515.1). Classification (NCBI taxonomy): domain Eukaryota; kingdom Metazoa; phylum Chordata; class Mammalia; order Artiodactyla; family Ziphiidae; genus Mesoplodon; species Mesoplodon bidens. The sequence goes on from NC_138179.1 coordinate 54,520,703, forward strand.
TTCCGTACCAATACTTACTAAATATATATATAAAGACAGATGTACTGAACATTAGGATGAAGAATACAGTAATAGGGCCTCCCTGGTGGCGCAGTGGTTGAGAGTCCACCTGCCGATGCAGGGGATACGGGTTCGTGCCCCGGTCCGGGAGGATCCCATATGCCGCGGAGCGGCTGGGCCCGTGAGCCATGGCCGCTGAGCCTGCGCGTCTGGAGCCTGTGCTCCTCAACGGGAGAGGCCACAACAGTGAGAGGCCCGCGTACCGCAAAAAAAAAAAAAAAAAAAAAAAAAGAATACAGTAATAGATGAAAAAAATCATGACCCTCCTCTGAAGCATTATGTAATTATTAAATTCAAAACAATTCTCCTAAAATTGATAATTATGTAATCTGGCAGAGACCAAACTTCCAGTCAAAAAGTTGAATATTAAAAATTTCCCTAACTTAACCAAAATGTGGCCAGAGATTAAAGTTTTTATTATACAACTACCCCATGTTACCCATACATTCTAGTCCCCCCGTTCTCAAAGTCTGCACCCTAAGAGCTACCTGGAGGTTCGTGACATCAACCCCCATAGCTTTTCCTTTGAAGAGATCTGCAGCCTCAGCTTATGAGAAATGCAGTCGGTTCCCCCTAGGAGAATATAAGTCATAACGTTTGTTTTGGAAATCTATTTTACCCAGTATTTCTCAATGAAATAAATTGTATAAATGAAATAAAACTGACACCGCAATATTTACTAAATCTCGACCGTCTGCTCTCTGTTTAACACTCTGACTACCACTGGTTTCCCCTTGTTCAGTTTAGCAGGCAAAAGAGCAAAGGAAAAAGGCTTCTGCAAAGAATGCATTTTAAAATCAATAAAAATAAGATTATAAAATAGTCAGGCTTAGCATGGTTTCCTCCTTACTTATTACTCCTATGCATTTGTCACTTTCCTCACTTTCTTCATACCCGTGTATATTCTTCAGTTTACCAAAATGTGTGTGTGTGTGTGTGTATGTGTGTGTATGTGTTAGGAGTTCATACATGAAACTAGGTCAAGAAAGTCCAGAGAGTAGAGGAAGAGAGAAAAATTCAAGTAAATCAACCTCGTATAAACAATGGTCTGATATTACATGATGAAAATGAAAATAAAAACTGTAAAAATGATTAACATTCACAGTTGAAAATGACTATCAATGAGGACTGAATATTTAAAGATGAAGACACGTGGCAAAAAGAATAAAATGTTCAATATCAATTGTACACATAAAAGGAAATAAAAATATTTCAAAGTCCCATAACAGTGTATTTTTCTTTCAGTCTGTGGCATTATACAGTCATACTTTGTTTGCACTGACAATGAAGGCAACTAGACCTCCACCAGCATCCCAGGGCTCCTACTTTTCAGGACAGCTGTAAGGCAGTGTTCTCAAAGCCTCATGAAGAGAAACTCCCCTGTACTCTTTGGAGACGCTTTGATTCATGGAAGAGCAGGACTGAGCTGAGTAGTCCTCAGTGCTTCGAAAGTCTTCTAAAGGACAATGCCTCTGATACAAGGGAAGGAGGGTAAAAGTGGGGCAGGAGACTCCGAAGGCTCCTTTGGCAATTGGAGATGGGGAAGGAAGGAGCCAAGCTATAAATAAAAAACATTTCTAGAAATGGTATGTGGTTGATGCATTATTAATGATTGTGAAGTATATCTGAACGCGGAAAGGAGAGTGGCCACATCTCAAGATGGAATAGAGCCAATATCACAAGACACTTGGTCCAAACACTGCTGGTACTCTTTATGATTTAAGAAGGATTCAAAATACCCCCTAAGTCAAAGAGAGTTTTATTAAGTGTTCATAAGTCTACTTGATTAAGCACAGGGATGACAGTAAAGAACTGATATGCAATAAAGCGATGAAAAAACACTGAATGCTATTTTGATAATCTCAATTTTTTAAAGCTACCAACAACTGTATGAAAACCTAGCATATTGCAGTTTTAAAAATATTTTATTGTATTTAAAAATCTCTATCTTAAAACATTTTAAAACAAGTCTCATTGCCTACTGAATTTGGAAAGTATCATAGCTTGTTGCAGGTCATAGAATGCAAGGATTCCCGATTTAACATTCCCTGTGTTAACCACTAGCTGTACTCTCTGTTAACACATTCTGGGGCTCAAAAATGTTTGCCTTTTCATATTTACTTGCACTTGCAATATGTATCCAAACAGTATCTAGCCATTTTTTTACAAACACAAATCTTATATGTAGAGTTACGTAAGAAGTTACCGTAATTAGAGCAGAAATGCAGATATGGGTAAAGATGATGAAAACAGATTACAGATGGTCACAAACTTAAGATTTATAACTTCAAAATGTAGTTTCATTTAGATGGACATATTTGTGGTACATCCATGGACATTCATAAAATTTGTTGGGAAGTCATGAGGGAGGGAGAGGAGTAGTAGGTTAATATACTCTTTGCTTTTTTTTTTCTTTTCTTTTTTTTTGCTATCTAGATGGGAGATTTAGTCCTGCTGCCTGAATTTGAGGGTCTCTACACTGCTCATCTGAACAATCAATTTTTACTGCTGTAGAAGATAATAATGGTAATAACACTATAGAAAAAAACTACCATGACCCACAACTGTAACTTAGTACAGTCTTTTAAAAAATAACTGTAGTGCATGAAGCTTCTTCATTTCTTGAAGCAGAAAAGCAGCTGACAGTTGGAGCCTCTGCGGCTGTCTATATATCCGGAATGTGTGCAAGAGGCTGATGTGCTCACAAAGGAAGGGCTGCTTTGGGTGTGGGCCCCGTGGGTGAGAAAAGTGACCCAACACTCGAAATTTGCTGACGATAGTCACCTTCTGGCCTGCCTATCTTCTTACACCAAGTGCCAGCAAGAAGCTCTGTCAGAGTCACATGCTAGTGCTTTATCATACTACACCACGAAAGCCAGGATTCTTGGCCAGTTAGAGTGAAGCCCTAATGCAGTAAACCATCGGTATTCCCACCAGGACTGTCTTCTATGGTGCGTTTGATACTGAAATTTCAAAGATCTCTGTTCACCCAAACAAAATCTCCTATAAAGCCCAATATCTTCTTCTATTGCATTTATCAGAGAGGATGCAAAATACAAAGCTGTATTTCGTCCTAGTGTGCTGATTTCCACATGCTTAACAAGAACTCACCTGGTTTCTACATTATGTGAAAGAATTGCCCTTCTAAGACAAATTATATTCCAGACACTTTCAAATGAAGTGGATTCACCAAGCGCACCGTTTATCTTCAGATCTGGAAGCCTTCCTTAAAGCATGACTTTGCAACAAAGGAGTTTTAATGCCACTCCACTCTGTAATGCACTGCATACTAACAAGATTTATACACATTACTGGTGCCGTTAAGGAAACTTGAATGACTTGCAGTTTCTCTAGATGAGATTAAAAAAAAGTCTTAAAAAGGGTGCGCAGCATACAAATGAAATCAGATTATATTAGAAGTTGTTTAAAAGTACAAGCATAATACGGCTTGTGTATCAGCCAGGGAACACACAGCAAAGATTTGTTTTACTTCTCTTAGACAGCCATTCTACAGTCACTGAACATAAATAACCATAAAGTTACAGCTGCTTTTAAAATGTCACTTAGGGACTAACTGTATAGATGGGAAATTAGATAGTACTGAATGGTTTCAGAAAAGGACTAGCCCTATACTCAATAGCCAGCTCTGCATTCATGAGAAATAATAAAATATTCCTCAGCATTAACCATATGCTTTCACATGTAGATACATACATCTACAATGTGATCCAAATGATTTCTCAGAGTAAGAATGATTAACACTTTCCGAAATATTCGTAAAATTGAGTCTAGTTACCTAGTATGAAAACTGAGAAAAATGAGGTAGGTGAAGTTTGGGAGATAATTAAAAATTTAGGCTAAAATGGGAGATTCTATAGAGCATGCTGCAAAAATGACTCAAGCTAGGGTTTCCAGTTAAATACGCTAAGGACAAGGCAATATACTTTTAGTAGGCTGAATAAAATGTAGAATAACCTGCATTAAAAGAGCACATAACAGTGTCAAATCTTTAAGCGTCCATCCAGAGGATTTGCAATAAAATGAAATCATTAGGCAAAGAGTGGTCACTGCTATGATGAGAAGAAAAAATAACTCAAAATTCTCATATCTGTTATTGTATTAGAAGAGTCCACTTTCTTCTCTACATAATAACATGGGGCATTAAAGAGCCATCATGCATACCTTATTATTATTTACGAAATTACAAGTACACATGGCGTCTGATAACTCATCTCTCTGTATTAAACAGGAACATACATTGTTTTTTAAAATGTCTGTCTTTTACAATGTGCTAGGTAACAGCTTTCCATACCATAATCATGAAGGCATTATATAATGTGCTTTATAAGAAGTTATTAAAGCTCATGACTACAGCAACATAAACCTAATATAAATATGAATAAAGCATTTAGGAATTGTATTTTCACTTAGACTGCTACCTATATAATTTGTAGCAATACAATTATCATAGAAGACATACCACAGTTACAGAAAAAGCCGTTTCCATGAACGTTAGTAAAAATCTTATAACGTAGCTATTTTTTTTAGCAATTTCACAAAATCCATGCCTTTAAACACATGAGAAGAATCCGCAATGCCACCTACAGCATTCTTGACGGTAATCTTGTCTTGCAGGAAAAAAATCAGCCTTATTTGAAAAGCCAGGTGCATGTAAATTTCCAAACTGCAAGTAGGTGGCAGTGGAGACATTTCTGGATGATTTTTCTCAGTTGGAAACGTAAAAGGAGGAAAAAAACCTCTTTAAAAACAAGTTACAAACATACTAAAATAAATAATGTCCTGAAATGTAACCTTCCATAGCAGATCACTATTAAGAGCTAATAAAATATTTGTCTTTAGGGAACCAAATCTTACCAATCCATTAATGAAGACATTCATAGCATGGAGAGTGAGCAGCACAGATGACGAAATTATGGAAAAAATAGAAAGAGAGAAGGGTTGGACAATTGTCTTCCACAAATCTCTGAGTAAGAATTAGGAATTTAATGTGGACAAAAGACTCCCAGGTTTGCAGCATGAAATATATAAATTTAAAACTAGTAAGTTAGCAACTTAAGCCATTAAGAAATCTCCTGTTTGAATGTAAATTCAACAGGAAGGCTAATGAGTTCATTAGGCTCTGGTCTTTAATGAAGAATATCAATTGAGTCCATCAAAAAACTGTTTAGACAAGAGGCTATTAAACAATGTAGACATATTTAAAGTGTGCTGAACTCTAAACAAACACCAGAAACATTAGAATAAAACCACCTGAATTGTCTTTCAAGGTTAATGAGTAGGCACTTAGATTCATTCTGTTCTCAGGTTTACCTGCAAAGACAAGCAGGGTCATTAAGTTGTATTACCAATTCAATCTAATTGCTTTGACTTGCGGAGATCATATTAGAAACTGGAAAGTGCCCAAGAATAAACTCTGGAGATGTGCGTGTGTGTGTGTGTGTGTGTGTGTGTGCACGTGTGTATGTGTGTGTATGAATATAGATGGACAGAAACAGGTAAATGGATTGTTAAAGGAAAAAAGAAACTTAATGATGTTATTTATATCAGAATCACAATGTGAAAAGAAAGGAAAGCTTCCAGATCAAAGCTTTTTCACACCATGGTTATCTCAAATCAGCTTTTCTCCTTGCCTTAATTGGTTAACCATGCAGTTAACAAAGGCAACCAAGAAGTCAAGGGATGCAAGAAACCTGGTGAAAACAAATGTCACATTTTCAATACTACTGTTCCCCCTGCCTGGAACATTCTTCTTCTATTCATCTTTGAGGATTCAATTCAAAATCCACCTACTCCAAAATGCCTTTCAGAATCCCCCATGTGGAATTAATCTCTCGGACGCCTACAGTATTTCTTTTTAAACTTCTATTATAGCAATGATCTCATTCCAGTATTAGAATTATTACATTTGTGTTTGGGTCTGGATGACCCCCAAGTTTGCAAGTCTCAGGAGGGCAAGGGTCATTCCTTGAAAATTTTTGGTGCCATGCTCTCCAAGGAGAGAATACTTCACGTGTGTTTATCTGAACTAATGGAAAGGATTACTTAAAACCATCTCTTAAAATATGACCTGTTTCAAAGCTGCAGATAGTGAGAATTCTGTTTTCTTCTGACCAAGAGAAGGGTGGCTTGCTCTGAATCGATCCTTATAAAGCTAAAGAAGAAATGTGGCACTAAGCTGTACCCTCTTCTTATATACAACAGAGTTCTAGGAAGTGCAGGCATGAGAATCATTAATGCCCTGGCCTCATAGGAACTGTAGGGGGTGCTTTACAGCTCAGGATCCTGGTGGAGGATGTGCTCAGACTGTGTGATGGGAGGAGCCTGCAGAAAACCTAGTCATTGTTTTGGTAACCTTTTCAATGTAAGCAGCAGGGGGTGTAAGTCAGGTCTTGCAGCAGTGATCAGAGGCCTGGAGTTGAGGGTAGTGCGGGTGGATGGGGGGATGTGAAAACTCTAAAATCAAAGGCCAGTCTGAACCCAGACTTCTCAGATTAAGGGAGAAAGTCCTGAATTAATAGGGTTTGTTACTTAGATTTGCATCGTCAAAAGAGGTTTGGTGTGGTCCTTCTCTACCCTCTTCTGTTCCTCCCTCCCTTATGACATTAGAGGTTGCTACTGTTTTATGGGGTGTGGGGGGGACCTCACACACAATGAAAGAATATTGAAAAAGTTCTGTAAAAGCTCCCCTGAGAGAACAAAATCTCTGGAAGTCACTCTTCCTCTCAATACGGTGTTGGATCAATTTCATTCTTCTCCAGATAGAGTATAAAACTCACTGCCAGGCTACGTAAGTACAGCCAAGTTTCAGTACGGCTTTATTTCTTTCTGCCAAAGACCTGCAACTTGAATTGCCTGAAATACTGAACACATTGAGACATTAATGTTGCAAACAACTAAAAATATTAGGAGTGGCTGCATAGGCAGAAGGCAGAGGGCTTAGCTGAGGTGTCAGAGCCTCTCACACTGGAAGGTCAAGAAGAACCATTCACCTGCAGGACAGCCCTCAATCAGTAGGTTAGAAAATCATGTTTAAAAAGAAGGAATCATTGCCTGAGCTTGGCTCCAAATCAATACGTTTCAAAGTGACCCTTCTAAAGGCATATATTAAAATTGGACTGGGATGCAGTTTTAAGAATGATAGAAAACTCTAGGAACACAGCTTCAGAATAAAAACAGCACACATTTTTTGGCTGGAAAACTGCAGTTTTGGATTACCTCAATCCATAAAATTTTGTCATGCACTGAATTGGGCAATAGTGACATTGGATTTTAGTTTATTTTATTATAAAGTATTATAGTATATTTCCGTTTGATGAGTAAAGATTTGAACAATTAAAAGAAACAAGTATATTGTAATATCATTGCATGAAGATTTGATTTTCCTATTCTACTGTACACTTAAAATTTCTTACCCTGTCTTAAAAAAAGCCCATAAAACAGTTTTTGTGAACATATGTTTTATGGGTCAATGTCAAAATAAGAGTGGTAAATCCCTCAATCACAGACATAATCTTTAAAAGATGACAATTATGCAGCCTGTGGATTTTCAATATTTAGATATTTCATTGCCCACAAACACTTCTTTTAGAAAATGGGCGGACAAAAGAAGTAGAAGAAATGAAAGTCAAACTTGATGATCTGGATACTTCTAAGATCACTTGAAATGTGTGGGCAAGGAAAAATGTTAAAGTGAAAAGATAATCAAGAATTGGTATTAAGGGGACTTCCCTGGTGGTTCAGTGGTTAAGAATCCACCTGCCAATGCAGGGGATGTGGGTTCGATCCCTGGTCTGGGAAGATCCCACATGCCATGGAGCAACTAAGCCCGTGTGCCACAACTACTGAGGCTGCGAGCCACAACTACTGACTCCCGTGCGCCTAGAGCCCATGCTCCGCAACAAGAGAAGCCACCGCAATGAGAAGCCTGTGCACCGCAACTAAGAGTAGCCCCCGCTCTCCACAACTAGAGAAAGCCTGCGTACAGCAACGAAGACCCAACACAGCCAAAAATAAATAAATAAAAATAAATAAATTTAAAAAATAATTGGTATTAAGTAAAATTAACTAAAGAAAAGCTTTCATTTTAAAACAATATTCCATGTGCAATTTTTTCTAATTCCTTTTAAAAAGTTTTGGTAAATGAATTGTGGCCAGGATGTTTCAAACTAATGCAGTAAATAGATTTTCATTTCCAAAACTTACCTACTTAAAAGCATTTAAATTTTATTTAATATTGACTTTTAGATTGATTCTTCAGGAAAGTAAGATCTTGTCATTAACTACCAGCAGGTGGTGGTATTCACAAATAGGGTATAAGAAATACTGGAAGGGCTATGAATATAACCAATATGTGGTTCAGATTTATGGATTATGGATTTTAAAACATTTTTAATGGAGTTGTCAGCACTCTGAAACCACTTCCATTCCCATCTGTTCAATACGAACGTGAAAACTTGGAAGTTACCTTAAATATGTGCCCGTAGGAGGTTTCACATTAAGAACAACAGATTTCTTCATAAAAGAGAAAGTATTTTCTGTTTTTAAATATTTAAAATTTCTATATAACAATGCACTTCAAACAAACACAAATATTCAGACTTTTCCAATATTTTGGGAATGTCCAGGTTTAGAATCTGGTCTGTTGTCTGTTCAGGGCAGACGTGTATCAAGAAGGACCACTAACTGTATACTTCAGCCAAACTAACCTGAGCCAATGCTGAATGGCAGGCACTGTGTATACACAGTTGCTAGGGAGAAAATAAATATGTACGTTCTTGTCTCCAAAAATAAAACTCCCAGGTTTCAGAGGACACAGAAGCAACGAGAGGCGGTGAACTGCAGTCGAGTGAACAGCTTCAGGGGCTTTAGGAACAGGCTGAAATTATTTGGTTTTGACCGCCAGATGACCTCCATTGCTGCCCAGTCTGATGGACAGTCGGACCATTAGTTCTTTTAACACACATTCTTTTCCTGAAACACAGACACCACTCTGCATTCGCACAGAGTGAGAGAGGAGAGCAAACGAGAGCATCTGAAAGGGAAAGACAGAGAGGTACATCCACAGAGAACCTTCTAAACCAGCCATGACCCTTTCACTGCCCTAAGCCTGGGGCTAGAGGAATTCATTCCGAGCAAAGAGACATCAGATCATTTTCCAGAAAAACACAACTTAAAAATAGGACTCTAGACTACAATTAGGCAAGATTACATCTAATATGTGTCTAAAACAAAGACATGGGAATGCTTAAAATTGACTTTTTGGTATTTTCTAAAGCAATTTTATTTCTACCTTGAAAATCCACACTACTACGTTTTTAATATACAGATCAGACATGAAAGTCTTACTATGTCCCCCCTAATATTAGCTCAGGCTTAATGCAATATCATTTTCCACTATACGCTACCTAGTTCTTTGTAATCCATTTAATGAGTATAATTCCCAGGCCACATCACTGTGGTGTATGAGATTCAAAATACATTTTATTTGCTTTTTTGGGGGGTATGCATGTGTTTTGATGTGTGCGAATAAGAAATAACTTTTGATCTTATTATTCTTGCAGAACAAATCAGGAGCTAAGCTTTGCTCTCAAACAACCTATTAATCCAAAGCAAAACTGAAAAGCACAAAGATTGTGTTCCAAAGAGACCCATCAAAGATACTGAACTTTGCCAGGAAGCGGGGGGAGAGAAAAGAGTTTTAAAAAAAGGAAATTTAGATGGAGGGCAAAGTTCTTTATACATGAATCTTTTTATCTTTAAATAAAGCAAAGTTTAACCTCACATTTAATCAGATTTAGGAAACACACACACACGCGCACACACAAAAAAGTCCTCTATCTCCATTTTCTTGTGGCTTGGCTGACAGAATGGCGCTTGTCCCCAGCCTCTTCTGATTTTCCTCTTGGGATAAGTGATGAGCTATGCTGCAGTAAACGAGGAAACATCTGTTTGACTTTGTGAAGCTGGCATGGGGAACTGAAGTCTGAATCACAAATGCCACTTTCACAAACAGGTCTCCCACAGGAACCCTAATAAAAACATGACTCTACTGGGGTGAACCATGGCTCCCGTGAGTGATGGGGAAAGCTGCTCTCCTCTCCAGCTATTTGAAACAATACATGCTCTTTATAGGATTTGTCTGTGGTGGGATTTAATGGATCCCAATCTGTTAAAGGGAAAAAGTACCTGGATCCAGTATCCAGTTTTAATTTGGAAAGTTAGTTCACATTGAAGCCCCAAAGACTCTAAAATGAAGTTAGCTTCTAACAAAGTGGGAGCTTTTTCTTAGCAAGAAGCCTATGAAACTGTGGAGTGTGGTTACTGTTTATTCAGAAAAGGCACACAAAACCTCAAGTTATTTTTTAAGTGTATTGACATGGTAGTTTAAAAAAACTCAGCACACTTCTCCCATTTTATTTAATTCTAGTGTTGTTGCCGTTAGCAGTGTGAATTACTTATGAGCAGCAGCACTTTGGCTAGAGGTGTGTCTAGCTCAGTTGGCCTATAACCTTTTCACTTTTTTTTTCTCAAGCTAGGGAGTTGCATCTGCCCACAGGCAAACTCCTGTGGCAGGTGGGACATGCTGCTGGCCATACTCTCAAATGCCTCTTCTGTTCGAATCTTACCATCTGCACATATTTTTAGATTGTCCAAGTTTCCAGTTAAACTTATTTTTTTTAAAACCTCTTTTCTTTAGTTTAGTGATTTTCCTCTTTATGAAAAATGACTGCTTGCTGTTTGATTCCTCTCTTGGGATATTTACTTATCTCTCTGTTGAACAGGGCTCCCACTTCCTTGTTAGCACTTGATTTGGCTGACATCATAGTGGGATTATTAACCTGTGAGTGAGCTGGAAATATGTTAGGGACAATCTTAAAACAGCAAAACCAAAGACAAAACCAACCTGGTCTAGTCAACCGAAGTATTTATCAAAAATAATAGATTTTATAAGATATAATCAGATAGGTCTTAATGTAAATGTTAGACTGATGCAAACATCATGCTGCATGCATATTTCTATTTAGCTTTCAAAGGCAGAGTGCATTTGCACCAGAAAGGAGTTTATTATTTAAAGGTAGTTTCCACCTATCAGAACAGTGGGTGGTTGTTGCTTATGCCATGTACATCAATAAATATAGTATTGAAACTGTTAGTGCAAGAAATCAGGTCTGTAACTGGAAATCAACTAAACTTTTAAAATTCTGGTTTCTTTTTTTTCTTTCTCTTTTTAAATTCAAGAATAATATTTCTACCTTATGATTACTAGAGAGAATTCTTAAGTGGATGAAGTGGAAATGTTCAAATACACATGAAATTGTCTTTCTTCTGTGAATATGACTAACACTAAACATATAATGCTTTCCCTGCTTTGCTCTAAGGAAATAACATAGCAGATGACAGAATTAGCACCTTGAATATTATTCTACCATGAAAAAAAATGTAATGAAGAGCAATCAAATAATTATTTTTCTCAAATTTGTTTCCACCTCTCTCCCCATACTCAGGGCCCTGAATGTGCCTATAACATCTAGGATCTTCTTTAGTTAAAATTTCAACTTTAAAAATTTGAACACTAATAAAAATTCCCTAGGATGAAATGAAATGAAGACATAAAGTAGATATATAAGATATTAGGTCTTAGTAAAAACAAAATTAGATACTTCTCAACCTATGCAACTTAACCTAAACAATACCTCAATTTTACTTAGTTTTTACAATCAGAAAATAACTTGAGCATAAGAAACAGTAGTTGGAGAATTCTTCCGAAATCAATTTTAACTAAACACACACACACTTTGATGTTGAACATGCTCATTTAATCAACGATTTTGACTCTAAGTTGACATGGTCAGCATTTACACTTAGAATTACCACTTGGTACTAATAGGCATTCTGTATATGAGCCCTTAAGGTTGACACTCAAATTATTACCCTATATTAATCATTAATAACTTAGAAGATGATAATTTTCTAAACTTTGCTTATTTTTCTAAAGGATGGGTATAAACACTGGCTTAGCTTCATTTGCTATTATTAAAATGATTTGTAATTAATTTAATATCAATTAATTTAATACTAGACTGCTTACAAAATTATTTGCTCTATTTCTATCCTTTTCCCATTTGGTCTTAAGTACCAAACCATGGGAGACATTTAGGAACTCCCTTAGGGAGGGTAATTATGGAAACAAAGGCAGGGAGGACTGACAAAATAGATATTGACCGATAAACGGAGGGAAGGGAGAGGTGGAAAGGCACACCATTTCCTGAGTAATCACACAGAGACCCTTTATATGTATACTTACATTAATACCTCAGGTATGTATTATTATGCCCACTGTATAGATGAGAAAGCTTAAGATCAGAGAATTTAAATGACCTCCCTGAGATCATACAGGTAGTTAAAGTAATAATCATTCCAGGGTTTGGAATGCTTTACCAAATGAATCTCTAAGGTCCTCGAAAGACAGACATTATTCTCTAGAGTTTCAAAAAAGAAAACTTGAAGAGGTCTACTATAATAAGCCAATTATAAAAATGGGAAGAGAATGAAAAGTATATCAGTCCTGGATAGACTTTAGCTATTCACCTAAAGATTAGTAGCTAAAGCTCATAACGACAGATTGAAATAATAAGATGACAAAGGACTACTTTAAAAAAACAACAAAACCTGTATTACAAAGGTGCTTAATAGTAGAAGGCCCTAAGTGTCACAGTTTTCTAATATATGCACTTTACATGAAAATATACAATACCTGCCTTACAAACCCCTGAAACTACGTAAAATGTATATCCATTGCCACCACTGCGACAGGGAGCCTCTGTGGAAAATACTTAGGAGACTGAAAATAATTTGTTGATACAAAGGGGAGAGATTCAAGTCAAATTTTAAGTTTAATGCTATACGAACTAAAACCAAAATAAGATTTTTAAGGCACTTGATAAAAATAATTCTAAAATTTATAGGAAAAATAAAAAAGGGGAAATAGCATTTTGAAATTTTGAAAAAGGAAAGCAATGACTGACACGAATAATTATTAAAACATTACAGAGCTCCAGTAAGTCTCATGACTGGTGCAAAAATACTCAGAACAATACAACAGAATAAAGATCTTTTAGATATAATAAATTAATATATGATAAGGCACACAAGTAAAAGAAGGTGATTCAATAAATGATTTTGAGAAAGTAGCAATTTAGAATGAAACAAATCTAGGTTCTTATCTTACACTAGATATCAAAATAAATTCCACCTGAATAAAATATAAATATAGAAGTCAAATTATAGAAAACTAAAAGAGAATAGAAGGTTTAACAAATCTCTGGAGAAAAAGAATATACCCTAAGTTAGAAGTGATAAAATAAGTGAATAAATATTACCAGGTTAAAAAACAAAAACAAAAAATAACTTCTGTGTGTAACAACTATCAATCTATAACAGGACTAGAGAATGTTGCATAAATGGGAAGAGCTTCAGGAAGATGACCCTGAGGGATATACATGCCCAGGCAGGGTTAATCTGCTACAGGGTCATATTCTTGTCCAAAATTACCTTAACCCACACTGTCCAAATTATTGTGCTTCATTGTTCGTCTGCCTTGAATATCATTTTGAGATTCATTTATATTTTGAGAAAATAAATATGTTTCAAAGGATAATGGAGATACTAATCACTCACAAATTGGCACAAATTAATTTAATCAGCTCAGCTCCTACCTCTAGGAGATAAACCACACTAAGATAAAGTTTTGAGTGGTAGGGAGGGAAGGTAAGTGATTTGGGAGTTACTAATGCTTTGTATTACTAAAAAAATGTTACTGTATTTTCTGAGCCCCAAAATAATAGAAACGTACAGTAAATATTTAAACCATATAGAAAATATAAATAAATAAAAATCACCATTTGTGACTTTTCTTTCAGATATCTCCTTTGCATATATGCATGTGCTCACACATATACATGAAATCTTAGCAAAATCAAATTGTTCTTTACATGATGTTTTATAACATGCTTTTTCACCTTCTCAAATGTCATGACTATTTTTCCAAAACAAGTAGACTGTTATCATTGTGTTTAATGATCACATGCTATCCACAAGTTGGACACATCATAACTTATTTAGCAAATCCCCACTGATGGACACTTAGGTTGTTTCCAATTTTTCACTACACTGTAATGATTAAGGCAGCGAGGATAAAGTAGAGTAGGTTTGTCCAGTTTTGATTGCTACCTACTGTTTACGAGTAGCTCAGAATTTTGTGGTACCCACTGCACTCCCTCAAGCCAGCCAACCTACTTGGAATAGAGCTTCTGTTTGTTTCTACCTCACTTTAGAACCATTTCACTTTCTTGCCTATTCAGTCAGGACCCCAGGGTCAACCACCTTAATCCTTTGTCTCCTTGAGATCTATCACACTTACTGTGCCATTCCCAATCTCTTGCAACAATCTCAACATTTGCTTGTCTACTCCTCTTGGGCCACAAAAGCACATCAGAAAGAAACAGAATAATTTAGGTGACTGACATCTTTAAATCTGTTTATGATTTCAACCTCAGTTAGGTTCTTAGTGTTGTTCTTCAGGAATCCTTTAATTCTTTTTTTTTTTTTAACATCTTTACTGGAGTATAATTGCCTTACAATGGTGTGTTAGTTTCTGCTTTACATTTTTGTTAAGTTCTATTTCTTGTTTCCCACAGGAGCTGTGCCAAACTTTTAACACTCTTTAGCTACAACTTCATCTCCAATTCTGTATTATCTCTATTAGTGATTCTTAAATTTTAGTATGTAAAACTTTCAACTGTGGCTTGTTAATAATGCACTTTCAGGGGCCCTGCCCTCTGATATTCTGACTCACTAAGTGTAGGGTGGGCCTGAGGAATCTCCATGTTTAATACGAACTCCAATGATTTTAATCTTCATCCTACCTCTTTCGGTCTTGTTTTCAAAGAAGAGGTTCAACCTCCTTCCAATGCTACCTGTTCCACCTTGCTACAATTTCCATCACCTCCCGTCTTCGCCAAGATAATACTCCATCGTTTATTCCTCTACTATCTAACATTTTCAACCTCTCCTCCTCCACTAGTTCTTCTGCTTGAAAAGGCTGTTTTTCTCTAGAGAAAAAGCCTTCTTTTAACCATAAATCCCTTGCTGCTGCTTCATCCCTTATCATATCACTAAACTTTCAGTGACAACAGTCTATACTACTGCTTCCACTTGTCACCTCCCATTATTTCCTTAACCATAGGATTTTGGCTGCTACTGAAAAGCTACTCTAAATCTCTTCTTTCAAAGTACCCAATGAACCACCAGCTGCCCATCTCAATGACTTCTTCTCAGTACGTGTTCTGTCTGATCTTTATGTAATGTGAGGTATTCCTGACCCCCTCCTTGAACTTATTTCCTCTCCGGGTCCTCCTAACTCTCCGATACCTTTCCAGGGCATCCTTGCTATCTCACCTCTGTCTGCTTCTTCATGTATTAGCATCTCCCAGAGTATTGTCTCTGGTCCTCTTGTCTTTTCCTCTGTAGTTTCTCCCAGGGTGATCTACCTCTTGGGCTTTAACTTTTAGCTTTAATACAAGAGAAATACAGGTTTTCATAAAACCTGTCTCCATCTCTGTAAGGTCTTTCATTTAAAGTTCTGAACCTATAGTTTGAATTTCCCAGTTGCATAACTCCTTGAACTTGAATGATGAGTTTGCTTTTGGACATTGTTTGGTCATGGCTCTTAGCGGCAAGGCAGAAAGTGACTCAAGGTTGGAATCAGGGGAGCACCCAAGGGCCAGGGGGCAGAAACCACAACAAAATCCCACAATGCACCAATTATAGTTGCTGCTGCTGCTGCTGCTTTGAATATGACTGCCAGATGTCCTCACATCTTCGTATCCCTTGATCAAGGTTCAAAGTCTTCAAATAGGGGTGTTCATTTGGTCAAACCCAAATCAGGTGATTGAACCCTGACAACACCAGATTTTGTTGAAGAAAAATTTGAAAGTGTAAGAGGATCACTCTTACTAATGCCACATATAATAGGTGGTAACACAAAAAGGGATGAGTGTTCATAGAAAGGGTGAAGAGTTGATTGCAGATGGCCAAACAACGAAACATGCCCACAACAAAATACTAAGCTTGACTGGTTCCCCAATGTCTTACAAAATAAAGTCTAAACTATTAACAGGAGGTGATGGGAGTGGATTAAGAGAAGAGGAATATTCATATTTTTCACAACTAACCCTAATCTACCTCCCCAGCCATTCTCCCTATATGTTCTCCAACATGCCAAGTATTTTCATACAACTTGCCTTTTTCATTCCAAGGTATCCCTACTTTCCTTCTTTATATGGTTAACCTTAATCATCCTTCAAGATTCAGCTAAATGTCACCTCCTCTGTGAAGTCTTCCCTGATCCCCTTGAGCAGAATTAATTTATTTTGTTCTCCCTCCACTTAGCACCTTGCTGAAAACACGAATATATCTCAATGATTAGGGTTAGCTGTACACATCTGTTTTCCACTGGATTATTAGTTCCTTGAAGGCAGGGACTGGGTCTTATTCATCTTTATATCTTCAGAGTCTACATCAGTAAGCACGTTTTAAGGAAGAATTAGGAAGCAGAAGAGGCGATGTTGCTATAATGATGAGGTCTTCTAACTTACGGTTTACATTTTTCAGCTTAATATCTTTTGTTCCATACACTGTACTTTCCTAATAATTTCAAATGAAACCGTCTATAGAGTTCTAGGTCAACTTTACCCTGGGTCAGGTAACTTTTCTTATTTCTTACTCTTTAACCAAAGGAAGCAGAGAGTAATGTTCCCATTGTTCTTCACAACTGAGGTGTCATCAGTACTTTCAAAGGTCTTACAAGCAATTCAATTTTGCTTAATTGACAAATGTTTCTTTCAGAAGCACAGATTGAGTTAGTTGCATGCATTTCTCTGTATCTTACACACTGAGCTTAAAACTAAGAACATTAAAATATCTTATGCAGTAAGTGCATTGAGATCTTTATGTGACAGACTTTAGACATGATATTATCTCTAGCAAATAGTGTCTGTGGTTATGAATCAGTTTCCTTACAGTAAAAATGCTTCTATGAAATGTCTGTAAAATAATATGGTCAATAAGCATCATAGGCATAAAAGAAAATTTAAGTTTCTTTTTTTTTTTTTTTTTTTTTTTTCTTTTTGCGGTATGCGGGCCTCTCACTGTTGTGGCCTCTCCCGCTGTGGAGCACAGGCTCCGGATGCGCAGGCCCAGCGGCCATGGCTCACAGGCCCAGCCGCTCCGCGGCATATGGGATCCTCCCAGACCGGGGCACGAACCCGTATCCCCTGCATCGGCAGGCGGACTCTCAACCACTGCGCCACCAGGGAGGCCCTAAGTTTCTTTTTAAAGAATATCTCTTTCACATTATAGAAATTATCTCAGTTGCATAATATACTTTTCAAAAATTAATTAAGAGAATGCTTTTGATTACCCAAAAGTTTAGAAAATAAAATACAATCAGAAACCAAATTTTAAAGGAAACTGTTATTTAAATTTATCAAATGGACATTCAGTAGCAGTTGAGTATTAAAGTTGTATTCCTAGAAAATTAGATATTTCACAGCTAACCTGTGCTTTAGGCAGACCCCAAAACCTTAAAGTGACAGACCTTCTGTCATTTGTGGGTAGTCCAATTCCTCTGTACTGAAATTAAATATTAAAGAAGGTCTGATTTATATAAGTACATGGTGCATTCCTTGAAGAAGCCAGTTAACAAGACTCAAAATCTGAAGATGTTGAGTTGATTTTCTTTTAGGTTGCTTCTGACCGTATTCTACAATCAACAGCTTTTTTTATTTTCCAGTTCCTGGGATATATTTCAAGAAAATGAAAATTTGAGGATTTGGACTGACCACTCAAAACAAGTGGAAAGGTTTTAACAAAGATGATAGAAAAGTACTCTCCATGAACAAAAGGAAATGCTTCATCAGCTTTATTTGTTCTGAGAGAAATTATCAATAGCTAGTGGTGGTTATATTACCTCAATGATGTGGGAAACTATTAAGCACCCTCTACAACATCTAAAGGACAATTATTCTTTGGGCTTGTATTATATTCCTGAAATACTTTCTAGCACAAAGAATCTAACTTAAAATTGCACACACACACACCTATTTATCCTCCCAGACATAATATAGTCACTCTGATTACAAAGCTTTCTCTGATGTGCCAAACACAACGCTAATCACTCTCTCTGCTCTATTACATTTTACCATTTTAAATCATTGTCTTGTATCTCTATCCCCCATTAGGCATTGAGCCCATCCTAGGCTGGGACCCTCTTCCTTTTGTATTCTCAGCACCTGCACTATGCCTGACACACTAGATGCTCAATAAATGTTAGCTGAATGAATGAATAAATGAAAAGGTAAATTGCATGAATAAATCCTAGTATAATAGGAGTGACATGAGGGTGGAAAAATGGATGAAATCACACAAAGCCTTTTTGGATGTGTTAATGATGTTGAATCCAATTCTAAGGATAACATGAAATGTTTGAATAATGGCAGCATGGTGACCTTATTAAAAGAAGCTAAGAGTGAATTTGGGGAGACCAGTTGGATGATGACTAGACGATTCCAGATGAGAAACGGTAATGGCTTGGGTTGGGCAGAGATGGTGGGGATGAAGAGTAATGGATGTATTGAAGAAACATTTAAGAGGCAGGTTGTAGGATTTGGTGAACGCTGGATGTTGGGGTGGGGTGAGCGAGAGCGATAGTCAAGGAAGACTGCACCATTTTCCAAGAGAAAGTAGAGGAGACACAGGTGTGTGTGGGGGAACAAAAAGTGTCAGGCATGGTGAATCGGAGGTGCTGTTGAGACAGCCACGTGTTTACTGTGAGGGAGGAACTATTCCTATCCTCCCCCCTTACACACAAGACAACTGAGGCTGAGAGAGTTTATTTAACTTGCCAGCCGGTAGAGCCTGGAGTCAGCCCCAGCTCTGTCTCCAGAGTGAATGCTGTTAACTCCCGTGCCATATAGCATTATGGTCCTTTGTTTAAAGAAAGCACCAACACACAGCAAGCAGAGTTGCACTGTGGACTTTCTTCCTCCTGAGACCAAAGTGTGTCTCAATGGAGGCAACCATGCCAGAGCGAGAAGCCACTTAACAGCCTCAAAGCAAGGCGGTGATATTTTTTTGTGGTACGCGGGCCTCTCACTGTTGTGGCCTCTCCCGTTGCCGAGCACAGGCTCTGGACGCGCAGGCTCAGCGGCCATGGCTCACGGGCCCAGCCGCTCCGCGGCACGTGGGATCTTCCCGGACCGGGGCACGAACCCGTGTCCCCTGCATTGGCAGGCAGACTCTCAACCACTGCGCCACCAGGGAAGCCCGGCGGTGATATTCTTAAAGTCCTCCTTTCCACACATGTCTCTGCCTAAACAGATGGCAGTGAAGCCATAGGGCACTAGAGAAAGACATGGAGCAGAGAAAAAATGGAGGATCCTCAGGGCACTGGCAGCAGTGCAAAGGTCTTGTTCAGGTGAAAGGAAATGTGTAATAAAATTCACTGGTTCAGCTGAACAGGCAATTACAGAGTTAATAAAACAAGAATTCCTGACACAATAGATTCTACACTGCTGTGAGTGTCATAGTCACTAAGTGACTTTTTAGTTTGCTGATCATTGATCCACTAGACCCTAACAGCTCCAATCAGATCAATGCAGGATAACACATGAGGAGGACTTTTGCATGTTAAAAATCTACTGGAAATTTTACATGAAAGAGTTCATTATCTGGGTAATGTGACCTGTGTCCAAATGATACATGTGGACCATTTGTCAGGTTTTTTAATGGCAAAAAATGAATTTTTTTCTAAAAGCTTAATTATGTGAGAAATTCCACTGCCGAGAAATTGAAGCCACTTGGGTATCATGAATGTATAAACATGTTAATTTGAGCTGTGATACCTAAAGAGGTACTTTTCATCTCACTCTCTCAGCTTCTCTTTCCTCAACACCTCACTTCCTCCTCCTTTCCTAGGGCCAGCCAACACTCTGTTCTTGGGTCTTCCTCTCTCTGTAGCCTGGGTCAGCTTCATTTCCCCTGAATCCCTCTCTCCTGTGCTTACAGTTCCTTCTAGGACCTTGTCTTCTAACACCAGTGTTTAACCCAGGGTCCCTCTTGCTATCTTTGTCCCCCTGGGGCTCTGTTGTTATACAGTTTTACCAGAAGAGGGTAGACAGATAATATGCATATGGCAAAGAATTCATATATCCCTTGGTTTTAGAATAAATAGGAATACATAACCTACAGTAATAACAATAGGCTTTTTTACAGAAGCCAGACAAATTAAAAAGGGTTCTGGAAAATGTATTTTATATATTTGATTTTGAATATTTTATTGAGATATAATTTACACAAAATAGAATTCTTTCAAAATGTACGATGTGGGGCCTCCCTGGTGGCGCAGTGGTTGAGAGTCCGCCTGCAGAAGCAGGGGATACGGGTTCGTGCCCCGGTCTGGGAGGATCCCATATGCCGCGGAGCGGCTGGGCCCGTGAGCCATGGCCGCTGGGCCTGCGCATCCGGAGCCTGTGCTCCGCAACGGGAGAGGCCACGACAGTGAGAGGCCCGCATACCGCAAAAAGAAAGAAAAAAAAAAAAAAAGTACGATGTGATGAATTTTGAAAAAATATATTATAGGGACTTCCCCGGTGATGCAGTGGTTAAGAATCTGCCTGCCAATGCAGGGGACACGGGTTTGATCCCTGGTCCAGGAAGATCCCGCATGCTACGGAGCAACTAAGCCCGTGAGCCACAACTACTGAGCCCATGCGCCGCAACTATTGAAGTCCGTGAGCCTAGAGCCCGTACTCCATAACAAGAGAAGCCACTGCAATGAGAAACCCGTGCACCACAACAAAGAGCAGCCCCCGCTTGCTGCAACTAGGGAAAGCCCAGGCGCAGCAACAAAGACCCAATGCAACCAAAAAAAAAAAGAAAAAATATAATATATAATATCTATATTATATATATAATCATTACCAAATCAAGATACAGAATATTTCTATCACTCCAAAAAGTTTCCTTGTGCCCATTTGCAGTAATATCCCTCTATCCCTGGCCCTGGCAACCATTGATCTTTCTTTTCTATCTATAGTTTTGACTTTTTAACAATGTTCTATAGACAAAATTGTACGGTATCTAATCTTTTATGTCTGGCTTCCTTCAATGAGCATAAAACCTTTGAGATCCATCATGCTGTTATATGTATCAGTAGCTTATCACTTTTTGTTGACAAATAGTATTCCATTATATGGATATACCAAAGTTTGTTTATTCACCAGTTGATGGATACTTGAGTTGTTTTCAGTTTGGGGATATTATGAATAAAGCTGCTATAGATACTCAAGACAGAATCTGTGTTCAGGCCAGTCATTCTAGATTCACAGCCCGAGTTTTTAAGCACTCCACTCCCCCGGTGCCCAATCAGGAACCCTGAAGCTCTTTGCCAGCATCAAGGTACCGCTTTCTCACGTTCCTGACTGCTCCGGGTTCCTGTGATGCTCACCAGGTAGAGGCTGCCTGCCCATATCATTTAGGCTGGTGGGCAGAAGAAGTATGACTTCAAATTGTGCAAGAACGCCCCTTGTAATTCCAAACTAATTAAGGAATTTATTTGTAAGGAAATTCTCTAATTCAGATATCTTGAAAGGGAAGATTTAGAAAATAAGAAAATAACACTGTGGCCACCATCTAGTGGTCCATGGCTTAAATTCTAACATGGCACTTAAAACCTCTCTTACTCATAAGTATTGATCTGGTTATTTACTATCTTTGTAATAGCATAAATTTACTATAAAAACAATGTGAAAATATCTGCCAGTGGCGTGACTTTTTTAATTTAGAGAAACAAAAACCAAAAACAGACTTATAAAATGAATATTACTATCCACTAGTCTATGGACAGGTAAGACAACTTTTAAAAATTTCTAGTTCATCTTAGCTATATATTTTTAGCATTGTAGTAATAAAGAAAACCTGAAGAATAGTAGCTAAATATAACTAAGAATCTATATTCTAGAATTTAAAAAATTACATTAGCATATACTTGATTCTTTGTGCACCAAAGGATAAGAATGGCAAAAAAACCCTGGTATCCAATGATAATACGCATTTGTCTCAGCTAGCAAAATCATTTAGAAAATTCTTATGTTTGCCCAAAGTCAAACTGTGCATAAGTTTTCTTTTTATGTCGTTCATTAGATTAAAAAAGTATTATAGGGCTTCCCTGGTGGTGCAGTGGTTGAGAGTCCACCTGCCGATGCAGGTGACGCGGGTTCGTGCCCCGGTCCGGGAGGATCCCACATGCCACGGGGCGGCTGGGCCCATGAGCCATGGCCGCTGGGCCTGCGCGTCTGGAGCCTGTGCTCCGCAACAGGAGAGGCCACAGCAGTGAGAGGCCCGCGTACCACACAAAAAAAAAAAAGTATTATAAAAAATTTCAAAAATGTACAAATGTAGAGAAAAATGGTATAATAAACCTCTTGCACCTATCACCAATTATTGTAGCTTCAACAATTATCAACTCATGGCCAAACCTGTTTCCTCTATTCCCCATTCACCCCTCACTTCCACCCAAATTAATGGCTTTCTTTTTTTTTTTTTTTTTTTTTTCTGTACGCGGGCCTCTCACTGCTGTGGCCTCTCCCGTTGCAGAGTACAGGCTCCGCGGCCATGGCTCGCGGGCCCAGCCGCTCCGCGGCATGTGGGATCTTCCGGGATCGGGGCACGAACCCGTGTCCCCTGCATCGGCAGGCGGACTCTCAACCACTGCGCCACCAGGGAAGCCCTGGCTTTCTTTTTTTAAAACTTTAATATAATTTTAGATTTTCAGAAAAGTGGCTAATATGGTAGAGTTCCTATATATCCTTCACCAGCTCCCCGCAATGCAAACACATTACAAAACAAGGGTCACTGTCCACACCAAGAAACTGCTTTTATTTTTCTATAAGAAAGACTGCATAATTTTTGTGCTCCTCTGCTGCGTGCAAATCTACCCATTTGAGGGACAATAACTATAAAACACCATCCACCCTTAGCATTTTGTAATTCCTTGTAATTATTTTCTTAATTTGGCTAAAAAAGAGCAAGTACTTTAAGATCCCTGAAATAGCCATAAAAGAACGAAATTAATTTTTAGTTTGGGAGAGTCAAGTTCCTATTTTAGGGACAGATTATGATCTAATAATTATCTAAACACAGAAATATCAGTAAAGCTTTGGCTCAGACACACTGGCTATTTCTAAAATGTAGATAATTACAACGTCAAGAGACTCCTGCTCTGAGTCTCCTGTGGGATGTTCAAGAGC
Organism: Mesoplodon bidens; assembly: GCF_964165515.1. Taxonomy (NCBI): domain Eukaryota; kingdom Metazoa; phylum Chordata; class Mammalia; order Artiodactyla; family Ziphiidae; genus Mesoplodon; species Mesoplodon bidens. The sequence continues at coordinate 54,544,150 of NC_138179.1, forward strand.
AAATGGGTTTCCCCTGCCACACCAAATTCCCTTGTTAATCATGAAATATAAGTTATCCAAGCCATCAAATATTTGGGATCCTCGCTCTGAGGGCCTTGCAGAGTAAGTCTTCCTTGGCAAGGTGACTAAACCGGAACTTAAGAGCTGGTGGGTTGACATGCTGTCCCAGTTTGTAGCTCCCATAAATAAGAGGACTATGGCAAGAAACACAGCTGAGGCCATTGTGGAGCTCACAATTTTGTCAGGGTCATCAAAACAATCACGTGCCTTAAACAACTTGAGAAGAGCTCTGAGGCAGCATTAACAACAGTGGAAAATAAAGAGCTTAGAGTCTTTAGAGAAAATACATAACTGATGAGGGAATACAGAGGAAAGTGATTGGCGTGGACTAAGAGAACTGGAGAAAGTTCCCTACGGGAAGATCTGTTTAAAATTGTACCTAAAATTTAAGTGCATATGATTAAGACCTCATAACATAGTGGTTAAAGCCAGATTAGCTCTGGAGTCAGACTTCTTGGGTTCAAATCTCAGCTCGACTCTCTCAGTCTGTGACCTGGGTAAGCTTTTAACCCTTTCAAACTCAGCTTGACTCCAGCTGCTTATAATAACCCCTGCCATCTACAGATGCAGCAGGCTTGCGCCAAGAAGACCCACACAGAGGAGATCAAATGTTTGTTGACTTGGCTGACTGGTGATGACTGAAATCTGGGGTCAGGCAAGGGCGGGGTCTCACTGGTACCTGAGCACTCATCCACAGTTACAAGTGAGGGCTGGCTACCAGCTGCTGCTCCCTTCCATTTCCCTGGGGTGGGGAAGTAACTCAGGTGTCAGGAGGACAATGTGCTCTCAGGCTGCCTAACTGACCCTCTGTCTGGGCTTCTTGTACCTAGTTAGTTCCCCCAGGGCAGAAGGGGGACTCCAGCTAGCCTCCTTCTCTGAGACTAGACTCCACTTCCTCCCTGTCCCACATGGAACTCCCTGATGAATGCCCCAGACTCTCATCATCATCCTTTGAACACCATTATTCAGTCTGTTTTTATGCTATTCCTTGCCTAGTCTTTTTATGCTGAATGCCTTGGATATAACTTTGAAATTGTTTTCCCAGCTTAAACTCATTTCACAGGAAAACCAGCTGCTCCCTCCCTTTTACATCCCTAGACATTCCTATTACTCTTTCCCTGCTTCTCCTTAACTAAATCCAACAGGGTCCCTTCTCCTAGCGGGAGCTACCAACCTGTTAACTGGCCAAACCAACATCATTTACGGCAAGCATTTGTAGTTGTTCTGATTTTAATTAGGAGATCCTTTATAATAATTTTTTAAAGTAGGTCATGAATAGAACTGCTAATAAAGATAAGGAATAATTTATGGAGGTCAGTTTCTTTCAAGACATTCTACATCAAAGAGAAATTTTATGGTGAGTTTGAAACACTGAAGCAGATCACTGATGGGTAGTTGTCAGAACACGCAGGTAAAATTGTTTGCCACCTTAGCATAGGTTATTTATGAAACGGCATTCCTTTCAGTGTACTCAGAGGCACAGGGGCCCACAGGTGAGCTCTGCCAATGCTGGGGGTGGTGATCTGTGAAGCAGGCTTGGATGTGAATACATAGGTGACTTCTATGTTCAGATGTATTCTATCACCATGTTCAGAAATAATTTCTGAAAAGCACAACTGGCACATTGTGGGAAAAATACACTTATATTAGATAGGTCCCTTTTCTATGAGTAACTCAAGGATTCAGATAATCTGTGACAATTTCACTCTCGTCTTACACTAGAGGACACGTTATCTATGCCAACCTGTATATATTTTAGCAGTCCTGGAAGCTTGGAAATCTTAAGGAAAACTGGACTTTAGCCAAATCTGGGAGGACCTGGCTTTCATGGACTGCCAAAGGATTTGGCACAGACATACATGATAAGATTGAAGAGCATTTGGGTTTTGTTCACAATTCAACAAAAATCTCCCACAGTAGTCATTAAACTCTGATCAAGTTACCAGATCCATAGTTTTCAGCATCAGATGCCAGGCAGTGCACACTGAAATTCTTAGTTGCTTGAGATTTATGGAAGTCATATTGAAAGACATGGAGGTATGGATTAGCCTACGAAGCAATTAAATGGAGAGTTCTCTCATAGTAAGTCTGAGGCCTCTTATGACTCAGAGAGAAGGCCATTTTTAAAATGCTTTTGGTATACTCACTCTCTAAGCTCTCCAAATCTTCACAGCCATCTCTAAATATTCTTTTGGAGTATTTGCTCAATTTCAAAATGTTATTAGGGATGGGAAAAGAAGCATTTAGCAAAATATTTGAGCCATTTCTGAGTGAGCAGTGAATAAGATGGGAGAGGTGATTCTAGGAGAGGAACATAAAGCTTATTTCCACCTACTGTCCTTTTATTCCCTTCCAGATTTATTGAGAAATAACTGACATGTAACACTGTGTAAGCTTAAGGTATACAATGTGTAGATTTTATACACATTATTTTATATATTGCAAAATGATTACCACTATAGATAGCTTTTGCTAACATCTCCATCACATCACATAATTATCATGTCCTTTTTCGTTGTAAGAACACTTAAAATCTACTCTTAGCAACTTTCAAGTATATAATACAGTATCATTAATTGTAATCACAATGCTGTGCATTAGATACTCAGAACTTACTCATCTTCTAACTGGGATTTCATATCCTTTGACCAACATTGCTCCATTCCACCCCACCCACCAGCCCCTATTTCTATGAATTCAACATCTTCAGATTCCACATGTTATTATATACTTATATATAATAAGTCTTCCTCTGTCTGACTTATTTCATTTAGCATAATGCCCTCATTTCATATACCTATATCTATATCTATATCTATCTCACATCTTTTATCCATTTATCCATTGACAGACACTTAGGTTATTTCCATATCTTGGCTGTTGTGGATAATGATGCAATAAACATGAGAGTACAGACACCTCTTCATGATACTTTTTTCATTTCTTTTGAATATATACCCAGAAGTAGGATAGCTGGATCACATGGTAGTTCTATTTTTAATTTTTTGAAAAACCTCTGTACTGTTTTCCATAGTGTCTGTACCGACTTACATTCCTACCAACAGTGCACCAGGGTTCCCTTTTCTCCACATCCTTGCCAACACTTGTTATTTGTTGTCTTTTTTAACAATAGCCATTCTAATAGGTGTGGTTTTGATTTGTATTTCCCTGATGATCAGTGATGTTGAGCATCTTTTCATGTACTTGTTGGTCATTTGTATGTCTGTTTTGGAAAAATGTCTGTTCAGTTCCTCTGCTCATTTTTAAATTGAATTGGTTTTTGTTGTTCTTGTTGTTATTCAGTTGTATGAGTTCTTCATATATTTTGGATGTTAACACCTTATCAGATGTATAACTGATTAACTCTAAATAAATTAAAGATAAAACATAGGGAATAGGGCTTCCCTGGTGGCGCTAGTGGTTGAGAATCTGCCTGCCAATGCAAGGGACACAGGTTCAAGCCCTGGTCTGGGAAGATCCCACATGCCGCAGAGCAACTAGGCCCGTGAGCCACAACTACTGAGCCTGCGCGTCTAGAGCCTGTGCTCCACAACAAGAGAGGCCGCGACAGTGAGAGCCCCGCGCACCGCGATGAAGAGTGGCCCCCACTCGCTGTAACTAGAGAAAGCCCTCGCACAGAAATGAAGACCCAACACAGCCAAAAATAAATAAATAAATAAATAAATAAATAAATAAATAAATAAATAAAGGAGTTCCTTAAAAAAAAACAAAACATAGGGAATAAAACATAGGGAAAAGGCTCCTTGACATTGGGCTTGGCATATAATTTTTTTTGGATATGACACCGAAAGCACAAGCAACAGAAGCAAAAATCAGTAAGTGGGACTACATTAAACACCTACTCTCCTTTATACAATGCCAACTCCTTTTGCCAGTCATGCTGGGTCTAGAGAGAAAAAGGGAGCCCATATGTCAGTATTTCCCATGAGCCCTTTTGATCCTTTGGACCTAAACAAATGCTGTGTTTTTATCATTCATCTTTTTCTCCATCAGAAATGATAAAAGCAAAAAGAGTCATGTACCACAATGTTCATTGCAGCTCTATTTACAATAGCCAGGACATGGAAGCAACTTAAGTGTCCATCAACAGATGAATGGATAAAGAAGATGTGGCACATATATACAATGGAATATTACTCAGCTATAAAAAGAAACGAAACTGAGTTATTTGTAGTGAGGTGGATGGACCTAGAGTCTGTCATACAGAGTGAAGTAAGTCAGAAAGAGAAAAACAAATACCATGTGCTAACAACACATATATATGCAATCTAAAAAAAAAAAAAAAAGGTCATGAAGAACCTAGGGGCAGGACGGGAATAAAGACTCAGACCTGCTTGAGAACGGACTTGAGGACGTGGGGAGGGGGAAGGGTAAGCAGGGACAAAGTGAGAGAGTGGCATGGACATAGACACTACCAAATGTAAAATAGATAGCTAGTGGGAAGCAGCTGCACAGCACAGGGAGATCAGCTCGGTGCTTTGTGACCGACCACCTAGAGGGGTGGGATAGGGAGGGTGGGAGGGAGGGAGATGCAAGAGGGAAGAGATATGGGAACATATGTATATGTATAACTGATTCACTTTGTTATAAAGCAGAAACTAACACACCATTGTAAAGCAATTATACTCCAATAAAGATGTTTAAAAAGAAATGATAAAAGCCATTAAGAGCAAATTTACAGTGAGAATAGGAGACAGAAATTCTGAGTGTTGTTCCTTACTCTGTCCATTTTCTCAGACATCTACTTTGGGAGTCAAATATAAATGAACATTCTTGCTTTGCCACAGCTGAGCAATATGGTCTTGGGAAAATTACTTAACCTTTCTGAGTCTTAGTTTCCTCATCTGTAAAGTAGGGTTGGTAATACCTAGTTTACAGAATTACTGTAAGAGTTAAAATGAGACAGTATATGGAAATCAGCCAGTATAATGCCTAGCATGTACAGGGCTCTCAACAAATGGTTGCAATTTTAATTTTTGGTAATTAGTAGTTACTTAGCTTGGGTAAAAGTCTTTGAAAAGGTTGGGAAGGCTACCTGAAATGCTTGGTGGAAGGAAACAATATATAAATGAGGAATTAATTAAGAAAAAGACAAAAGAGACATCACTCACATTACCTTATAGAGAGGATTGGCTGCATGATGCTAAATTTTAGGTATTTTTGAGGGGCGGACTATTGTTAGACCATAGTAGGGAAGTTGTTTCAATTATATAGGGAGGCATATAAGAAATGTGAAGCCTGGAGTACGTCACAAGACTTATTTTCATAACCTTCAATGAAAGGTATTATGCAAGTATAAATTAAACTCCTTCACTTTTATAATTATACCTAAACCACATATTCCCAGAAGATGTCATTATGTAATTCTTCAGACTTAACTTCGTTTCTTTTATAAAGCAATGTGCCATAAAAAGCCCTCTGTAAAAGAAATCATTACTAATCACGTATTTACTACATAAAGAAAAAATGCTCCTCTAAACATTCATATTTATATTGCCACATTAGCTACTCTGAAATTGTTATTGGACAAAGCTAATCATCTATTCAAGGCAGGTAAAATATTTATAAATATGATTCAAATTTCCTACATTCAGAGACTTCATAAAATCTTTATCCAATAAACTTTCTTCTAAAAATTCAGAAATATATTAATAGCCATTAAATTGCTGTGCACATTGTAGGTCACTCGCCTCCAATTCTGGCTCAAAATGGAGATTATGCAAACTAGTTTTATGCCCAAATTCTCTCCATGTCCTGCTACATTTTTATAAGAAAGTTCTCTGCAGTATTGCCATTACAATGGCATTAACATGACTTTTCAAATGGCACATGTAGGATCTCTAAATATCTGAACTAGAAAAGCAAAGATAAAGTCTATGAATTTGGCCCAGAGGCAAACAGCTAACTAGGAATTACCAAGTGGATCAAAGCTACATAAGCATTTAATAGGCACACAGTATTTACAACCAACATCTACAATATCCCCATAACAAACACGTACACTTGACATCTTCCTCAAGAGCAAGGATTCTTTTTGGCTTGAAATCACCTTAATAATTCCCCCTCCCCTTATAATTCCTCTTCATATAGTTCCTTTTAACTAGCTAGATAATTTTAATTACTTCATGAAAGTCACTTGGTAAAACTGTACCAGTGCCACAACTAGAACAGTCTCTTACCACCTGGTTCCACATTTTCATTACCTGTAGTCAGCAACATCTCCCAAACCTACAAATTTCACAATAACAGAAAATGAAAAATATATCCAATAAGCAACTTACAGTTTAAGAGAATGGTAGGGTAGTTACATTTATTGAGTAGAAACAAAAGTAAGACTATTATATAATATTTCGTTCCAAGATTCTAACTAAAAGAGTGTACACAGATATTAAAGTTGAAGGTGTGAAGGGAAGTGATACATGATTGCTAATAACACGGAATCATGGTATAATTCAAAGCACAGACATAGTTCCTACTAGCCACAGAAATTTTTGGTAAGAGAAGAAAAAAGGGGGCAGTTTCTGAAAAACAAAAATACCAATATATAGCACACTTTTATAGAAACTCCTCAGTACTCATTTTATATATTTTTAAACTATGAATTACTAAAGCATGTTTAAATTGATTAGTCTATTTGTTATCAGTTATCAGTTAGTTAAATGCTCCTCAGATTATAGGGATCATTAACTTATCAAATAATAGCCAGCTGCACATAAGGTCTCAGACAGGAGACCAGCTTGCTTATCAACATATATACACAAACTCAAGTGGAAAAGAAAGTTCATTTTAAAATGCATATTCTGAATTGTCCACAATAAATATTTGACACAGCTAACCAAAATGTTTTAGCACACTCTTACACCTTAAATAGCAGCATGATAAAAGCAGGTAATAGAACAATTCAAATTAGACAAAACTCAAAGCTATGCTGTAAATTTATATTAAAAAAAAGTAAAAACATAGACTTATGCAAGAGGAACTGGTATATCTTTAATTTAATTACTATGTATTTAATTACTGTGCATTTAGTAACAGTGGTATTTAATTTGACAAATACTCAATTCTCTTACAGATTATTTGCACGTCTGTCTGATTTCTATGAATTCCTGGGCGAGTTTAAGCCCGGTGGTAACATTTAATGGAGACATGTTCTGATTAATTATCTCTGAGTGGTCTGTCCAACACAGGGTGAGTTATGAAAGTCATCAATGATTTCCCCTTATTTTTATTTTTTTAATTATTATTATTTTTGTTTTGCGGTACGCGGGTCTCTCACTGTTGTGGCCTCTCCCGTTGTGGAGCACAGGCTCCAGACACACAGGCTCAGCGGCCATGGCTCACAGGCCCAGCCACTCCGCGGCATGCGGGATCTTCCTGGACCAGGGCACGAACCCGTGTCCCCTGCATCGGCCGGTGGACTCTCAACTACTGCGCCACCAGGGAAGCCCTCCCCTTATTTTTAAATACTCTATGTAAAAAGTTATATTTTATAGATTTATCAAGCTATAGCTCTTATCAAAAACAATGAAGCACTCGCTAAGATTGTATCAAAATTGTGGCTGACTTCCAGATTGAAAATAAATTTAAACATGTTAGTACTTGAGGGAGATTGCTAAGGTGTCTTAGCCAACTTGTTATCATAACTGTGTCTACCTAAAGGCAAGCAACAGGAATGCTGGGAAATAGCACAAAACAATGATTTTAAGAAAATACAAAAATGATATATAAATACAAAATAAAAGTATATAAACTTGTGCAGTGTATAGTGATATAGCTACTTGTAATATAACGTGAACAGTGTGGCTTCAGGCAATTGAATAGAGAAGTGAAGCTGAATGCTGCTATACAAACCAAATGGCAAATGTGACACCTGATAATGTAAAACAGAGGCATCCCCAGGGCGCCATGTAAAATTATTATAAAGTGGTGAAATAACAATATAAAGTTAATTTTATTAAAATTAACAATACTTTCCATCAGCATGAGACAATCTGTATTCAAAATTAAAACAGTAGGAACGTTTAACCATTTAAGCATTCTGATAGGCTAAATATTGTTGACTATTAAAAGAAATAAAGTTTCCAAGCCTCTTTATTTTTATTATACATTCATAAATACTCATCCTTATGAGCAGCACTACATTCAAAGGGCTGAAATTAAAAACATGTTTCCTGATGAAATTTGGTATATCTGGCATGTTGCTATAGAAATGTTCCAGCCTGCTGTTTTTTAAAAAAAGAAGTTTGATGTCTTAGAAATTTAAAAAAAAGGATAAATTGGTCAAATTTTGCATGGCACTTTTCAAGCAGTACAATGAAATAGAAATAGGTAAAATTAGTAATTTCATGGTATTATCTAAATCTTGATGCTTGCTGATTTTTACTACTTTCTATTATTTGCAGAACTGATCAGCGTACACTTACCAGCTATGAGGTTTTGTGTTAAGTAAATATATCAGTTTTTAGGCTCCTTTAGCTTTCAAAAAAAATGAGTTTTTTCTTGATTATAAAAGGAATACAAGGTCGCTGTAGAAAAAAATTAAATACAGAAACATACAAATAAAAGAGTAAATATTACCCCTAATGTTATATTGTAAACTGTAGCCATTATTAACATTTCGGAACACATCCTTTCAGTATTTTTTTCTATGCAGTGATAAGCACATGTACTTTTTTTTAACTTTTATTTTTATTTTTAGCACATGTGCTTTTTGATTCTTAGTATTTAACCAAAAAAGAACCTGAATGAAGACTACACCTTATTACAAAGTGAATTTTACCTTTTCTCCTAAACTAAAGGAATATTTCACAGCATATACTGTTTCATCTAAACAGTAGCTGCAGTTATATGATAAACTACTTCTGGTGAAGAACTGAACATTAGTTTTAAATCTAGGAATTAATTAGTCAATAGCACCATGGAGTGGGGTGGGGGATATATTCTATGGATTAAGATGAATTCTGTCACTAGGGAACAGAAGGGTTAATTTATGAGATTCTGAAATTTCAAGGGACATCCTATGTTTTAGACACTTGGAAAATCATTTTATATATTTGGAAATCTAAATCCACTAAATCTACTATGATAAAGATCCCTATATGAAGCTAGGGATCTTTATCATATCTTTTTATGTCCTTTATATTTAGAAACCAGAAAACCTGAATTATATAAAGTAAAGTAAGGGAGAAATTTAGGAATTATTTATAATTAAAGATGATATGCTTTTTAATGCTACTATCAAAGGAAAGAAAAATTTAGGAGTTATTTATAATTAAAGATGATATGCTTTTTAATGCTACTATCAAAGGAAAGAAACCAAACCATAAAAATTTATGTATTGATAACATTATTAAATTAAATTTAAGCCAAAAAAATCTAAGTTGACCCTGAGTTCATTCCAACTATTTAACTCTGGCCACTGAGCTGAGGCTATAACAGCAGGTATGTTATCAGACAAGTCACTAGAAATTTCACAAGATCGATGAAATTAGAAGATAAACAAGAATTTTCCCAGCCTCTTTTATTATTTATAGATGGTCTCTTTTATGTTTTTAAAGGAAAGAAGGAAAATCTTACACTCCTATACTCTCTGAGCACAGTCTCCCTTCCCTATTTCATTTCTCTCATATCTTATATCATATCATACCATTTATTGCTCCCCTCTCCCTGGAGGAATGTAAACTCCGTGAGAGTGGGGTTTTTACATTGATGAATCCCTAACACCTAGAACAGTACTAGCACATAGTAAGTGTCCAATTAGTATCTGTTGAAAAAATTAATGTTTTCTCCAATTGGATACTTAGAATTAGCAGAAGTCAATTTAAATCTTCAAAACAAAGACCTTTTTTTTTTGTTTAAACAAGAAATTAAAGATACTCCTTCTCTGAACTTGGATTTCTCTTACTTTGGAAACACCTTTTAATAACTTTTGGCCTCCTTCATAGGGTTATTTTGATACCAGCAATTACTAGAGCCTACTTCACAAAAAAAATGAATTTGTGAATTCATTTTTAAAAATTTCTGAAAATACCATTTATTTTGCCACTGTTGCTGGGGGAAAAAATGACTCCCTCTGTCCTCTTTCTTGTAAAAAATGTAGTACTAACTGCACAAATCCAGGTAGCTGCCTTATCTATTCTGCCTCTTCTATTCTGCTAAGGAAATTCTATATCCTATATTCCTGCTGAACAAGAGGACCATTCTGAAAAATTTGTATACTGGCAATCAAGCTATTTTGCAAACAGCAATGCAGATTCCAATGATAAGATGAGTGAGCAGGATGCAGGCTCACCTTAAAGATCACCTGCCACACTTGTGTTTGAGGTGCCCAATGGCTGTTTACACCAAGTGCCATCTGGCTCTATAGATATAATAACAATTATTCCATCGAGGTGTGTAGCTCCCTAAATCATATTAATATACAATGATTCCACTAGTCTTATAGGAGTTGATGTCTTTGTGTGCTCCCATTTAACCTGGGTAATGTGCTAAAACAAGTCTGCCTCATCATTAAGAATTGATTTTTTATTTATGGGAATGTCACTGGCAATCCCATGATATCCCTTTGTAATTCAGTTGAGCAGGACTGCATACTAGTGTTAATCTATTTTTATGGCATATCTTTAAAAATTTGCAACATCTTGCTACATTTGGATATTTATATAGAGATTTGTGCTCCCTCAGAAAGCTGTTGTTAGCTTTCGAGATCCATTTCACATGGCAATAGGGCAAGTATCTAATATACAGCATTAGCTACCTTATATCAGATAAGGGTTTATTTCCTTAAATTATTTAACCTTGGTAGAACCTACTAAAATCACATAAATTACAAATACACTAATGAAAATCATTAGCTGGACTATTCAAAAACAAAACCAACAGGAATAAAATTAAAACATTCTAAAATCAGCCCCTTGGTGCATTTACCATGGTCACCCATTTCTTAATGTTGTTATTGGTCACTTATTTAGACATCGACATCAATAACTTCTCTGATGTGCTAATATTTGTAAAAAATGTCACTTTGTTTTTTCTGGCTAATTCAAAATCTGATTTTAAAAGTCATAGTTATAATTATTTATAAATGTGCCTTAAGGACTTCTGCTAATTAAAAAACGATTACAATAAAAACAATAAGCAGTAATAAAGAAAAGATAAATATTTTTAAAATACTGGGAAAAAACACTGCAAAAATTACACTTTAAATCTAGTTTTCCCGAGAGTACTTACAGGATCATTAAATAATTACCTCATGGGGAATTTCTGTCAGAACACCTTTCATATTTAGGTGCGTATTACAGACTTAGAATCTGTTTAGAAAGCAACAGTGAGCTTCTTTTAAAAATCACAGAATTGGGGGTGTGGGGAGATTATGGTATGTTATACATGAGGTTCTTGCCCATTTTATACTGTTGTTTTAAAAGCAGAATTGCTTTTATGCCACTGAGAGTTTATCATATACAATTAGTGATACAACAACTCATTAGGAAGGTGAACAAGTTTCAAGACATTCAAGAAATGAGGCAATACTTCTTCAAATCTAAAGGACTTTGCAGAAGGGTGTCACTGAAAACTATAAACTATTTTAAGATTCTTGGCCTAGAAAAGTCTCTTGTACATTTCATGGATTATCTAGACAGTTTAAAAAAAAAAGAACACTGAGGTAAAATTCATTATTGTAGCTTGAAAAGATATGTCCTAAAAATTAAGGGCTCAAACTTAAGAAAGACATTCATAAAAATCCACGTTTGAGTTAGAACTGTGAAATCAATATGGCTTCCAATGAAATCCACTAATACCTGTAGTTCTTAAACTGCAGTTTTTACAAATATGTTTCCTGAGATCTGTGCAAATTATCTTTATATATTGTACATGTCATAAATGACAAAGAAGCAACTATGTGCTTTCGTATTCAATACATAAATACATTTAATGCTCAGATATTTTCACTAAATAGAGGTCCACGAAGAAGCTGGGGACATTTTTCTGTGCTTTTTAGAACTAAGTGTGGTGAGCAATTATCAGGAATAATATACATGTCAGTTTTTGAGTACAGTATTGCTTCTAAACATTATTTAAAAACCACTTCACAAAGATGATAAAAGGTGGATTAATCACCTAAATGCCTATAAATTGAGATGTAAGGTCAGAGATATCCCCTTCGCTCACCCTGTCTCACACGGGGTTGGCTGGTCACAATTCATATCCTGGCGTGCACAAGGCATACACTGTGGTTCAGAGTTAGTACTGGGGACTTGGTTCACAGGACTCACAAGTTGCTTTTAAAACATAATAGTGGTGGTGTCTATGATACTATTCCAATGCTTTATTTTTGTTAAAATAATTGTTTATTTTAGGAATGAGCCAAGTAAAGAGGGAACATGGAGTCAGTTTGAAATCTACTTCAGAGCTCACCTCAATCAGTGAACGGTGAACGCTCTGACAATGACATTCACAGTAGCATCACTGCTGGGTATTGCTATAATTTGCTCTCTATGATCGTCCCTTTAAACAAAAAGCTCTGCACTCAGCATGCAAAGAAGTTAGAAGTGGGGAAAGGAGGGGGAGCCACACATATAAGAGGAGAGAGAGGAAAAAACTGCAGATCAATCATTTATAATTAACAAAAATCCTATTGGTGCTTTAAATAGAGATCAATGTGTTCCAGGCTGCCTGGATTGTGGGGATGTATTCACCTTCTCGTAACTCTCCAAGCAAGCTGTCACACCTACAGAATCACCATTTGTTTTCTTAACAAAGCTTCAGGGGGCGCCAGGCTCTCATTGAAATTTCATTAATCTAATGGAGTAAAGTCCTATAGAAAAAAATCAAATTCTCGTTGGACGAGATGCTACCTGGGAAAGATAACCTCTGTTTGAACTCTCAGACTCCAATCGCTCTGCTATTAGTCTGAGGAAACAGACAGCAACAACGTTGATTACAGCCACTGGCCTCAACAATTTTTTTTTCTAACTAGCAATTTCGAGTGCAATGCCACAGTGTCAGCTAAAGAAACACAACTGCGGGTTTTCTGCAGAGCGAAATGGTTCTGAAATGTCACTGAATAGCTCACAAAGAACGCCAATCTACGACAACAGAGACATAAGCATATAGGAGAAAGGGCCCACATATCCTCCTTTCAAAGGTATGTTGTTTACATGCATGTAATTTGTGAAACCCACAGCTATTCAGTTCAGGGATTTCACAGAAGTCTAAACTAAAATCTGTTTGGATAGCAGTAGCGAGATTCTTCTAAGAGTTACAGAAGGTTGGGTGTTGGGAGATTATGATATGGTATATACATAAATAGATACACACATAGTGGATGAGAGTGTTCAAGTTTCCAAGACGTCAATTATAATTGTTACTTGGTGATCATATTTCAGCAACACCTCCAAGTAATTTGATTTACAAGTGTGCAGATGTGGCCCAAATGTGCACGTGTAACAACATGTGAGAGGAGAATATGGAATGTTGATTCCTCAAAATTCCTTCCAGGAATGTCCCCATGGCTCATCTGACACTCACATGGTAAGAGTATAGGATGTTAGTCATGTACATGGTAAAAGGGCTAATATGACTAAAGCTGCATGTATCCCAAAGTAAAATAGTACTCCATGCTGCTTATTTTTTCTCTACTTAAAGTCTATTTTTAAAAAGTTAAAATGACTAATAGACCAGCGACTTTAGGTACCCTGTAGAGAGTCCAAAGAGAAAATGAAACAACCTGTAGAAAGCCCTCCGCTAGGCGCCTATGTGAACACTATGCTTTTAAAGAAGCAACTGGGCAAAAGGAAGTAGAGTTCAGTCAGGCAAGATCACAGTCAAGTTCAGTACTGCTTCTGATTCCATCAACTCCTAAATATGGAAGAGATTGTGCAAACCTTACTTGTGTTAAAGGAAAAAACGAATCTTACTTTAAAGTAAAAAAAGAAATGAATAATATGGATGAAAACTACAACTTATATTTGCTTTTAAAAAAATAAGGATCTAAAAATTGTAGAATGTAATAAAGAGAAAAAAGCAATACTTTGAAAAAACAGATGACATCCTAGGTAAGCGACTGAGATAACTGAAAAAAATTTGAGTCCATCTTTAAGATAACATTCTTATTTTACAAAAAATTTATTGCTTTTCACCTAGGTCACATAAAGCTTACTGCAGGTCAGGAAATATCTTGTTTCTAAAGTATCTCACAGGAGTGAATCACTTCCTATTACGTATTTTTTCCATTTCTCTGTTTATAGGTAAATATTTTTCTACCTGGGATAGATTTAATATTTTTTCTTTTGGTCTAAATTTATTCATAAAGACTTAGTTTGTGTTCATACATAATTCCTTTAATTTCCTGTGTGAGATCCACCTGTAGAGTTATACTTCCTGCTCTCTATCTATATCCTGTTTAAAGATGCCACTGAAAGTATATCAATTTTTTAACGCTATGCAATAGAAAAATGGGTAAATAACACATTGATGTGTCTATGTGTGTGTACTGTTTAGGTAAGTATATACAATACATGCAAATCTATGCACACAAAAAGTTAGTTTACCTAAGTTAAGATTATTCACATTCGTCCTGGGAACAAAATAATATACCTTTTCTAGGCATTCATCCCTACTATAGAGACGAGAAAGAAAGATTGTGAGAGGGAGACACACATATTCAGATGAGTCTTCAGGGAATTGTATGAACTTTTGAACCAGAGGCGGAGAGCCAGAGCCCAGCCTGTTCCCACTTTAATAAACATTTTTTTTCTTCAATTAATTAAGGTTTGGAAAGAAAAAAAACCACAGAAGAGAAGTAATTTAGCATGCAACGCATACTTTACAGATGGATCCTACCTTCGGATGCTTATTAAATCTATGCATGATTGAGCTAGAGAAAATTAATTGCATTGTTTCTCACTATTCAAAAGGGGGCTGCAAACAGCTGAAAAATAAAAAGGAAAATGAAGCAAGGTTGTTGTTGTTGTTTAAAAAAAAAAAAGCAGCAACAGTGTAAAAGGAATACTTTCAAAGTCCTAAAACAAGTAATACCTGCAATTGACCTAAGCACAAAAAATTCCTTTAAATTTTTTTGCCGTTTCAAAATACTGTGTATGTTGCCAGAATACATATATCTACTTTAAGTTTACAAATATACTGGTCTCACTAAAATTTCCTACTCAGTGGCGTTTGAACTATTCAACTAAGTGGTGAGTTTTTGTTCAAATCCTGCTGTGAAGAAAGATTTACATGAGCAGCTGGGAGTACACACTAGAACACATTCACTGTATCTTGCTTAGTGGGTATTTTCTCCATTCCAGTCTTTGGAAAAAGTGATAAATTCCTAATTTAGGGGGTGGGGAGAAAAATATAAAATATTATGATAAAATATTAAGAATATAGGTAATCATTTGCAATTTTATTCAACTTATTTTAAAAAAAGCCATGAGCTTCAGAAACTCAAGTCATTTTTGCCTTTCTGAAGTACTGCTAGTGGAAGTTGAACTATAACCTCTCTCTTAGACTGTCCTGAAAATGACCTTCATCAAACTTGAAAGGACTACTCTCTGTCTAAGGAGTTAGAAGAGCCATTAATTTTCCTAACTCATTCATTTCCAGATTAAAAAAAATTCCTGTGTTACTTCATTGCAGATGCTCCTTTTGATGTGACCCACTTTGTTGTTGACTTGACTAAAAACATTTCACTTAGAACTTCTAAACTTATTTGATTGCATGACCCAAATAGATGGTAGTTTTATTTTATTCTTCCCACTCCAAGTCTATAAATCAGTCTCTCTAATCCCTGGTTAATGTGTATAATTATTTTAAAGTATTTACCATGACACAAATTTGGCTAAGAGTAACAAACTAAGGATGTATCATAAATAAATGAATCTGTCCTATGTATAACAGAGTTTGTAAGATATGGGAAAAACATAGATACATTAACATTGGGATTAGTTTATACAGTGCCTTTCACCAGAAGATCTAAAACAGCAATACAAATGACCTCATAAATAATTATAGCTTTTAAATTCCTAGTTAGGAATGGGACAAAACAAGATCACATGGTGAGACAGGTAGAGCAAAACTTCTAAGACAAGTATTCAGTTTTTGTTCCCTTACTTTATGTCTTAAAATCAGATACCCTGTTAGATCATCAACCAATTAAAAGTAGGGTCTCATCAACGTTCAAAAACATCTGGTTCAGTCCAGGTACTACTCAAAAAAGAAAAATCTATGCTGTTGTGAGAAACTCCAGTCAAAACCGAGCCAATGTCTTGTGTTGCTAGAATTTTTCTTGATGTGACATAACAATGTGTAGTACCTATTTTATTGATTATGAAAGAGAACAAACAGGAATACATGGGCTTGGACCTATAGAACTTTACCATTACAAGAGACAGTTTAACTAATGTATTGAAACAGGGCCAGATTCAGAAATTTTGTCAGTCTTACTTAAGCTAAACCACACTGATGGGTATGAAATGCCTGAATACTACAGGTGGGAAAAAGCCCAAGAAGGGAGATTTCTTAGTTCAAGGCCCCTGAAAGATCTCTTCTGTTTGCTGCACTCCAACCTTAAGCAGCAGCCCCACAGGCTGACTGCAGCCTATACCTGCACATTTGACCTGTCTCTTTATTCCAGATTCTCTCAACTGCTTCAACATTTACCTTTTAAATTTCCCCTGGAATTGACACAGTCCTTCCCACCACAAATATGGAGATTGCAAATGAAAGTACTGTATGTCATCCTTAGCTATTGGTCACCTACAGTTCTGGGACTTCCTCTATGAAAGACCCCATCACATCAGGGTACTTTATCATCTTTCTGCAAAAATTCCAGAATGAACACCAAGAAGCAACTAGTCAGCAGCTGCTGGCAGAGCAGTTTTGGTAGCACGAGTGACTCAGGGTCTCCTTGGACCAGTTCTCACTGAGTATGTGGAAGAGTTTATCAAAATCAAGATACCAAAAGCACAAAATAATTCTGGGAAAGTAGATGATTAAACTCACTTTCAAGAATCCAAGAATTTTTAATACATTTCAGATTTTGAGATACCCACTGTAAAAAATAAGAATAGTTAAAAGAAAAATTTAAAACACCTAATTGATTTAGTCTTTATTTTATATTTCTTAAAGACCTTACAGTGAATACACTATTCTCTTGGAGCAAACAGCTCACCAGTGACTGGGGAATTAGATTCAGGACATTATACTTTGATTTAGCAAATCTCTGTATTCATTTATTATATGGGATCCTGTTTTCCCGAAAGAGTTAAACTCCCTCTATAAGGTAAAGAGCTTAATCATTCTGGGATGAGATATTTTTTTCTATTTTCCAATGCAATTACTCTTTGTCTTAAATCTAATTGAATTCACTTTCCATGTTAGTGGGGGAAGGGAGGTAGGTAGGAGAGATGCTGCATATATTAGAAGACAAATAGTGTAACTTGTAGACTTCTTGATATAAAGGATTTTTCAAAGACAAAATATTGTGATCTGATAAAAATGTTTTAATATTCAGTGTTGTTGGGAGAGGGGGAGATTTGGCCCATTAGGAACTGGATTTTGTATATGGAGAACATTAGGGACATTGCATAAGGAGCATTCATATTTATAATTTATAAAGTACCTTGGGATTCTCTGTATGGAAAGCACCATATAAATATGAGCATTTTCATTTCATGTGGGCTATCACAGATTGCTGACTTCTCAGCATAAACATATTTCAGTAGTCAACAGGATATACACTCTTATGTGGATATGGTTTTTCTGCCATTTTCTCTTCCCTGAGTTGTAACATACGTAGTGGAACCTGTCCTTGTTGGCTGCCTCTTTTCCCTTTTCTAAAGTTCCTGACTCTCATTTGCTTTGTCGTGTCAGTATTTGCATTTGCCTTTGTACTCATAAGCTATACTACTGAAGGAAGTGAACATTTATCTTGGATCTCTCTGGGACAGTGGTTTCCACCTTCAGCATTTCTGGTGTCTAAGGGAGGAAAACCTCCAGATATCATGGAAGGGGGGAGACAGAAGGAGGCAGTCACTCTGTGGCACATTAAGAAACACGGAGAACAAGAGACTGCTATGATCTCAAGGTTCTTTGGAGGTTCTTTAGGATATGACAAATACGTATATGTATAATCACATTTTTTAGGGTTCAATATGACAAACTCTTATTGAATGTCTACCACGTGCTGAAACCTGTGAGAGATACAGAAATAATGAAGACACCACTCCTGCCCTGTGGGAGCTCACAACCTGTTGGAGAAGCCAGTTAACGTTAAGTAATATAATGCAAGGCAAATGGTGGTAACAGCTATAATAAAGGTACTGATCAAGTGAAACATAAGATAGGGAGAGGATGAGGCTAACTTGGAGCAATTAGGAAGCCATGTAGAGAAGATGAGCAGAGGCTTGTAGGGTCGGTGGACTGTCGGTGGCTGGAGAGGATGCAAAAGGCATTCTAGGTGGAAGGCACAGGGCTGGGTTGGGGGACACGGGTTCGAGCCCTGGTCCAGGAAGATCCCACATGCCACGGAGCAACTAAGCCCGTGCACCACAACTACTGAGCCTGCGTGCCACAACGACTGAAGCCTGCGTGCCTAGAGCCCGTGCTCCGCAACAGGAGAAGCCACCACAATGAGAAGCCAGCGCACCACAACGAAGAGTAGCCCCCGCT
Organism: Mesoplodon bidens; assembly: GCF_964165515.1. Classification (NCBI taxonomy): domain Eukaryota; kingdom Metazoa; phylum Chordata; class Mammalia; order Artiodactyla; family Ziphiidae; genus Mesoplodon; species Mesoplodon bidens. The sequence goes on from NC_138179.1 coordinate 54,562,900, forward strand.
CGCCACAGCTAGAGAAAGCCCGCAAAGACCCAGCGCAGCCAAAAAGCAAAACAAAACAAAAGACTCAATGACTTCCAAACTTATCAAGTGGCTTCCCGTTGGATCCAAATATAAACCACGTTGTAAGATCTTGCATTATGCAATATGGTATATTTCTCGAGAATTTTCCCAGAAAGCTCTACAAGTGGCTGAGACACAATATATACAAAAATATAATCAGAAATTGAGCCAGTCACTGTTAATATATTGATACGATATCTTCAATAAATAGGCTTCTTTTCTGCACAGGGTACAAAAACAAATATTCGAATTCAAACGTGTAAGGATTATCCGTGGGAATATACTTCTCTATTTTCCTTGGGTGTCTTATATGGAATTTCACTAACAGCAAGTTCTCCCATCTCTCACAAACTCCTCCATTTCACTGAAAACCTTAAGGAATAGTGAGAAACAGCTCAAGTGTCACACAACTGCTTTGACACATGTATATACTGAGGTTACCAGCTACTCCCCTGTCCTACATTGCTGCCCAGCTAATTGTAAGCAACATGAAATGCCTAAGAAAGCCAGCAAAATTGGCTTGTTACAGTTGTTTACTTGAAGCATTCCTTTTGAATGGGCCTACCCACCAAAAATGTAAAGAATCCATGGGTTCTGCACAACATTTTAATGCTTCAGTCAAAATCCATTCTCTTTGTCACTACTTGGTTCAACAGTTCAGGTCAACAAACACTCTGGGAGCACTTACCCTGCGACAGGCATTGTGCTAGTCCTTCAAGGAGCCAGAGTCCAGTGCGGGATAGAGATTTGTAAACGCAGAATTCCAGTACAGTGATGGCTGTGATCTGAACAAGTCAAATCACAGGGGTTTTTTGTTTGTTTTGGGCAATTCTGTATTTTAAGATAAAATCCAAAGTTTATCTTAAAATATAGAATTGCCCACATTTAAAACCTAAAATTTAAGTTTTTAAGGATCATTTAGATGTTAATAAAATACATAAATGAGAGCAAACTAAAAGAAAAAAGAAAAACATTGACTAGCCTACTCACTGAACAGATTCTTCTCAAAATAAAGTTCCTTAAAGGCAGTAAACATTTTTATACAACAGTAGTAGGGGCAAGGAAACATGAAAGACTCACTTCAACTAGCAACTGTAAATTTGTCTTTCAGTTACGCTAAGACGTTACCAGGTGGGGGGCCATCCAGTACCACTGTCCTGTGACACTGTTTGTAGGGAAGGGGATCTCCTTGACACAATACTGTTTTCTCTTTTTAAGGCGCTCTTTCCCTAGATATTTTCCTAGATAACATCAAATTTTATCTCAACCCCTTCAAATAACCTGTAAAGAGCCTTTACATTAATGCCTATGCAATCTGTCAAATAATACTCTGGAGTCTTAGAAATATAAATAGATGAGAATTTTACTCTCAAAGAGCACTTTATTATCTAGTCTCACTAGAGCTCTATGACAAAAGCTGTGGAGTGAGTACTCCAAGACCATACTGAACACCCACATAAGTGAGGTAGACTTTTAGGACAGACTACTTTCCTTCATGTACCTCCAATTTTGTGGCTATAGAACCATCTTATTTAGAAAAGCTCTATATGTGCTCAAAGTTTTGTGACAAAATGTCTGTAAAAGACAGAAGCTTGGCAGCTCATGCAGCTCAATATCAAAAAAACAAACAACCCAATCCAAAAATGGGCAAAAGACCTAAACAGACATTTCTCCAAAGAAGATACACAGATTGCCAACAAACACATGAAAAGATGCTCAACATCACTAATCATTAGAGAAATGCAAATCAAAACTACAATGAGGTATCACCTCACACCGGTCAGAATGGCCATCATCAAAAAATCTACAAACAATAAATGCTAGAGAGGGTGTGGAGAAAAGGGAACCCTCTTGCACTGTTGGTGGGAATGTAAATTGATACAGCCACTATGGAGAACAGTATGGAGGTTCCTTAAAAGACTAAAAATAGAACTACCATATGACCCAGCAATCCCACTACTGGGCATATACCCTGAGAAAACCATAATTCAAAAAGAGTCATGCATCACAATGTTCATTGCAGCTCTATTTACAATAGCCAGGACATGGAAGCAACCTAAGTGTCCACCAACAGATGAATGGATAAAGAAGATGTGGCACATATATACAATGGAATATGACTCAGCCATGAAAAGAAACGAAATTGAGTTATTTGTAGTGAGGTGGATGGACCTAGAGTCTGTCATACAGAGTGAAGTAAGTCAGAAAGAGAAAAACAAATACCGTATGCTAACACATATATATGGACTCTAAAAAAAAAAAAGGTTCTGAAGAACCTAGGGGCAGGACAGGAATAAAGACACAGACATAGAGAATGGACTTGAGGACATGGGGAGGGGGAAGGGTAAGCTGGGACGAAGTGAGAGAGTGGCACTGACATATATACACTACCAAATGTAAAACAGATAGCTCGTGGGAAGCAGCCGCATAGCACAGGGAGATCAGCTTGGTGCTCTGTGTCCACCTAGAGGGGTGGGATAGGGAGGGTGGGAGGGAAATGCAAGAGGGAGGAGATATGGGGATGTATGTATATGTATAGCTGATTCACTTTGTTATACAGCAGAAACTAACACACAATTGTAAAGCAATTATACTCCAATAAAGATGTTAAAAAAAAAGAAATGTTAGAAGACAAACATGACAGAAATCTGTTATAAAATAGAACAATGAGAGGATTAAAAAAAAAAAAGAAAAAGACACAAGCTTGGGAAAAACCTTGGAAAATTTGACTCCAATGGCCATTCCTAAGAATGAAGTACAATTATCTGAATTTATCATACCTAGGAAATGTACAGGGTTATTGGATAATAAGGGGATATTTTCTTGCTACCCATGAAATAAATTGTCAATGTTTGGGAAGCCGTATGGCATATAGCTCAGTAGACTACTCAGGAGTTTGAATGCTAAAGTTGTAACTGAGGATGCAGAAACATCATTATATATGAGATTTTATATTTTGTTTTTATCACGTTACTTCAACAAACACTAAGGAAACAGAAGTAAACTCTAGAATGGTAAAGGAAGAGATGATTTGCTACATCTATCATCATACCAAAGTATCATACAACTAAAGAAGTCATGAGTTAAGCATATGGATCCCTACAAAGTACTCATTTTAGGTAATAATGACATTTATAAAAATTTTGATAAATGCATCTTTTGGAAAATCAAACTCTTAAATATGGATAAGGAAAAGAGGTCTCTACCCTGCCCAGTTCCTGGTTCTATCTATAAAATAGAGAGAGAAAGATATTTTGGAAAGGATTCCTTTGAATACTACAATAATAGCTAGGAGAATAAAAAACAATCCACATAAGAAAAGAAAAAATGCCTGGGAAAAGGATGGGAGGTTCTTACCTTCAGCTGCAGAAAGTGATGCAGAAGTTATAGGAGGTAGTGTAGAATTGTGTAGAAGACAGAGACAAGTTCATTGTTATTCCTAAAAAGTAGAGCAAGTGGGCTTCCACTGCATCATAAGGGACCCAGGCTAGATACTAGGACTACAGGAACAGCAATGAATGTAAAATGGCTTGGTAAAGGAGATAATGAAATCTGTTTCTCAAAATATCAATTAAACAAAGATAATTCTTCAGCCTTCTGAGATAGTTTAGATACAGTCTTTTCCAAAGAAAAGGGATCGGTAGGCTTGTTTTCCAAGGCAGCTTTCAATTCTTTAATTACATAGTATTGAATCCAAAATGGTCACCCTACTTTTAGAGTTAGAAAGTCTTTTGAACAGTCATAATTTTAGAGATCATCTAGCTCAACTCTTTATTCTATATATTGAGAGGCAGCATAGTGCAGTGTAGAGGTTGGCAAACTATAATCCAGGGGCCAAATCCCACCTAGCCTGTTTTTTTGTAGGGCCTGCTAGCTTAGAAATGTTTAAAGCATTTCTAAATGCCTGGGGGAAAATCAAAATAATAATATTTCATGACATATGAAAGTTATATGGAATTCAAGTTTCAGTAACTATAAAAAAAGTTTTAGGGCTTCCCTGGTGGTGCAGTGGTTGAGAGTCCGCCTGCCGATGCAGGGGACACGGGTTCGTGTCCCGGTCCGGGAGGATCCCACGTGTTGCGGAGCGGCTGGGCCCGTGAGCCATGGCCGCTGAGCCTGCACGTCCGGAGCCTGTGCTCCGCAACGGGAGAGGCTGCAACAGTGAGAGGCCCGCGCACAGCAAAAAAAAAAAAGTTTTAGTGGAATATAGCCACACTCATTTATTTGTATATTATTATAGGTACTTTTGTACTACACCGGCACAGTTGTCACTCTAGAGACTGTATGGTCTGAAAATCCTAAGATACTTACTAACTGGCCCTTTACAGAAAAAGTTTTAGACTCCTGGTGCAGTGGATGAAGCACATAAGGTATAAAGCTAGATTACTCGGGTGTGATCCTGGAAAAGACGGTGTGCCTCAGTTTCCTGATCTGTAAACTAGGGACAATATGGTAATTACCAGGGGCTTCCGTGGTGGCGCAGTGGTTGAGAATCTGCCTGCCAGTGCAGAGGACACGGGTTCGAGCCCTGGTCTGGGAAGATCCCACATGCCGTGGAGCAACTGGGCCCGTGAGCCACAACGACTGAGCCTGCGCGTCGGGAGCCTGTGCTCCGCAACGGGAGAGGCCACAACAGTGAGAGTCCCGCGCACCGCGATGAAGAGTGGCCCCCGCTTGCCCCAACTAGAGAAAGCCCTCGCACAGAAACGAAGACCCAACACAGCAAAAATAAATAAATAAATAAATAAATTAATTAATTAATTAATTAAAAAGAAAGAATGCAACACAATTCCTTTAAAAATAATAATAATAATAATGGTAGTTACCTGATAGAGTTGTGAGCATGAAGTGAAAGTGCTTAGACATTAGTGCCTGGTATAAAGTAAGAATTCAGTAAATACTAGGTATGTTTATTATTACATATACGAAGAAACTCGGGCCCACAGAGATAAAGTGACTTCACAAGTTCACAGAATTTGCTAGAGGCAGACTGGAAGAATTTTCTGACTCTCCTTGCCTACTCTATGTTGTCTTTTCAAATTTTCTATATTGCCGGACCAAGAAAAACATTTTTGTGATTTTTTTTTTTTTTTTTGCGGTATGTGGGCCTCTCACTGTTGTGGCCTCTCCCGTTGCGGAGCACAGGCTCCGGACGCGCAGGCTCAGCGGCCATGGCTTATGGGCCCAGCCGCTCTGCGGCATGTGGGATCTTCCCGGACCGGGGCACGAACCCGTGTCCCCTGCATCAGCAGGCGGACTCTCAACCACTGCGCCACCAGGGAAGCCCGATTTTTTTTTTTTTTAAACTACCTCAAAGCCACTCTAAATGAGAACTTCGGTTTCATCAGAGTGGTGTCGTATATCCAGTTACCTAAAGTGACCCAAAGGCAACTTGTGGAACATTTGATTTTCAGTTTTCTACCTCAAACATCTAGAAATTAAGATCTTTCTTTATACTTTCTAAAAAAGGACAATAGAAGTCCCTTACAATTTAAAATTAACAAGTCTGTTCTTTTTAAAATATTTGCTGCAAAAACTTCAGAAACACATAACTGAGGCATCCATATGGACCCCAGGATTTGAAGGACAGCATATTAGTCCATGAGCATTCAAGGATATTTGTTATTTCTGGTATAACATAGCCCCTTTTCTCTTGTCACTTTTCTTCCTTATCAACCGTTGTACATAACCAACACCATTCCAGGTTTTCCTTATTCTGTGAAATCTCTGAAACCTAGTAGAATGTTTGCTTACTAGCCCTGGACAACCACCTTTTGGGGGGCTTTGTTCATAAGAGGCCTTTCTTCATTAAATCCACTCCCAAATGGTCACTCCATTATGCCATGCTTCCTTGTCAGTTGGTATACAATTTTAAACAATTATACATTTGTCACTGCTGTCTAACTGTTCTCCAGTTTTTCTCTTTCTAAGTAGTACATCCTATCTTGCAACAAAACTGGAATTCTTTAAGGCCAGGCCACATTTTTTTTCATATGCCCCCACAGTACTTAGTTGAAGTTATTTACATAGTAGGCATTTAACAAATGCTTCTTGCAATAATAAATGAATAGCCATACATACATCCTAGGAACAGAATTTTAGCTTTAATGATGAATAAATAATAGCTTTAAACTACCACTAAGATTGTGAAAATGATAATTTGTTAGCACATGGATTTAAAGATAAATCATCAAAATTAAAACAAATCAGAAGTATGTAAGTACCTTAATTAAAGTGGAGACTACAACCCACAATAGAGAAATTAACTCTAGATCCTTAATGTTTACTCCTTTCAGATACATTAGCTCCATGACACTGGAAAATGTTATATCTGATGTGGATACTGTAGGCATTGGTAAAGCTTAATGTAAGTATTTTTTTTTTAATCCTGAGATCCCACAAAAGAATAATTTTCATCTGCATGTATAACACACCTATAGCAACATTACTTAATATATGAGTATGTGAAGTATATTTTATTATAATAGTAGACAAGCAAACTGAATGTGTCCCAGGAAGGGGTCTTTTCCATTAACTTTTATAAAGGCTTTCATTTCAAACTTTCATTAACATCTGACAAGCAAGCTGAAAAAGCTTTGCTTAGACCTTGGGTTAGGGGCAAAATGCATTTTGGCAAAACTATTCCAAGATTACACTGACTGGCTGTGCGAGAATATACTAATTTGTTTTGTTTTGTTTTGTTTGGAGTGTGGAGAAAAGAGAGAGAAAGGGAGAGAAGAGTCATGGACCCTACTTTATGGTTGCCATGGAGGCAAGGTCAGCCTTCCACACTTGGATCTACCAGCAGAGTTCAGACAGGTCAACGTGTGACCGGCTCAGGCCCTGGGGTTAAAAGTTCAAGCAGCGATGGAAAAACCAATATGTCCACGCAGAGTATGCTGTACAATTTATTTCAATTTACATCAAGCCATGCATATAAAATTTAGATAAATTCCATTCAAATCTGATGTTGCCTGACACACAATGTATGCAAACAGATGTCTGTGGGGCTTTTTCTGTGCTTTAGAAAACAACATTAAATTTAAAAATATGTCTCTGGGATTTCTTTATTGAATTACAAAATGAACATAATTTTAACTTAAATGTGTTCATTCTTTCTTCCAATTTTTTTGGTGGGAGTCTTAACAATTTCTCAGTTCTCAATCTACTCGATGTCATATTAAAGAGGATAATGTATATTTACAACTACTGCTTCAGTATTATTGTAGTTATAGATTCTATTTATATCCCTTACCACTTTCCACAAATATTTAGTGACTGATATTCCTGATTTATCTCTGGCTTCTACCCTCATCTCCTTTCCTTTCTACCCAGAACACAGCAAGGGTCCTGGAGGCTGCTGGGTTGTCTTCCAGCCACAAGGTGGCTCCCCCCTCCCCTTCTCACAAGCCAACAGGGTGTACATCTTTGCTGAGTGCTGCAGGCCAACTAGGATTCAGAGGCTAATTATGACCTATAAATACATTATTTTAATTGTGAATTGAATGGATTACAACACAGACCCTGATACAAGATGATACAATGAAAAATTGGTCTTTAGAAAGAGGAGAAAGAAAAGACTTTCGTGTCCTGCCTAATTCCTCTTCCCCCCTCCTTTCAAGGGTACAACTGACTAACCTTAGGGCAAAATAAGGAAAATAATAAAAGACTGTAGAGGAACCTAATTTTGTTGCCAAAGAACAGACTCACAGACTAGACAAGGCCAATTTTTAAGGATAGTATATAACTTATTCTCACTCAAACAGGAACCTGCATTTGGAGTAGGAAAGCGGTTTAGATTTTCTGGTCTGATAACTTCTCCACAAGGAAGTTTTCATGAGGACTTTGAAGCACTTTCTTAGATGTCCTGTACCATGTCATAGATGAAGAACAGTGATCTCTAATACTGCAGAGCTTTAAAAGTTGTAGAAATAGTACATATTTACGTCTTGCTGCTTAGGAAACAAGGTCCATATTTCATAAATGTGATTTTTACAGAATACATCATAATTTTCTACAGATGAAATAGGCATAGAGAGACAAATCATTTGTCCTATTACATGGAAGATCTTTCCAAAAGTCTGAGTCCTAATTTCTCACATTTTCCATTTTCTGTTCTGGGGAAAAGCTAGTTAAGCAAGTTTCATCTTCCTCATCTGTAAAATGGAGATAAAAATAGGGCCTATTCCTCATGGAATTTTGTCAGGATTAAATGAGTTAATATATGTAAAGCACTTACAAGAGTCTTTGGTACATAAGAGTCATATAAATGTTTGCTATTATTATTTATTTGAGCTCAGTTCCTCCTTGTTTGCAAGTATTTTGTGACACAGACATTTGAGAAAAATGAACTTTCATGGATTTTGTAAAGACATGAAGAGTATAATTTTCTAGATACTTGAATGCTCTGATCAGGCATAACTTATGATGTCTGAGCTTTTTCCTCCTCAAGAACCTAAAAACAAAAGCATTTCTTTCCATTTCATGATATTGCTTTCAGTATGACATTAAAAAAACAATGATTTTAATACTGATTTCCAACTCTCACTGTTTTAGATAATACTTTAGAAACTGCACCATTTTACTAATGCAAACAACCATAAGTGGTGGTTTTAATAACTTGGCTACAATATTCATATTGTATGAGTTTTAATTTTCTTTTTTCCATATATCAAAAAAAATCTTCAGTATCTTACTCATGCCAGAATATAACTTTGCTAACCCTCTTGCTAAACTTAGAACGTATGAGTTCCCTGCTTCTTAAGTAAATAAAAATTTTGAATTCCCTTGTAAGCACTGTCTTGACAACTCTCAAACAAATTTTCTAAGGGTACAAATGATATCCTTAACTTAAGGTGACCCACAATAATTCAACCATGAGCAAAAGTTTATGTGGACATAAAATCCTGCATTCACATAAATCCTTGTTTGTATAGGAAGGATCTGTACACATAGATGTAAATATATATGTATGTGTCAGTATGTATATATACATATAGGTCCACATGTATGCCATCCACATATATTCCAAATAGACGGAAATACATATTTAGAGACCAAGCGAGATGAGCAAATCAATTTTCAATAGCCAAGGGAAGGAGTATGACATTTTAAAATACCTGCTATACTGTCATACAACCCTTTATTCTTTATTATCTCTGTCAGCTACTATTGGGTGCCTAGTAGACAAATGCTAGTCCTAGTCCTGGTCATTTATTTCTATTTGGAATTATTTCAAGCCTAACTCTTTAGAACTGCTTGAAAATGCTGTCCTGATATGTTGGCCTTGCACCCTTGAGTGAGGGCTGGAATAGGGCGGTGGAGAGAAATCCATTTGCAGAGACAATTTGGCACTGTTTTTGAGGGAACACTGCCTTGGTTTTGCCTACATTTGCACAAATATAACTTTGAAAGACCCCTTTTCCATTCAGAGCAATACGCACGTGCTACCATAAGTGGTGTCTTTTGTTGCCAGAAGCAGTTTTTGCTGCATACATCAACTTTCACTATATTCTTAGCAACACTTTCTTCCAGTTTCAGACATCAGTTCACAGAATCCCTTAAAGAACAGATGTACTGAAGAAATGCATCAATTCGTTATTTGTTACAGTTTGGGGGTGTCTGTCCTGTGGGTTTTCTAGCCAAGGGCTTATATGTTTCCCAAGAGAAATTTACTTTCATGAGAGAAGAAAATTGAGGCAAATCACTGCTGTTAGACCCTGAAGTCAGAGACACTGGTTTGTTGTCCTTCTGTACATGTGAAGAAAAAGCCCCCAGTTACAGAAACAGTCATGTTTCAATCCATCTCTCATTTTTTCCCAGTGTGAAAAATTACAATTGAAACCAAATTTTTCTCTGTCAATAGAATGTGTATGATTACAGCTGTTCATATTTTCTTTCTAATGAAGGGCTGCACATTTAATTGTAAGATTTATTAGGTACTGTACATTGCTGTGTATATGCAAAACAGTTAATCTACATCTAAAATGCTGGTTGTTTATTCTGACATTAATGATCATATTTCTTAATTTGAAATAAAAAGCATTTGGGGAAAATCTATTTTTTCCCTCCAAACAGGGAATTAATAAATTCAATGTCAGAAATAAAAAGGGCTGAAGAAAAAAAATACTGATTTATATATGTGAGGCTAGAGAAAAAAATAAAGATGCTTAAAAAAAAGTCCATAATCCCCCATTCTTCTGGAAACAAGAGAGTTGATTGCCAGCTTTGTTTGATTTCACAGAGATCTCATACGAGGCTGGGTTCATAAACGGGTGAAATGATGGAGTTTATTGCAATGCACATCAACACTGAAACTAAATAACTGTGTTGCCATCTCAGTCCCGCTGAAAGACGGATGGTAAACTTGACCTGCCGCTGGTACTATCCGATTGCCATTTTTTATTCCCCCTTCGTCGCCCCCCCAGGCTGAGCCATGTTGAGTAAATGCATGTGCACGGTCAGGTCAGGCCCCCGGATCGGGTGAAACTCGGTTCACATTTGCATACAGGCGGAGCCTCACAATGAAAGCCCATCTGTTCCCGTCTAGGAGTACAAATCGAATGTCACCCAACTCACTGCAAAGGACAGCAGCATGGCCATTAGATGGAGGAACACTCAGCTCAGGTTACGGATACGGAACTGCTGATTTGGGTTTACATACCTGATAACTGAAGACTTTTCATTATATGCGAACAAAGAATGAACTTTGAACTGCTCAGGAGATACCCTCTCCCTACTTTGGGCACCCCTCCCTAGTTCTATCCATTATTACTAATACTTAACTGCTATATTTTACACTCTCTCTGTTTTTGTATAAAAATTAGCCATGCTGAATGTCACAGGGTCCTAAATAATTGCTTTTTTTTTGTTTTTTTCTCTTTGGAAGTGGGAAGGGTAAGAGGTGGAGCAGCAAAGGATGTTGTAAACAGAAAATGAACTCTGAACTCTGTATGCCCTCAAAGGTCATTAGTACCATGGCAATGTTGTTCCTTGAACTTCTAAATTTCACCAGGGTGGAAATTTTAGTTGCTAGAGTTTAACCAACCTGTGAACTGCCCCAGCCCTTTATCCCTCCCTCCCAAACCCATTCAGTCAAGTGAGGCACCTATCTCCTAGAATGTTGTCCACTCACAGGCCTATTTATTCCAAAACAGTTTATCCCCAAATAGCTTATCAATCACGATCTGTCAGAGATTATTTTTCTGTTAAAACTTGGCAAGTATCTTAGAATTTACAGACTGAAATCACATACATTAAAACACAAAAAAGACAGAGTTGTTCAAGAAGACATCCCAGGATAATAAGCCCATCCAAGTATGGAACATGATAAACACAAGGAAATTCATTAGCAAGTATATAGGTAGGCTTTCACCAAACACCTTCTTGTCCTGTTTTATGGCAAGAGTCTACTTCCATGAAAATCTAAGGAGGATGCAAGCACCTGGGGTTTGGTGACTTGTGTTTATATTTGAAATATTTCTGTATTCTGTTACATGAATCATATTTAACATTTTAGTCATTAGCCCAGTTTGTTGGAGCCCTCCCTGGTGCATGTGCTGAGATAGCGCCACGGTAGAAGAGAGAAAACAGATTGCCTAGTTTTTCTTTTACCAGTTATGCTTCTTAGTTTCCAGTCAGTAATGGTGTCACTTTATGAACTTCAAATGTAATACCTGATTGGATGAAAAAAATATTTTTAAAATATCTGCAAGAACTTTATTTGTTTTAAGCAATTATATACTTTTTTCTTGCATATATTTCTCTTTATTAAAACGCTTACTAAAACAGTCTTAAAGAATTTAATGTATTGAGGTTATACATGGAATCCAAAATGTTTAAAGGCCACTGGATCTTAAAGGCTGTGTCTCTTCAGCTGGGGTTTCTTTACCACTATGTGAAACTATGTTCTTATTGTTTGTCCTTTAAAAATAATACCAGGGTAAAGAAAAGATTTGAGAGCTTTTTCCTTTTTCACCCCATGCAAGAGCTTACGGTCAACCTTAATGGAAGTTCTACATGCATTAAAAGGGAGAATAGACCCTTTGTTTCAGAAGAATAACCAAGACAAGGGTGAATTTTGGTTCCACTTTGTCAAGTTTAAGGCGAAACTGAATCCAGGAAGAGAGAGAGAAGGAGTCAGAGAGAGAGAGAGAGAGAGAAGGGGGGCCCCAGACAACTTTCTTAGCGGTTTCCTCATTGCCTCCAATTTTAAACTTAAAATATTTTATTGTTATCTTGTAAACAAGTCAGGAACTTGCATTAGGGGACATGTGGCGGGCTGTTGTATTCCATGCAGCTGGATGTCTTGTGTATGGTCAGCAACAAAGCAGAAGAGACCAACAAGCAAGAAATATAATACTAGAGGTATTCTTTCTGTCCACCTCAGGAGAAAATGCCCTATTAAGGAGGTGTAACGGCTTTAATTCTATATCCCTGAAGGGATATGAATGAGAATGATTCTGCTTATTTCAAAATGATAAGTTGTTTAGAGAAATATTGGTTGTTTGGTTTCTTGTTACGCACTATTGGTAGGGATGTGTGAACAGGAACCGAACCTTGAACTTAATTTCCCCTTTGAACTCATGACCTTTGACAAGATTCCCCATGCCTTCTCCTTCAGACAAATTTCATCACAATTACAGTCCCTTCCACTTGAGTTAAAGATATATAATCATTGATTTGACCTAATTACCTGATACATCCCTTTCTTTGCAAGGTGAAAGCTAAATGTGTGAACAGAAGCTGACCCGTGAAGTTCTGATAACCAATTTTTATTCTAATTATCATAAAACACTTTCAGTCTTACTCTATTTTTCTCAAGTTTTCTTTTGGCCCCTTCCCTGAACCCACTATTCCTTCAAATTCAACAATGTCCCATAGGTTTCAAGCTGCTTGGCAACAGACCTTCAAATGCATTATGCACTACATGTTCAAAGTGACATTTTTAAACAAAAAACTAAAGACTAACCCTGCACTAGAAAGTAGTCACTAATCCCTGTCTTTCATGAAAAAGTCTTCTAAGGAGATAAAAGAATGGAAACTAGAAAGTTCCCACAAGATTCTGAAATTATCTGATTCATATCAATCTATTATGAGTCTCACTTTCTCCTAATAATTTACAAACTTCAGGTTATAAAGCAGATGCAGGCAATATCAGTAGAGTTGGTATAATCAATTTAAACTATGGGGGATTATCTTTTTTTAAAGGAAATGTGTATGTGTATGTGGGGGGAGGTGTCCACTTAGTTTAGTACAATAAATCCCACACAAAGACTTTAATAAGAAAGCTTAAATCATGGAATACACTGAAAAAATTAAATATGTGATTTAAAAGCGAAACTAGAGTTAATAGAAACTGTATAAATTGACTCTAAAAAATGAATTTGTGAGTATTTCTCTCTACCTCAACTTACATTTTTAAAAGGAATAAACTGAAACCACAGAGTTTTCATTATCTTGTCTTAGACAATTGAAAAATAAAGATGAATTGCAAAAAATTAAACAGCAAAGAATAAACAAAGAAGAGACTGTTTGCACTTCTTCATGTCACAGTTTATATTCAGGGGCATCATGTTTTCTCAGAATGGAATGACAGTCAATTTTCCTTTATGTCATGTTTGCATCATATCACTCCAAATATTCATTAACAGGCATGACAGATGGAAGTGGACAAAAGGTCTGGAAAAAATACACCTATGACGTTGAATCACCTGTTCTTTTTGCTGGAGCTACTTTTATCCTCTCTTACAAAAACTAAACAACACTAAAAGAAGAAGTAATCCTTCATCTGATCACCATGGTGGACCAGCACCTCAGTTTTAGTCTCAGCAATTAGTTTTGGTTTTTTTAAAACATCTTTATTGGAGTCTAATTGCTTTACAATGGTGTGTTAGTTGCTGCTGTATAACAAAGTGTATCAGCTATACAAAAACATAAAACCCCGTATCTCCTCCCTCTTGCGTCTCCCTCCCACCCTACTTATCCCACCCCTCTAGGTGGACACAAAGCACCGAGCTGATCTCCCTGTGCTATGCGGCTGCTTCCCACTAGCTATCTATTTTACACTTGGTAGTGTATATATGTCCATGCCGCTCTCTCACTTCGTCCCAGCTCACTCTTCCCCCTCCCCATGTCCTCAAGTCCATTCTCTACATCTGCGTCTTTATTCCTGTCCTGCCCCTAGGTTCTTCAGAACCATTACTATTATTATTATTTTTAGATTCCATATATATGTGTTAGCATACAGTATTTGTTTTTCTCTTTCTGACTTACTTCATTCTGTATGACAGACTCTAGGTCCATTCACCTCACTACAAATAACTCAATTTCGTTTCTCTTTATGGCTGAGTAATATTCCATTGTATATATGTGCCACATCTTCTTTATCCATTTGTCTGTCGATGGACACTTAGGTTGCTTCCATATCCTGGCTATTGTAAATAGAGCTGCAGTGAACATTTTGGTACATGACTCTTTTTGAATTATGGTTTCTCAGGGTATATGCCCAGTAGTGGGATTACTGGGTCGTATGGTAGTTCTATTTGTAGTTTTTTAAGCAACCTCCATACTGTTCTCCATAGTGGCTGTATCAATTTACATTCCCACCAACAGTGCAAGAGGGTTCCTTTTTCTCCACACTCTCTCTAGCACTTATTGTTTGTAGATTTTTAATGATGGCCATTCTGACCGGTGTGAGGTGATACCTCATTGTGGTTTTGATTTGCATTTCTCTAATGATTAGTGATGTTGAGCACCTTTTCATGTGTTTGTTGGCAATCTGTGTATCTTCTTTGGAGAAATGTCTATTTAGGTCTTCTGCCCATTTTTGGATTGGGATGTTTGTTTTTTTGATATTGAGCTGCATGAGCTGCTTGTATATTTTGGAGATTAATCTTTTGTCAGTTACTTCATTTGCAAATATTTTCTCCCACTCTGAGGATTGTCTTTTTTGCCTTGTTTATGGTTTCCTTTTCTGTGAAAAAGCTTTTAAGTTTCATTAGGTCCCCTTTGTTTATTTTTGTTTTTATTCCCATTTCTCTAGGAGGTGGGTCAAAAAGGATCTTGCTGTGATTTATGTCATAGAGTGTTCTGCCTATGTTTTCCTCTAAGAGTTTGATAGTGTCTGGCCTTACATTTAGGTCTTTAGGCCATTTTGAGTTTATTTTTGTGTATGGTGTTAGGGAGTGTTCTAACTTCATTCTTTACATTTAGCTGTCCAGTTTTCCCAGCACCACTTATTGAAGAGGCTGTCTTTTCTCCATTGTATATTCTTGCCTCCTTTATCAAAGATAAGGTGACCATATGTGTGTGGGTTTATCTCTGGGCTTTCTATCCTGTTCCATTGATCTATATTTCTGTTTTTGTACCAGTACCATACTGTCTTGATTACTGTAGCTTTGTAGTATAGTCTGAAGTCAGGGAGACTGATTCCTCCAGCTCCGTTTTTCTTTCTCAAGATTTCAGCAATTAGTTTTAATTATACTTTGAAACCAAAGGACTAAGCAAACAGGAAAAGAAAAAAAGTATGTGGGCAGACTTTCTAAGTACAAAATTATCATGGTGTCCACTGAGGCAAATCTTTAAAAGATTAACTTTTTATGATGTCAAGTGTAACTAGAACTGGACAGACATTACAAAATAGGCTGGAAGTTTCCCACAATTCTGGGCCATTAAGTAGCATTTCTAAAGGGAACAGCTCAAATCTGCTTCTTTATAAGAGTACAAATATTATAAAGAACTTGAGGAATACTTGAAAAATGCCTGATTTCTACATCCACTTCTGCCCAATGGCTTGAGGTATAACCAAAGAAGTACAGAAGAGTGCCACAGAACTTCCCTGATAAAAGCTATATATAGCCAGGTGGCTGGGATCCATGTTAAAGTCACATCATTTATTTGTAAAAGCATTGCTTCTAATTTTTGTTTGGCTATCACAAAGACCTTTATCAATATATGCTAATATTGGCATATTAGGAGCACTTCAGGAAACAGAGAAATAGGGTACCCATGCTGTGACAGAAATAATGGATTTGGCATTATTCTGAACCTCCAGATACATAGTTCATTGTCAAAATGGATGGATAGCAAAATATAACGAAAAGAAACTGTGCTGACTTGCAGGTCAGAATTCTAGACTTTAAGGGACTTCCGTGGTGGTCTAGTGGTTAAGAATCTGCCTTCCAATGCAGGGGACACGGGTTTATCTCTGATCGGGGAACTAATAACCCACATGCCGTGGGGCAACTAAGCCCCTGCACCACAACTAGAGAGCCCGTGTACCGCAACTACAGAGCCCACACACTCTGGAGCCCGCTGGACACAACTGGAGAGAAGCCCGTGTAATGCAGTGAAGAGCCCGTGTGCCGCAACTAAGACCTGAGGCAGCCAAAAAAAAAAAAAAAGAATTCTAGACTTTGAGGGATAAATTTAAAAATTGCACATATATTAATCTTAGAAACGACACAAACAGGGATATAAAAGGATAGAAATGCTGTAGTAGAATATTCAGAAATAAGTACAAATGTTATATCCCTGGGGTGGTGGGGTGCTGTGAAATGATCCTCCACAGTCGAGATTCTTAATGTGGTATCTGTGAATATCCTGAAATTATATGCAAATATGCATGTGTGCTTGCCTGTGTCTGCTCATTTTTATGGCAAGAAGAACCACTGCTACACAGTGATAAGAAAAGGAATAAAAGCACACAAAAAATGATTATTACATTTCCGAGGAAAAGATGTTGGAAGCCAACAACAGCCACCATCATCTCTCACTTAAAACAGTGGTTCTGGGCTTCCCTGGTGGCGCAGTGGTTGAGAGTCCGCCTGCCGATGCAGGGGACACGGGTTCGTGCCCCTATCCCGGAGGATCCCGCGTGCCGCGCAGCGGCTGGGCCCGCGAGCCATGCCGCGGAGCCTGTGTGTCCGGAGCCTGTGCTCCGCAGCGGGAGAGGCCGCAGCAGTGAGAGGCCCGCGTACAGCAAAAAAAAAAAAAAAAAAAACAGTGGTTCTTATACTTTTTGAAATTGGTTGCCCCAGTGTACATTTTTTATTAGACACCAAAATATATTTATATTAATTTACAAATTATATACATACACTATCACTAATCTGTTAGTATTAGAAAACCTTAGTTTCATACACACACACACACACACACACACGCACTCCCAGCCACACATACACACCCACACACATATTCTAATATTTTTTCCCCATCTTCTGTGGATCATCTAGTACACCTCACTCTGGTCTCTCCCTTCTTCCACTCCTATGCCCCCTATAATCAATTCTACAAAGAGTAATTAGAGAAATCTTTTAGAACTATAAATTATATCATGCCAGTCTCTAGTTGGAACTCACTACTTGCTTCCCATGATATGCAAAATAAAATCCAAATACCTTACTATGGCTTAAAAGGCCTCCAGACTTTAGTTCTTTCTGCCTCTTCAACCTCACTTCCCCTCTGTCTCATTCATTTAGCTCTAGCCATACAGGTTTCTTAATTATTCCTTGAACTCTCCAAATGGTTTCTGTCTCAAAGGCTTTGCACCTGCTGCTCCTTCTGCCTGGAATGCTCCTCCTTCAGATCCCTGCCCAGTCTGATATCACTTCATTCAGGTCTCTGCTCAGTGGCCCCCTCTTAGCATTGTCTCAAAGAGTCCCACTGCCACCCTTTTCTGGTCACTTTCTATCTCTGTGCCCTCTGGTCTTTTTTGGCTTTGTTTCAGAGCATTCACTGCAGCCTGACATTATACTATATATCTCCCCTAGTAAGCTCCATGTTGTGAAGGATTTTGGCAGTTTCATCTCTGTGTGCCCAATAACCTGGTCTAAGGTCTAGCACAAAACAGGTCCTCAATGATAAATGAATGAAGAACAGTCAAAGCAAGTGACAGACATCCCACCTGCTGTTCATTTGAAAGTGGACCTCAAAAGAATGTTCACGTGACAGAGGCCACCATACTAAGATGAACTATCAACTAAAAATCAGCTCTCTCTTTTCTCAATTTTCCCAATACCAGAACCACAACTTCCTTATGGTACCTATTACTGTTTCTTTTGTACCATGATTATTTGCATACAGATCCTATCTCCATTAGTAGCTTTGGTGGGAATAATCCCAATCTGACCCTTATTATCCTCCTTACCACATCCAACATGTAGCAGATGCCCAGGTTCTGGACTATGGGTGGGGGTGACAGTCACATCTAGCCATGAGAAACTGAGGTTCAGCTGCTCATGCAGGAGTGAGAGATGCCAGCCCCTTGTAGTCACCTTGAAAGATGATCCTTGACTCTACACTCAGATGGATGTTCCTGGGCATTCATCTGTTGACAAGGCTGAATGATGAAAAAAAGACTCATACTGGAAATGAATCTATGAAAAATCACCAATTGCTTGTATGATAATGGAGGAAAAAACTATTTCAATGTTGATAAAAGAATGATGAACACAAGTGGAGACTAAACTTATCAGATAACCTTCATCTTCTTTTTAGAGGTCAATTCCCAAACAGAAGTAGAAATATCACAAACGTGGCATTTAAATAATAATGCTTAGTACAAACAATGTATTGAATAAACTTAAGAAATCAAGTTATGCAATAGGAACAATTTTAAGGATGATGAAAGTGATCAAAGTTTCAGACTAAGCAAAGTATACTTCTATACTTAGACTAGTATGCTGGTCATATCAAATGCCCATAAAAATCTCCTTTTGAAAGAAACTCAAATATACTTGGACGTGAATAATTTTCATGTACGAAAAATTAGATCAAACTTGAAAACAAATGATAGTAAGCAAGTCACTTAACATTTCTGCATCTTAGTATCATTATCTGTAAACTAAAGGGACTAAAATAAATAACTTCTTCAGGTCTCTTCTTATTTGAATTATAACAATTCAAGTAAGAATCCAGTTGAATTTTTCAGGGTGCTTATGTTAAACTCTCATGAGACATTAACTTAGAAGTTATCAGAGAAGTCTGCAAAAACAGAGAGGCAATCAAACAGGGTGTAGAGTAGAGGTAGAAACTGAAGTACTTCAAGAATAAAGTAAAGTGGAATTCAATCAAGAAAAAATGGCAATCAACAGGTCTGGGAGAAAAATAATCCAAAATGCCAGTATCCATAAAAAGGAAAGGCTTAGAAAACACAATACCGTTAAAGATCTCATGGCAACAGAGAAGGGCAAGTGAGCTTGCAATATGACACAGCAGCAAAAACAATGATTTTTAGATTTCATATACAGTACCATAATTCATAATGGCCTAGGAAGGCGTTCATGTTTCTATATTCTTATGTAGGAATTGCCATATTGAAACAGACCAGTGGTCCATCCCTTTTGCCATGCTGCTCGGACAGTGAATAGATGTTTCAGAGGAAAGCTCTACTCGCACCAACCCAAATCCAATAATACACCTAATGATGCAATTCTATATCAAGAATATCATTTCTTTCTGACCTCAGATGTCAATTATCTTCTACCCAAAGCAGGAGGCTGGCTCACTTTGATTTCATGCTGGGTGGCCCACTTAAGAGGTCTCACTTAAAATTACATCAAAGCTGCTATCTTCATTCACTTAGCTTTTCTGACACACTAAACTACTTTCACAATTTGCCGTCTCCACTATCACTATTAGGCTCTCAGGGGTATGGAATCACGTAGGTATAATAGGAATGGTTGTGTTTGTACTAGCAACTGATGATTTAAAAATCTTTGCTTTCTTAAAAATTAAGGTTTTCTATTATAAGCTTCAATGTTTTAAAAAACTTGAGTATCCTCAATTTAATATAAATGATCAACTTGAAGTGGAGACAAAAAGGAAACACAAAACTTTAACATTTGAAGGAAACCATAAATACACAGAGTGGTAACAATAACCTTTTGATAGAAATTCTCTAGAACAAATGAGGCGTTGGGCTTCATTTTGATGACTCTCTGACAAAGTGAAAAAAAGATAAGTATACTGGAATGGTAAAAGGCAGGCAGGCAGAAGGCAGTCAGGAGTATGAAACTACAGCTGTGTCTCAGTAGTTTCCAGTCTTCTGCAGGTTCAAATGTCCATTGCAGAATCACTTTGGTCATAAATCCCAAAGGTCCTCCCAGCTCCAGAGAATCTCCTTTGGGAAAGATATTCACCTGCCTTTCTATAGTCCTGGAGCAGACCGTCTAAGGATTAGAGCTAGAATGATATTTAAGCTAATATGAAAGAATAGGTGCAGGTTTTTCCCAACTGGGAGAATAATGACAGACTTGGAGAAGCCAATCATTTTCTCTATCAGGGTATTTGGGACATAAGAAACCATAGCAGATTATCGTGCTCTACAACTTGATCAGAAGAGTTATATTAACATTCCGAATATTGCTTTTGAGATGGCTCTTCTCCTTTAATGAAAATTTGAAGCTTTGATAAGAAAGCTTGTGACCAAGTGTCTAAAATATTCCTTATATGAAAACCATCTAACAAATGGACGAACAACCCAAGGTCTTCTAGTAATCAACAAGTGAAAAAACTGAGAAGCATAATTATCAGGATATTTCATAAGATAAGAGATCCAAAGGTATACAAGATAACCCGGGAACAAAAATCAAGCCAAAAGGAAAGAAGGGTGAGTTTCCTATCCCCTGGAGTTCTTTTTTTTTTTTTTTAAGCCACGCCCAGCTTGTGGGATCTTACTTCCCTGACCAGAGATTGAACCTGGGCCCCCTGCACGGAGTCCTAACCACTGGACCACCAGGGAATTCCCATGAGTTTCCTATCAATGATGTCCATTATGCCAGGAAATAGTCTCTCATGAGCCACAAATAACCAAGTAATAATTCAAGAACATATCATCAGGAAAAACTTGGCCTAAGTATGAATTAAATGAGATCTTTGTATACCTTAAAAACTTCTCAATCAATTCTGGGAGCTAAATAAATCAATAATATTACCTTAAAATTAAATTGATTTCTAGACAAGGATGTCTTTCAAAAGCAAAATTTTCCTTTACTATCCCAGAAATAAGGTTGCTATAAAAACCCATAACAGGGACTTCCCTGGTGGCGCAGTGGTTAAGACTCCACCTGCCAATGCAGGGGACACGGGTTCGAGCCCTGGTCTTGGAAGATCCCACATACCATGGAGCAACTAAGCCCATGTGCCACAACTACTGAGCCTGCACTCTAGAGCCCACGAGCCACAACTACTGAGCCCACATGTCACAACTACTGAACCCCGCATGCCTAGAGCCCGTGCTCCACAACAAGAGAAGCCACCACAATGAGAAGCCCACATACCGCAGCAAAGAGTAGCCCCCGCTCGCCACAGCTAGAGAAAGCCCACTCACAGCAAGACCCAACACAGCCAAAAATAAATAAATAAAATAAATAAATAAAAATTAAAAACCCATAACATGGTAGAAACTCTTAGTGCCCAGCAAACTTATACATGTTAAATAAAAATAAATTATTGGGCGGGCTTCCCTGGTGGTGCAGTGGTTGAGAGTCCGCCTGCCGATGCAGGGGACACGGGTTCGTGCCCCGGTCCGGGAGGATCCCACATGCCGCGGAGCGGCTAGGCCCGTGAGCGATGGACCCTGAGCCTGTGCGTCCGGAGCCTGTGCTCCGCAACGGGAGAGGCCACAGCAGTGAGAGGCCCACATATCGCAAAAAAATAAATAAATAAAAATAAAATTAAATAAATAAATAAATAAATTATTGGGGATGAACTTTGTAACTTCTAAAAATAGTAATAGTTACTGTAGTACAGAAAAGAAACACAGAAAGGAAAAATAATGCAAACTTTCTTAGCAAAAAAGAATTTCTTCTTATCAGCAATAATAGTAGTTAAAAGAGCAATAATAAAATGTGGTATTGTATACTTGAAAGTTGCTGAGAATCGCTCTTAGGAATTCTCACAATAACAAAAAAGAAAAAAAGAGAGAGAGACTGAGATTTAAGTGTGTGAGGTGATGGATGTGTTAATTACCTTGATCTTGGTAATCATTCCACAATGCATATGTATAGGAAATCATCATGTTGTACACTTTAAATATATACAATTATATTTGTCAGTTATTCCCCAATAAAGTTGGGGGGGAGAGCAATAATAAATGAAATTCATAGATATTTAAAAACTTATTCAACTGTTATCATGATGGCCAGGGAGGAGTAGAAAACAGTGATTACTGAACTCATTACACATCTAATGTTTTCTATTTCTAGTGGGAATCTGTGTATTCAGGCTTAGGCCACCCAAACCAATGGCAGGCATCGAGATAATGAGAACCTTGGCATGTGAGATCTCAGAATTTCTCCAGTTTGTTTGTTTGCTTTTTTTTTTTTTTGAGGATGTGATAATAATCAGTAATATAGTTAGCAGTCTACAACAGGATGGAGAGAAAAAAGCAAGGGACTTAGATAATCAATAATCCAACCAGATTGTAGAAGGAGCTACACACTTGTACATGTTTTCCATTTACCCAAAAGCAGGAAATGGTTCCTCAAGAAATCATTAGGGCCAATTCCTTATCTTCCTAGGTATAAATATGTAACTCATTCAAGATAGATGGTTAGTTAGCCACCCTATTTTAAAAGATATTCAGCGAACAATAATCAACAATGATTTGGGGGGTCTAGTTCATCCTCCTCTTTCGTCATTTGTAGAGGTAAAATGCTCTCTCCAATCCATCCCTCTCCTTTCCCCCATGCCAGTGACATGGAAAGGTCCTCACCGCTGTTCACCAACACCACGGCAAGAGCCTCTTAACCTTGTCTCTAATGTTCCCTTCCTCCCAAAACATAGATCTGAACATGTAAACACATGATTAAAAATTTTTTCATAGCTGCCTGCCACCTACAAAATGACGCTTAAACATAGTCTTCACAATCCACACCTAAATTATTTTTACAGCCTTGTCTCCTCTTGCCCCTATCTGTGCAGCACATGCCCAGCCCAGCCTCTCCACGCTACCCAAGAAAGTCTCCTTTCATATCTTTTCTCATGTATCCTCATTTGCCTAGAGTTACATTTCCTTCATTTTTAACTGCTGACTGTACTTCAAGGCTCCTTGAAGTTTCTGCAGAATTTCCCACTTAAGGCAACTCTTACACTCCTTTGTTCTCTTCCCGCATTACAGAATTACCATAGACTACCTTCAGTACATTTTCGTATGGATCTATTTGTAAGCTGCTTGAGGGCAGGGATAGTCTTGTTCTCTCTCCTTTATTTCTTGGCACAGAGTTTGCACAGGAAGGCACTGAAATGTTTGCTAAATTATGCATATTTGTGTATGCATATGTATTTAGACCCCTTTCATTTGAAATGCGGTTCATTTAGGGGTAGGGGATGGGGAAATTAGCACAAAATCTATAATAAAGGGAAGTTCACTAATAATTACACTCAAGGTATAATAGAAAGAGTGGCCTAGACATTTATGTTCTTCTAGTCTTGCTACTTACTGGCTGTGGCCAGGGCAAGTCACAACATCCCTGTACAAATGGCTGCTACGCTTCTAGGCAACAAGTCTGTATTCCAGGCAGGAAGAAGGTAAAGGGACAAAAGCAAGGGCAAAGACAAGAGGGGCAAAGGGCTTCCTCCGTTTTTTTTTTTTTTAAAAAAACACTTTCTCTAGTGACTTCACCCTACACCCTCATGGCCAGAACTCTGTCTCCTGGCCACCTAACTGCAGGTCTGTCTATCAAGGCAAGTGTTTTCAGCTGGGTACATGGCCACTGTGGACAAAATCAGGGTTCTGCAAGTAAGAAATAAAGTGACATGGATGCGGATACACAATAAGTAGAGCCTGTCACAACTTAGAAGAAGGAAGACAGTGAAATTGCTACATTTTCAGGCGACAGTAAAACAAAGCTAGAGAAAAAGAAATCAGGCTCATGTGGGCTAACAGCAGAAAAATCTCACAAGACTGCATCCATCACTGGGCAGAAAAGTGGCAGATGAGATCCAGTGGAGCTAAGTGTTAGCTAATTTGTTTTAGTACTGGGAAAGAAAAGAAATTTTACTCACAGAATCCAAATTATACTTAGTGGACTGTGGATATTCAACAATTAAAACCAAAGAAAAGTTTCTCACTTAGATCATTAGAAAGTGATCCTTAAAGACATTAGTCTAATGGACTGCTCTGGGCACAAAATTGGAAATGTTATGATAGAAAGCATTGTGACCTTTATCTTTTAATTAATTTATTTTAAAATTTGTTTAACAAGCATTTATTGAGCATTCCTATGTGAAAAGTACCACACCAGATGCTGGAGGCTAGAGGAAGAAGAACAACATAAAGTTGGATTAGGCATTATCACTACCTATATATATATGAAGGCCTGGACCAAAAAGAGGGATGAGAGGGATGATGCTGAGCAAAGGCAGGTTCCAAACAGGACCATGGGTGTTGGGCGTCTACTGCTCTCACACTGCCCCGGGGACAGGAGGAACAGTCTTCCCAGGTCTGGTTGGCATATTTTATAGGACATCTAGCCCTTTACAAACTGTGCCGGATGTTTGCTCCTCATATATATTCAAGTCGCTGTGAACTCTTGTGTGTCCTCAGCTGTTAGTCGACGCTTGTTTAATGTCACAAATAATAGCGCACTCAGTATAAAAAAAACAAATCAGGGACCTTTGATTTTAAAAAGTAACATGCTCAAGCCAGCAAACTTAAGAAATATGGAAACGTACAAAGGAGAAAACACCCTTAATATCATAACCCAGAGAAAGCCACTATGAACATTTTGGTATGTGCCCTTTGCATACTGTTTTGTATCCCACTTTTCCCCTTTCATACATCATGAATATTTTCCTACGACAACAATGACTCCTCTACTGACAACGTGATTTTTAATGGCGGTACTGCAGTCCATCATGTGGCGTACCACACTTTATTAAACTAACCCCATGTAATTAGACATTTAGGTTGTTTCCAATTCCTTGATGTTCTAGGAGCTATATTGGTTTATTTCCTTAGAATAAACTCCTAGAAACAAAACTTCTGGGCCTAGAGCTCTGCACATTTTCAAGATTTTTGAAAAATAACTTTCATTGTTTATTTTTAATTCTAAAAATAATACATGTTCACTACATAAAATTTAGAAATAAAAGCATGTCAAAAATATTTTGATGAAGAACAGTACAGCCTTTTTTCTATGCACATATGGCATACGTATATTTCAAAAAGTAGGAGTTTACGGTATGTGCTGTCTTATAACCTTATATTTTCACTTGAAGTATAAACTCCTTTTGATAGTCACTAAATATTCTTCTATAAACATTACTTTTAATGGTTGTATATATTCCACTGTATGGTAGTAGCTTAGATGCTTAACCTGTTTTCAATTTTGTGCTTTTATAAACAAGTCTGCAATGGACATCCTGAAACATCTTTATGTACATTTATTTTCTTAAAGTACATTTAAAGTTGAATTGCTAAGTCTAAGGCATTTGCCGTTATGGTTTTTGTTACATTTTCTCCCAATTTACCTCTGGAAAGATTGTTCTAAGCAATTGACCCACTTGCAGTGTGTGGCCACTTCCTACACTTTTGTCCAATACTGAGTATTTTCATTTATTGCTGCACAACCCTTGTCAGCCTGATAAATTCCTATTGATCTTTTAAGACACAATTCAGGGACTTCCCTGGTGGTCCAGTGATTAAGACTCCGTGCTCCCAGTGCACTGGGCACAGGTTTGATCCCTGGTGGGGGAAGATCCCGTATGCTGCGTGTCGTGGCCAAAAAAATTAATTAATTAAAGTTTAAAAAAGACATAATTCAAATATCCTTGAGAGACCTTCCCTGAGCTCCAGTTTCCTTTCCAGGTGTAGTTGCTGCTCCCCCCACTGTGTTCTCATAACACCATTTATGTTCCTCATTAAAAAAAAATACATATATATATATACATACACACATATATATATAACGTGCTTACTACTAAGCAGTCAAATTACTCATTCAATATTGTCTTTCCAAATAGACCGTGTGCTTCTTGGAGGGAAGGGTCACGTCTTATTCACTGCCATAGTCCCAGTGCCTGGCTGTGTATGACACACACAAGGCACCAACAAATATTTGCTGGATGAATGTCAGAACTACCCATGTTTTCCTACAGAAAATGCTGCAAGCTTGTTTTCAGATTTCAATTCTTGATATAATGTGCTGTACAAGAATCCACAGGTGTTACAAAAATGGGAAGTGTCCAGGATTTTTAAAGTATAATTTAGTGGGAAGTGTTCATTAGTAAACTTTTTTTTAAATGGGGTATGGCTGTTTTACAATGTTGTGTTAGTTTCTACTGTGCAGTGGAGTTCCCTGTGCTATACAGCAGGTTCTCATTAGTTATCTATTTTATACATATTAGTGTATATATGTCAATCCCAATCTCCCAGTTCATCCCCCACCCCCCTTCCCCCCCTTGGTGTCCATATATTTGTGCCCTACATCTGTGTCTCAATTTCTGCCTTGCAAACAGGTTCATCTGTACCATTTTTCTAGATTCCACATATATGCGTTAATATACAATATTTGTTTTTCTATTTCTGAATTACTTCACTCTCTATGACAGTCTCTAGGTCCATCCACATCTCTACAAATGAGTAGAGTAATCTTTATGGAAGGAAAAACAAGTAGAAAATGGGGAAATTTAAATACATTATGTTATACTAATGTTATAACCCTTTGCAATCCTTTCAAGACGGTAAAGCATCAATAATTCCACCTTTATTATAAACAACCCAAAATATGAACATGTTTGTATGTACATCTTGCTCTTTCTAGAACTGTCCCAGTAATGGAGGGAAATGCATTTGTTTATATTAGTATGGGTCAGACTAATTAGGATGTCTGTCAAAATCTTCCTGTCCCATATTATTCTTGAAACCTTGATAAGTGCATTTGTTTCAAAGCCAGGGCAACAGAGAAGATAAAAACAGGAACGATCATAGCTTGTGGGAAACTTTACAGGTCAAATGATTCAAGCTCTTCAATCTTCTGGAACTTTAGAATTTATTGGAAATAGAGTCCGTAAGGTTGTCTCTCACTGGAATTTATTTATTTATTTATTTACTTACTTACTTACTTACTGATTTATTTATTGATTTATTTATGGCTGCGTTGGGTCTTCGTTGCTGTGTGCAGGCTCTCTCTAGTTGCGGCGAGCAGTGGCTACTCTTCATCGTGGTGTGCAGGTTTCTCATTGCGGTGGCTTCCCTTGTTGCAGAGCATGGGTTCTAGGCGCACGGGCTTCAGTAGTTGTGGTCCATGGGCTCTAGAGCACAGGCTCAGTAGTTGTGGTACACGGGCTTAGTTGCTCCGCAGCATGTGGGATCTTCCTGGACCACAGATCAAACCCGTGTCCCCTGCATTGGCAGGCAGATTCTTAACCACTGTGCCACCAGGGAAGTCTCATGGAAAATTTTACTTCCTGCAAACTCAGCAGGAGTTTGAGTGAAGAACTCAAACTGTGAGTGAAGAACTAATTTTGTTTTAAGTGGTTTATCTAGACCAAATTTAAATACTTGGACATTACAGCTCACAGTATAAGTGTATTCCTTTTATGTTTGAAATCATTTTTTAATCTTTGTTTTCATTCATATATTGATTGTAGATTAGAACGCAGAGCAGTAAATTAATATGTCCAATAGTTTCTCTTCACTGTTTTTCTAGATTTTTCCTTGTTCTGATGACCATAAGCTTGAGCATTATCAAGATTTACAGAATACTAGGAACTTATTATAAAGCTCTTCAATCCAAAATTCTTTCTTTCCAAAGAACCATTTTAAGTGATGATCACAAGGTGTGTGATAAGAAAACTGAATGGGCAAAGGGTATATAGTCACTCAGAATGAACCATTAGGGTCAATACACAAAAGAGCAACTACTGCTTATTTCTTCTTCTTTTTAAAAATAAATTTAACTACGTATTTTCCAAAGTGATCGCTCAATATTAAACTAATGGAACACTCTTTCAGTATAAGTACAGAAAAGCATAAAGTTCAAGAGACTAAGTGATAGACCAGAAAATAAATCATGGTCTTCAGATTGGGGTTCGACTGCATCTGCACTTAATTTTTTCAAAAATCTCGCCCACGTAAAAAATTTTCTTGTAAATCTCTTTTAATCTACACGTTGTCCTTCATCCCTTACTTTTCCTTATAAAAATCTAGGATATTTGTTAGAATTTCCTACTGTCAACACTTTGCTAATCGTGTACTTGCAGGGCAGTTCAACATGTTCTTTTGTCCTTTTCCCCTGCAAATCGGCATTTGGACCCAAAGGCTTGATGACTCATGTTTGACTTATTTTGTGCCTCAGTTTCTTAATTTGAAAAATGGAAACCCACACATTAAAGTATCACAGCTCACTCGGATGTCTGTATTTATCACTGCAGAAGGAGTGAAGGCTATGAACAACCATGGAGAGAGTGCGGTCGGAGAACTCAGACCCTGCAGTTGCCCAGCTTCCCGTCTGGGTTCCAGCTCTGCTACATGTGAGATGCATGATTCCAGACAAACCTTAAGTTCAAGTTTCCTCACTTATCAGACAAAGATACCACTCACCTCATGAGATTGCTGTGAGGGTTAAATGGAGCAACACATTCAAACAAGATTTTTAAACTGTAAAGTGCTATAACAGTAAACAAATTAGTGTCTGCATTACTCATTACCAGGTGCTTAAATACTTTCATAATAAAAAGTTTTAAATGTCTTGGAAAATTAATTTCTTAAGAAAGGTCAGATATGGCATTGACACAAAACAAGAAGATTTATTGACTTAATGAATACTTGTGAAGGAATAAATGACAGCCTCCCAGCCTTGCCCGGAAACTTACAGCCCTCTGACTCAGGAGCTCTGAGCTCTGCAGGATGAGAGCTTGTAAGCATCTAGCATACACCAACATCACAGCACCATTTAAGCGACTCACTCCAAAGCCACTTATCAAAACGTTGAGTAATGATTTACATCGGGTGAATACTGAAAAAAAAATGCAGATTTTTATTTACCTTTCAATCTGTGCAAATCCATTAATGGATTCTAATGCTCTTCTTCAAAGCACTTTGCCAGGTCGCTTCCCTTCCTCCACTCCACATCCTGTTCTCTCTGGGCTTCTCACAGAAATTTACTTGAGGCTCCTTCTGCCGATTCACCCACCTCACATCTCTGACCTCCTCCTCAGCCACAGCCAATGCCTGAGCTTCCTTTCTTCCTTCCCTTGCCCACCCAACTTATATCCAATCCATCTTTCAAGAACTTTCTGAAATACTATTTTCAGGTTGTCTTGACTATCTGGTTAAGAAGTAGCCATTATTCTAGAGCTTCATCCTCCAATATGGTATCCACTAGCTACATGAAGCCATTTATTTATTTATTTAAAAAAGTGTTAAATCAAAAAAAAAATTTTTATTGGAGTATAGTTGCTTTACAATGTTATGTTAGTTTCTGCTGTACAGTAAAGTGAATCAGTTATACATATATCCACTCTTTTTTGGATTTCCTTCGCATTTAGGTCACCACAGATCATTGAGGAGAGTTCCCTGTGCTAAACAGTAGGTTTTCATTAGTTATCTGTTTTATACAGAGTGGTATATATATGTCAATCCCAACCTCCCAATCGTCCCAACCCCCCTACATGAAGCCATTTAGATTAACTAAAATATATATTTTTGGCCGCGCCACGTGGCTTGTGGGATCTTAGTTCCCCGAACAGGGATTGAACCCACGCCCTCGGCAGTGAAAGTGTGGAGTCCTAACCACTGGACAACCAGGGAATTCCCTAACTTAGTCTCAGCCTCCCTAGCCACATTTTCAAGTACTCAGTAGTTACAAATGGTAGTGGCTATTCTAAATGCACAGTGCAAATATTATAGAACATTTCCATCACTGCAGAAAGTTTACTGGATAGCATTGTGCTACAACCCCTTTCCTCTCCCTCTTCTATACAATCTTGGAAGACAATGTGGAAGAAATACGAGCTTTGAAATTAGACACCCTTTAGCTTTTGAATATTGGAATAAAAAGGTGGCTGTATGAAACTGTGTAAGTGCCTAGCACAATGCCTGCCAGAGGGTAGGAGCTCAAATAATGGTAGCCATTAATACACTACTGCTTTCCCAAGTAATTCCAGAATCTCCAATTTTTCCTTTTAGCAGTGTATACAAGTATCTGGAGAAGTAACTGCAAATGTTACTTCCTTTTCTGTGAAGCTGTGTGGCATACTGGAAAGATTATGGGCTTTGGATGTATAGAGACTTATTCAAACCCTCCTCTGCCACTTTATTATCTTAGGA
Source organism: Mesoplodon bidens (assembly GCF_964165515.1). Lineage (NCBI taxonomy): Eukaryota > Metazoa > Chordata > Mammalia > Artiodactyla > Ziphiidae > Mesoplodon > Mesoplodon bidens. Next base: position 54,593,240 of record NC_138179.1, read on the forward strand.
CCTTGAGCAAATTAATTTCTCTGATGCTCAGTTTCTTCATCTGTAATATGGGACCAATAATACCTACACTGCACAGTAGTAATGATTAGAGATAATGTATGTAAAATACTATGTCTGGCATACGGTACGCATTCAATAAATTTATTATAGAAAGCAGGTACTATTAATTCACCTTATAGAATGCCATGTATTCAGCATAGTTGCATACTAAGTGATTGTTGCTATTGGTGATGAAGGTCAGGCTAGTAAATCTTTTGTAGGATGATGTTATGCATTGTTTAAACACTTTTCCCTAAATAGGGCTTTCTCTGCTATTCGTACAATGCAGCTAAACTAAAGTTTTTCTCTATGGTATTATCAATTCACTCATAATAGTTCTCTTAAATTTATACGATATGGGGAAAAAGAGAGTATTCACAATTCATCAGACAGTCTTTAATTTACCATTACTCAGTAGTTTTTACTACTACAAAGGCATTTATGGAGTGGCATGCTGGATTGGAACTGCAAAGATTGGCATAAAGAATTGTCACCATCACTGTCACCAACAAAGGCTGCAGCTTAAAATTTTGCCCAGACAGCAAGTCTGAAATTTCTGCCTCCAGAGAAAAACTTTAAAAATCACATCTTTTTAAAAAACAGAGATTAAATGCATGCATGAAAAACTAGAGGGCTGGGGGAAGGAGAAGGGAAGCATGTTGTATCCTCAGACCCTCTTGCAAATTCATGCTGCCAGGAGAAGGTCAAACAAGAACTGAGTCTCTCCTGTTTCTAGTAGTTGGTACTCCCCAAGTGAGAGCACATTTCAAGGAGTTGCTCCATTTGCTTGCTATGTCGTGTTCCTTCATCTGCTAGAACGCTTGTGGGTCTTTCTAAAATATCCTTGGAGGAGCTGGTGGAGAGCGGTGAATCACCAGTTTAGTATCTAGTCATTCTCCGGGTTGGTGGGGGGTGGGGGTGGAGAGTGACCAAGTAACCAAATAAAGAGAGCTAGGAGTTCAATAAGGAGGATTATTCCATGGCAAGGATTCTGTTATCACTGAGCACAATTCCTTGATCTCTCAGAGACAATCAACCTTCAGCCAAGCGAGTGTAACCTTAAAATGTCATAATTCCACTTAACATAGTGTTAAAGTTTGGGGGGATATTTGTCAGTGTTGGGGCCGATATAATCAGTCTGAGGGACCCTAGAACAAAGAGTGGTGGGTGAAGAGTATGTCACCTCCGTGCACATTTGTTTCCTTGATGAACAAGGAACTATTAGCTTCAGAGAAAGCATTATCTAGGTGAAGAATGATGCTGATTGTTTTAGTTGCCTCTTCCTGAAATTGTGGGGTAGAACAGAGGATCTCGGTGAGTTAAAGAGCAGGTTTTGTTACTGTGGTGCTGAGGATTTTTTATAAAATTAAGTTTAATTTGGGAGGGTATGTAGACACATAACTCTTCTTCAACAGCAACCAGAAATCAATTTGAGACATAGATCTCTTTTTTTTAATATCTTTATTGGAGTATAATTGCTTTACAATGGTGTGTTAGTTGTTGCTGTATAACAAAGTGAATCAGCTATACGTATACATGTATCCCCATATCTCATCCCTCTTGCATCTCCCTCCCACCCTCCCTATCCCACCCCTCCAGGTGGACACAAAGCACTGAGCTGATCTCCCTGTGCTATGCGGCTGCTTCCCACTATCTATTTTACATTTGGTAGTGTATATCTATATCCATGCCACTCTCATTTCGTTCCAGCTTACCCTTCCCCCTCCACGTGTCCTCAGGTCCATCCTCTACATCTGTGTGGTACATGACTCTTTTTTTTAAAACATGAATTATGGTTTTCTCAGGGTACATGCCCAGTAGTGGGATTGCTGGGTCACACGGTAGTTCTATTTTTAGTTTTTTAAGGAACCTCCATACTGTTCCATAGTGCCTCCATACTGTTCCATAGTGGCTGTACCAATTTACATTCCCACCAACAGTGCAAGAGGGTTCTCTTTTCTCCACACCCTCTCCAGCATTTATTGTTTGTAGATTTTTTTTTTTTTTGCCGTACGCGGGCCTCTCACTGTTGTGGCCTCTCCCGTTGCGGAGCACAGGCTCCGGACGCACAGGCTCAGTGGCCATGGCTCGCGGGCCCAGCCGCTCCGTGGCATGTGGGATCTTCCCGGACCGGGGCACGAACCCGTGTCCCTTGCATCGGCAGGCGGACTCCCAACCACTGCGCCACCAGGGAAGCCCTGTAGATATTTTGATGATGGCCATTCTGACCGGTGTGAGGTGATACCTCATTGTAGTTTTGATTTGCAGTTCTCTAATGATTAGTGATGTTGAGCGTCTTTTCATGTGTTTGTTGGCAATCTGTATATCTTCTTTGGAGAAATGTCTATTTAGGTCTTCTGCCCATTTTTGGATTGGGATGTTTGTTTTTTTGATATTGAGCTGCATGAGCTGCTTGTATATTTTGGAGATTAATCTTTTGTCAGTTGCTTCGTTTGCAAATATTTTCTCCCATTCTGAGGGCTGTCTTTTCATCTTGTTTATGGTTTCCTTTGCTGTGCAAAAGCTTTTAAGTTTCATTAGGTCCCATTTGTTTATTTTTGTTTTTATTTCCATTTCTCTAGGAGGTGGGTCAAAAAGGATCTTGCTGTGATTTATGTCATAGAGTGTTCTGCTTATGTTTTCCTCTAAGAGTTTGATAGTGTCTGGCCTTACAATTAGGTCTTTAATCCATTTTGAGTTTATTTTTGTAAACACTAGCTTTTATGTAAAATTCAAGAACTTGTTAATGAAACATCTGAGGAGGGAGATAATATATTCACTGAGCATGTGGCTTTTTGAGGGAGCAGGCACCATTCTCAAAATTTAATTCTCAATAAATTATAAACTTAATTGTGAACTTCTATATAAAATATTATTTCTAAATTTATCTTCCCAATAAAATTGTTTATCACTTAACAGTCTCGTCACATTATGTTTTAAATTAATTATTGCTCTCATTGACTCTAAGTAGAAATGTAACCTGTAATGCACTAAAAGAACTACCTCATAATTTTAGTTTGCTCTTATAAACTACAAATATTTTAAATTACATTTGTTATTTTAAATATTTTCTTTAATTTCACCATTAAGCAGAGTTCAGAATATTATTACATCTCTAAGTCACTGGTAACATTTATAAAAGAATAACAATATTAACTCTTCTCTGAATGCAGGTTTTCTGGCTTTAGATGTAAATTTTTATTTTTATTTTTGCTGAATAAGCTTATTTTTATCATTTCTTTTTACATGTTATCTGGATATGCTGGACTGTGGACTGATAATTTAAGTTAGCATCTTAGAAATCCAGGAACTTTCATACAATAAACTCATTAAAATATATTTCAGAGTCTGACTCAGACAACAACATAAAATATCTGCTTTTATCATTTAAAAAATGACCAGCATATTTCATTTTAAAAGGATAGTAAATTTTTCTTAATCAAAAACTTCTCAGGGGTTTTTCACCACATGGATTTACTGCTAACCTGCTGTATCTGCCAGGCCAGTAAACCTGCCAGCCCCCTCAGTCAATATCTCACACTGAGATGCCACATTTAAAAAATCTTCCTGATCGGGTAAATATTATATTATTTTCTGACCCTGCGGATATAGCTTTCATGGGGACATTTATGAGAGCTGAAAGGATTGAGGGAAAAATAAAACCCATGCTGCTTTTTAGAGTTTAAAAAAAGTCTTTATTGGAATTTCAATAATTCATTTAGCAGAGTGTGCAAAAATTTTTATGGAAACCTCTTTTTAATTTTATACCTTTGCCATATATTGAAAATCATACTCAATGTGGTCTTATATCATTTGGACTGAAAAATGGAATATGTTAGAATTGTTGTCAGTGATAACTTGGGTAAGAGTTTAAAGAACATTGTAACTAAATCAGAACTCAGTTTTTGCCTATTCCATATAGGAAAAGTAAACTTAAAGTTGTGAAAGTTTTTACCTAGGTCTGGCCTCTGTAGTGCTTAGACCAGGATCCCTGAAACACTCTGCACAGTGATTCATACTGTAACCGTTATAACAGCAACACTAGTAACAATCATAAGTGAACTGTAAAATGTGCTGTAACTACTAACTCAACTGTTAGAATTTACTTCTACAATTCCAGCAATTTCTCCTTAACTAACTTCTTAAAACAAACAAAAAGAATATAAGAAACAACAAAAATGCTGAAGGAAGGCCACCATCAGATATAAAATGTAAACATCCTAAAAGTATAAATTTATGTACCTTTGCAAGTTAGTCTGCATTTACTTTTACTATGTATATTTAGTGGAGTAACCTAGCCTTCCTAACTAAACTGGAATTAATATCAACCTTTCCAACATTTGTTCTAAGTTTCTTTGCACCCGATATGCAAAGTCATTATTCATGCATGTACCTTTCTCTCTCATTTAGATAAAGCTGGGACTTCTTATATAGCTGAAAAATGTTTTTCCACTGGTAAGACAAGCTATATATATTGTCTTGTAACACTAAACGAAACATACCTTTTAAAAAGTTAATATATATTTATAGTTAAATTATAATTTGATAATCTATCCATGGAAAAAATATAAAAGCAGTGAGAAGTTGGTTTTATGAAAAGCAGGATTTGAACAAGTGAAAAAGACAGTAAGAAGTTTCCTTTTTATGTCTCATCCTAAATGAAAAGGGAATTTTAAAGAATTCCAAATTAAGGGAGAAACACTTAAAAACAACACTACCGAATTTAAATAAATTTGTTATTCCTGAAGAAACAAACATGCAAAAGATTTCACATGATGAGCTCCTTGAATTGCCCTAGTGTTCCTTAGGAAATTTTTCTTTGCAGCTGAAGGCACTTGCACATACAGAGTGAAAAAGCAAGGAAGAAATATGTAATCTGTCTTAAAAATCTGTCTTAAATCTTTCAGTTTTAATGATATGATAAGGAAAATAATAATTATTTATAGTAAGACACTGAGCAAGAATTCAGATGTGGCTTTCTAGGAAAATCTCTTCTATCCTACACTTTGACAATGACCATGACACTCTAGCAAACCCTCTGACAACTCCCTATTGCTACAAAGTCAAATATTTGCAAACAGTTTCTATATTATAATGTTATTAACTGTAACCATCCAAGAAATTGGTCATTTTAATCTCCTTAATTTTAATGCTAAAAGAAAGAATAAAACTCTTTAACTGATTAATAAATCTGAGTTCATAAACAATTTTTCTAAAATGAATCTTTTTCCAATAGCCAAGTAAAGACTTACCTCAAAGTAGGAAGGTACACTTGAGCTCTGTGAAAGTATATATGCTTACTTTTAAATCAATGGTCAAAGAATGTGTATCCGAGATCAGTCGCAATTTTTTGATGACCAAACCAATTGAAATACACACGTATAACTAAGGGCCATTTTCTGCATCTCTACTCACATAAGAATGTTCCAAAGTTTTTAAGAAAGTCCACAATTTAGTCTATCTCATGAAAAGTACAGCCTTAACATGAAAAAAATCAGATCCAGCAGTTGCCTGAGAAACCTGACACAGATCAGGCAACAGGGGTGTATAAGATCACCTAACCTGATTACAGATAAAGCTCAAAAGTTTTATGTCAAATTACTGTTTTTTAAAAGTGGAAAAGATAGACTCTTCTTATGAAGATCCATAAATGCTTTGTTATTAAGAGATTTCATCTTTAGGTTTGTTAAATTTTGTCTTCAGGTATTCAGAGGAGTACCAATACTAAAAATTAATAAATAACTGAGAATAAAATTTTATTCATACATCTTAAGGGAGAAGCACATAAAGTGAACTAATTTCCCTATTTGAAAAAAAATAACCAATATCATCTCTTCAAGTGGGGGAGGAAAAAGACAATCAGTCAAAACTACCAGTTTCCTATTTAATATTTAAATCATTATGCTATTCTCACTTATTTCACCTGTGACCAACTCCTTTTCATTTTGTCCTGCTATGTCTATGGCATTCTTCTCTTGTACTTCCTCAATTAGCATAATATTAAATATTCTCTTTTAGAAAAAAATTTAATATTAACAAAGCATGGTCTCAAATTTATTTCTAGAGTTCTCGGAATTGCTAAATAGGACCCCATTTTTTTCATTAGACTGTGACTTGAGCATAAAGGCAGCCTACCTTAACCATTACTCAAGTTTTTCGAGTAGCTTTAAAAAAAACTACTGAGGGACAGTGTCTAATTTTAATCTTTTCACCTCTTGGATTGCCATGTAAGGTATATTAATAGCAACTCTTCACTGATTCTTGTCTATAGACCAACTATTCCAAGGCAGAACAGAAGTGTTACTTTTAGTGGCCTCCTAGAAAAACAAACATAATTTTGTGCTACATGTAGAAATTTTTTCCATAGGCAATACGCATGAACACATTTGCATGCCAGTTCAGTCTTCCCTTCATCTGTTTGCTATTTACTAGACATTTATATATATCTGAAATTCATAGAAGGAAGGTTACAATAATAAATTACAAAGCTGGTAAAATTAATTTGTTATAGGAGATATAGGATATCTGTTAGAAATGCTAACAATATCCATTTTTAATGGCAAAGAAAAAATACCTGTAAATTTGGTTTAAAATTCATATTCAAGCCTCCATCATTTACCTATTTAGGAATATAAACCCCTCAAGATTATGGTTTTATTTGTCCTCCTCCTGACTTGTGTAATAAGAATATACTGAAATGATAGTTGTAAGAAAGTAATACCTTTTAGGTTTTAGGGCTTTAATAAAAGAACAGGATCTTCTCAGAGCTGAGTGTGCATATGTTCTTGGATATATATATATGTGTGTGTATGTATATAATTTTTATATGTAATAGTATATAATTTTTAAGTTCTTGATTCATTCCATATGCTCCTACGTTGAGAACTTATGTATCTTAGCCTTGGAAGTCAACTACAACAAAACAATCCAGAAAAGCTCAGAAGTTGTATTTTCTTTTACCACAAGAGGGGGCTAGAGAATTCTAATCTCTTTTAAGGTCTATAAAACCCTTTTAACTGCTACTTTATAGACATTCAATTACAACAGGCCATAATACATTAAGGCGTTAAAATACACATATATCCCAACATATGCCAAAGCAAGCACTACACTGGCATGCCCACCAGATGATCACCAACACCAACATCAAATAAACACTTAGGCATCTTCAAGTGGTTTATATGTGATTTTACACTTTAGTGGTTCCCTCCCCAAAAGGCAGCTTTCTTGGTTAGGTGATGCCCTTGGAATGGAAAATATCAAGGAATGTGATAAAATGCCCCAAAATTGGAGAGCATTACAGGGGCAAAGTGAAGTAAGGATTAAGGGAACTGAAATTTATGTAGTTTGGAAAAGTGAAGACTCTGGGGATGAATGTTCACAGTCTTTAAGTACCTTCTAAAGGTAACAATATAAATGAATTAGGGGAATTATTCAGTCTCAGAAGATGGTACAGAAAAGAGCAACGGCCTGAAACTAAGGAAGGAAAAGTTTAGGTTAGACATGAAGAATAAATTAGTAATAATAGTTGGGTGGGAAATATGTCCTGCAAAGGAAGAATACAGAGCATAATGGCTATATTTGATAATTAATTAAATGAGATATTAGTAAGAATGATGTGAATTCATCAGAAGGGCTAGATTAGATAACTCAAGTGATTTTTTTCCTTAAGCTGTGACAATCTCTAGGCCCAACTACGTTCTTGGGCGTTCATAAATGTCTTACAATGATGATAATGGTCATTTGTAGAAAGGAGCACTCATGATCCCAGTTAACCCTATGCTTTTTGTGTGTGTGTGTGTGGTACGCGGGCCTCTCACTGTTGTGGCCTCTCCCACTGCGGAGCACAGGCTCCGGACGCGCAGGCTCAGCGGCCATGGCTCACAGGCCCAGCCGCTCCACGGCACGTGGGATCCTCCTGGACCGGGGCATGAACCCACGTCCCCTGCATCGGCAGGCGGACTCTCAACCACTGCGCCACCAGGGAAGCCCCAACCCTACGCTTTTTTGATTAAAACAAAATCTGGAGTATTATTATGAAATAACATAATTACAAAATTAACTATGACAATGATGTTTATTTCTTAGAGCGTTCCATTAAAATATACCATACCATATAAGCTATATCCTAACAGCTCATAGAAATGGGTCTGCAAATAATTGGCTAAAGGCTTCTGTAAGTGAAAACTTTCCATGAAGGAACAACTCCCCTATAAATCTCAATTTTACAAGCCAGAGAAACCACTTTGTATAATCTTTCTTTCCCACTAGGCTAATGTATCTGGGTTAAAGCTACTTAGGGCCTAACATAAAAAAGACTGTCACTCAAAGTCAGAAAGGCAGTGTAGACCATAAGTGTAATTATAGCTTGTGAATTCAACAATCTTCCCCTGGTAGACAATAATATTCTAGATTAACAGGTTTCAGCATTGTTTTAAACAGCATTACTAACATTTACTTTTTACTTGAAAAGTCAGAGTTCTATGATAAAGCAAAAGAACTTATGGCTAGTAGAAAAACAAAGATCACCAAAGCATGAAGAAATGACTAAAAGTATATATATTTACATATATATAAAGCATAATATATATTAAGTATAAATTTATACTTATATAAATTCAGTATATGTATTTATATACTTGGCCTGAAAGTTTTATGCTTAAACAAAATTCTTTCACATTTAAGTGAATATTAAACTTTGAGATAAAAATGGTCAGTGGGTTTGGGGCTTGAAGAAGGATGGTCTGCCTCTGACTCATTTATATATCCATCAGATAAATATACTACATTAGCAACCAAAACACTGTATATCATTTTACCACCACTGTAATGACCACGCTAACAACTTCAGTAATGATATATTCTAGGACTTTCATATTACCATTACACTCATTGACTAGTTTAGAATTTGGAGAGAAACAAAGAATACTTGAGGCAATATGAAAAAGCTTAATCTCATCAGCCAAATCACTCACTTAAAAATCAACTATTTGCATTTAAAGATGGCCACTGTTACTTCACTACTAATTATAGTGGAAGCTCAAAAAATGTTTGACCTTTCAAAGAATGGACTTTTGCTCATACTCCCAGTCTGGAAAAGATTTCTAAAAACACTTTGGCTACAGCACAGGCCAAATCTTATCTTGACTTTCTTCCAAACTACTGCAAGTCCAACCAGTTGGGTTTTTTTCTGAAAACTCTGTCCCTGAAAATCAGCCCTTGTGATTATGTACCATATACTTTATAGTGGGGGTGTCTAGTCTTCTCTATTCAGCTAGATTATTTGCTCACTAAGGAAAGGAATCACATCTTATTTCTTTTTGTATCCTCCACACAGCCTCTAAACTCATGATTGAATAAAGGTATTCAATATAGGTATTCAATAACTAACTCTTCATTGGCAGTATATTAAAATCTATAACATGGACAAAAAGGCCAAAAAAGATAGCGAGTTAGTTCTGTGTCAAGTCAATTCAGAAACTAATTGTATACTATTCACAGTTATAATTGTTTGCATTTATGGAGCCCTTTGAAATTCTTTATAAAATACAGTACTTCCAAATCATCCTGGGAAGAAGATAAGAACATACATAGGCCAGAGAGACACACATGTCTGAAGGACTTAACTGAAACTTGTGAGAAATAGCTTAAGGCCCATGGTCAGGCAAAGCTGTTTGGGTCTGCACTGAAAAGCATGCTGAGATCATGCAGGGGAGGGAAGGTACACAGTATGGGTCAGGGGAGGCCACAGCCAGGTCTTGGTTTCTGTACTGGTTCTGTCTTGCTGACCATAAGACCAGGCACTCAGCCTTTTTAAAAATGTAGTTTCCTCTTTGGTAAAACAGAGATTAGATCAGGTGATTACCAAGTCTCTTCCATTTCTAAAATGTCACGGTTTTAATGTTAAAACGTGGGTTAAATTTGTAAGGGGTTTTTCCTGGTGAAAGAAGTATTATGTAAGATATCCAACCATCAACACATGTGAGAGTGCTTTACTGAGCACTGGACAGAACATTAGAGTTTAAACACGCACCAACAGCCCAACATGCTGGGCTGAAGAATGAAAAATGGGTAGTTCATAGACAGATAATTGTTATTGTTTTCTTATTCTTCACAAAACATGTATAATCCTTGGTAATCATTTGTTTAAGTTATATAAATTACTGTCAACTTTGATACCCAGTTTGTCATCTTCATCTGTGATTTATACCAGACTATATAAACGACATGATGTCTTAGATCTAATAAGACATTTATCTTCATGAAGGAGGCCACTGCAATCCTGAATGACAGCTTACTTACCCTTATCACAGTTAACTCACCACTGAGTCCTTAATTTCTCCCAGTGATTTGAAATCTGATGGACTCACCTGAAGCCAACAGAAACTTGCTCAGAAATCTACCATGTTCATGAAAGTATGTGTTTTACAGTAGGAATTTGTTCTTTGACGCTCAAAACACAGACGTGGAAACCAGTTTTGTGTTCCACAGTGTGTACTCTAAACACATGGATATAACTTCTGTTAGGGTTGACAGGAGTCATGTGCCTTTATTAAAGTAAAATATACCTGCACGCAACAAAGATGAAAGCAAGTGTCTGAAGAATAAAAAGAAAATGAGATAAATGCTTGTTTGAATGTATGTATGTTTATTTACATAATCATATATGGAGAGGGACTATCTGAGTCACTTTCATTATCTTCACATAATAGAATAAAAAGGAACTAACAACTCTAAATATGTTCATATAGTTTGTGTAATTTAAGAAAAATACACACGAAGAAAGTAATGGGCTTGACCCCGTCTGTGAGAAGGAAGCAAATGGCTTGCTGTTTTTAAGTCATGAACTCTTTCAACCTACCAGGGTACCAATGACTGAGCCTGCAATAGGTTTCTAACGTTCCAAGTAAAGCAGCCATAAAACACACGCATTTTCCTCCAAAGCTGTCAGCAGTATTCAGCCTAAGGTTTACCTGATCAGAGAGGTCACTTACTACTAATCACCGCACCATTAATTCACATACCTCTGTAAACACTGTAAGAAGTACAGTTTACTTATTCTGTGAAACAATATAATTTATACAGTAAAATCAGGCCTTATACACAATTCTTAGCAATGGGGTCTCAGACTGGCTTGTGAACAAACATTTCTTACCCTCATTGAATATAAAGTCTATCAGGGGTGCTATGAGTAGACTTAGATGGCAAAACTAGCTTAATTAGCAGAAGTTCTAGGGATAGGATTTCAGCTCAATAAGAGGAAACCTTTTAAAATAATTAGACCTCTTTATAGGTATCTAAAACATGACCTTGAGAATGTAAAACAAAACAGGGGAAAATGGATAAATCTACAACTATAATGGGAAATTTTAACACAAGCTTTCCAGCAGATAAAAGGAAAGCTAGGATACAAAAGATCTGAAGAACATTATTTACAAGTACAGAAAAAGTTAAGAGTGTATTCAATGAATACTTCAGGAGGCACATAGCACATAAGCATAAACTATTACTAGGCGACAAAAGAAGTCTCAATAAAGTCTAAAGAATATAAATAGTATATATTACGTTTTTAGGCTCTTACATAATAAAATTAGAAAAATAAAAATTAAAAAATTAAAAAAGCAGATTTAAAAATCCCTAGAAACTAAAACAAATCAAAACAAAGACCAGGAAAAAACACACAAAAACGCTTCTAAATAACACATAGGTTAAAAAGGATATCAAAAAAGAAATTACAAAATACTTAGAATGGAATTATGAATTATAATGAAATTAGTGCATATCAAATTTTGCACGATGCAGTAAAGCAGCTTTTACAGGATAACTACATTTGAACACATTTATTTTTAAATAAACATTATATTCGGTGAAATAAAAGCAATAAGAGAATGATACATAAAGCCCATAAGAGTGGGTGTTTCAGAAGGCAAACAACAAGCTAATCAGAGGTCTTCAAAAAGCAGCAGCTTTGGAATCTACTGGAATCCTACCCCCACCCACTACCTCCCATAGATTAGGCATGTCATCCTTGGCCAATTCATTTAATTTCTTTATCTGTAAAATGGGGATAACAGTTCCTTCCTCTCTGAGCTGGTTTGAGAATTAAATGAGATAATCCACGAAAAGCACTTAGTACAGCATAGTAAGTGCTCAATAAATTGTTCCTGTTACTAGATGACCATCATCTTTTCCAGCTCTCAGACTCTAAGATTCTAATTTTGGTACAAAGAAACTTAAGATAAGCATGAATTCCAGCCACAAAAATCTAATCAATAAATCAAACTTTCATTTTAATTTCACAATAATAAAAGTTTTGTTTAAAATATATTCTTCTTTCCCTTAGAGAAGATATTAAAATAATTTCTTATTCCTGTTTTTATTATTATAGAAATAAAACATACAATGATCAACAAAAGCTAGTCTGTTATTCATAATATTAAATCCAAAACTGACTTCTATTTCAGAACCAAGTTGAAAGCAGAGAAATGTTTTTAAAAAGTGCTAAAAATAAAGCCATAAAAAACTGATTCTCTTTATTTTCAAAATATTCTATGTTTTTAAATGTATCTTTCAGAAAAGTCATGGAGTTGAAAATGGCCACTACTGGTACATTAACAGGTCTAAAATTTCTTTTAAATCAAGTAGCATTTAATAAATTGGTCAATAAAGGCTCTTCACTTATTACAGGTCTTTACTTTTCCAATTCTATTTTTCATTTTGCTGGAGAATAAGAACGTTTTCTAACCTTTAAACATCCCGATGTAAAAATAAATTATAAAAACATTCTTTCTCGCTTCTTCCCAGACATATCTGCCCAATACCATTCATTACCTTTTCTTTAATTAGAATGTAATAATACATGATACATAATACAGTATTATAGATTTTTAGGTTTCTTCCCTTATAAAATAATTTTATTTTTTCCTTTTCTTTGAGAAGGAGTTACTATACCCTTTTATAGAACAATTATTTTCCCTAACCCATCTTTAAAAAATGTATGTACCTGGGGGTTCTTCAGAATACTAATGAAATAAATTTATAGACACATTAAAATATATTGTACATTTTGGACGATGAAAGCAATCAGATCTTGAGCTTCATAGTTGGCTGGCTTTTGTATAGTTATTGTATTGAATGTTTCATACTAAATTTTTTTCCTTCAATATGGTAGAAACAATGCCTTCCTAAGTCTGTAAATCTAAATATTATTACTTGTTAGCAAGTTTTCACTCCTAATGATGGGGTTATGCTCTTATTTGTAGGTGTCTCCCCATAGGCTATAGCCTGACATTCTCAGACTGACACCACTTACTAAGGAAGGGGAGAGGAATTGTGATTAGGTAGCAACATGCTCTCATTGTTATGCATGGTTTAGCCTGTAACCTTGGTTTTTATTGTATGCAGTGCACCTGGCCAGGTTTCTATATTCTTCTAGAGCTCTTTGTAGTTTTCACAAAAGCATGACCCAAACACGACATGTACCATGGTTACTGCTTCTCATCACTGGAGTTATGGGCAAATGGGTCAGACTGTGTGTCCTTGCATCGTTGCTCGTTTAGGACACTGCTCTGGCTATAGGTGGAAAGCAACAAAGCTGAAATATTTTAACAGTGACCTTCCATTTTTCTAATAAAAATAAAAATTCCAGAAGTCTAAAATAATGTCACCACAAAGAAAATTTTAGAAAAATCTTTTCTTCCTAAAGGATCACCCTTTGTCCATTTGTCCATTGGTCAACTTGTTAATAGTGTGTTTTCCCAATGAGATGGACAGCTCCATGAGGGCAGGGACTGTGTTTGACTTTTTACTGCCTATTTCACTAACAGCTTAGCACAGTGCCTTGCTATTACCTTGTAATCTCTAAATAAGTATTTGTTAAAATAATGAATAAATAGCATATCAAGTATTACTGTTCTCCATAATGGTGCAATCCAGTTAAATAGGATATAAAGTTTACTTAAAATTTTAACATCTTTATAAGCTTCTCTTTAATTTCACAGGAAATGTACATATCTTTATTTTTCAGGGGAAGGAAACAAACATTTATTGTGCCTATTATGCACCAGGCACTGTGCTAGATTCAATGCTTTGCAGCAACTCATATTTAAACATTATCTCATCAACCTACAGTCAAATTTTTAACACAAACAAGTCTATTCCTACCTCTACCACTGACAGTGTCACTTTGGGAATTCTGTTAACTTGTATGCACAGAACTGAAAATAAAAATCTATTAAGTAAAATTTTACTAGTATTAATACTATTGGGGAACTATTATGGAACAAAGTTTCCACTATGGAATTTTCCAGGTAATAGGTTTACATCTTTCAACACTAATTACTTTCTTTAATTTCAACTATTTTTATTTTTTATTTATTTATTTTTTTTCGGTACACGGGCCTCTCACTGTTGTGGCCTCTCCCGTTGCGGAGCACAGGCTCCGGACACGCAGGCCCAGTGGCCATGGCTCATGGGCCCAGCCGCTCCGCGGCATGTGGGATCTTCCCAGACTGGGGCACGAACCCACGTCCCCTGCATCGGCAGGCAGACTCTCAACCACTGCGCCACCAGGGAAGCCCTAATTTCAACTATTTTTAATGAAAATATTTTAAACATACTATGTGTATCTATACAGTCTTAACCAAAATATCTGGAATATGAATCCATCTTTTTTTTTTTTTTTTCTGGTACGCGGGCCTTTCACTGTTGTGGCTTCTCCCGTTGCGGAGCACAGGCTCCGGACGCGCAGGCTCAGCGGCCATGGCTCACGGGCCCAGCCACTCCGCGGCAATGTGGGATCTTCCCGGACCGGGGCACGAACCCGTGTCCCCTGCATTGGCAGGCGGACTCTCAACCACTGCACCACCAGGGAAGCCCCCATCTTTTTTGATAACTCAGATAAGCACAGTGGTAAGGATAGCAGAGTGGTTATGAGCAGAGGTCCTAGAACAAGACTGCGTAGACCTAAACCCTGGTAATACTACTTACTAGCTATTCGATCTTACATAACTTAACTTCCCTAGGTCTCAGTTTGCAAGTTAACTTCCCTAGGTCTCAGTTTCCTTATCTGTAAATTGAGGATAATTCTAATACCTACTTCTTAGGGCTGTTCTGAGGATTAAATGGTGATAAATGCAAAGTACTTAGAACACAAATGCAAGGCATATAGTAAGTGCTCAATAAAAGCTAGCTAAAAGTTTTACCTTATTAAGGTACTGAGCTCTTAGGGGAGAGTTCGGGTCATTTCTCTCTCCAGTACAATATGTCCCCAGGCTACTATGTTTGTTTAGGTCTTATATAAATTTTGTGGCAATTCCCTGGCAGTCCAGTGGTTGGAACTCCACACTTTCACTGTTGAGGGCAACGGTTCGATCCCTGGTCAGGGAACTAAGATCCCACAAGCCATGCGGTACAGCCAAAAAAAAAAAAAAAAAAAAAGTTTTATTTATAGATTTTGTTTTCTATAACAAATTTTAATTGTTTTCGTGTTTCTTTCCTCAATGTTATTTGTTAATTGAGGCCTTTACAGTACTTTTTCTTCTAACTGGATGCTTCACTCTACTGTGTAGGCTGAGAAATCAAAACATTGTAATGGTTAGACATTTGTAAGAAGAGGAATCCCCAGTGAGGGCCTCAGGGGCTTTCCCAGGAGTAGGGTACATAAATGTTAACCTGGGACTCAGGAACATTTATTTTCACTTAGAGGTCTTTCTGGCTTACTTATTGTGTTCTCAGCTGTGTTTGGGAAAGTTGGAAATACCAAATAAGTGACCTATGCATTAATGAGGTACTATTGTTCTAATTCTGTCAAGCATTAGATTGATCAAAAACAAATGAAAGGTTGATTTTTTAAATGTTTTGCACTGTTAATTTTCTATAATTATTAATCAGCTACCAATGTAATTATTAAGCTTTCAGTCCAAACAATGTTTTTACCTGAACCAATATACAGATCTCACATTAAGGCCCAATTTCTAAAACTTGGGTATTACTAATTGTGCTAGTACACAAAGCTCAAGCAAAATACACTGTTTCTGTGTGACTGAATCCATAGTTCTCATTTGGTGGTTATCAATTCAATGAAAGGGAGAAAATATGAATCACTGAAAGGGCCAAATGAAATAAGAATTAGTGATAAATTAGAAAGAGAAGGGAAGGTGGGGATTATGAACACTTGGAAAATGCCAAAGTCGGAGGAAAATTTGGAAGAAAAATAAATAGAAAGATCACAGACTAATAAAGAAAACTAAGGAATAATTTACCAACTTTACTCCCAATCCCTAAGTGAATAATAAGCTTTCAATTTAATATCCAGTTTAGAAGCATTTCTACCTCCCCCCCACCCACACTGCAAAGGCACAAGAGAGACTTTGATAAGATAACCATGTGTATCAGTGATGATCAAACCTTCTGGTCAAGCGGCCAAATGCCAGAAGAGGCACTGTGAACCTCCCACCCCTGGAATAGCTGAGCCTGAGCCAGAAACTGGCAGCCACCACGCCAAAACTTTTATATTCATGTATCTTAAAAATTCATATATATTTTCATTCCACTCTGTTACATACCAATGTGTTTCTAATACAATGTTTATAAGGGCTGAATTAAGTAACTCTTCCCATTCCCAAATCTCCAAATAAAATTGATGCTCCAGGAAGATTTGAATTATGGTTCTTGTGGCCTTCCCTTCCCCTTGAGCAACACCAATATGGTCAGAGGTATGTGAAAGCATGGGTAAAAATGACATCTTATTATAATATGATAAGCTCAAGGGTCTCAAATAATCCACAATAAATCAATAAACTAATAATCATTAAATGAAAGCTCTAATTCTCATGAAACTCAGTGAAGCTAAAAAAGCTGAAAGAATGGTAAAATGGGCTCTGCAATCTTAAAATGCCCTCTTGGCTTTTCAGCTACAGTTCTTATAGAAAGATCAATAATGATGTCTTCCTGCTCCAATATGGAATTAGTGTTTCCCTAAGTACATTAACTTCAGAACTATTGAATTACCTAGGAGGATCAGCACCATAATGAAACAAATAATTGTTCTTTGCGAACCAGTGTTTACCAATACAGAGAACCTCCTAAAGGCTGCTGGATTGAAAATGACCAAAGGCAACGAAGCCAGGACAAAAAGTATAAAAGTATGGTCATCCTAAAGCCAGAAAGATGACACTCACCCTCATCCTGATAATCTGACAAAAAAGGTGCATCTGATGTGAGAGAAGGGCCATGAGTTCCACTGTGATTATCATCGGAGCTGTCCTGTCCAAGGTAATTTTCAGCTTGGTCTCCCCCTGAGGGACAAAGAAAGAAAAAAGGTCATACTTTTGACATCTTTATAAAAGTCTTTGTAGATTCCTTCTGGTATTCACCAAAAAATATGTATATTTTACTTGATGGACGTGGCCACTATCCATTAACACAAGAGAAACATAAATAAATTCAAGAACCAACCTACCTGGATGGGAAATTTTCCATTTGACTAACTAACTAGAACTTAGAAACTGTTGGCTTAAAATGAGGAGAACTTTTGCCACAGAAAGAAACTTCTCCATCACACTTAAAACGAAAACATAGCTATATCAATATCCCATCAATTACAACCTTTACCTTGAATGCCTCTATTTCCAAATGAAATAGAATAAATTACATAAAGGTTTAAACTTCTATACATAATATAATGTAGCAAGGTCAATATTCTTTCCTTCTTTGAAAAATAAGAGAAGTAAAATTAGAGAGAAGCTGGACTATTCCAATTTAAATTGCTACTTGTTTTGCAATCTTAAGGAAGTTCTCTTTATAATTCTAGTTTACAGTCTATGCAACCAACCTCTTAGGAATTCTAAAAGCCCTATGAAGGTAATAGTTGTTCTGTAAAATGGTTTCGATGAAAGGCAATATATATACAATACCGAGTTATGCAATTAAAACAATGCTAATCTCTTTTGGGTGTTTTCAACATACACTGGATTATATTTTGTAGAAGTGGCCCATGCTATTATGATACTTTAAAAGGTTTAGAAGGAAGATGTTAGTTCATTCAGAAACCAGAAGAAAAGGCTATGCACTGCAAATGGCTTTCCTTAAAATCCCCCAAACAGAGGTACAGTCTGCTGATAAAAGGACACCAACAGCTGCTCAGTTCATTTCACAAACTTGAAAAGAGGATTTTCAACTGAATTTAATATTATCTCAAATACTAATTTCCAAAGGAAATCGCCAGTGCTAATCTCAGTAAACACTGTAGAGTTTGGGCCCTGGATTTCAACTAGGGAGCAGTGAAACCAAACTACAACCTACATAGAATCTGTATTGCCTCACTTTAAAGGTTTATTTCCTATAATTAAACCAGAAGGATAGGGAGTATATAAAATGATTAAAAGCGAATCACTGTAGCCTTCTCTTTCCATAAATTAGATGATCATATCTAGACTCTTCTACATACGCTCAATGGTAGGTAGATGTCCATAACTGAGTTGAACACCTGCAGATATAGGACTTTAAAAATAAACCATGGAGTTTACTGTGGAAAATAAAAGTAAAATTAAAAAAACAAACAACCTCACACAACAGTCACTGGTTGGAACCAAAAGAAATGCTCTACTTTACTAGGTTATTTGATCAAGACACAAAGCTTATAGTTTTACTAAAGTACCACTGTGAAATTTCTATTATAAGCAGAAAAATTTTCAAATACTGAACGGAGGGTTAACATACTCAAATTTCTTTTTTAAACATCTTTATTGGAGTATAATTGCTTCACAATGGTGTGTTAGTTTCTGCTGTATAACGAAGTGAATCAGCTATACGTATACATATATCCCCATATCTCCTCCCTCTTGCGTATCCCTCCCACCCTCCCTATCCCACTTAACACAACTGCAAATTTACTGAAATTACATTATCAAGACAATCTAAATGGACTGCCTGGCAGGTAACCCCAAAGTGAGCTGTGAGGTTAAAGGAATTTAAAATTTCTGAGCCAAACCAAAATCCATTAAAAAAAGTAGTAGTTTGGGTTACCAAGCAAAATTAAACATTTGTAGGATATACTGAGCATTATTTATCAGCTATCACTTTAGACTCAAAGTTTTCTGCATGCTTCAAAAATTTGACAAATTTACTCTTACATATTTTAGCAGTCCAGGCTTTTTTTTTTTTTTTTTTAAAGCAAGTCTTAAGGAGGGGCTTTGTTTTATTTATTTATTTATTTTTGCGGTACGCGGGCCTCTCACTGTTGTGGCCTCTCCCGTTGCGGAGCACAGGCTCCGGACGCGCAGGCTCAGCCGCCATGGCTCACGGGCCCAGCTGCTCCGCGGCATGTGGGATCTTCCCAGACCAGGGCACGAACCCATGTCCCCTGCATCGTCAGGTGGACTCTCAACCACTGCGCCACCAGGGTAGCCCTACTGTTGTTTTTTTTTTTTAATGAACTTTTAAATTTTCACATAGTTTTATATTTATTATAAGTATTGCAAAGACAGTACAAAGAGTTCCTATATACTGTTCAACCAGTTTCCCCAATGTTAACTTCTTACATAACTAGTGTATACTTGTCAAAACCAAGAAATTAGCATTGGTACATCGCTATTAACTGAACTACAGACTTTACTTGGATTTCACCAGTTTTTCTACTAATGTCCTTTTTCTGTCCCAGGATCCAATCCAGTTACATTTAGGGATTCAATTTTTAAAGTCTTATCCAAAATACCTGCCATCTGATTTACTAACATCAGATGGAAAAGTCACTTCCATGTGATTCCTATGGTATCTAAATATAGTTACCAAGGTGGGCTTTTAGCAGCTACCTCTGTGCTAAATGAAAGACCATGACTCCATCAAGTATACAACAAAGGTATCCAACTCCATGCAGCAAAAACAGAGCCTAGGTCAGTACTAAAAATGGTTGCAAAGGGGGAAACATTTAGAAATATGTTTTACATCCAAGTGTAATTAGTTCCCGATGATGGAAATGTTGCTATAAGTGTTTTCAGTGTCTTATCAAGTGGCCCAACTCCCTTGGGCACACACAGAAAAAAAGCCTGTGACACTGTATAAATAGACACTCCCGTGTAATTAAAATGATTACAGCTACTCAAGATGCATGGGTGAAAAATTTTATGGAAGAACCAGCAATTACTGTGGTCATTTTGGATTTGTTGAAGTTTAGAACATCATTTTTCCTTAAAACATAATCTCAAGTGATCTCTGGTTTCATCTACAGCTCTTATAATCGCAGTTCCAAGTGGCCACATCCATAGTCCAGTGGGATCAGACATAAATGATCACAAAATATAGTGACAGACATTTCCACTCACCAGTTCCACAATTAGGGCTTAGAATTCCATCTGCTCTGAGTGGCTTTCTCACAAGCAAGACCCCTTGCCACTAGAGACACACTTTCCCATTGCAACTTGCTCAGAATCAATATATTTCTATCCATATATATATCCTAACACACAATATCTCCATTAATCACATCCACTACCTCCAGTCCCTTCCTTTTGTATTTCTAAACAAGATCTGGGGGAACTATATCAAGGGTTCACCTGCTATTAGCTGGTTGTTTGCTCCTCTATCCTAAGTGTCATAAGAATTGGGCACTAGATACACCCCTTAGTATATTCAGTGGCAGAGTCTCCACTGAATATCATGCTGAGGGGCCTACAAGGAGGATGATTTCTCTATTGTTCTTTCCTTAGAGTCAAACTCAATTTCATTCATGCTCCATAGAGTGGTAAGTTGGGAATTTCTGAGGGTTGGAGCAGAAAGATAAAGCAGCTTTGTGTCAGGTATAAGGTAATTATTTGCTAGGGTTTCTGTGCTATTTGTTTTTATTCTGTGTTTTCAGTAACAGCTAATGAGTTTTCTCCCTTAATTCTGAAACAATAGCTTAGCCACTAGAAGTTGGCTTTTTCTGCCATGGATTCAACCAGCTGTTGCTGCTTCATAAACTTTTTTTTTTTTTTTGGCTGTACGCGGGCCTCTCACTGCTGTGGCCTCCCCCGTTGTGGAGCACAGGCTCCGGACGCGCAAGCCCAGTGGCCATGGCTCACAGGCCCAGCCGCTTTGCGGCATGTGGGATCTTCCCAGACCGGGGCACGAACCCGTGTCCCCTGCATCGGCAGGCGGACTCTCAACCACTGCGCCACCAGGGAAGCCCGCTTCATAAACTTTTTGGAGAAGTCAATTAAACTGCTAAAAACTTTCATTTCCTAATTCAATTCCAAACAAAACAGGGGGGAAAATGAACCATGATGATGTTCCCCTTGTAACTATTTTGACTCACAGCAAACCCATCTAATTCTGAACTTGCAGGTACTATTTAGGGACAAAAACAGGCCATAATGATGATTTTAATTAGAAATGAGAAAAAAATGAAAAAAAGACAGAAAGCAGTTTAAGCATAAAAAATAACATAAGAATAACAAATAGGAAAAACATATATGTTTGCTTATTCAATTCGTAAAGGATCAATGTGTTTTTTTATGTTAGTATGAAGTCATCAACACTTACTTTTCTTCTAATTAATTATAAGCTATATTGTAAACACTTTATTCACATCTGCAACCAACTGTTTATATGGCATGGTTGAAAATTTTCTAGGGTTTGCTATTACTTCACCAAGTTATCTTTGGATAACATAAGGGAATTTAATGTAAAATTGTCTGCTTTTTTTTTTGTTTTTGTTTTTATTGCTGCCATTAGAAGGGAACACATGACTTCTGACCCTATTTAACATTTAAGAACCCATGAGACGCAAAGCTCCTTCTTTAAACTAATAAATCCTAAATAAAATGCTATAAATAAAGGTCCCTGATCCAAATCCAGTTAGTTTTCATGCTTGATA
The DNA here is from genome assembly GCF_964165515.1 of Mesoplodon bidens. Classification (NCBI taxonomy): domain Eukaryota; kingdom Metazoa; phylum Chordata; class Mammalia; order Artiodactyla; family Ziphiidae; genus Mesoplodon; species Mesoplodon bidens. The sequence continues at coordinate 54,615,132 of NC_138179.1, forward strand.
GCATTAATATTGCCAGATTTTCATGGACCAATTTCCTAGTAGTGCAGTTTCCAAAGGTGAACTAAGGTAAGATTAGTAAAACTGCAGCTTATTATTCCTTATTATAACCGTTCATCTAAGTTACTGAATATAACACGAATCTAAGCGTACATATGTGAAATGTTATTCACATGTAAACACAGTATGCAGCACATTTGTAACACCAAAGCTAAAGTTCTGTCGACACTTCCTTTATAAATTAGACAACCATTCTGCACATACTCATGCATTAGAAAATGTATGGCGTTTCCCACAGAACATATTAGAGGCTTCACCGATTTCTAAAGATCCATTTGGATTTGCGTGGTTAGTTCTTGTGATTAATCCATGTAGAGTGAAGGTCTCAAATTCTTCTCTGTTCTAGACAGTCTGACTTCTTGCCCATCTTTTTTTTTGTCTCCTACACCTAGCCATAACTCAATGTATAAATATTCTTTTTTTTCCCAAGGCCCTGGCAGTGAGTATAATAGTACTGAATGTCATTAAGTCTACAGAACAAATGATGGGCCAAGTAAAGAAAGTTTCCATTTATCATTCTTCTCAAAAGTTGCTCTAACTAGATCTTGAATGTACAAGAAATAAGTCGAGCTGATGACTCAGTTTTTAGCTTAGGATACTGTTTACTAATCGTACAATCACGAAAAGAGTAACAGACTTCTTAAGAACCTTTAGGGATCTCATTTGCAGAGACAGCACAGTCTAAATGATAAGAAATGAAATCAAATTGATTGGATGCTTAGAGCACAATCACTACAACACCTGTGAATTTAACAACAAAAAGGGCAGCATAGTTTAATAATATTTCCAAAAGGAACTACATCTGTCAGTGGTGAGTTGGAGAGGAAAATGCCCAGGGGAGCCAATAGAAAAGTTCATTTTTTCTCCCTCCTTTAAAAAAAAAAAAAAAAAATCATGTATGATGCAGTTTTTCATTTTGACCAGTAGGGTGGGCTGCAGTGTGTAGCATCACCCTAGTTCCTCAAAAAAAGGAAAAAAGAAGGTAGCCACTGTGTGAACCCCCTGCTCCTTCCCCTCCCCTCCCCAGGAAAATGCTGAGATTTTTAACCCTTCTTAAGTTTCACATAAAGGCATAACTCCTGGACATTAACAAACTGGAGGGCTGACAGCAACAAATATAAGCCAGATAATTGTATATGTGACAACGCACACTTCATAAAGCAAATTACAGCCTGTCAGCCATCATTCCAGCTTTACAGTAACACATTCCATTTACCACTGTTATTGTTCAACTGCTACTAAAATGGAACCTGCTGAGTTAGAATATTTTCAATAGTAATATGATTTTGACAGAATTCAAAACACGTAAACCTAGGTATTTGGCAGTATGCAGATACACTGTAAAATGAATGCATTTATTATATGGCAACCAGGCAATCTTAACCTGGAATTATTAGTTCATCATTCTGTTTTCCACTGTATTCTCAGTGTTTAAGTCTTACTATGAAGCTATTCAACTGAATTTTTGACATGTTTTGACTTACAGGAGAAAGCAGGTATAGTAATAATAAAAATATAATAGCTTACTAAGCTCTTACTGGTTATAGGCTTTAGGTCAAGACCCTTTATGTACTATCTCATTTAATCCTCAAAATAATCCTGTGATATGTTATTAATTATATATTATTAACCCAAAGTTGCAGACAAAGAAATTGAGACACAGAGATTAAACAACTTACCCAAAGTCATACAAGTGACTCATAAGTGGCAGTGCCAGGATTTGACACCACCTTGTCTGATTGCTAAGCTCTTGTTCTAATCCACTGAGCTGTACAGTCTCCAAATCTGCATGCTTTATAAATGACAATCATTACTCAAAGGCAAAGCATACTGAATGACAGCCAATGACTTGAATTTATGGCATGTGCTATTAATTAGTATTTTTTTATTTCAGTAAGGTAATGAACTATAATCAAAAGTATAGGAGCTTCCCTGGTGGCGCAGTGGTTGAGAGTCCACCTGACGATGCAGGGGACATGGGTTCGTGCCCTGGTCTGGGAAGATCCCACATGCCGCGGAGCAGCTAGGCCCGTGAACCATGGCCGCTGAGCCTGCGCGTCCAGAGCCTGTGCTCTGCAACGGGAGAGGCCACAACAGTGAGAGGCCCGCGTACCGCAAAAAAAAAAAAAAAGTAAAAATTATTATAAGTAGTAGGAATACTGTAGTCACATTAGGCATGGAATTAATAGAGAAAGTCAAATGTGGTCAATGATTTGGTCAAGAAGGCGCTGGTCCAATTCATAGGTTCAAATGTACTGTAGTAGCATTGTTGCAGTGATTTTTTAAAAATACTACTTTTTAGCATGAACCTCATGCTAACAAAATTTAACACAACACTTTGGGTTTAGTCAGATCAATACTTTGAATTTTTTTCCAGCACCTTCTGTGTGATTTTATTGGCTCCTGGGTATTTTGATGCTGCTTCATAGAAAGTGAGCCAACATGTTCTGCACCCAAATATAGCTTTGACCTGGCCTAGTTGTAGAATGCATTTCCTTTCTGGCACCATCATGCTTAAGTCTCACAGTAGGAAAATACTTCAAAAATATGTAATTAGCCAGGAATGTAGCAATTTTATTACTAATGATTTATCTTTCTCTTCCACTCTTTTCCTTTCTCCCAAATAACAAATTGTAGTAGACCTTAGCACCCACTTCCTGTCCTGATGCATACTAGGATCGATGATATCCCAATCAGTTTACATTACTTCTTCTTGAAAGAAACTATAAGGCCAGTTGGATTCCAATATCTTCTGCTAAAGAAGAATGGGACGACATGATCTACAGGCTACAGGTAGATATAAGAAAAGTTTTTACAAAAGACCAAGACGTAAAAGTAAAACAACATATAATAAAGAGTGGATTATGGGTAAGATAAGCAGGCCTGAAAATGTGAAATGGCTTTTAACATACTGAAGAAAAAGTGGGTTTTCTTTGTGAGTAATATAGACCTCCAACACCACTAAAGCTGGAATGGCAAAGGGTGACAAGATTTGGCCTCCCCGTGCCCCCCCCGCATAGGAACTCCTGTTCACGTATGAAAACAACATACGTGTAACAACAACATCAACAACCAAAACCTCTCACCATCAACAGTTCTGTTCAATGTTGGTCCCTTTTGGAACAGAAGTTTCACATGGAAAAGTATCTCCTTATATTTAAAATTTATTTTTCCTTCTTTATTGGGGTACCACTAACAAGGAAACTGCACTAATCTTAAGGAAAGTAATTGGTATCCCTTTGTAAGTTTAGGAAAATACCTTTTAGAGATGAACTATGATCAAGAACTTTCTAAGCTGGCAAGTGTGTGTTAAGATTGTTTCTTCCACTCTTTGCCTCACAAGAGTTAGCAGTGATTGGAATCTTTATTTTACACATCATATAAATCCCCTTGTACAAAACTTAACAGTTCCTTTACTGTTTTAGTAGGACAGAGCCCAGTAAACAATAACTATTAAATGAGTTTCCAAGAGAAGTATGTGCTGATGGGAAGCACAGTGAAATGCTTTATAATAGAATTGGGCTTAACCATCACCTTTTTTAGTCTCCAAATATCAAACAAATTCACTGGGTTTCAAGTCCAAGGGCTTATTCACAAAGAGTTTTATGCAGAAACACCCAAAATTTTGTATTCAAATTAACCAGACATTTCTCTCAATACTTTGTGTCCAACGCATGAAAATTCTTTAGAGGCACAATTCTTGAGGTAAATTAATTCTTATGCCAAGATTCTATGTTCAGGAACTGTACTCTTTACCTGATTTTTTGTATTGGTCCAGGAATAATTCTATCTAAAAGAAACAGTTTATAAGTTTTTTTCCTCAACAGAAGTTTCCAGCCTAATCGAATAAACTTAAAGCAGTCATTAATTTATCAATTACTTTATTTTCTTTGCAATCTACATAATGACAAGGGTCAGAAGTTCTATGAACTTTTAATTAGCACATATGGAAAAAAGAAAGACTAAGATAGGGTAAAAAAGGTATTCTTTATCATTACCATGGGTATTATATGATGCTATTTTATTATTTATTTTAAAATTCACTTATAAGTGCTAAGTTAACTCAACACACCTATATACTACTGGTTCCCAAACACAAAACAACAGAGAATGCTGCTATTTTATATCATCATCAGGATCTTGCCTATAAATTCATATACAAAAATAAATAAGAAGGAAAAAGCATGAATGGGTATAAACTACCAAATTATGAATATACTGAAAAAAAGCTACCGTGTTAAATCAAGTTTTTTTGGTACGCTTCTTTTTCGTCCCGGTTTTATTGATATGTAATTAACATATTTTATTAGTTTTAGATGTACAGCGTAGTGATTTAATACATGTATATATTGAGAAAAATTTTTTGGATTTTCCATATCCTTTAATGAATTGAAAATATATTAACAGAAAAGACTCCCCCCTCCAAGACTGTAAGTTTAGTCAACATCCATCACCTCACATAGCTACAATTTTTTTCTTATGATGAGAACTTTTAAGATCTACTCTCTTACCAACTTTCAAGTACACAATACAATATTGTTAACTATAGTAAGCTTTATTAAATAAAAAAGTTAAGTATGCCCAGAGCAAAAATTTCAAACATTGTAAGAAGGCATGTAATGAAAGCTCATCTTCCCTCCCTTCTCTTGGTTCTTCTCTCCAGGAGCAACCATTGTTATGTTTCTTGGGTATTCTATGAATTTTCTATCTAAATGTAAGAAATGTCTGTGAGGGTAGTATGTCTTTTTTTTAAACAAATGGTACCATCTGTCCTGTTCTGTATCCTGCTTTTCCTCCTAATTATTTATCTTGGAGGTTGCTTCATAGCAGCACAAATAGATTTATCTCGCTTTTATTTTAACTAACTTTTAGCCAAAAAAAATAATTCATGCACATGGTGAAAATTCAAATAGTACCAAAATATATAAATAATGAAGATTCTCTCTGTACTCACACTGATAGCCCCCTCAACAGGACTACCACTGTTAGATTCATGTATATCCTTCCAAAAATAGCCTACACGCACAAAAAAAGCAAGCACACGTACATTCATGTGTGTGTGTGCGCTGTCCAAATTGCCCTCTTCATTTAACAATATGCCTTGGAGAGATCTCCATGATACACATATGTATTCCTTTAATCTCTATGCAGCACTCTATTAAATGCATGTAACATACTTTTTTTAACTAGTTCCCTATTGCTGAACATTTAGGCTGTTTGGAGTCTTTGCTATTCCAAAGAAGCTACAAATGAACATCCTTGTGTATAATATATTGTGTAGGGAATACAGAAGGCAGCAGCATCTGATTCAAATGATTTCTTCTTTTGCCTGCATGAAAGTCAGTTCTTTTTCTTATGCCTCAAGACCTTATATCCTAGGATAGGACATTTACAAAGGACATAAAAATCTTAGAAAATTTTAATGTTAAAAAGAAAAAAAGTGAGTCCTTTTATTTAAAAAAATAACTCTCTTTGACAGTAGTTGCCAAACAGTGCATTAATTTTAAAATGCATCATTGCATTATTCCACCCTTAAAAAAACCCAACCAGTAGATGTATAGGAAGTAAAATATTTGAAAAGGTATCAAAGTCAGTAATTAACTTCAAAAACAATGTGTGTGTATATGTCCACCTTCTACAGATTAATTTGTATAAAATGTAGCAAATAAAGAAAGGGGGAAAAAGGTCCAAAGGAAGTCAAGTCACAAAAGCAGCTGTCAAGATTGTTGATGCTAAAAGTTTGGGCTAAAGCCAAAGGCAGGAACATTCGTCCTGTGTACATTTCCCCCTATTAAATCCCCAAAAGACATGGAAAACATTCTGGAAGATTTCTTTTTAAAAAGTAGTATAGGTTAGGATATTCTAGGTTCATAACCAACACTTGTGTTTATAAAATATTAGCATTCCAGGAATAGTGATAGAAAGATACTTAACAGTAAATTACAAATATTGTAAATTCAGACTTTTTCTTACATTTGCAAACACATCATAAATTTTGGCTATGTTTCTTTGTGTAAATCCTACTTATGACTGTGCTAAAACCTTTTGGCATGAAGGCAAAGAGTATTTTCATAAATAAAACAGAAAAATCACTGTACACTCCATTAATTCAAAAACACTTCTCTTCAACTTCAAAGGGAAACCTTTCCATCCTTTTTTTAGTGCTAAGATGGTATTTCTTTGCTGCTTTAATGGCTTGCTTCTTGTAGTTGTCGTAACTACATGCTCCAAGTATGTGATAGTAAGAGACGAGAAGGTGACATCTATGCTTCGATTCAACATGTCTCAGACATTACAGAGCAATAAGCTCATAAATCTAACCTCCGAAGTGCCTACTAATAAAAAGTCTGCACACATCCTTTAAATGCAAAATCTCACAAATATATACATGGTGAGTTAAATGGCCCTATACCAGGATTAATCTGGAATGGATGAATTTTATGGAAAGATATGTGAAATATATATTACCCAAGTTCCACACATGGATTTACTTGCATAGTCCTAATAATACTTGCTACCACTTCAGTAAGCGCCTACCAAGTGGCAAGCACTCCTCATGAGTTCATCATCTCATTAAAATTCATTACAACTCACAATAAGTGCGAAGTAGATATTATTAGCAAGATTTTGTAGATGAGAAGGTTATGTAATTTGTCATAGCTCACAAAGCTTGTTAGTAGAAGAGCTGGGATTCGAATTCAGGTTTGATTTCAAAGCTCATGCTCTTTCCTTCACAAAACACTAAACTTGAATAAAAAACTTTTTTTTTTTTTTTTTTAGATTGGGGTATAGGGCTTCCCTGGTGGCGCAGTGGTTGAGAGTCCGCCTGCCGGTGCAGGGGACACGGGTTCGTGCCCCGGTCCGGGAAGATCCCACATGCCGCGGAGCGGCTGGGCCCGTGAGCCATGGCCGCTGAGCCTGCGCGTCCGGAGCCTGTGCTCTGCAACGGGAGAAGCCACAGCAGTGAGAGGCCCGCGTACCGCAAAAAACAAAACAAAACAAAACAAAAAACAGATTAATCTAAATTGGGGTATAGTTGCTTTACAATGTTGTGTTAGTTTCTGTTGTCCAGCAAAGTGAATCAGCTATATGTATACATATATCCCCTCTTTTTTGGATTTCCTTCCCATTTAGGTCACCACAGAGCATTAAGTAGAGTTCCCTATGCTATACAGCAGGTTCTCATTAGTTATCTAGTTTGTACGTATTAGTGTATATATGTCAATTCCAATCTCCCAATTCATCCCACTCCCCCTTTCCCCGCCTTGGTGTCCATACGTTTCTTGTCTACCTCTGTGTCTCTATTTCTGCCTTGCAAACAGGTTCATCTGTATCATTGTTTTAGATTCCACATAATGTGTTGAAACAAAAACTTAAAAAAAAAACCCTCACTATTCTATGTATTTTGTGTCCAAGATACATAAAGTATCTTATGCATTAATGTACCAGGTTTCATAATAGAAACAAAAGAATGTTACATTTTTAAATTATCTCAACCTAGATTTTTCTTTTATCTTTGCATTATGGTGAATTTTAAAAATGTACAAAAGTAGGAAAAACAGTGTAATAAACCCCCATGTACACATTATCCAGCTTCAACAAGAGTTAATTTATGATCCATTTCATTTTGTCTCACCCCCACCCCGTTTATTTCTTCCTCTCCCATGTTATTTTGAATAATACGTCAGACATCTATTACTTTATCTTTAAATATCACAGCATACAAACATAAACATAATGCCATTGTCACATCTAAAATATTAGCAGTAGATTCTTAACATAAAATATCCAGTCAGTGTTCAAATTTCTAATTCTCTCATAGGTATCATTTTTTATAGTTTGTTTGACTCAGGGTGCAAATAAGGTTCACACATTAGTTGATATGCCTTTTAAGTCTCTTTTAATCTATAGTTAATGTGGCTTTATAATAACATTTTCTTTATTCACTTTGCACTATTTGCTTTTGCCAAGCTATATTTTTAGGTATCAATTTACTTTGACACGGGATATAGGCTTGCCATTTCAAAATAAGATTTTTAAGGTTCACACGGTGGAAAGTTTTCATATTGAAATATATCAAGTATTTTTCTCATAAACCCTTTACACCACCCATGCAGATACTCAGAGAATCTTCAAGCTGGCAAGAAATTTCACTGGCCCATATTTACCATTATCACAAATTTAATGTGAGTGACCATTGGACAGAAAAAAATACGATTTTGTTATATATATTTATAATATTCCCTTGGTCTTTCTTAAATTTTTATTTAAATATTGTGTCATTTGTTTTAGACTCTGGGTCCACGGTGGGCAATTTTTCTAATACTCATGAAGATGTTTTATAGCAATAAATTTTAAATTGTAAACACTATGCCTTGCAATTGAAAGTTTTTCTAACTAAAACTGTAGTATGCTCAATGCCATCAAGTGCTCTTGTTATCATATCTAAAAAGGTAAAACTAATATTGTTGTTTAGAAATTCGACAAATATCATGTTTTGAATATCTGACTGCTGAAATGGTAAAAGTTCCATGGCAAAGATTCCAATGAATTTTCTTTGTAACTTTAAGTGAATTTAAGTAGAGAAAAAGTTCTCAAAGTATGCAGGACTTGAATTATCAAAGGAATCTCAATCTTATTAAAAAATAAAAATAAAAAGCCTTTCCCATGTTTTACAATTGTACTTGAGCCCATTAAAAGAACTCTTTCATTTATGTTCCTTCTACATTAAAGTAATAAATTATTTGGATTATATATATTTTTTCCTGTTTCATTATTTTTAAATGAACTTCACTCAGGAAGTTGACAGTAGACCAATAAGACAATTTAGGTGAAAATGTGAGGGAAAGAATTACCAATAACACAACCATAAACAGAAACTACACCATGTCCAGGTACCGTGCTAGGGCTTAAACGTATTACTACCAGTCCTCGTGACAACCCTGCAATGAGCCAGTAAAATACAGCAATGAAGATATTGGGCTCTGGAACTATATGAGCATGTAGTTTCTTATTGGGGTGATAAAAACGTTCTGAAATTAGATAATGGTGATGGTTGCACAACTCAGTGATCATACTAAAAACCACTGATGTGCACTTATAAAGGGTGAATTTTTTGGCATGTGAGTTATATCTCAATAAAGCTGCTATTTTTTCTAAAAAGAGTATATACTATGAAGTCAGACTGACCAAGTTAGAATCCTTGAGGGGAATGGTCTTGAGCAATTCTCTTAACTACTCTATGCCTCAGTACCCACATCTATCAAATGGGTATACTAACAGTACCTATTTCATAGGGCTGTTCTAAGGGTTAAATAAGATAATGCATGTAAAGGACTTAGCACAGTGTCTGGCACATTCTTGTTTTATAGATAAGGAAGCCAGGGTTCATAGAAATGAAGCAACTTACTAAGTTCACATAACCTTAGCTAAATGGTACAGGTGGGATTTGAGCCCAGGTCTGTCAGGCCTCAATGTCCATGTTCTTTCTACCATGCCGTGTTTCTTCTCCAGAACAGGGACAAAAGTCTCCCTAATACTATTCAATGATCCCTCCTCCATCACATTAAACCTGGGATTGAATGGAATGATGGATAAGAAACGTTTTGCTGGAAATCCTTCTCTAGGTCTAGGCAGTCCCCTCTCCCAAGCATCTTTCTTTAAAGGTTACCTTTGCAGCACATTATGTCAACTCATCACTTATATAACCAGATGTTTAAATGTGTGTTAATAAAGAGATTAATAGGGCCTCCCTGGTGGCGCAGTGGTTGAGAGTCCGCCTGCCGATGCAGGGGATACGGGTTCGTGCCCCGGTCCGGGAGGATCCCATATGCCGCGGAGCGGCTGGGCCCGTGAGCCATGGCCGCTGAGCCTGCGCGTCCGGAGCCTGTGCTCCGCAACGGGAGAGGCCACAACAGTGAGAGGCCCGCATACCGCAAAAAAAAAAAAAAATAAAAAAAATAAAGAGATTAATAAATAAGAGATCTTTTATAATTAAGGACTATTTTCTTTCTAGGCACCAGACTCTGGTCCAAATATCCTGAAGAACACAAATGTGTATTTAGGCAAATGAACAGAGTTAATAAAATTCATCCCATCATCTTCCTGCACAAGGCTCCTGCCATAGATAAAAATGCTAGGAAAGTATGGGGCCACCATTTCTGTCCTTTCTCACTTTCTTCCCAATACTACCTAGTCTTCCAGGGCTCTTAAAATCCTTCTGCCATCTCTTCTTCTTCTTACATATTCCTATTCTTTTCATAATTCTAAATTGTCCTATAGTACCTTATATAGACCTGCTACTGCTCCCACCCACCCTACATTTCAAAAGCAAACTATCTGGGCTTCCCTGGTGGCGCAGTGCTTGAGAGTCCGCCTGCCGATGCAGGGGACACGGGTTCGTGCCCTGGTCCGGGAAGATCCCACATGCCGCAGAGCAGCTGGGCCCGTGAGCCATGGCCGCTGAGCCTGCGTGTCCGGAGCCTGTGCTCCGCAACGGGAGAGGCCACGACAGTGAGAGGCCCGTGTACCGCCAAAAAAAAAAAAAGCAAACAATCTGCTAAGATCTGCTCAGAAGGGCAAGGTAAAAGATACTCCTTCCTCTTCTATCCCCAGAAAACGTCTTAGGGGGAGGAGCAAAGCTGGGGGCAAGACACATAAATATGGGTTTTACTATTTGATCTTTCCTTACATTTACTTCCAAATGAGGAAAGAATTTGCTACGGATATCCAATCATTGTCAAGAAGTAAATATAGTTTTCTGCTCTAAATAAACTCTTTTCAGTTGTCCCCTTGGCTGCTCTACCTCTGCTCTCTTTCTAAGAGAGAAAGACTGTGTAGAAGTTGCCCTATGATGGAAGGTGACTACAATACCACTATTCGAAGAATTTGGTAAGATGTGTCCTTTGTCTTTTTAGCGCCACACAGTCCCTTGTGTTAAGCTCCAAAATTATCTTCTCTTCTCAACACATTACTATACCACATCTCTGACACTAATTCTTCATTTCTCCTTTAGGTAAGAAATTCTACCTTCACAGCTGCATTCATTTCTGCCAGTTCACATTCATGTTCTGCCCCCTGTGGATTTTGGTTAACATCTGTTAAACACTGAACTATTAGGGCCATTCCTTGAGTAACATATTTCACATTTTGCAAAGCAAACTGCTACATTATTACATATAATTCTCCATTCTCAATCTATGTTTTCAGCCATAAATGCTTTAGGAGAGTGAGATATATAGTAACACCGTATCACATTATTTAAAATATTATAAATGCTATGACTTTAATTTACAAGAGTTTAAAAGCTTTAAAAGTTTTTTATTCCTTAAAATTTGCTTTTAAAGAAAACCTTATATAGACTTGAAAGTATGAGCTAGGAAAATTTAAACTTTAATAAAATTCGTATCATTACTCACAGTTTGAATTTTTTAAGCTATTACTGCTCACTGAGACTGGATACACTGACAATGTTAAGAGAATAAAAAATTTTGGAAAAGTTTGCAATTGGTTAAAAAATGTTATAGAGCAAAATAGTTCATAAAGCTATTTTAGATTTTCAAGTTTAATCTAAAACTCTGTGATTTTCTGAGAAGATAAAAATCTCCCATTTATAACAAGTTGAGATAATTAATATTCAGAATGATGTTTCTGACATTCTCAACCAGTGTACTAAAAATAAAGAATGCATATACTTTAAAGACAACCCCTCAAACTGAATTCAGAAAAAAATTTCAATTTTGAACCTTTTAAAAATGTGCTCTATTCCTGTCTTTTTTTTTTTTTTTTTCAATTTTGCACACAGCTGTCTGTTGTACTGTTTAGAATCATGCCAGATGCTGGGTTCATCCAGCAAAAGCAGGAAAACAATGGTTTGAAAGCAATTAGAAGCACTGAGGCTGCAGTGAGGCTCATATTAAAATGTGATAACACTGTTCTAGTGGGAATTTCAACACTACCCCATTTCTGACATTTTTCTGTTGCCAGACGGGCGGCCTGTGTAGAAGGGCACTGTGATCGAGGAGGTAACATACTGGAATTTATTTCTGGAGCAAATGAAGGATTAGCTGAGTTGGGGCCCCCCCCAAGGCTTTTATTATGGACTCGGCCACCATTTTATTTGAATGCCAGTGGATCCTGTTGGCATCTAACTAAGCTCAAGGAATAAAAGCATATTAAAGCTTTGGTCCTATAAAATAATCTAGCACTAATCCATTCAGAAGGCAGAAGCATCAGGGCCTCTTGTTGCTAAAAAGCAGGGCAGGGGGGCCCAGCAGTGTGAAGGTTAATTAAACACTCCACTAACTTTCCTCAGAAATGGCTAACGCCACTCTATGGAGAAGCTTATTTAGGAGATGCAGAAGTAAACAATACCATCTACACATTTTTAGTATAAAACCATAAACGGTCAGAGAGGACTCACCTTGGGGCTGAAAATTCCAAAAGTACCTGAAATAAAAGGAAAAAGAATGGAGATGAGCCAAACTTGTATTTCTCAATCTTGGCTGGCATATGGTAGCTATAGCACCCAGTCCAAAAAGCTTCCTAAATAGCCAATCACAAGCCAAAGCCACTACCTACTCTAAGAAAAACCAAAGGGCTGTCCCTGAGATTTGAAAGATACTTAAAGGCTTGAAAGGGACATTTAACTCGCTGTACCACCTTATGTAAGCTTGACTTGAGAGCTGGAAAGGTCCTAAAACGTTACCTAGCCATGGTCCAGGGTTTCTCACAAGGAACTCTGCAGGCTTTGAGCAGGAAAATTCCTTGTTGTGATAACCTGTCCTGTGTATTACAAGACAATCAGCATCACTGGTCCTGGGCACCAAAAACCAGTGGCACCCCCAGTTGTTATGACAACTAAAACACCCCCCCAACACATCGCCCAATACCTTCTAGCCTAAATTCTTAATTTTACAGGTGAAGTGTGACAACTGATTCAAGGTTATCTAATGTTTTAGTGTCTGAGCCAAGACTGGGGCTCTTGCAGTCCACTCTGTCATTCTATCTCCTCTTTTATTTTGGGAAATGATCGGCAAAACCGACAACCCTTGAAGTCTTACACCAAATGAAATGGCAGTAGCAGCAAGGATCGTTGGTAAGTCACTGATTTGAAATGTAAATTGCTTTCCCCCAACAGAAGCAATGCTATATACAGTGGCTACCCACAGACGCCTATCGCACTTTGGATTCCATTTCCTCCCGCCTTCACAGGGACCTTACGTTATTCTCTATCGATTTTCTCTTGTATAAATTCAACCTCTTCCTCTCAGTGTGGCCCTTTCCCTAAGCATTTATGATCATAGAAAAATAAAGCAAACCTTCCCTCACCCCTTCATATCCCTCCATCTGCTGTCCTCTTTCCTTTCACCTCACAGTGAAATTTTCAAAAGTGTTTCCTAGTTTCTCCTTATTTCCTCACCTCCCACTCACTCCTCATCATACTCCCATCTTACTTACAGTCGCCACACATGAATTCTTGCTGTGAACATAGTGACCTCTAGGTCTCTAAATAGAAAGAACATTTTTCTATCCTCACCTTGACTTCCCAGGAGTGTATATGTGTATAAAAGCAATTTTTCCTAAGGAGAGAGCCCACAGCTTTTATCAAATTCTTAAAAAGAGTCATAATCCAAAAAAGATTAGGAAAACGGTAATACATTGGTGATAATGGTGTGTCTTCCAGTATATACATGACTGGAATAAGGTGTGGCTACTTTAGGGAGGAACGCCAGCCCAGTGAGCACCTAGGTTATTTCTTTGTAAGATAAAAATTCAGAAAATGGAGAGGAAGGAGATATGCGGGGAATGTGTTGCCATAATCCAGAGATGAATGTGTGGGAAATAAGCAGAGTTGAGGAAGAGAAGGTGAAGAAGCCTTGCGATTGACTTTTCTTGTTCCTGTTCTTTCTCAGAACAGTTCTAGGCTAGCAATCAGGTAAAGGAATGTAAGATGCTTGGGTGAGAGGGCAGGGAAAGTTCAGAACAGCTTTGACATCTTCAGTGGAAAAGGGGAGAGGGGATAAGAAAAAGATGGGTGGGAAATGTAAAGGTGCAACATCTGGGGGAAAGGGCATCCATGTTGACTTAAGGGCATATGTAAGTTGAAACTGTCTGTAACTTAAATAATTTGTTTATATTAGTATCATGGGTTAATCTCCACCTAGCAGACAGTGCAGCTTCCCACTGAACCTGGCCACTGTGAAAAGTTTTCCATAAAACTCTTGTCTCCAAAACACAGCTAATCAAGCAAATTATCAAAGGGGTGAGCAATTTTCCATCTTCTGTTCCTATTTTTCCATTTTCTTTCAAGGTATTGCCTTGGCCCCGGATTCTAATCATTACCCAAACTCTAATTCAATATAAATAGAAATTAGGGTGTTAGCATGTCGTGTGCAAATTGTGCGTGTGCACTCCTCTTTCCAAAATGTTAATGATGGCAACAGAAGGAACTTTGCTAACAAATGTTGTTTTCATTTATTGACCCAGAAAAAACTTAGCCATGCCCTGGCAGTTAAAGGGCCAACTCCTGGCAAATTGTTAAATAGATAAAATGTTACTAATGATCTCCATTTCTTCTTTTATCTGCTCCCCCCATAATCCCCACTCCAACTCACACACATATTTTCAGTTCCCTTCTCTACCTACTGTAAAGTGGCCTGGTTTCCTGGTTTCTCTTGTTAGTTAAGAAGATGTTGTATGTTCACATATACTAAGTATTGCTTCTCCCAATAGTAGTTATATCTTAAGAAGGCTGATTATGGAGACAGAATTAAATTTAACAGATAAATTAAATTTAATCCAATAAAGTGGCAGGTCTACCTAGTTGACGTTAAATAGCAGAATATGCTTTATTCTTGATGATACTGTAATTAAATATTTCTGTCAATAAATATCATATGTAGAACTTGATGTGGAATGACATGAAGTGGAATGTTAGTTCCCTTCTTTCTCAAGAGGTATAAAACTATGCTGATAACCTACCTCTTTTCCCTCTCTTCTTATTTTAACTATTAATTATGTAACAACCCTAAAGAAAGTCTGTTCGCGCGGGTGCGTGCGCACACACACACACACACACACCCCTCTATCCCACAGCTCACAGGGGATACTTCTAAAAAGCAAGGCCAAAAGGTGAGCAATCTCATCCCTCACTGGAGAGTGCCATGTATTATTCTCTGCTGGACACATTTGAGGTCTTGATCTTGTCTTGTTAAATATATCCTATGGATGGCCTTCATCACATTCTCTGGAAAGATGATTCCACACTAGAGAATTCTACACTCTTTAGGAGGCATTAGTCAAATCCTGCCAACATCGTCTAATTCTCATCCTTCACACTGAAAACAATTATGCCTTAACCAAAGACTCCAACAAGTCTGAAACTAGAAATTTTAAACCAAAATACAAAGACCATAATAGAAGTATATAGAAGAAAAAGCATGCAAACACACACAGAGTTGTGTTTATCCTAAAAGCCTCTAAGAATTTTCTATCAGGGCTGAGCAGATAGATGAACAAACACTTCTTTAATCTTCTCTTTGAAGCTTCAGCTTCCATATGAAAGGGAAGCTATCACTCCTCTGCAATATCCATACTCAGCATCACCAGGTCCATGCAAATGATATTTGGAACATGAAAAAGATGAGTACAGAATGAGCAGAGAGAAAATGCTGCAACCATATTGATGATGATGATCTTCACATTCAGTCAAAATAAATCCATCTTAACTTGTGTCTCCAAAAATGAAAATGGAAGAATAAGATTTCACAGCGTTTAGTCTACGGCACAGAATAAAGTCTTGAAAATTTAGGGTTACATTACATGCAAAACAAAATTTGCTATTTGTGTTCTTTTTAATTAAAGAGGTTTTAATTGAACTTTAGTTTAAGGAAAAGTGCAGCAAATATAAAATGAACCCACAATACTAAGGGAGTCTTGATGAACAGCTGCAGCTGTAGCAATAGTATGATAATAATGCTAAGATTTTTGAAACATATTTTTGGGCACTGTTTTAAGCACTTCTCTTATATTAACTCACTTCCTCCACACTCTAACCCTATTATTATGACCATTTTATAAATGAGGAAACCAAGGCCTCAAGAGGTGAGATAACTTGCCCATGGTTTCACAGCTAGTAATCAAGGCAGACGAGTTTCGAATCCTAGCGACTAGTTGCAGAACAGGAACTCTAATAAGAAATTAAGTTTTGGGACTTCCCTGGCAGTCCAGTGGTTAAGACTCCGTGCTTCCACTGCAGGGGCGTGCGGGTTCATCCCTGGTCGGGGAACTAAGATCCCACGTGCCATGCGGCACAGCCAAAAAAATAAAAAATTTTTTTAAAAAGAGGAAAGTTTTGAAAATACAATCTAACTTAAAAACACTCAGCAAAATGAATTCTTTCTCTAAAGACATTTTATTATTGTAACAGAATTCAGTCACTCAGTCAACAAATATTTATTTTATGTCTTCTATATGCTTTGCTCTGGTGCCACGGATGAAACGGTGACTGAAATAGATATGGTCCATCTAAGATTATACTTCAGTATCTTTCAAATTGTAATCATACTGTTCTAGTTTGCCACTCAAGATTCACAGAATATTAGATTTCTCCTAAAAATGAGGCTATTGACTTTTAATCATTAGTTTGGGGTTTCAGGGTGGGTGTCAAATTCTTGACCATGGAGCTAACCAATAAACATGGTTATTGAGATTAAAATACTCAGAGCTTTGCCCACTCAGCTAGCTAATTAGATAGATCCTGGTGAAGTAGGTAAGACAACTGTAACTATCCTCATGTTACTGGAAATATCTAAGAAGGAAAGATAATTCCATTTCCGAATTATAGTTAAACAATGTATTCAGCAAGTAAGATACGCTAGGTATTGTGCTAAGTATACGTTTTACATGTATTATTTTATTTAATCTTCATCATAATCCTATGAGGTCAGTACTATTATTATCTCCATTTTACAGATGAGGAAACTAAGACTCAGGAATGTCAAACAAATTGACCAGGATCATGTAGCTATTAGGTGGCAGAACCAAGATCTGTATCCAGGACTGCTTGGTTCCAGAGCCCAAGCTCTTAAATTTCATATTAACTGCATTTTATTGGCTGTAATATAGAAAACAAATCTAGTATTAAGAGAAGGTATAATTGTTTTGTCAGACAGCCTAGTATCAGGGAGTAATCAGTTCAGAGGTCTTTAATTTGGAGTCAACTATGGACTCAACTATTTGAGCTTGAGGAGATTCATGAACTCCCTAAAATTATGGGTGAAAAGTAATATGTGTTTTCTTTTCTCTTGAAAAGGAGTCCATAAACTTCATCAGATTTCCAAAAATGTGACTAACTCTGCCTCCAAAATGATAAGACCCCCTGGGTTAGATGCATAGGATTATAATGGCATTATAAACCTAGCTATGCAGAAAGGCCAACATCTGTAATATTATAAATCTAGAACATCTAGATGAAAATTTTTTGCAACTAAAGCGTTAAAAGTGTTATTTTACCTGTGACTTACAGAAATTTAAAACCTATCATACATTCCCTGTCTTGGTAAACCACCTGTTAAAAAAAGTCAAATCTCTTCTTGATGACTTACAGATATCCACATTTGAACTTCAGTTTTTTATACAAAAACAGTGGTGTCTTCTAAATGGATAGGCTATCTGCAATACTCAGTGTCCAGAGACCTCTATTTCCCTCTTGACCACCTCTGTTCTCTGGTAATGGCTGTCTCCAAACAGACTGCAAAGACTAAAACTGAAGTGTTATCCTGGCATTAGAAATGGAATTTTAGAATTCAAATGGACACCTGGGCTTTAACGGCAAGTTAATAGGCTAGGAAAACCCTTGTAATTGACCTTGAGCAGTGAGCCACATGGTAAAGACTGATTTACGCCCAAGGAAATGACTTTTCTGAACAACACTAATAGTCTGTATACTGGATATTTCCTATAACCTCTTCTCTCACTTGAGAAGATTCACTTGATTTCTAATTCTCTTTCTCCTACTAGTGTTCCATCTCCTACCTTGCAGAAGGAATGGGCAAGGGGCAAAGGGTAATAGGGCACGACACCCAAGAACAGAAATGGGAAAAGAGCACCATCTGGTGGAAGTCTCTGGTGGAGGCATCAGAGGACTGGGACCCAGGGGTGGGATACCAGCCTTAGAAACAGTTGGGCAAGAATGGGAAGGTCCCTGGGAGTGGTGCCGCCTGTAGTCCCTGTTCCTTCAATTCATCAGAAGTACAAGACCTAGTGTCTGCCTACAGGAAGCTTACAGTCTAGTCCAAAATATGAGATACTTACATATGAAGAGATGTCAATCTAAGATAGGAAATAAATACTATGGTAACAACAGACAATAAGCACATAACTCAAGTAACAGAAGGACCTGCCATAAGAAAGTCCTAGGTTCTAAGTTAGTAAATAACAAATACTGTGGTACAACAGACAATAAGCACATAACTCAAGTAATAGAAGGACCTGTCATAAGAAAGTCCTGGGTTCTTTGGGGGGAGCTAATATTTCTGTGATCTTGAGTCTATATCCACAAATTTTAGAAACCCCAGAAGACAGCACCACAAAGTTCTCTTACAAGACACAATGGTCTCAAACTTTTATTAAAAAATAAACAAGCAACATTATCTGATTTGACCGTATTACCCATGACTAAAACAAATTTTTTTAGAAGTCCATTCCCAGACAATAAAAGAAATAATATAAAGTAAATTAATTCAATAAAACCCTATTCACCACTAGAGTCTTCTATAACACTATCACTACATGAAATCCATGCTATGTCAATCCAACATCCACTCTGGATATTAAAAGTAAGAAATCTAGGAGCTAAATGATTATGCCCTTGCACTGAAACACTGAAAACTACATTCTAATATTTCTTCCCCTGTGTTCTAGCGTTAACACTGCAAATTGTGGTTGTTATGACTATGCAATCCCCATACACCCTACATGTAACAGACAACCAAGTATAACTTAATGAACTATTAAAGAAAAATGCTAGCCAGCTATGTTGTGGCAAAATAAAAGACCCTAAATGTCAGGTCAGAGTTGACGTTTCTCTCTCTTTGTGCAAATAAAAGGGAGCAACTGAGGGGCAAGTTGGTTTGCTTGTTTTTAGGGTATAATGTCCACGGTGATCAGATCCAGCAGAAGTGTGCAGTCTGGATGGGAGACAGCGAAGGAGGGAAGCAGTTTAGGAAGCTGCTGGGGAGCAAAAGAAGGGACAAGAGATTTGATAACAGACGTGGAGGCAGGTTGGGAATGGAAGAGTCAGGAGGAAAGTCAGAGATGTCTTTTGGTTCCAAACGTGTGTATTGAGAGAAAACAAGGCAGAACTCACATACAAAGAAATCTAGCTGATTATCATATTTTAATCTGTACTATCTTTAGCTCTTGCCCTGCCATTTTTGTCACCGTTGATACTTAGAACTAATTTGCTTTTTCGTTTGTTCGTTTTATTAATTTTTATTGGAGTATGGTTGCTTTACAATGTTGTGTTAGCCTCCACTGCACAACAAAATGAATCAGCCACACACACACAGATATCCCCTCCCTTTTGGACTTCCCTCCCATGTAGGTTACCACAGTGCATTAGGTAGAGTTCCCTGTGCTATATAGTATGTACCCAACAGTTGTCTATTTTATACATAGTATCGATAATGTATATGTGTCAATCCCAGTCTCCAGATTCCTCCCACCTCACCCCTTTCCCCCTTGGTATCCATACATTTGTTCTCTATGTCCGTGTCTCTATTTCTGCTTTGCAAATAAGATCACCTCTACCATTTTTCTAGATTCCACATATATGCGTTATTATATGATATTTACTTTTTCTTTCTGACTTACTTCACTCTGTATGACACTCTCTAGGTCCATCCACGTCTCTATAAATGACCCAACTTCATTCCAGAACCTAACTTGTTTTATTTTTTGCTTGCTTCAGGTTAATAGCTACCCTTAGACCACTGAGACTCTTAGTTATCTGACTGATGAATAACTGATAACTGTATGACTCTGTGATTGAGGACCATATACTCATTGAATTTTACAGCCAGAAGGACATCGAAGGTCATTTAACCCAGCCCCTCACTACACAGGTGAGAAAAACGAAGCATGGAGAGGTTATCTGATTGCACCATAAGAGTTTAAAAATCCACATTGTGGAGCTATCACAGTTTATCTTGTGCAGAATCAGGAACAGGTTCAAAAACATGACATTCATTTGAAAATTCCTTTGATATTTTTCTTGTTATGAACATGGTCACTTTATTCACCTGAGAGCAAATGTTACACAAAATTTTTAAGCTGGACTAGTTCCTAGGGCTCCTCTAGGCAGTGTGGATTTGTGAACATTAACATGTCAACATACTCTTTATATCTCAAGTTATGAATACTCTCAAACAGTAATAAATCTCCACTATTTGCCAGACACTCTGTGAGGAACTGAGAGGACAGAAAGCCTAAACTGTGGGCCAGTTTGGCTGGAATTATGCAGAATTGTGCAAAAGTGGTGTGACTGACCCAAAACACACACAAGGTAAAAATTGGGGCCAGAAGAACCCAGGTCTGGCTAATTCCAGAACGCATCTTACTGCCTAGAGATGGAGGTTGTTGGGGGTGGATCTGGGATTGGATATTGGAAGATGGCTGGTGGGGGGGAGCGGGGGGAGAAGGGTCACCGAGAGGCCAGGCCCAGGATGCAGAGGGAGGCCAGGCAGGGGGGCCAGGCCCATCAGAGCAGGTGGCAGAGGCCCAAAGCAGACATGTTGGAGAAGGGGGCAGGGCAGGATTCTGAGTGGGTTCCAACCTGAAAGTTTTTGTTTTATCTTGTGAAACAGGCTATGATGTCAAGCAAGAGTGAGAGGGGATATGATAAGGTAAAGACTGCTGAAGATTCGAGGGGGACGAATACTGAGGAAAACTGGAAAGGTTGCTGACATGGGGCATGTGAAGTAACTGCCAGGCATCATTAAGGGGTGAGCTGAGGTTGGAGACTAAGATTGACGGTGGTGGCAGTCCAATTGTGTAATTTTTCTCCAGCACTGACTATCTGCCCAGGTATAAGATCAGAAAAAGTGGACAGTTGAATTGATCCAAGGTTAGAATTCTTCTAGGCTTGTAGGATGAAAGGACAAGAGAGTAAGAGAAGACTGGAGGGGCACGCCATGGAGCTCGGGCTGGCCAGGGAAGAAACCAAAGGCCGAAGACTTGACTATAACGTCTGTACACACTGAATACTTTTAACAATCAATTAAACTATTCAAGAACAGGAGATATCGTTATTCTACTCTTCTCTCTCAGGACTGTTCTTTGTCCCAAAAGTCCCAAACCTCTCCTATCTCATGTTCCCTGTTTCAATGGCTGACAACTCCATCTACCCAACTGAAACTTAGGAATCATCCTTTACCTCCTTCTCTATTGTATGTAGATCCCATCATTCACAAAGACCTGGAGATTCTACTCCCTTCATATATTTTTAATCTATCTCCGCTCCCTCTCTACGGGCATGGAATTCACTCAAGTCCTCAAAATGCCTCACCCAGATCAATACAACCATGTCCCAAGTGGTCTACCTGCCACCTTGCTCCTCTCTGACCCATTCCCCCTGGTGCTGATGAAGAAAGAAGTGCAGTGACCGTGAAGAGCAAAGGCTCCGCAGACAAGTCTGGGTTGGAGTCCCAGCATCTTCATCTTCTAGCTGTGAGACTGTATCTACAGCCTCAGTTTCCTCATCTTTAAAATATAAATAATAAACATACCTGTCTCGTATGGTTCTTGGGAGGATTAACTGAGATGATACACACAAAGAACTGAGCATTAGGCCTGGCACCTGGCAGCCTTCAATCAATCTCAACTGTTATGTCATTAGCACCATCATTATTCTAACAACCTACCAACATGCAAGCCAAGTCTTAACATTCCCCTGCTTGAAATCCTTCAGTGGCTTACCCCAGCCTGGTCCTCCCCTGCTCTGCTCACGCTCCTGCCCTTACATGTCGCAGCTCTCTCTGCTGGCACACTTTCCCCTCCAGGCCCCTTCCTCTCCTAGTGAACCCCTGATGGTCCTTCAAGGCTCAGCTCAGTCTCCTGTGTTAGGTGCTCCCCCAGCACATAGGTGCACTCCCCTCAGCAGCATCTGTGCACTGCACCACAAGCTTCTCATCTCTCTATGTCACTGAGCCCTCGAGGGGCAGTAGCACAGAGCTTGCTAAATAAGTGAACAAAGGGGAGAAGCAGAAGGGCTGTCTGAGTTCAGCACGAGTAGAGCACAGAGTACCTTTCAGGGAGGGGTGGAGACAAGGTTGGAGAGGCAGGCAGAAGGCAAGGCTCTCTAAGCAATGCTATGGAGTGTGGATTTTATCCCAAATAAGATAGGGAGAGGTACCCTCCTTTTCCTCTAAATTATTCACACAAAGGCAAGAGGGGGAAAAAAGAAATCAAAGGAAGGGAAGAAAAGGTAGAAGAGAACGATAAAAATAAGTAAATTTCGTTAAACTAAAACCTTCATCCAAATGAAGAATTTTTTCCCCCAAAGCCTGGCTTCAAAGGCTAACTACAAAATGACCGGCAAAAGTATACTTCAAAAGATACAACCGAACACACATCACAGTGGCAAGAATCCAATATATAAATACAATCAATTTGTTTCCTCATTAAAAGCTTTCATGAAGAAAATGATTTAATACAAATGCTAAAGCTACTGACACAGATTAACTGAAAAATAACAACAGAATTCTAATTAAAGACATAATATTATTTCACTCATTCACACTGCACCAAAATTTGAATAAATATATAAAAACAATCTAGAAAGCAGGCTTCTACTGGTAACCACTCTAAGAGCTACAATGCATTACTGAAATTTAAAAAAAACCAACTCCTATCCTTAAGTGTACACTTTCTTCCAGTTAAGAACTGAGATGTACACAAAAATTCAGAAATCATTTAAAAATTATTTCACAGTTTTGCCCTCAACTTGACTTTTTTTTCTAATTGTACAAGATTCTATACTAAAATATCATTCTTTCCCATTTATTTCTTTGTACAGTACTTACAGCAGTCATAGTTAAACCCTTACATAAGGTATCCAATTATCCAAATCATAAAGTAGGGAAGTGATTTAGATCTAAAGGCGAATGACTTTGTGACCAGTTCTACTGCTGTATCAATACAGGTCAGGGGTCACCAGCAGTTCAACCACAACAACTAGTCAATCCCAGGACAGTGGTTCGGTCCCACTTCAAGGGATTCTCCAGCATCAGAAATGTCTCCAGATGTTGCCAGGCCACAGGGAAGCACTTAAGACAGTGGGCAAACATCAGGACAAGGAAAGGACCAAGACTATTTGTTCTGACCATATCTCCATCCCTCATCCTAGAAGCTAATTAGGTTGAAATGTTGTCAGCTACTGGCTGGCCCTAAACCCTGCTGATAAGATTTTCCTGTCAGTCATCGCCAGTCATATTGGGGGACCCTCCTTAGCACCCAAACCAACAGCCTACTCACACTTCTTCCTTTGTTCCCGTTAAAATACAGTTTAAAACCAAAGTAGCTACTTACCAAACAAAAATAGTGTCCTCTAATAAAGATTTTACACATACTTGTCTGATTTTAAGAATCTTCTGGAACCCTAATTGAAACACGAATTCCCCAGTGTTCACACCAGACCTACTAAATTAGTATGTCCAGGGTAGTGATCTAGAAGTCTGTATTTTTAACAAGATCCCCAGGTAATTCACATGATGGGGCAAGTCTGTAGAACACTATAAAGGTTATGGGTATTTTATAAATGGTTTCCTGTTAAGGGAATTATAGATAGGAAGCCCTCAGTTCAAGTATAGACTGTATTCCAAAATTCATTTCCAGTTGTTTGGACCTTGAAATGCATTTTCTTAAAGAAACAAAGTAAAAGATAATGTTAAGTTTTCTGGATATGCTTTAAAAAACTGATTAAATCTTGTTAATAAATCTGAGATATAGTAAATACAATCTTTAATTTACAAACCAGTCACATTTCAAAAGTTGAAGCATAAAGTCAGCCATTTAGAATGTATTTTCCCATTGACATAAATTTCTGAAAAGTGGTTAGATTATCTGGTTATCCATAAAAGCTCATAATAAACCAAAGGCAGCTATGGTACGAAGGATATAAATATGAGCTCAAAGCAAGAGATACTGGGAAGAAAGAAAGATCTGTCTTCCTTTGCTGGGCACAGAGAATAAACATAGGCAACCTATGTCATTCTTATCCTCTCTCCCTTTGCAACCATCTCCTGTCTCCCAGTGGCCTCAGCCCAGGTACCAAGGACCCACATGATTATCTAAAATTCCCTATTAAAGAATCAGCTTACCCATGCCTGTCCCATGATTTACTCTCCTCAGTTATGTACCTCTTCTCCCCAAATCCAGTCAAAACTCCCATTTCCATGATTTGGTTCCATCCTATCTCTCATTACTCCCTTATACCTAACAAACAGAATTACCCTTTGGTTCCCAAACATGGCTAAACTTTTATCTCCTCAGTTTCTTTGCACATGCTATTTCTGTGTGCAATATTCCATCCCTTTCAAACCCCAAGCCAAAACATGATGTCATCTCATCCAGGAAGGTCTCTCATAGCCCACCAACCAGAAGTAATTTCTTTTTCTGGGATCTCACAGTACAATCTGTGGGCACCTCTTCTAAAGTGTTAGCCACAATATATCTTGAACTGTAGTTATTTCTGCATACTTTTATATCTTTCCCATTGGGTTGTAAATTTCTTGGGAATATTTTTTGGGTATCTACAATGTAACATGCCTTGTATTAGGCACTTTCAACAATCCTACAAGGTGGGTGTATTGTACAATTACTCAGTTTATCCTGCTCAAAAATAATTTCCAGGAGGACTGGAGACTGTCATATTCACCACAAAAATGCTTTGCACACAGTGGATGCTGAATAAACATTTGTTGAATGAATGAAGTAGCATTATTCACTTGTTATGAAGAAATCGAGCCTAAGAGTGCCGGCCAAACAATCATACTGCCTGGGCTCAAATCCCAATTCCAAAACCTAACAGCTGTATAACCTTGAGCAAGTCGATGACCTCTCTGAACCTCAGTTTTCTCATCTGCTAAAATGGGGATCATTATAGTATTCACCTCTCACCTGTTGTGAGGATTAAATGAGATAATGTGTGTAAAGCCCTTTGACACTGGGCCTGGCACAGGATAACTGTGTGATGAATGTTAGCTGTGACTGTTACTCTTCAGTTGCAGAGGCAAGAGCCTCTAAAGCCCTCATTCTTTCTGAGGAAAAGGATCCTCTGTTAACTTCATAACACTCAGGGTACCTAGCACTGTGAATTGCCCATAACAGAGGTTCAACAAACTTAATTTCCTCAGCACAATCATCTAAGCCAAAAGTTAGAAGGAAATCATTAAATAGGACTAGCGCACCTGAATGTACAATCAAAAACCCCTTAACCCTCCAGGTGAATTTATATTTTAAAAGAGGACTATGAGCCCAAATGAATCTCTAAATGGTGAAACTCCAGGTATGTAACAAATTGAAATCAAACATTTCAGACTGTCTAGAGAAGACACCCGTGGGCAGTGGGCTCCGTGCTGGCTCTGTTCATGAGTCTGGCCACTCACTGGTCCAAGAACTTCTTGAAAAACAGGGATATATCTTCCGTGACACTGTCTTGATCACCTGGCATTATGCCCAGCAAAGAGTAAACAAATAGCCAATACATATTTGTTAAGTAAATTAACTGCTTCCTGCTTGTAATCCTCACCCTGCTCTTAGTTAATTCTATTTCTCTTCACGACCAACATGAAAATCCATCATGGTGACTGATGTTTTGAGAAGGAGGAAGTGAATGGTTTACTCAAGCACCATCACTTTGGAAAGCTAGTCCCACAAATACAAATGTTACTAAATAGTCACAGAGTGTAGATAATCCTGTGTCAGTTCAGTGCAGCTCAGAAAGATAATATTTAAGAAATGGAAGTTGTTCCTAGTCAGTGATACCTCATCTAATGAAGACCTTGAGAATGACCTTCCTTTATTTAAAAAAAAACATATTCTAGAAAAATCATCATAAATTACTCAAAGGACTGCTGTATTTCATATTGCTCAAAAATAATTTTACTTTCGTGTGTGTGTGTGTGTGTGTGTGTGTGTGTGTGTGTTTAGGCACAGAGTAAAAACACTCCAAATACAGCTGTTTATTTGCATAGAAGTGACCCAAGGCTACAACTAATTTCCTCCTTCCACATCCCTTTTCCCTACAATGCCAACTCCTTTCCCACCTGGAAACAAATACTCTTTGGCTCTTAAATCCCTGCCTCTTTTTAAAAGAGGAAAGGCTCTGATATCAGTGACTTAGGATTAAATACACATTCACTGTAGAGAGTTGAAAAATACAAGTAAATAAAAAGGAGAAATTAAAAATCACTCAGGGCTTCCCTGGTGGCGCAGTGGTTGAGAGTCCGCCTGCCGATGCAGGGGACACGGGTTCGTGCCCAGGTCCGGGAAGATCCCACATGCCGCGGAGCGGCTGGGCCCGTGAGCCGTGGCCGCTGAGCCTGTGTGTCCGGAGCCTGTGCTCCGCAACGGGAGAGGCCACAACAGTGAGAGGCCCACGTACCGCAAAAAAAAAATACATAAAATAAATTTAAAAAAAAAAATAATAAATAAATAAAAATCACTCAAACTCTACTTTCCAGAAATTACTGTCATTACATTTTGCAGTAATTTTTCAGGCATTTTTTTTAATTTTTTTAATTTTTTGCTTTATAACAAATTTAATCAGTTATACATATACATATGTTTCCATATCCCCTCCCTCTTGCGTCTCCCTCCCACCCTCCCTATCCCACCCCTCCAGGTGGTCACAGAGCACCGAGCTGATCTCCCTGTGCTATCAGGCATTTTTTTGAAAAAAAATATATACACAACCAATTTTTTCACTTACAGTATATCTTACCATTCTACATCAATACATCTTCTATAGCATTAATGATTAAATTATCTTCTTTTTTTATGTTTGCCCTTTCAACAGAATGGAGGAGCAGAATAAACTGGAACAGGGAGAAACTTGAAGCAGAGAACCAGAAAAGAGAATTTTGCAGAGCTCTGAGTAAGACTCTATGAGGGCTAAAGTTTAGCCAGTGACAAAGGGAAGAGAAAGGAGAAGACAGATTTAGGATGCAGAATCGATAGGCTTGTTGATGGTTTGGGGAGGGAAGAGAAAGGAGGCAGGAATGACTTCCAGGATTCTGCCTTGGGGGCCAGGACCTAGTGAAAGCAGAAATAGACTTTAGGGGTGAGAAGAATATAAAATAATGAGTTCAGTTCTGGACACTCCATCAGTGAGGATTCTTCTGGCTACAAGTAACAGAAAACCTCACTGGCAGAGGCTTAAATAAGTAGTTCATGTTTCCTTCAAAACAAAAAGTCTGGAGACAAGTGATTCCACGGATGATGCAGGGGCCCAACAATGGCATGAAGGACCTAGGCCCTTCCCTTATTTCTGCTCTAACACCTTAGAGCACAGTAATGTCTTAAGGTGGCTACTGCATTTCAATGTGTTTTTCTTTTTTTTTTTTTTTTTGGTCTCCCAAGCATAAGACTGTCCTGTGAGAGGCTATCAGAAGTTTTCTCTTTATATTTCTTTGGCCAAAACTATATCTTATGTAAACCCTAGACCAACCACTGGCAAAGCAGAATGGCTTTCAGATCATGAGTCATCCCTGGGCTGGTGGGGTTCTGCTGTCCAGGAAGAATGGAGGGTGGCTGCTGGGTAAGCATCCAGCAGGGTCTGCCCCCAGCTTTGTGAAGTTTAGGATATCAATAAGACACCCAAAAGGAGTTGTCCAATATGCTGTATGGTGCCTTGGAGAGAGAAGTGTAGTTGAGCTGTAGAATTAGGAGTCATCCACGTACAGGGGAAGTGTAGAGCTAGGGACGTGCATGCAACTGCCTACAATGAATGTGGTGAGAAAAGAGGGAAGCCTGAGGGACAGCAGTGAAGAGGGCAGCATAGAAAACCAAGCTCAAGCCAGAGCCTAAAATCAGAGTATAAATGCAAGGAAGAAGGAAAACCAGGAGAGACTGTTATCATGGGGACAAATGGAGGGAGAGATATTTTGTTTGTTGTTTTTATTTGCTTGTTTGTTTTTACTTTTTGAGGAAAAGGAAGCTATCAATAGTGTCACATGCTGCAGAGAGACCAAATAAGACGAAGATTGAACAGCGTCACCTGGATGTAGCAATTAGCAAGTTACTGGTACTTTGTCAAGAATAACATGATAGGAGCAGAGACTAGATTATAGGGGACTGAAGAGCGGCCAGAGAAGAAGAAACCAGAAATGTCTAGTCTAGGCTTCTATTTCAAGAAGTGCATCTGTAAAAAAAGAGATACAGGACAGTAGCTAGAGAGGGAATCACTGTGTAGGATGTAATGTTTTTCTTAATATTAGGAGAGATTTGAGCATATTTATATGATGAATGGAAAGATGTAATCCGGAGACAAAAGCTAAATTTGAGAAAGAGAAGGTCTCTGGGGGGCAGTGGTAATAGTGGAGTGAAGATGACAACTGTGAGTCACAGCCTCAGTCCTGAAACAGTGTGAGGCAAGACTCCGAACTCAAAAGATGACAGAGAATTGTAAAGCCATGCAGACAAATCTCAAAAGGGAAGAGGTTTGGGATAAGACAATGTTATCACATGAGACGTTTGAAGAGATGGACACCGTCTTTACAAATGGCTCTGTATCCCCCAATGCTCAATAAAAAGAAAGCATCCTATTTCTGGAAAAGAATATGTGGGGTTGGCTACTGAACAGTTCCTTTCATAATATAGAGGGTCTCTTGCTCTAGTGTTTAGCCTAGGACTGGAGAACATATTTATAACAGTTTTCCCCCATTCATTCAACTCACGTTATTGAGCTCATATCACATACCAGTACCATTACAGACCTTTTTTTTTAAATGAACATCCATGCCTTTAAGGAGTTATAATCTCCAGAAATATGTATTCTGAGTTTTAAGCAATTGAATTTAAAAAGAACTTAAAAGTGGTAAGTGGTAGAGCAGGGCTTCTCAAATGTTTGTGTGCATACAAAGAATCTTGGGATCTTACTAAAATGCAGATTCTGATCCAGTGGGTCTGATTCAGTGCAGCCTGAGAGTCTACATTTCTAACAGCTTTCCAGGTGATGTTGATGTTGCTGGTCCACGGGCCACTCCTGGAGTCTCAAGAAGCTAAGACTCTAGCAAAAAAGATTTCTTGCTTTACCTTTTCCATTTACACTGACCTATAGAGCCCTAAGAATTTTTCCTCTTTTTTTTCCCTGCTAACTCTCTTATCCATCCTTTTTTTTTCCTAATAAAAAAGGGAGGTTAGGGTAGAAAACCTTACAAAAAGCTTTTTCTTCTAAGCAACTATTAGCTACACACACCGTTTTCACGAACATGCCAAACATCTATCTCCTGATCAAATACTTTTGCGGAACCTCTACTATTTCAAACAGGGCACCTAGATATTCAGTAAAAGAATAAAGAGACTGGGAGCGGCAATTAATTCTAGTTATGCCATATGGCAGTATAGAACACTGGCTGGAACCTGAAAACGCAATTTCACAAGTCTTACTTATTCTGAATTTTAATCATTATAGGATCAGCAAACATATGTCTACCAACCTGCTCCATTTACACAAAATTTTAAAGAATAATCACACTGCACACTCAAAAATGATTGGTTTTTCCCAAATGGACTTAAAATTTCTCTCCTACCAGATTCTCAAAATAAAGTAGCTGCTGACAGCTCCAGTTTAATCTCCCTGTTAAATAAAATCTTCAAACAGTACTTTTAACAAATAGCATTGCTTGCTTTCTTACCATTTTCATCATCAGCTCACAATTTTGCACAACTATAATTTTCTCCGGTTCCAGACTCCTCAGCCCTGGGGCTGGTTCAGGTGCTGGCCCTCCTGTCCCTGTGAACTCCCTCCATCGTGTCTGTCACTGCTGAGACACCCATCCCCACCACATTCTCTCCATTTCACCTCTCTCCAGAATGGAGACATTATCATTTTCAACACATACTTCATCCCCTGTCCTCTTAGAGCTAAGATACCTTCATCTCCTGTACATCTAATAATTTCAAGATAAGGACAGAAAAAGCAGTTCTTGTTCTGTGAACTTTTGTCTCTGGTGCTTGAGAGACTGTCCTAATATCCCCTGAACATGTTTTAGTGATAACATTTACTGCACCAGGGCCAAAATGATTTTCTGCCACTTTCAATTCTAGTTCAATAAAAGAATAAGAGCTTTGTTTCTAACCTCTGTCATTTTTAATACCATAAAATGATTTTAAAAATGTAAAATTGAGTTCCATTTCCTACTGGACTACCAATCTCATATTAGCTTTCCTTTTATCAAATTTATGAGAAAAGTCAGAAATTGCCTTTCCTTAAAAAAGATCAAAATTTCAGGATCTCCTGGGCAGAATGCTTGAATTGAATTTCAGCTCTCAATAATTGCTGGCCTGGAAGTTTTAAAGAAGTATAAAAGTTAGATACTTAAAGTTAGTAATGTCAGAAATAAAAAACTGGAGGATTATCCCTAAGTTTACTATCAACCAGAAATAATAAAGTTATTCTCAGAAAATTATCATCCTAAAAAATCACAAACATGTTTATTACATTTCCAAATTGAGGAAGTCTATGGTTTTCTGAAACAATGGTGAATGAAGTCCATGGTTTCTGAACTGCAAAGTGAAACAAATAATGTTTTTTGAAACATCATATTATAAAATGTTTCAAATATGCATAAAAGGTGAAAGAACACCAATTTATGTATATACCCACAACCTAGACTCTATGATTCACATTTTGTTATATTTGTTTTGTCACTTATCCATCCGTCCATCTTTTTTGTTGTTGTTTATATCTATATCTATATCTATATTTTTTAACATCTTTATTGGAGTATAATTGCTTTACATTGTTGTGTTAGTTGTTGCTGTATAACAAAGTGAATCAGCTATACATATACATATATCCCTACATCCCCTCCCTCTTGCATCTCCCTCCCACCCTCCCTATCCCACCCCTCTAGGTGGTCACAAAGCACTGGGCTGATCTCCCTGTGCTATGCGGCTGCTTCCCACGAGCTATCTATTTTACATTTGGTAGTGTATATATGTCCATGCCACTCTCTCACTTCGTCCCAGCTTACCCTTTCCCCTCCCCGTGTCCTCAAGTCCATTCTCTACATCTGCGTCTTTATTCCTGTCCTCCCCCTAGGTTCTTCAGAACCTTTTTTTTTTTTTAGATTCCATATATATGTGTTAGCATACAGTATTTGTTTTTCTCTTTCTGACTTACTTCACTCTGTATGACAGACTCTAGGTCCATCCACCTCATTACAAATAACTCAATTTCGTTTCTTTTTATGGCTGAGTAATATTCCACTGTATATATGTGCCACATCTTCTTTATCCATTCATCTATCGCCATCCATCTTGTTTTTGATGCATTCCAAAATAAACTGCAGACATTGCTACACTCTAGAATGTGTATATAATTAACTAAACTTCAATATTTATTTACAGTTCCTTTAAACCAACGAGCTTTTGAAAGATGCCAATTCCTTTTTTTTTTTGTAATGGCTTGGCTAAGTAAACTATGCAACCAATTAGAAATTCTACATTCTAAATCCTAATTTTTTATTTAAAAAAATTAATTTCTCGTATCTCAGTTCTCTCATTAACAAAAGAACAAAGGCACTTGGTCGACATGGTATAAAATCTTGATTACCAAATTGTAAAATGGACCTTGTGGTTATGGCAGAATTCACAAATGAGAGACACTAACTAATATAACTTAAGAGAAATAGCTTATTGGAGATTATCCAACTTTATGTGGGCATAAAGTTTTCTGTAAATTATAATGAGAACTCAACAAGGCTCACAAACTCAGGAGGGATCTTGAGTTTGAGCATTTAATGATAATGCATCTTATATAAGCCACACTGTATCCAAGATAAAACCATCTGAGGCTGGATTATTGAAGACTGAGTCACTCCAAGTGGGAATTTCATAACCAAGCATTAGCATCAAATTGGAACTTTCTTGGCTTTGCAAAGCCGTAGTATTACTGGCTTGTAAACTCCCTATTAATTAACTACAGTAAGAGCTGCCACAGGGATAGCTGCCCCTTCCTTTATGAGCTGCTTGTTCCCCTACACTGATTTTTTTTTTCTTTTGGAAGATTGGCCCTGGAAGGGGCATCCTTTGAAGCCTGAAGAATCAAAGCTGCTGCAAAGCACTGCTGAGAGTTTCGAAAGAAATATGAAGAAACTACATTGGACCTGGGGCGACAGGCTGAGATCTTCCCAAACAGGTCAGCAGTTGGTCTGTAAAATATTCCCATTGCCAAGGAGGCAGTGACATCTTGTGTAAATCAAAAATGAAAACCCTAAGATATCTCATTTCCATTTTAAATGCATGGGGGTTGAATATGGATATCTAGCACTCAAGAAGTTCCTGTGGGATTGATTTTTTTCCCATCTTCTCTGAGCCCTTTGCTGAGCATAATAAGGACCGCATTTCATTATCAACCCTGCTAGCGCTGCACTTCAGGGAGACTAGATGAGGCTACACAGTGG
Organism: Mesoplodon bidens; assembly: GCF_964165515.1. Classification (NCBI taxonomy): domain Eukaryota; kingdom Metazoa; phylum Chordata; class Mammalia; order Artiodactyla; family Ziphiidae; genus Mesoplodon; species Mesoplodon bidens. The sequence goes on from NC_138179.1 coordinate 54,647,879, forward strand.
GAGAGAAGATCTGGTTTCCAGAGAAGAAATGATTCACATGGTGTGGTTATAAAAACCCACTTTAGGCCCAACTCATTTGCAACAGAATCATGAAATAAAATTAAATCCCAAGGAAATGAAATTTCCTGCATCATTTTGCAAATTTAAAAAAAAGGAGAAAAATCATAGTGATACCATAAAAGAAATCAAATAGAGGTTTCAAGGTTTGGTTGGTAATGTTTGCATTTTTGTAACATTTGGAAAAAAAATAATTCCAAACAACATTTGTGGGGAGGCAACTTAAAAAGAAAACACAAGATCATGGTTAGGAGAATCTTCAATTGAATCAGTCAATGTCATAGAAAAAACAGAACAAAGAGTTTGGCTCCTGAAAGCTGACCCAGTGCTCTTGCATTTCTCTTCCCTTTGCTCCAGTTTCAGTGTAACACAGGAAGTGGATACAGAGTGGATCTATAATAGCAATAAGAGAAAACAAGCAAATAAGAGAAAACCACAACCAGGAAGGCCTCACGCCACAAATTTCTGGAGATCCACAAATAAGATGAATACAGAGAGGCATTTTTTTCCAGTGGCTTTCTATAAGCAGAGTAAAAATAATACAGCACTGGGACAAAAGACTAGCTCCAGATCAAATGAGACTTAAAATCAAGGCCAAAGTAAACAGTGGTAAAATGAACACAATAATTTCATATAAATGATCTTTTCACACAATGTATGAATTAAGAGCCCCCATTTACAGACAGATAGAAAATCTTCTAGTATTAAAAAATTGACACCAAGGATTTTCTGAGACCTTCCAAGACAAATCCATTTTGAGTAGATAATAGGAATGTGCCCAAGTGTTAATGATGGCTATAATTCTATCAGGAGTAAAGCAAATTTCAGCAACCTAACTATACTGCTAAAGAGTAAGTGCTCAGCTTATTATTCTAATGGGTCAGTCCAACCTGAAGGGTGTAAGCTCAGTTATCTGCCTGCCTCCCAGGTCTCATTTCAAAATTCCTTTCACTCTAGATAGAACATTTTTTTCTGTTTAATAAGTACAGTACTGGGAATTATTAATAAAAAGGTTTGAAAGGAACAAGCTTTTTTTTAAAAAAAAACCCACTTACTAAAAAATTATACATCACAGTTACTTATATATAAAATATTTATTTTATGGGATGACCAAAGGGAGAGGCTTCTGCCCACTAATACCACCATAATAGCCCAGTATAGAAGAAAACAAAAATGGATCAATTTAATCTTAAAGCTGGTACCAAATCCAAAAAACCTGAATAAGTGAAAGAATAAACAAAATAATAATCATCATAAAATTAAAAGGAGAGTTACACATTTCAAGGCTGCTTTGAAAGTACAGGAGACTTGCTATGAAAGAACATATAATAAAATGATCTTCCTTTCCAGGTTAAGCCAAGAGACCAACAGCAGGTATTATTATATGTCTCTCCTGTAGAGCATTTCAGACTAAAAGAGCAACAAATATAACCCCTCACTACCCACAGTAAGTATATCTCCAAAAATCTTTAACACGATTGTGAAATCTCAACATACACTCACTAATTAACAGAAAACTGGTACAGGAATTTGGCATACAATTGATCGGTTTGAAGCCCTGAAGTTGTTGTGGGTTTTTGTTTTCTTTCTTGGTTAAGGATGAGAGACAGAGATAGGACTGAAAAAGGAAGAAATGAATTTTTAACCTTCAAGATGTGGTCAAATTATTGCTATGACTTCTGAGCCTTTTCAGAGCTCTTTAAACTCAGATGGATTGCACAAGTACCTACTACTCTTTTTTTTTTTTTTTTTCCTGTGTTGGCACTGAAACTCCAGTGTAGCAAAACAAACAACAGAAAGAGATGTTATAAGCAAATATTTAAACCTGTAACACAGAGGTACCAACAACACATTCCACATTTCTTCACTTGATAAGCACACTTCATTTGAATGTTTTTTGTTTGGGGCTTTTTAGCTCAATAACTGGCACTTGGGAAAAGTAACACTCTCTGTGTAATTAATGGTAATGATATTTAGTCTACCACTTCGAAAATCTTGCTCCCAAGAGTTATACTGGACTAACTTTGGACTAACTCCTTGTCTTTCTTCCTACAATACAAAGACACAAGGACAATATATTCTTAAACTAAATCCTGTTTTAAAGCTCAATCCATGTTAAGCTGACAAGAAAAACTCGGAATTCCCAAAAAGAACTGGAATTATTTTTATGATATTTTTACCAATGTATCATGTTTCATGCAGAGCTGTATGCTAACCACCCACAATGAGACATGTTCGAGATATTCTTTCAGTCTGTACTTTAAAAGTCCTGGTTTTGTGGGTTTTGTGCCCTAATCCTGTTACATCGTTATTTCTTTCTTTCTTTCCATTTCAATATGCTACTAATCTACCTGTCTCTTTTTGGAACTCCTTTAAATTTCACAAAAGGAAACAATACTCCCCGTTTGTTTCCATTGGCTCTGGCCTTCACTTCCAACAGTGAGCATAAATGACTAGCTGTTCCAAAATGAGCCACCAAGAGAGAATTTATTCCTACCTCCGTAATAAAAATATTCTATTTTCTTCATCCCTCCCCTGACTCTCAATGTATTCTTGCTGTCAGATGGCCTCCCCTGAATCAAACTTAAGAAATGCTCAACTGTTTCTGCAAATGCATAAGAACGCCATCAAACATCTGAGTGTAGATCAAGTCTGCTTCATTCCAGGTGTCTCACAGCTGGCGCTGGTACTGCAGTGACCACCATCATAAAACAGCAGGAGCCTCTGCCTGGCTTTCATCCTAATCATTCTCTAAAGAGCTCAGTGAAAACTTGGACTCAGAAAGTGAAAGCCGTTAGTTTTAGGGAGAAGGTTTAAATGAGGAGGCAGTTTGAAGAAGAGCAATGAACATCGCAGCTCAGGACATCAAATACCACAACAGGACTTCATTTCCTTGGACTTACAGAAATCGTTATCCTTTTTTAATTTTGTCTTACATGAAAAACATTACCCTTCATTAGTAACACTTTTAAGCACCCCCCCAAAAAAAACCTATGAAGATAGAACTACAGATATGATTTTAAGTCTGGGAGGACAGAGAATAGTGAAGCTACCTGTACTGAAAAACAGATGAGCACTTGGAGGACATCCATGACTCGACACAACTGTCATTTCCTGGGGTCGGTCACTCTGGGCAACAGAAGGGTGGCAAATGGCACATAACAACTGTGATGGATTCAGATGCTTTGATTTACAGTGAGTCCACAGCCATGCAAACAGCACTGAATTCTGAGCCACCATAAAAATTAGGGCCAAGCCCCTAGAATTTACCAAGAATCAGAGCCAGTGCTATTTTCACTTCTCTCAACCCTTTTCATTCTCGAGCAGTACAGTGTTGAGGAAAGAATTAAAGGGATTAAAGCGAGGACACAACAAAGATAGAGTGGAAAGTTGGGGGAGGAATATATGTATGTATGGTATTTATATTTATCTAGTGTCTTTCCCAGATTATCCTGCTAGATTTCTTACCCACCTTCCAAATAAGCCATAATGTGCCAAATCAATAGTTTTATACAGGTTCCTACCCTCCCCCACAAATTTACCAAACCCCTAAAATTTTATTGCTTTAATATGACTAAAGATAAAACTTTTTAAGTGACTTTAATTCTTTTGATGCTACTTGGCAACTTGCCATATACATTTAACTCTCAAGTTTGATGACTTCCAAATTTCTTTTCACACCCAGCCTCTGGGAAAGATACAACTTCCACACAAAAAAGTAAATGTGGCTGGCATTGTACCAGCTTTCAGTGCTTTCAAACCAGCTGGTATCAATACAGGCATAACATCAACCAGCTATATGGGGCTATAGATGCAACGTGGCTGAAAAAGAGGATTCAGTAAGACAAGGGTTACATTAACGGGATGATGATTGAATGGACAAATGTAAGACAATTTCACAATTTCAAACAGCTTGCCAAGGGAAAGCCTCATTTTTCCATTTTCTTGTACAGTATCTAATTTCTGGCTCCTCATTTCCTCCTGATCTGATAATTATGAAATTCTAAATAAAGTGTCATCTTTCTTGCAACAAATCAATGAACAGAAAGCTCCCATCAACAATGCAGATGTTTCCTAAAACTCCTGCTGATTATTTCCTGAATGTCTATCCCACAAACCACACAGCAAGTCCTTTGAGAACAAGGAACCCTCTCTACCTCATAACAAATACAGCTTCTAAGTGTGCGAGCATGGGTATGTGTGTATGAGCGTGTGTATGCACTTAAAAAGAGGACTAAGAAGTAATATGTAAGTGATAACAGTGAGTCACCACAAAATCACCTTGTATTATCAATTTCAGATTGAAATTTAGTCCTTTCCAAGTTCTGTGGTACAAATATGGGAAAGGAGAATTCCTACTCATGTATATTTGTCTCTACAGCTGCAGTAAAATTGTTTTTACATTCCTTATCACAGATTTATACCATTAACACCATTAAATGGTATCACCGTTTATACCATGAATACAATATACACAATTATATTATGGGCAACCCTCTCCCTTTAATACAATTTAAAATAATTCTACTTTTGTTCTTCATGCCATCCTTATAATAATCCTAAAATACAAAGGTCAACTTTGTATTAAAAAAATAAAAAATTCTATAAGTTACTAACTGAGCCTTCAGGTACACAACGAAGCCTAAACATATCTACTAATAAAGCAACATTATGGGGAAGTTTGTTTTAAACACTCTTCCAGCCTACCATAAATTATAGATATTCTCATTTTGCAAAAAGCTCCCATCTTTTGCATTCTGTTTGTTTCAATTATTCAGGGCAACCCAGGCTGATAATTACACAGTCCCCAGTTGCTGAGTAAAAGTGATGTTTAATTAGCCAGCAGGAAAGATCGATTAAGATCCAGCAGGGCATCTTGAGAGGTTCTCTCACATTCCTGGAAGGAATATATTCTGGCTGTGCCCTTTGAAAGGATAAAACTCCTTGCTTGCTTCTAAGGAGTTTCAATGAGGCTTCTAAAGTAGATGCTAAGATTGGTCAGCCACACAAATTAAATTCCAGGTATAAGGACTTTCCTGGTGGCCCAGTGGTTAAGCCTCCGTGCTCCCAGGCTTCCCTGGTGGCGCAGGGGATAAAGAATCTGCCTGCCTATGCAGGGGACACAGGTTCGATCCCTGGTCCGGGAAGATCCCACATGCCGTGGAGCAACTAAGTCTGTGTGCCACAACTACTGAGCCTGCACTCTAGAGCCCATGAGCCACAACTACTGAAGCCCACGTGCCACAACTACTGAAGCCCATGTGCCTGGAGCCTGTGCTCCGCAACAGGAGAGGCCACCTCAATGGGAAGCCCGCGCACCACAACGAAGAGTAGCCACTGCTCGCTGCGGCTAGAGAAAGCCCGCGTGCGGCAACTAAGACCCAACACAGTCAAACAACAACAACAACAACAACAACAAAAAACAAACTTTGTGCTCCCAACGCGGGGAACTAAAATCCCACACGGTGCAGCCAAACAAACAAACAAAAAACCAAATCCCAGGCATATCCCTGCAGTTGCTCTCCCTTTACTAAGAGTACTCAGTTCAAACATTCTGAATCACATTGCCTCCAAGTTGGAAAACACGTAAAGTAACACTCTCTTATCCCCAACTCTCGTTCAGTTACCACATTTCAAGCAAGAGGTGGTCGGGAAATATACTGTAAAGGAAAATTTTTATTTCTTCCACCATCAAGCAAGTGTATGCATCTGTCAGGTGCTCACATTCTAAAAGGTACAAATTAGGTCAGGGCTTTTAATTTAAAAAAACCAAAAACTTAATGAGCATGATATTCCAATCAGTCTGAGACTAAGACATTCTACTGTGCTCAGAGAATCAACTAGATAAGTCCAGTTTAAGTTTTCTATTAGGAAAGGAGATGTGGATATAAAATCAAGACCAAAAATCCTAACAAAAATTACCTCATACTGTTTAACATCTTCCCTTTCAGTAATTTGGACAATCATAAATATTTAGCTTTTCACACATTTTGCAAAAGTGTTCAATAAAGACTAACATAACAATCCAAAGCTGAAAGCAGGATAATTTTTTTAACATAATTATCAAAATATTTCCATTTTGGTAAACTACCCTAAATATGCCTGCCTACCTCCAATGCAATTCAGTACACATTTATTAAGCCTCTACCAAGTATAAAGAATTATGATAGGTGTGTCTTACTTTGCTAATTTATATACAATTAAAGTAGATTTTACTGATTATAAATTGTTTTAAAGCTTATGAAGAAGAATAATGGAACCAGTTTATACAAACCTAGCTTTGATTTGCTGCAAGCCCCGTAGAATATGGTCTCTGTTGTCCCTTGCACCAGCACTGAGGTTCTCATTCCGCAAAACTTCTCCCAGGAACTCCTCAGTATCTAAAAGAAAAGGAAAGTTGATCAATGGAAAAGAAAAAGTACTAAGGGAGAAGGAGGAAAATCTGAAGGACTAAGAAATGGGTATTATTTTCTCTTTAAAAACTTTAAAGTTGCACAACGAGGTGAATGTAATTAATGCCACAGAACTGTACACTTAATAGTGGTTAAAATGGTAAATTTTATGCTATATATATTTCACCAGAATAAAAAATAAACAAAACTTTATATATGCCTGTAAATGACATTTTCTGATAATCAAAGACCTTGCTATGAATTTAGAAAGTTAATGCATATATTAACCATAAGAAATAATTATTTTCTAAACCATCTTAAAGAAATATTTAAATATTAATTATCACCGATGGCAGAGGATGGACTGTCAGTTTTATAAACATGTAAACATTACAAACAAGTCACAAGCCAACAGAAGCTAGAGAGAAATACCAGTAAATAGAACTGAAATTTAAAATAGAGCTGAACTGCAAAATCAAGAACAAAAAAGGGCAGGCATTCAAAGAAGAAAAATTAATCAGCAGATGCATCATTAATGAAAATGACAGTGCAACCAATTGAAGGAACCCACATGGAAAAGAAAAAATGTGTCCAAGAGGAGGAAACTGCAACTATGTGAGCATAATTATATATTATTTCTATACATGATAGAAATATATAATATGGAACAAATGATGTTATGTTGAAAGAAATTGGGGGGGGGGGCATTTACAAATTTTCAAAGACAAAATACACTGATAATGATTATAATTGCCAGAAATGCTAGCTATACACTTTATTATGCATAAAAGAATTATAATCCCTAAAAAGCATATAAATAACATGGTTAAAATTTTCCACTTCCAAAAATATGAAACTGTATTATATATACTATCAAGATAATGTTATGAATTTATACAGTTGGGTTACATAAGCATACTTAAAATTTTGTTTTACATTCACACCACTCAACAACACCAAACAAAAAAATCTTAGATAGCCATTACAAGAACTTCTGATGGGGTATAAGATGTACTTTTGATGAAGTTCTGGAAATAAAAATTTCACTGAGGACCACCATCAACTTCCAAGACCTGCATCACATTTATTGCATATGTCATTTAATAGGTTCCTCCAAGTTCCTCTAACGGCTAAAGAATGAAAAAATGAGAAGTTTAATTAAAAGGTAAAAAAAAAATGCTATCAAATAATGTAATATACCATATTAACAGGATAAAAGACAAAGACCATGTGATCATCTCAATAGATGCAGAAAAAGCATTTGACAAAATTCAACAGCACTTCATGATAAAAAAACACTCAACAAACTAGGAATAGAAGGAAATTTCCTCAGCCTCATAAAGACCATCTACAAAAAACCTACTAACATCACAATGGTGTGTGAAAATTAATAAATAGAACCCTCATTTTAAGTAAGTCAGGATACCAGAAGAGGGAGTGCTCACGCCCTACCCATAGATGTCAATTGCAGACTCAATAGGAAGAGATGTACCTTTGTATCTTCAACAGGAAGAATGTTGATACTTTACTACCCAGAAGGAGGAAGGAAAAATTTCTCCTTGCCCTGCAAGAGCCCAGCCAATGAGAGACTGTTACACAACTCAGCCAATGAAAAGCCATTACACTTTGAACTCCCAGTTTTCTCCAATGGACTCTTGGTTTATAATAGCCCCTCCCAACTCCTTCTTCTCCTCTATAAAAGAAAGTTCCTCTCTTTTGTTCTCTGGATTTGCCTGTGGATCACCATAGATTGCACGTCCTGAATTGCAAGTCTTTGCTGTTCCCAAATAAACCCATTTTGCTGGTAAAATAACTGGTTATTTGATTGTTTTAGGTCAACAAGTGAAAGACTGAATGCTTCCTCCCTGCTTCTAAGATCAGCAGCAAGACAAGCTGCCTCCTCTCACCACTTATACTTAACATTGTACTGGTGCTGGCCAGGGCAATTATGGAAGAAATGAAATTAAAAGAGTCTAAATTAGAAAGGAAGAGGTAAAACTATCTCTACTTGCAGATGACATAATCTTGTATATAGAAAACCCTAAGGAATCCATTGAAACACTATTAGGTCTAACAAATGAGTTCAGTAAGTTTGCAGGATAAAAGATTAATACACAAAAATGGGCTTCCCTGGTGGCGCAGTGGTTGAGAGTCCGCCTGCCGATGCAGGGGACGCGGGTTCGTGCCCCGGTCCGGGAGGATCCCACATGCCGCGGAGAGGCTGGGCCCGTGAGCCATGGCCGCTGAGCCTGCGCGTCTGGAGCCTGTGCTCCGCAACGGGAGAGGCCACAACAGTGAGAGGCCCGTGTACCGCAAAAAAAAAAAAAAAAAAAAAAAAGATTAATACACAAAAATCAGTTGTAATGGGACTTCCCTGGTGGTCCAGTGGTTAAGAATCCACCTTCCAATGCAGGGGACGCGGGTTCGATCCCTGGTTGGGGAACTAAGATCCACATGCTGCAGGGCAACTAAGCCCGCACGCCACAACTAGAGAAGCCCGCGTGCTGCAATGAAGACTCAGTGCAGCCCATAAATAAATATTTTTAAAAATCAGTTGTATTTCTATATAGTAGCAACGAAAAAATGAAAATTAAATTAGGAACCTTCCATTTAAGCTAACGTAAAACAGAATTAAATACTTAGGAATAAATTCAGCAAAAGAAGTATAAAACTTAAACTCTGAAAACTACAAAATATTATTGAAAGAAATTAATGGCCTAAATAAATGGGAAGAATCTCATGTTCATATATGAGACTTACTGCTATTAATATGGGAATATTTCCATATTAACCTAAAGATTCAATGCAATCTCTATAAAAATCTCATCTGGCTTTTTTGCAGAAATTGACAAGCTAATCCTATGATTCCTTTGGAAATCCAAGAGACCCAGAATATCCAAAACAATTTTGAAAAAGAAGAACAAATTTGGAGGATTCACATTTTCTGATTTGAAAACTTACTACACAGCAACAGTAATCAAGACAATACAATACTGGCATAAAAACAAACACACAGGTCAAAGGAAAAGAACTGGGAATTTAGAAGTAACCCCTCACATTTATAGTCAATAAATTTTTGATAAGGATGCGAAGACAATTCAATGGAAAAGAATAGTTTTTCAACAAATGGTGCTGGAACAACTGAATATCCACATATGCAAAAAAATGAAGTTGGACAGCTACCTCACACAAGATACAAAAATTAACTCAAAATGGATCACATTTTGAGTTAATAAAAAGTAAAAGCTAAAACCATTAGAAGAAAATAGGCACAAATCCTTGTGACCTTGGATTAGATAATAGTTTCTTAGATATGATGCCAAAAGAACAAGCAACAAAAGAAAAACTTGGACATCAAAAATGAAAAACTATTGGGGACTACTCTGGTGGTCCTGTGGTTAAGACTTCACCTTCCAATGCAGGTGGTGCGGATTCGATCCCTGCTCGGGGAGCTAAAATCCCATATGCCTCACAGCCAAAACACCAAAACATAAAACAGAAGCATATTGTAACAAATTCAATAAAGACTTTAAAAAATGAAAAACTACTGTGGTTCAAAGGGTGCTGTCAAGAAAGTGAGAAAAATTTTGCAAATCATATATCTGATAGGGAGACATATGCAGAAATATAAAAAGCTCTTACAACTCAATAATAAAAAGACAAATAACCCAGTCTTAAAACAAGCAGAGGATCTAAACAGACATTTATCCAAAGAAGATATACAAATGACCAATAACAAACGAAAAGATGCTCAACATCAGTTGATACCAGGAAAATGAACCACAATGAAGTACCACTTTACATCCACTAGGATGGCTACGGTTAAGAAGATGGACAATAACAAGTGCTGTCAAAGATGGAGAGAAATTAGGACCCTCATACCTTGCTAGTGGGAATATAAAATGGTGCCGCCATTTTGTAAATGTCTGGCAGTTCCTCAAAAGGCTGAACAGAGAGTTACCAAATGACCAAGCAATTCCACCACTAGATATTACCCAAGAGAAATGAAAACAGGTGTTCAAACAAAAACTTGTACACAAATGTTCATAGCAGCATTATTTTTTTAAACATCTTTATTGGAGTATAATTGCTTTACAGTGTTGTGTTAGTTTCTGATGTATAACAAAGTGAATCAGCTATTTGTATACATATATCCCCATATCTCCTCCCTCTTGCATCTCCCTCCCACCCTCCCTATCCCACCCCTCTAGGTGGTCACAAAGCACTGGGCTGATCTCCCTGTGCTATGCGGCTGCTTCCCACTAGCTATCTATTTTACATTTGGTAGTGTGTATATGTCCATGCCACTCTCTCACTTCGTCCCAGCTTACCCTTCCCCCTCCCCGTGTCCTCAAGTCCATTCTCTACATCTGCGTCCTTATTCCTGTCCTGCCCCTAGGTTCTTCAGAACCTTTTTTTTTTTTTAGATTCCATATATATGTGTTAGCATACGGTATTTGTTTTTCTCTTTCTGACTTACTTCACTCTGTATGACAGATTCTAGGTCCATCCACCTCACTACAAATAACTCAGTTTTGTTTCTTTTTATGGCTGAGTAATATTCCATTGTATATATGTGCCACATCTTCTTTATCCATTCACCTGTTGATGGACACTTAGGTTGCTTTCATGTCCTGGCTATTGTAAATAGTACTGCAATGAACACTGTGGTACATGTCTCTTTTTGAAATATGGTTTTCTCAGGGTATATGCCCAGGAGTGGGATTGCTGGGTCATATGGTAGTTCTATTTTTCGTTTTTTAAGGAACCTCCATAGTGGAGGTTCCTCAAACATAGCCACTGTTCTCCATAGTGGCTGTATAAATTTCCATTCCCACCAACAGTGCAAGAGGGTTCCCTTTTCTCCACACCCTCTCCAGCATTTCTTGTTTGTAGATTTTTTGATGATGGCCATTCTGACCGGTGTGAGGTGATACCTCATTGTAGTTTTGATTTGCATTTCTCTAATGATTAGTGATGTTGAGCATCCTTTCATGTGTTTGTTGGCAATCTGTATATCTTCTTTGGAGAAATGTCTATTTAGGTCTTCTGAGCAGCATTACTCTTAATAGCCAATATGTGGACAAAACCCAAATGTCCATCGGCTGATGAACAGATAAATAAAATATGGCATATTTATACAATGGAATATTATTCAGCAATAAAAAATGAAATGCTACAATACAAATAAATCTCTGAAATCATTATTTCGCCAAACAAAAGAAACGAGTCACAAGGGCTACATATTGTATAATTCCATTTACATGAACTATACAGGATAGGCAAAAATCTATAGAAACAGAAAGTAGGTTAGTGGATGCCTAGGGCTGTGGGAGAACTGGAGGCAGATGGGAGAATGAAAGCTAAGGGGGTTCAAGTTTTCTTTGGGGATGATTAAAATGTTCTAAAATTTACCTTGGTGATGATTGCACAACTCTGTGAATACTATACTAAAAGCCATTGGATTGTACACTTTAAATGGGTAGGGTGTATGGCATACGAACTATATCTCAATGAAGCTATTAAAAAATATAAATGGGGCTTCCCTGGTGGCACAGTGGTTGAGAGTCTGCCTGCCGATGCAGGGGACACGGGTTCGTGCCCTGGTCCAGGAGGATCCCACATGCGCGGAGCGGCTGGGCCCGTGAGCCATGGCCACTGAGCCTGCGCATCCGGAGCCTGTGCTCCGCAATGGGAGATGCCACAACAGTAAGAGGCCCGCATACCACAAAAAAACAAACAAAAAAAAGAATGTGTAAATGAACAAATTACAACATCTACGTATATCCTTCTGAAATTTCAAAACTGATGGAAAATGAAAACATTCCTCAAGCACCGACATGGAAAAAAATAAGTAGTCTACAAAATAAGAGTCAAAATGGCCTCTCCACAAAATAAGCACTAGAAGATGAAAGTTTTACAGTGCTTTAAAGGAAAAATACTGTGCTCAAGAATTCTAAGCAGGGCTTCCCTGGTGGCGCAGTGGTTGGGAGTCTGCCTGCCGATGCAGGGGACACGGGTTCGTGCCCCAGTCCGGGAAGATCCCACATGCCGCGGAGCGGCTGGGCCCGTGAGCCATGGCCGCTGAGCCTGCGCATCTGGAGCCTGTGCTCCGCAGTGGGAGAGGCCACAACAGTGAGAGGCCCACGTACAGCCAAAAAAAAAAAAAAAAAAGAATTCTAAGTATAGTCAAGATGTTGGTTATATAACATGAAGGAGACTAGCAAAACATTTTCAAACAGTTGTGGCTCTGAATTTCTACCATCTACATTCTTTCCTGAAGAAAATCTTTTCAAGGACACACTGATCAACAGAAAGAGGTGGTGATGAAATTCAAAACAGCAAAATAAGTTAAATCTAGATACTTGTGGGTAAGTATATCTTAAAACTTATTTTAAAAAGTAATTCTTAATTAAGACGTTTGTAAAAAAAATGTAATAAGGAGCTTCCCTGGTGGCACAGTGGTTGCGAGTCCGCCTGCCGATGCAGGGGACATGCGTTCGTGCCCCGGTCTGGGAGGATCCCACATGCCGCGGAGCGGCTGGGCCCGTGCGCCATGGCCGCTGAGCCTGCGCGTCCGGAGCCTGTGCTCCGCAGAGGGAGAGGCTACAATGGTGAGAGGCCCACGTACCAAAAAAAAAAAAAAATGTAATAAGCATCTGAATGCAGTTAGAAAAGGAATAGAGAAGAAGAAAAACATGTTAAATTACTTATTTACATAGGGCTAATGGGTACTATTCCATCCTGGACAATGATAATTAAAGCAAATGGGTTTATCTATGATTTTTCAAACACTAATGTAATAAAAGTAGAACAAAAGATTTTTAAAATATTCAATATGATAAAATATAGAAAAAAGAGAAAAAGGTAGCAAAACAGATAAAACTCTTAAGATTATATATCACTGATGACAACAATTGTGAAATTATAATTACTATAATTACCACGTACTGAGAAAACAGTCTGTGTAAAATATTATAAAATGTGACCAGCATTGTACAGAGTGACAGGTTTATAGACTTCAATATTTCCAATATTAAATAAAAAAGAATGAAAAGAAATACAATAAGCACCAAATTCAAAAAATCAGAAAAGAGCAATAAACCAGCCTATGGAAAGGAGGAGAAAAGAAACAATAAAGATAAAAGCAGAATTAATAAGTCAGAACAGTGGTTGTCTAACAGTGCTCTCTGGAGTCATAAGCGTCTGATAAGAAAGAGCAGGAGTTGGGGTTGGGGTGGGGTCAAGTGAGTGAAACTCTGGGAAACTCCCTTCCACTCATGATCCCCTTTGCTTTAATCACAAGTCCTTGGCTTTTATCTATTTATACACTGGGATTTCACATAAGATTTCAATTTTGAAAAGGGTTCCATTGCACAACTTAGTGGTTACAAAACCACTGAACTTAAAAATAGTGAGAAAAATATATATATAAATGCTAAATAAGTATAAGAGCTGGGACTTTTCAGAAGTGAGGGGGTAATCCAATAAATTGATATATGATCAGCAAATGTAATCAAGGAAAAAGGAGAGAATGCACAAATACACAGAAATGAGGCAGAATAAAAAGAAGCAATAACAAACACCAAAACTTTTTAAAGATAATGAAATATTTCATAAAGTTGGTGAGATTTCAAGTTATTTTAATTTTCTTTTTTGTGCTTTTATGCATATTTAAATATTATGATAGTGGGCATCATTTTTATCCCCTTAAAAGATTATTTCAAAAACAAAGTGCTGGGCTTCCCTGGTGGCGCAGTGGTTGAGAGTCCGCCTGCCGATGCAGGGGACACGGGTTCGTGCCCCGGTCTGGGAAGATCCCACATGCCGCGGAGCGGTTGGGCCCATGAGCCATGGCCGTTGGGCCTGCGCGTCCGGAGCCTGTGCTCCGCAACGGGAGAGGCCACAACAGTGAGAGGCCCACATACAGCAAAAAGAAAAAAAAAAAAAAAACAAAGTGCTATGTAAACAAAATAAAGTGCCATGCAAATAAATATAAAAATCTCCGTGAAAGTTTCTGAGAAAAATATAAATTTCTAAAACTGAATTGAGAAATGGAAAACCTGAATCCTGAACAGGCTAATAACCAGGGGAAAAGAAGAAAAGGTTGCTAAATGTTTTTTTAAGTTCATATTAATATAGTTTTTTAGATGTTTTTCAAACCTTTAAGTAATGAATAATTCTTTTTCTATATAAATTATTCCAGAGCATAATTCTCAAATTATGAGAAACTTCTCAAATCATTTGGTATAACCTAGCATAACTACAGTTCTAAAAGAGCACAAAAAGGAATCAGTTTAAAGTTAATGTAGAGGGAAGGGTGGGGGGCGGGGATAGTTTGGGATTGGCATGTACATACTGCTATGTTTAAAATGGATGGCCAATGGGGGACCTACTGTGTAGCACAGGGAAGTCTGCTTGGTATTATGAGATGACCTAGATGGGAAGAGAATTTGAAGGGGAATGGATGCATATGTGTGTATGGCTGAGTCACTTTGCTGTGCGCCTGAAACTAACACAGCATTGGGGTTTTTTTTTTAACATCTTTATTGGAGTATAGTTGCTGTACAGTGTTGTGCTAGTTGTTGCTGTATAACAAAGTGAATCAGCTTTATGTATACATATATCCCCATATCCCCCTCCCTCTTGCATCTCCCTCCCACCCTGCCTATCCCACCCCTCTAGGTGGTCGCAAAGCACCAAGCTGATCTCCCGATGCTATGCAGGACAGGAATAACACAGCATTGTTAATCAGCTATACTCCAATATAAAATAAAAAGTTTTTAAAAATAAAATTACAAAATAAAGTTAATATAGATACAAAAATCCTAAATAAAATACTAGTAGATCACACCTAGCAGTATATTAAAAGAATAATATAGTTTATCCTGGGAATATAAAGATGTTTCAGTATTATTGATATATTAGATATTTATTTAATAGGTTAAAAGAGAAGTCTATACAAACCTCTTGGCAAATGACGAAACCACCTCTGATGATATTTATTATCTATTTGTGACAAAACTATATTAAATAGAAGTAAAAGAATACCTTCTTAACCTAAGGAATATATATGTCGCAAAGTAGCATCATATTTATGGCTGAAAAACTAAAGTCATTATTATTAAAGATTGTTTTTCCAGCTACTCCCACTGTCAAATAACATTGTTCTGGAGGTTCTAGACAAAAAGAAGTCTTAGAAGTTTAAAAAAAGCCATTATGCACAGATATTATAACCAAAGACATAAGTTTAAAACTATGAAGTTGGAAAACTTTTAGAAATTGTAAGAATTCATTAGGGTAGCCAGAAAATAAATGCTTTGAAAATCGGTAGCTTTCTGGGTAATAGTAGAATAGCTTATGTTGGAATGACTTTCCCGTAGATAAGAATTATCAACACTAGACAAAAAATTTAAAAGCAACTATTTTAGGGCACCAAACAGTAGCCAAAAGCAGGCAGAAATTGGTGGGGATTTGATCCTTGAAAGAAAGGAACTGCAGGGTGAGACTTGTGTTTATATAGCTTTTCACCTAAAGGTACTCCCAGTCCATGTGGGGTGGAGGGGCTAGGGGGCATCCTTAGGCAAAAAGCTTAGTGGGCTGTGGGAAAACACCAAATGCCACAACTTATATATACTTGGAATCTCAGAAGAAGGTTAAAACCAGAATAGGACAGAAAATGTACCAGAAGAAATAATTATCAAAAATTTCCCAAATTTGATGAAAAATATTAATTTACAGATTCAAGAAGCTCAGTGGACCTCAAGTAGGATAAACATAAAGAAAACTAAACACTGGCAATTATAGTCAAATTGCTGAAAACCTAAGATAAAGAGAAGAATTTCAAAGAAGCTAGAGAAAATGACCCATTACCCATAAGAAAATAATGATAGGGGGCTTCCCTGGTGGCGCAGTGGTTGAGAGTCCGCCTGCCGATGCAGGGGACACGGGTTCGTGCCCTGGTCTGGGAGGATCCCACATGCCGCGGAGCGGCTGGGCCCGTGAGCCGTGGCCGCTGAGCCTGCGCATCCGGAGCCTGTGCTCCGCAACGGGAGAGGCCACAACAGTGAGAGGCCCGCGTACCACAAAAAACAAACAAACAAACAAAAAAATAATGATAGGAACGAGAGTTGATTTTTCATCAAAAATAATGGAGGCCAGAAGACACTAGAGCGACATATTTAAAGTGTTGAAAAGAAAAAGGGAAAAAAACCTGTCAACCCAGAATTCTATATCCAATGACAATAGCTGTCAAAATGTACAGGCAAAACAAAGACTTTTTCAGATAAACAAAAACTGAGAAAATTTTTTGCTAACAAACCTGCTCTAAAAAAAAAAAAAAAATCTAGGGCTTCCCTGGTGGTGCAGTGGTTGAGAGTCCGCCTGCCGATGCAGGGGACATGGGTTTGTGCCCCGGTCTGGGATGATCCCACATGCCGTGGAGCGGCTGGGCCCGTGAGCCATGGCCGCTGAGCCTGCGTGTCCGGAGCCTGTGCTCTGCAACGGGAGAGGCCACAACAATGAGAGGCCCACGTACCGCAAAAAAAAAAAAAAAATTCTAAATGAAATTCATCAAGCTGAAGGGAACTGACACCAAAAGGAAATTCAGATCTACAGGGTTACCAAAATGCTAAATATGTGGATAAATATAAAATATTATCACTTTTTTCCTCTTTCTCTTAATTTCTTCAAAAGATAACTGGCAAGCTAAAGCACAGATTATAACACTGCATTGCACAGTTTATAACATATGTACATGCAAAATATGTGACAGAAATAAAACAGAGGATGGGGGAAGGGGAGAAAATGAACCCCCTTTAGTGGTATAAAATTAACTCTGAGTAGCCTGTGATAAGTTAAGGAACATATTGTAATCACTGGAACAACCCTAACAAACAAAGTAAGGAGGAACAATTTTTTAAAATAGAGAAATTAAAATGGAATACTAAAAGCATTTGATTAATTTTTTTAAAAGCAAGTGTAATAAAAAAATGTGACAATTGCAAAACAGACAGTTAAATGGTAGACCCTAAATCCATCCATAACAATAGTTATATTAGATGTAAATGAATTAAACACTTCAATTAAAAAGCAGAGATTTTTCTAACTGAATAAAAATGCAAGACCCAATTATATGCTGTCTACAGGAGACACTTTTTTCCTTCCAGTTTTATTGAGATATAATTGACATACAGCACTATGTAAGTTTAAGATGTACAGCATAATGATTTGACTTACATATGCCATGAAATGATTACCACAATAAGATTAGTGAATACCTATCATCTCATATAGACACAAAATTAAAGAAATAAAAAACTTTTTCCTTGTGATAAGACCTCTAAGGATTTACTCTCTAACAACTTTCATATAAACTGTACAGCAGTGTTAATTATATTTATCATGTTGTACATTACATCCCTAGTACTTATTTATCTTATGACTGGAGATCTGTATCTTTTTTTTTTTTTTTTTTTTTTTGCGGTACACGGGCCTCTCACTGTTGTGGCCTCTCCCATTGCGGAGCACAGGCTCTGGATGCGCAGGCTCAGTGGCCGTGGCTCACGGGCCCAGCCGCTCTGCGGCATGTGGGATCTTCCTGGACCAGGGCACAAACCCGTGTCCCCTGCATCGGCAGGCGGACTCTCAACCACTGCGCCACCAGGGAAGCCCTGGAGATCTGTATCTTTTGACTGTCTTCATCCAGTTCCCCCTCCCTCCCTCCACCCTCCACCTTTGGCAATTGCAAATCTGATCTCTTTTTCTATGAGTTTATTTGTTTTTGAAGTATAATTGACTTACAACACTATGTTAGTTCCTGGCACACAACATAATGATTCAAAATTTCTATACATCTCAAAATGATCACCATGATAAATCTAGTTATCTGTCAGCATACAAAGATATTACATAATTATTGGCTATATTCTCCAAACTGTACATTTCAAACCTGTGACTCATTTATTTTGTAACTGGAAGTTTGTACCTCTTAATCTCCCTCACCTATTTCTCTCCTCCCACCTCCCCACTACCTTCCCCTCTGGCTATCACCTGTTTGTTCTCTGTATCTATGACTCTGTTTCCGTTTAGTTATATTTGTTCATATTTGTTTTGTTTTTAAGATTCCACATATAAGTGAAATCACACAGTATTTGTCTTTCTCTGTCTGACTTATTTCACTTAGCATAATACCCTCAAGGGCATACTTATCTTGTTCCTGACCTTAGAGGAAATACTTTCAGCTTTTCGTCATTCAGTATGATGTTAGCTGTAGGCTTGTCACACATGGCCTTTATTATGTTGAGGTATATTCCCTCTATATCCATTTTACTGAGAGTTTTTAATAATAAATGGATGTTGAATTTTGTCAAAATCTTTTTCTGCAACATATGATGATCATATGATTTTTATTCTTCAATTTGTTAATGTGGTGTATCACATTGATTGATTTGTGGATATTGAACCATCCTTGCATCCCTGGGATTAATCCCACTTGATCATGGTGTATGATTTGGTTTGCTAATATTTTGTTGAGGATTTTTGCATCTATGTTCATCAGTGATACTGGCCTGTAATTTTCTTTTTTTGTTTTATCTTTGTCTGGTTTTGGTATCAGGGTGATACTGGCTTCACAGAATGTGTTCAGAGCATTCCTTCCTCTGCAGTTTTTTTGGAATAGTTGGGAAGGATAGGTGTTAACCCTTCTCTAAATGTTTGGCAGAATTCACCTGTAAAGCCATCTAGTCCTGGAATTTTGTTTCTTGGGAGTTTTTAAAATACTGATTCAATTACTGATTCAATTCATGTTTTGTATTTCTTCCTGATTCAGTCTTGAGAGATTGTACATTTCTAGGAATTTGTCCATTTCTTCTAGGTTGTCCATTTTATTGGCATATAATTGTTCAAAGTAATCTATAAGAGACACACTTTAAATATAAAGACACAGATAGGCTGAAAAAAAAGAATGGAAATTATACAGTATGCAAAGAGTAAGCATAAGGAAGATGGAATGGGTATACTAATGTAAGACAAAGTAGACTTCAGTACATGGAGTATTACAAGAGATAAAGAGGGATATTTCATAATGATAAAAGGGCCAAGTCATCAGGAAGATAGAACAATTATGAAGTGTATGCACATAATAAAATAGCTGCAAAATACTTGAAGCAAATTCCAATGCAACTAGAGTAAGAAAAAGACATATCTACAGGGCTTCCCTGGTGGTGCAGTGGTTGAGAGTCCGCCTGCTGATGCGGGGGACACGGGTTTGTGCCCTGGTCCGGGAGGATCCCACATGCCGCGGAGCGGCTAGGCCCGTGAGCCATGGCCGCTGAGCCTGCGCGTCCGGAGCCTGTGCTCCGCAACGGGAGAGGCCACAGCAGTGAGAGGTCCACGTACCGCAAAAAAAAAAAAAAAAAAGACATATCTACAATCATAGTTGGGGATTTTACTACCCTGTTTCAGAAACTAATAGAACAACTAGACAAATAATGAGCAAAGAGATAGAGGACCTGAACAACACTATCAACAACTTTGATCTAATTGACATTCATAGAATGCTACATCTAACAACTACAGAATACACTTTTTTTAAGTGCATATGAAATGTTCACCAAGATATACCTTATTCTAGTCCATAAAATAAGTCTTATAAACACCAAAAGTCTAAAATCTTAGAGTATGTTCTCTGACCATAAAATAAGTTAGAAATCAATAACAATGAGATATCTAAAAAGCCTCAATTCGAAGTAACATAAATCAAAGAGGAAATACTCTTCTTTGAATAAACTGAATGATTATAAAATACAACACATCCAAATTTGTAGGACGCAGTTAAATCCACACTTAAGGGAAACATACAGCTTTAAATGCTTATGGTAGAAAAGAAGAAAGGATTAAAATCAATGATCTAAGTTTTCATCTTAAGAAACTAGAAAAAGAAGAACAAATTAAACTCCAAGCAGGAAAAAGAAATTAATAAAGATAAGAATGGAAATCAATTAAATAGAGAGCTGAAAAAACATTGGTTGGTTCTTTTAAAAGGCCAATAAATTTGATAAGTCCCTAAAGGTTTTATCAAGATTCATAAAAGGAAAAAAGAGAAAACCCAAATTACCAATATCAGATTGAGAGGGGAAAAGGAAGAAAAGATATTTCTCACACTTTAGAAAACGAACACAAACATATTTACCTTTCCCTCTAATAAAAAAGGCATTGTTACTCACTGTAGAAACATCAGAAAATAAAGAAATTGATATAAGGAACAAAATTTGCAATCCCATCCTCCTTCAGGTTTTTTTTGTTTGTTTTTTGGCCATACCGGGCAGCATGCGGGATCTTAATTCCCTGACCAGGGATCGCACCTGTGCCCCCTGCAGTGGAAGCATGGAGTCCTAATCACTGGACCACCAGGGAACTCCTAACTCTTTCAGTTTTTATTCTGTGCTAACAAAACCTTTTTATTTTCATTTACAAAAATGAGATATCAAATGTTCTGTATTTTTTCCACTAAACCCTGGTTATTGGTTATATCATAGATCATATAATGAAATATTATATAACCAATTAAAAATAATATTCATGAAGAAAATTTAAGGAATTCAAAAATTCTCACAGCATATTTTAACACAATACTGAATGAAAAGGAGAAGGAGAAGAGGAAGGAGAACAAGAAAAGGAAGAGGAAGGGGGGAGGAGGAAGAGGAAGAGTAGAGGGAGGATGACAGGAGGAGAAAGAAGGAGGAACGCTGAAGGACTGACATTACTCAACTTAAAGACTTACTACTATGCTACAGTGATCAAGATAGAGTAGCACTGTTGGAAGAACAGACACAGATCAATGGAACAGAACAGAGAACACAGAAATAGCCTCACACAAACACAGTCAACTGATCTTTGACAAAGATGTAAAGGCAATTCAGTGGAGAGAGGATAGTCTTTTTAACAAATTGTGCTGTGACAACTAAACATCCAAATGAAAAAAAAACGAGGCACAGCTCTAACTTTTCACAAAAATTAACTCAAAGTGGATCACAGACCTAAATGTAAAATGCAAAACTAAAACCTTAGAAGATAACACAGGAGAAAATGCAGGTGACCTTGGGTCTGGCAATGAGTTTTTAGTTACAAGACCAAAAGCATGATGAATGAAAGAAATAATTTAGGCTTCATGAAAATGGAAAACTTCTGTTCTGCAAAAGACAGTGTTAAGAGAATGAAAAGACAAGCCACAGACTGGTAGAAAATCTTTACAAAACACATACCTAAGAAAGGACTTATATCCAAAATATTCAAAGAACTCTTAAAACTCAACAATAAGAAAACAAACAACCCAGTTTTAAAATGGACATAAGATGTGCATTTGTCACCTGTGTACCTTCTCACCAAAGAAGATACACAGATGACAAATAAGCACATGAAAAGACACTCACCATCATATGTCATTAGGGAATTGCAAATTAAAACAACAATGCGATATCACTATGTGACTATTAGAATGGATAAATTTTTAAAAATTGACAATACTGATGGCTGGCAAGGATGTAGAGCAACCAGAACTCTCATTAATTGCTGATGGGAATGTAAAATGGTATAGTCACTTTGGAAGATGGTTTGGTTTCTTCCAAAGCTAAACATATTCTTATCAAAAGATCCAGCAATCACACTCCTGAGTATTCACCCAATTGAGTTGAAAACTTATGTCCACACAAAAATCTGCACATAAATGTTTATAGCAGCTTTATTTATACTTGCTAAAATTTTGGAAGCAACCAAAGTGTCCTTCAGTAGGTGAGTGGATAAATAAATTGTGGTACATACAAACAGTGGAATACTATTCAGTGCTAACAAGAAATGAGCTCTCAAGCCATGAAAAAACATGGGGGAAGTTTAAATGCATATCACTATGTGAAAGAAGCCAATCTGAAGAGGCTACATACTGTATGATTCCAACTACATAGCATTCTGGAAAAGGCAACACTACAAAAAGATCAGGGGTTCAAGAGGAGTCAGGGAGGGATGAATAGGTAAAGCACAGGAGGCTTTTAGGGCAGTGAAACTATACTGTATGCTACTTTAATAGTGGTTGACACATGGCTTTATGTAATTATCAAAACCTATAGGACTTTACAACACAAAGAATGAGGCTTAATGTCTGCAAATTTCAAAAAATCATTTAGCAGGTTGGGGAATCTCAGGAAAAAATGCAGACTGTAACAACATAATCTAACTGATTACAAATATATGAATTAAACTCACTGAAGAAATGGGGGAAAGGTACCCCCCAGTGTTACCTAAGTAACACTGGAAATGGGTAGTCTATAAGACCAAAGGCAAAAGGAACTGCACGTGAATACTGGACCCTAGTCAATAAAGTTGTTTCCAATGGGTGTAGGGGTTTTCAATTCTTATACTGCTATAAATGTATACTCTAATCAAACAATAAATGGATGATGAATGGTGGGAGCCAAGTTTCTTAGTGTTGGAGTGGAAAAGATAGGAGCAAGCAGCAAGAATATTAAGGAGAAGAGCTGAATAGACATTTTTCCAAAGAAGACATACAGATGGCCAACGGACACAAGATAAGATGTTCAACATCATTATTAGGGAAATGCAAATCAACACCACAATGAGATATCACCTCACACCCCTTAGAATAACTATTATCAAAAAGGTAAGAAGTAATAAGTGCTGGAGGAGATGTGGAGAAAAAGGAACCCTCATGCATTGTTGGTAGGAGTGTAAATTGGTGCAGCCACTATGGAAAACAGTATGGAGATTCCTCAAAAAATTACGAATTAAACTAATATATGATCCAGCTGTTCCACTTCTGGGTATTTATCCAAAGAATACAAAACACACTAATTCAAAAAGATGTATGTACCTCTATATTCAGCATAGCATTTTTTACAATAGCTAAGATATGGAAACAGCTATCAGTACATGAATGGATAAGGAAGATGTGGTATATATAAATACAATATATTACCATTCAGCTATAAAATGATGAAATCTTGACATTTGTGACAACATGGATGGATCTTGAGGGTATTATGCTAAGCGAAATAAGTCAGAGGGAGAAACAAATACTGTATGATTTCACTCATATGTGAAATATAAAAAACAAACAAATAAATGAACAAAACAGACCAAAAAGAACAAACACGTAGATACAGCGAACAGAGTATTGGTTATTGGGGGTGGGGGGGCGGTGAAATGGGTAAAAGGGGGTCAACTGTACATGACAGATAGAAACTAAATTTTTGGTGGTGAGCACACTGTAATGTATACAGAAGTAGAAATATAATGTACAAATGAAACTTACATAATGTTATAAATATAACGTTGTACAAATGAAACTTACATAATGTTATAAAACAATGTGAGCTTAATTTAAAAAAAGAATAGGAAGGAGTCTAAAATGAATTAAGAGTTGGAGACATCAATAAGAACTCATGTTTAACTTTGTATAGATACAGGTGGTTATGTATAGAAATTGCTTATAGATATATTTATATGTGGGGTTACCTTGCACACATATATTTCTTTGCTATGTCAGCTGAGAAGGCCTAAAAGAAACAACATTCCAGTGACAATGAGCACACCTACTACCCAGATATTGATTTCTAATACCAATCTTCAGTAAAAGGAACCAACACTTTTTTGAGAGATGGCTGATTTTAGGACTGGGGCAGGACACATACAAGATGACCCTGGAGCATCTTGTAGTGCTAGAAAGTAAGGAAGTGCCCAAAACACACACACACACACACACACACACACAAAATTCATGGGGCATGTCAAAAGGAGCCCAGGAGCCAAGTAAAAGAGCGCCCAATGGCCAAAGCTAGAACAATTTGAGCAACAAAGTTAGGTAACATTGGATTATAACTCAAAGTATAAGTATTCATGAGTCCACAATGATATAAAGAAGTAACTGAATACATTAATACATGGGGGGAGAAAACACTAATCTCCAGTGCAGAAGAATTCCAAATAAGTTATTTAGATACTCCACCTTAAAGAAGAAGGAGCATAACTCCCAACACTTAAGTGTAGATTGCACATGGAGACTTCCTTCCGAAGAGTACAGTATTGAAAGGGGAAATAAAGAGTGACTTGGCAGTGGAGAAACCTGACAATAACTGTATCAGCCAGGTGATCAAAGTCAACATCAACAGTCATAAATCATGCTGATAGTATGTTCCCTCAACATTTGATGAGGATGGCACTTTACTTCTGTGATCTCCTTTCCAAAAACCTGTAGCCCTGGCCTAATCATGAGAAAAACATCAGACAAATTCTAATATAGGGCGTTCTACCGTATACTTGACCAGTACTCCTCAAAACTCTCAAGGTCATCAAAAACAAGGAAAGTTTGAGAAACAGTTGCAGAGAAGAGGAGTCTAAAGAAATAAATTAAATGACGTATCCTGGATAGGATCCTGGAAAAGAGAAAGGACATGAGGTAAAATCTAAGGAAAATGGAATAAACTACAGACTCAGTCAATAACATATCAATGTTGGTTCATTAATTGTAATAAATGTATCACAGTCATGTGAAATGTTAATAATGGAGGAAACTGGGGGGAAGGGGAATAGAACTCTCTACCACCTGCTTAATTTTTCTGTAAATCTAAAGCTATTCTAAAAACTAGTCTATTAATTTTTAAAGTGGTATATGATATAATCTTCCCATTTTACCAGAAGAACGGGGGAGGGACTGGGTTAAGTTCATTCATTAACCCAATCTTTATTGAGTCCCTCCTATAGGTCAGTCAGGTACTGTGATAAACACCAAAATATTAACAATGGTCATCTCTAGGTAGTGGAATTACAAGTCATTTTTATCATCTTCTTCATACTTTTCTGTATTTTCTAAATGTTCTAAAATATGTGTTTTAGAATATGAAAAAATAAGTAAAATTAAAATCACTATGCAAGCATAATGTAATACTACTCTTAGCTTGGATAGACAGATTTTAATTTTTCTCCCTCCTCTTCATTTCACTCAGTGGTAGTGGGCTGTGCTGGTTCATAGCTGGGAATAGGAAAGGAGACCACCCAAGCAGACAGAAAGTGGGGAAGAGAGATCCTGTGAGAGATGGATGGTTAAAATTGAATATTTCATGCCTACAGATGACAAATGTAGATATATATATATTATTTTGAACTTCTACTCTCCTTACTAAATGCTTATAAGTAAAATATCCCATGTAATTATATTTGTATATACTAAAACTGCTAAAATGGAATCAACAGGATATAATTATCCCCCAACTCACTGGGGGGATATTTGATAATTTATTATGACTTTACTTTTTAAGTTTCACTTTAAATTACTTTTTTTTTTCTTCTTTTTGCGGTACTTGGGCCTCTCACTGCTGTGGCCTCTCCCGTTGCGGAGCACAGGCTCCGGACGCACAGGCTCAGCGGCCATGGCCCACGGGCCCAGCCGCTCCACGGCACGTGGGATCCCCCCAGACCGGGGCACGAACCCGCGTCCCCCGCATAGGCAGGCGAACTCGCAACCACTGTGCCACCAGGGAAGCCCTAAATTACTTTTTTGAAGGCTTCATTTCAAAACACTTTAGCGGGCCACTTGTTAATTTAAGTACTTGTTCCTTCAGCTACAAGTGTCATCTACTCAGGGGAATAAAATGACACCAAGACAATCTCTTCCATCTGTCTCATTATTTTTTTTTAAAGCTGATCTAAAAATACTCCCACAACTCACTAGATGAAAAAATGTATAATCATGAAAACATAAATAAGTCAAAAGCAAGAGCTACAGGAGGGATTATACATCTAGTATTTTATACACTTCCCAACTCATTTTATGAAGCCAGCATAACCCTGATATCAAAACTTGATACAGATATTCAGGAAAGAAAATTACAGTCCAACATACAATACATGTGCCTTTCAATTTGCAAGATGATGCTACTTATAGTGATTATGACCTGAAGGTGCCTGAGCAACCCTGCTCAGAAGCACATTACTCACCCCTGAACAAGGAAGAGGTTTTCACCTCCTGTATTTAAGCAAGCTTACCACTCTCTCTGGGTGGGTTTTCCACTAAGCAATCAGCCTCGTACAAACAAGAGCTCCTTTAATATAAACATCATGTCCTACCTAGCACATCAGGATGCCTTAGGCTCCTGCAACTGCAAAACCCAGAGTGAAAAACTCCACGAACTGAGTAAGAACACTCCTGAGGGGCCTCTGACATCACAGCACTCACTACACGTAATACTTGATGTTACAGGGTCTGCACCTTGTTACCTTTGACGGGTGAGTGAGCAATACCGCACTGGTGTAAATGTCCTCACACCAAAGAGAAAAGACAAAAGCAGAAACATCCCATAAACAATGCCACTGTTTTTCTGAATGCCCTTATTCTTTAACAAATATTTATTGAGCACTTATTACATGCTAAATACTGAAAAAGTGAACAAGATGGATCTAAACTAAAAGTTTACAGTCTACCAAAGAATAAAGACTTAAATAGACACATTAGAATAAATTGTGACATGAGTTATAATAAGAAAAGTGAAGGGGGCACAGGCCTAGGGCAGATGCAACTAGTCTAGAGGGAAGTAAGTCAGGGGAGATCTCTCAGAGACCTGACCTTTCACCTGAAACCCACAGATTAGCAGGTCAAGTATGTATGCTGGGGATGGGGAGGAGGTGGTAGAATGAGGGAAAGAATGGCATAAGCGTGGGAACATGATGTGCAAAGGTCCTGAGGTGACAGATGTTAGTTCAGTTGGAGAGACGGAAAGAATTCTGGCTGGGAGGGCAGAACATATAAAGGTTAGGGGTGAGAGGACAGTGATGAAAGATTATTCTGGAAGGCAAGCTTGTAGCAATATACAGTATTTGTACTGGAAGTAATACACAATGATTTTAAGTCTCATGGTTAAAAGGTAAACAGCTCTGGCAAAGATGCATCTTCCTATTATAATTCACAGCTTCCCTAAAACATAGATTCCCTCAGCTTCCAGGCAACTTATGGATATCTATTCCAGCAACCCAGAGTAGGAAAAGAAGATAGAAAAAGAAAACAAAGAAGGACAAGGGGACAGAGGGTATGTGGAACCCTGTAGACATGATATAATCATCACAGCACTGGCAGAAACCACTGCACAGCCTAAGGCCAGATGAAAAGATTCTGACTTGACAGGATGCACCTAAGATCCCTAGGTTCTGTAGACTGGTGAAAGTCTCTGACATCCTCCCAAACCTCTGACCTTGTCCATTTATGAGGCTACTCTTCTATTTGGAGAAGAATGACATCCTATGTGTCACATTTTTCAAACTAGTGAAAAATAAAGGTTGCCTCCATCTGTTTTCTAAGTAATGCTCCTAATACATAGAAAGAACAAAATATTTAAGTTGGTGTTCTTTAACAGTTACAATTTTTTTGTTGATATATTGTTTCTAAAACTCAAAAGTTTGCTTCAGGGGCTTCCCTGGTGGCGCAGTGGTTGAGAGTCCGCCTGCCGATGCAGGGGACACGGGTTCGTGCCCCGGTCTGGGAAGATCCCACATGCCGCAGAGCGGCTAGGCCCGTGAGCCATGGCTGCTGAGCCTGCGCATCCGGAGCCTGTGCTCTGCAAGGGGAGAGGCCACAACAGTGAGAGGCCCGCCTACCGCAAAAAAAAAAAAAAAAAAAAAGTTTGCTTCAATCAATCTTCTATTTGAAGGCAGGATGAATGGCCAAATGCTGCTGAAAACAATTCCACCAACCAAAAACCAATCAAAGTGTTCCTAGAGGGGATATTTTGCAAAAGTATTTGAACTACTAAAGCAGAACTCTCATTTCTGAAAAGAAGGGTGCCGTGAATTTCTGCCTATATTGGCATTATACCCAAGAAAATATGAGATTTTTGTCTACATGCAAAAAGTGTTGGCATAGGCTAAAATGACCCACCAAATTAACTCTATTAAGTTTAATGCTGGGCAGTATTTCAGACCCTCTATTTAGATGTTTTTTAAAAAGTCCCCAAGTACTTGCAAACACTTTTTAAATGTGAATGGTTGTCCTGGCTGAACACAATCACAGAAATATCCATTCTCTCACTGCTGCTGCTTTGATAGTCACTATACTTCAACAACCTCCTGCTGACTTCCATCATCACTCCTCACCCCATCTCATAGCCCCCTCCTCTTATCATAGCACGTCCAAGCCTGTTGGCAGCCACGCTCTCAATGGGAGATGGGGTCGGAAGTAAGGAGACAGGAGAGGAAGAGAGGGAGATGAGAGGAAATTCTGTTCTCTTTTGCTCTGGGTCCCTGCACTGGCTCTCACCTGCCCGCTAGGTGAGGCCCATTCCTGCTCTCATTCTGGCTCATTAAATAGTCTCCTCCCTAATCCTGGGAACCCCAACCTAGCTCCCGCCCAGCTCCTCATACCTTTCCCAGTCCTGCCCACTGGAGTCACTCCCCAGTCACAACACCAACATCAGAGCTTGGACTTAGGGAACAGGGGATAAAGGGTGTGTTCCCACTGACAAAGAGGGACACAAAATAGTTTTTAAAAATGGGCTGCCCTGGAAATCAACCTGAAGAACATGGTTCTTTTTCCCATAAAAAAAGGGGTCTCAAAGAAAATACCTAAGTAAACGTTAGAAAACAATCTATTCACTATTTTTTTTAAAAATTGTAGGAGCAGGATACTACTTCAGCCTCATCTCTTAAATTTTCAATGATACCTAGCGTTTTTTTCTAATCCAAATGTTTAATTTATCTTATAGATGTTTCACTCTGAACACTTTGAAGGAGTTAAAGCCTTAAAGATGAGACATCACCCCTCTAGGATGGAGATGGGAGCCTGTATGGAGAAAGGAGGGGTGTAGAAAATGTTTGTTGAGATTGTGGAGAAGAGAAGGGGATATCAAAGGGAGGAGGGAGTCCTCTCGGGGACCCATCCCAGGAGTCCTTTGCTTGGACTGACGCGGTAGGCAGGGGGTAAAGATCTGCGTCATCCTCGGGACTTGAACCGCTAACAGTAAGAAGTCCTTTCCAGTAACAGACTATGTCCACCCACTGTGCCATGCCCGCCAAACCAAAACAATCTCTACCTTGGGAGGAACATAAGGCCACACTTCATTCCAGATACCTGAGTATTCTGTTTGTCTGGGTATTTAATTAAATGTCACAACTATCCCTTTATGTAACATACTGCTATTTTACAGGAAAAAACAGCCTGGTTGCTGACCCAACTTCTACAAAGTCTCATTGACAGCTTCTGGTAGAAACAAACAAAAAATAATAATTTCGGATTCCTTGTTACAAATACGCTGAAGGTATCTGACCATTAGTATTTCTGCAGTGACTTAAATATCTCACTAAAATCAAACCTCTGAAACTTTAGTGTTAATTTTTCTATTCTAACGATGGAAGACTTCATAGAAACCTTGTCTTGCCTATTTTCACACCAATTAAATAAAAGTATCACAGTGGGGGAAAATGACTTTTAGTTTGCTTAGAACTTGTTTTAAACCTTGCATTAAATTTTCAATCTGGCAATTAGTTTTAATCCTTAAGGCATATAGTTTTTGCTTTTTGTTAAGAGGTAAAACTTGTTGGCAAGGTTAAAGTCATACCCACCAGCTTTGTTTTGGCTTGTAGGAAGTTGTCAGCATACAATAGAGAAACTGTCAGCATGTTCTGGTTGTGGTTTGCTTCAACCTGCTGATTGTTTCTGCCCCATGACCCAAGAAATGTGTGTTTGTATTTTTCATTCTCTTACCTCCTGAAGGGGAAAAAAATGACAATACCTATATACTCACAGTACAGAGAAAACAAAAACCAGGAACGAAAACACAGATAGTACTTTGGATTAAGTTTTAACTACTGGCTAGTCTACAAATCTAGGATTAACACTTCTGCAATCTTCCATTTGAGAGTCTAAGAATCTATCCTACAGAAATACTTTCATATGTACACAAAGATGCAGATATGTTCTCTACAGCACTGTGGAAATACAAAAAAATCTGGAAACGATCTAAACATCCTTCAATAGGTGAACAGTTAAAAAATTTTGGAATACTGTGCAGCAGTTTAAAAATGAATATATATACATGAATATATACATAGATTCATATGGAAAGGTATTCAATGGTGCTATGTTAAAAAACCAAGTAGTATATATACTTATTTTTTTTTCATTGAACTATAGTTGATTTACAATATTGTGTTAGCTTCAGGTATACAGCAAAGTGATTCAGATATATATATATATATATACTCTTTTCAGATTCTTTTCCATTATAGGTTATTACAAGATATTGAATATAGCTCCCTGTGCTATAGAGTACATCCTTGTTTATCTATTTTATATATAGTGGTGCATATCTGTTAACACCATACTCCTAATTTACACCACCCCACCTTCTCCTTTGGTAACCATAAGTTTGTTTCCTATGTCTGTGAGTCTGTTTCTGTTTCGTAAATAAGTCCATTTGTATTATTTTTTTAGATTCCACATATAAGTGATATATAATATTTGTCTTTCTCTGACTTACTTCACTTAGTACAATAATCTCTAGGCCCATCCATGTTGCTGCAAATTGCAATATTTCATTCCTTTTATGGATGAGTAATATTCCATTGT
Source organism: Mesoplodon bidens (assembly GCF_964165515.1). NCBI lineage: Eukaryota > Metazoa > Chordata > Mammalia > Artiodactyla > Ziphiidae > Mesoplodon > Mesoplodon bidens. The sequence continues at coordinate 54,678,947 of NC_138179.1, forward strand.
GTGTGTGTGTGTGTGTGTGTGTGTGTGTGTGTGTATCACATCTTCTTTATCCATTCATCTGTTGATGGACACTTAGGTTGCTTCCATCTCTTGGCTATTGTAAATAGTGTTGCTATGAACACTGGGGTGCATATATCTTTTCAAATTAGAGTTTTTGTCTTTTCCAGATATATGCCCAAGAGTGCAATTGCTGGATCATATGGTAGTTCTATTTTTAGTTTTTTAAGGAACCTCCATACTGTTCTCCATAGTGGCTGCACCAAATTACATTCCCACCAACAGTGTAGGAGGATTCCCTTTTCTCCACACCCTCTCCAGTATTTGTAGACTTTTTGATGATGGCCATTCTGACTGGTGTGAGGTGATACCTCGTTGTAGTTTTGATTTGCATTTCTCTAATAATTAGCGATGGTGAGCATCTTTTCATGTGCCGGTTGCCTTCTTTGTAGAAATGTCTATTTAGTTCTTCTGCCCACTTTTTGGATTGAGTTGTTCTGTTTTTTTTCATATTGAGTTGTATAAGCTGTTTGTATATTTTGGAAATTAAGCCCTTGTTGGTCCCACAGGTTGCAAATATTTTTTCCCATTCTGTTAGGCTTTTTGTTTTGTTTTGTTTTGTTTATGGTTTCCTTTGCTGTGCAAATGCTTATAAGTTTGATTAGGACCCATTTGTTTACTTTTGCTTTTATTTCTATTGCCTTGGGAGACTGATCTAAGAAAACACTGCTACGATTTATGTCAGAGAATGTTTTGCCTGTATTCTCTTCTAGGCGTCGTATGATGTCATGTCTTATATTTAAGTCTTTAAGCCATTTTGAGTTATTTTTGTGTATGATGTGAGGGAGTGTTCTAATGTACGTTACTGATTTACATGAGGCTGTCCAGCTCTCCCAACACCACTTGCTGAAGAGGCTGTCTTTTCTCCATTGTATATGCTTGCTTCCTTTGTCAAAGATTAATTGACCTGAAGTATGTGTTTATTTCTCGGCTCTCTATTCTGTTCCATTGATCTATATGTCTGTTCTTGTGCCAATACCATGCTGGGGTTTTTAAAAATAAATTTATTTATTTTATTTATTTATTTTTGGCTGTGTTGGGTCTTTGCTGCTGCATGCAGGCTTTCTCTAGTTGCAGCAAGTGGCGGCTACTCTTCGTTGTGGTGCGTGGCCTTCTCATTGCGGTGGCTTCTCTTATTGCAGAGCACAGGCTCTAGACGCACAGGCTTCAGTAGTTGTGGCACACGGGCTGAGTAGTTGTGGCTCGTGGGCTCTAGAGCGCAGGCTCCGTAGTTGTGGCGCACGGGCTTAGTTGCTCCACAGCATGTGGGATCTTCCGGGACCAGGGCTCGAACCCGTGTCCCCTGCATTGGCAGGCAGATTCTTTTTTTTTTTTTTCTGAGGCGAAATAAAACCCCGAGTTAGCATTCCTGCCAAACAACAGGAAACCTCTGACATGTTCTGGTACTTATCAGTTAGAAATTATTCCGTAACAAAACTGTTTGGTTTGTGTTTCTTTGGACGCGAGCTCCGGGTTCCAATTACTCCGGACTTTAGCATTTTATTCTGGCTCTTCCGGGCATGTGTGGCAGCTCTCGCTTACCGGTAGCCGACGCCTCTACCCTGTGTAAGCGTCGCCCGTCAGCAGGTACAGAACGGACGTGTCCGACCCCACCCGACATGTGCTGTCCGCTCCACGAGTGGGCCCCACAGGACAGCAGCCTCCCTGGGGAGGGATGCGTGCTCGTTCATGTACCCTCCGGCAATGCCAGGCGCTTGACAGCAAAAGCCCCTGGAGTAAGGCCGAGGGAGGGCAGGCAGATTCTTAACCACTGTGCCACCAGGGAAGCCCTGCCATGCTGTTTTGATTACTGTAGCTTTGAATATTGTCTGAAGCCTGGGAGGGTTATGCCTCCAGCTTTGTTCTTTTTCCTCAGGATTGCTTTGGAAATTCTGGGTCTTCTGTGGTTCCATAAAAAAATTTAAGATTATTTGTTCTAGTTGTGTGAAAAATGTCATGGGTAGTTTGATAGGGATCACATTAAATCTGTATGTTGCTGTGGGTAGTATGGCCATTTTAACAATATTAATTCTTCCAATCAAAGAGCATGGGCTATCTTTCCATTTTTTGGAATCATTTTCCATTTCTTGTATCATTGTTTTATAGTTCTCTGCATATAGGTCTTTCACCTCCTTGGTTAGGTTTATTCCTAGGTATTTTTCCGACACAATTTTAAATGGGATTATTTTGATTGTTTTTTCCCTTTCTCTTTCTTATATTTCATTGTTAGTGTAAAAAAAATTCAACAGATTTCTGTATATTAATCTTGTAATCTGCTACCTGGCTGAATTCATTTATTAGTTCTAATAGTTTTTTTGTGGAGCCTTTAGGGTCTTCTCTATAGAGTATCATGTCATCTGCATATAATGACAATTTTACCTCTTCCCTTCCAACTTGGATACCTTTTATTTCTTTTTCTTGTCTGACTGCTGTGGCTAGGTCAAGTAGTTTATATACTTGTATGTTGTGCAAATATTCTACAATAAAAATGTATCCATAAGTTATTTTTGTAATTAAAAAAATACATGGACCATAACATCTACCAGAATATCTAAAAATAAAAAGACCACAACATCAAGTGTTGGTGAGGAAATGGAGCACTTGGAATTCTCATACACTGTTGGTGGGATTGTAAAATAGGTACAATTACTTTGGGAAACTGGAGTTTCCAATAAAATTAAATGTATTCATACCCTACGACCAAGTAATTCCACTCCTAGATATTTATCCAGGATAAATGAGTGTTTATGTTACAAAACAAGTTATACAAGAATGCTCATAGCAGCTATATTCATAATAACTCAAAACTGAACAACTCAATGTTCATCAGAAGAAGAATGGATAAACAAACTGTGGAATATTCACACAATGGAATACTACTTAGCAAAAGGATAAGGTAAATCTGATACACAGAACAACATGGATAACTCTCAAAAACATTATGCTGAGGACAGACTCAAAAGAGATCATACTGATCTATGAAGTTCCAGAACTGGAAAGCAAACTTTCTAGGGAGATGGAAACGTTTATGTCTTGATGTGGGTTGTAGTCACACAGTCACACAGTCATACATACATGAAAGTCATCCAGTTGTAACACTTAACATTAGTGCATTTTATGTACATAAATCATACCTTAATAAAGTACTGGGAAGGAAGGAAGAAAGAAAGAGAGGGAGGAATCGATGGATGAAGAGGCTCACACAAAGAGTTATCAAAAAGGAAAATTTACTTTAAAGAGAGAGTGATTTTAAGGACATTTGTTACAATGCAGTTCAGAGAGATTTTCTGTAGCTTTCTAAGTATCCAGGATACTCCTCATACTTGAAGTATAATATACAGTACCTTAATTAATTCCAATTCAACTACTATATTGGTTTAAGTATGTATAAATATGTGCCACTGGATACATTTTAGTAAAGCTCCTATTATGTGAATAAAAATTTTATTTCCCTATAACATACTAATATTAGAATATCAACAATGTTAGGAGGAGACCCTAGATGAGAATTTAAGTAATTCATAAATGATTTTATCAAAGCCATAAGCCTTCAGGAAAGCTTGCTCTCTGGATGCTAAGACCACTCTGTTTCTAAGCCCACATCTGTCCTATGTTCCATGTAAAAGCTGGATAGTAAAATTAAACAGTGGAACTCAAAGACTCCAAACCTGAAAAGCCATCTGTTATAATCACCTAACCTATAATGCAGCACTGACAAACTGGAAAAGCAAGCAATGAACTTGGAAACACAGGGGAAATAAATATGAATAAACATAGCAGAAATTATAGGATTTCTGTACAGTGTAATGGTTTATAACGTGAAAAAATTAGATCTATGATACTTATGTCAATACGTTAAGATTCTCAGATGATGGTAAAACTTGAAACTTATTTTTCCTGTATTTAAAATGATTAAAAATTGTTTAAGTATTACACTTATATAATGAGGTAAAAATGTTATTATCTTAATAGCTGGCACTAGAATTCCTCTTAGGAAGAGAATTGCCATGGTTTGGCAAAGTAATTTGTTTCTCCATGTGTGGGTGTTGGTGGGAACCTAAACCACTAAACAGATAGCTAAACTACCTTTCCATGCAGCAAGGGAAAAAAATTTTTTTTTTTTTTTTTGCTCCAGATAGGAGAACAGGAGAAAGTGCCAGTGAGAAAGCATAAGGCTGAGAACTACATCAGGTGAAAGGCCAGAAGGCACTGTCTGATGACTGGAGTGGGAAAAGGAGGTTTAGGAAAAGGAATGCGTAATATTCAATTTGAAATCATTTGCATTACTGCAGTGGAAACCCTTCCTCCCTCTCCCTGCACCCTCTGACTCTCCAGTGATGTCTTCTACACTCACAGAGACTTCATGTGGGTAGGTCTTTGTGGACATTGAAGGCCAGGATATATGTCAAGGCCGTGGTTTCTCAACACTGGCACTAATGACATTTGGGGCTGGATAATTCTTTGTTGTGGAGGCTATCCTATGCATTGTAGGAAGCTGAGCAGCATCCCTGGCCTCTACCCATTAGGTGCCAATAGCACCCTCCCCAGCTGTGACAACAAAAAATGTCTCCAAGTGTTGCCAAATGCCCCCATGGGACAAAATCACCCCATTTGGGAACCGCTAGTTGAGGCCTACAGAAAGCACCCATGGAAGGAGGGGACCCTGGAAGCAAAAGTAACCTTGAGAATGCATGCCCCTTGAGAACTACCCAGGTCTTGAGGAGATGTTTGGGCTTCCACAATGGGGAGTAGGTCTTGCCTAGAGTTCAGAAGGCCTGGGCAGCCCAGTTAACATCTAGGCTATACCCACAATGAAACGAAAACATTTCTACCAATTAAACAAAGAGTTCTGTTTATAAAAACAGGAAGGGAGAAGGGGAAGATTAAACCTTTCATTTTTTTTCAACTGACAAGTAGTACAAAAATACTATCTTTACACAAACACACACACATACAAAGCATTCTATAACAAGGTAAGGAACACATGTCTTTCTTCAGTTAGCAGGGAAGCTAACTTCCTCTCTCTTTTCTCCAAAAAGTTTCTCATAGAAATAATCACTGGACTCTGATCCAAGGAAGGAAGGAAATGAAGAAGATCCTGAAAGAACCCCTACAAACCTCTCCTAATTTGGAGTAGCAAGGATGAACCACCAACCCAAGCAAAAGGCCATGCCTAGGGACTTCCTCAGTGGTGCAGTGGTTAAGAATCTGCCTGCCAATACAGGGGACACGGGTTTGATCCCTGGTCCAGGAAGATCCCACATGCCACGGAGCAACTAAACCCGTGCACCACAACTACTGAAGCCTGCACTCTAGAGCCCAACTACTGAGCCCAAGTGCAGCCAAAAATAAATAAATGAAATAAATAAATTTATTTTTTTAAAAAAAGGCCATGCCTAGGAGTTTTCCTGTGGAGAGGCAACTGCAAGAAGAGAGATCAATAGGACTTCCTCAAAGAAAACAAAATTTTTAATTTTATTTACCAAACATATGGTGTGTAATACATTCTAGATATTATTCTAAGTTCTTTTCAAATATTTAGTCCTTTATTCCTCATATAAATTCTATGAGATAAGTACTATTATTATCCCCATTTTACAGCTAAGACCCAAAGTTAAATACTAGTAAGAAAGTGGCAGAGTCAGGATTTGAACCTAGGCAAACTTATCACAAAAAATATATACAGGACCTACGAGAAAACAAAGTTCAAAAAGAAAACTGTATCTTGAAGAACTAGAGAAAATGTCTCCCTCTGAGGTAGATTTATTATTAAAGAACAGAAATGTTTAGAAAATTTCTAATCATATTTTCAACAACATTCAAAAAGTCATTATGCCTATAAGCCAGATTTACAGATGTAATGAAAATGAAACAATGAGTGATGAGGAAAAATACATGGAAATTTTTAAAAAATAAATAAATGCTGAATTTAAAACTGTAATGAAGTCACTGACGGATGAGACAATAAAAGAGATGAAACACAGAGACTAGATCAGGGGCCTAATATATTTATAATATAAATCCTAGTATGACAGAATAAAAGAGATGGAGTAGAAGCAATGACAATAGAAAAAACATTCTCAAGTTAAAGACCTGAGTCTTTAGATCAAAAGGGTTCACTACATACCAGGCAAAATTATTAAAAAGTCTAAAACCTTGAAATTATCTAGTGACATTTTTGAGGGCAAAGAAAAATATCCTATAAACATCCAGGCAGGCAGTGGGAGGAATGGGTTATAAAAGAAATATATCAGGCTGGTATCAGATTTCTCCTCCACAAAATCGAAGACCAGAAGATAAGGGTAAAACTTCGAGAGGTTAAGTTGAGAGAAAGGTGAAGAAAGGGAAAGAGTGTCACCCTAGAACCTCATGCCCACAGCTAAGTTTATATGAAACTAGATAGACACATACTCAAGCTTGGAGGGGCTCAGTAGGGGGACTATCAAAGTACCCTTCCTCAGAAATTCACTCAGCATTATATTCTTAATTGTCATCTAGTAGGGTTTTATGCACTGTCCAATACAGCAGGCACTGTGGCTACTGAGCAGCTGAAATGTAGCTAGTGCAATTGCATAACTGATTTTTTTGGTTTTATTTAATTTTAGTTAATTTAAATTTAAATAGCCACATGCGGCCAGTGGCTACCGTTCTAGCAAAGTCTAAATATCTAAGAGATAAAGAGTTCAAGAATGAAAAAGCCATGATACAAAAAGTAAGCAATGAACAAGTTAAACAGGAAGAAAAAATATTATTATAGCTATGGTTTTAAATATTATGCAAATGTCAAAAAATAATTATTGTAATCTAATATACACAATAAAACATTAATAATTCTCTGAGTCTAAAATCCAAGATTATATCAGCAATTTCACATTTCATACAGGAGGAAAGAGCTAGAAGATATTGTTTCATTCTTAACGTTGCTAATCAGAGGGAAATGTTTTTGGGGTTTTTTTTTCCCCCATAAAGGTAAAACTAACAGTGGAATAAAACCAGGATGTATAACTTCAAAATCACTCAAAAGAAAAAAAAGAACTTAGTGATCTAAGAAAATGCCCAGGAGACCATAGCAAATGAAAAACTATCAGTGGAAAAATCAGTATACAAAACTATACACACAATATGTCACAACTTTTAAAGTATGTATAAATAATAATAACTGAAAGAAATAAATGGAAATTTAACAATCGTTGACTATGGGTGGCTGTATATCCTTGTGTTTTCTACATTTTCTACAATGAGCATTATTGCTCTTATAACCAAGAAATTTAACAAAAAAGAAATAGAAGTATGGTCATATACCTTTCAGAATTCAACTGAACAATAACATCACCTATCTAGAAGACAACCCAGTATCAAAAATTAAGTAAAAATGACGCTTAGCACCCACAGCACATGTTACAAAGTGCAGGCCTAACCGTTTGGGTACTGTGTTCATCAAGAGAGCCCTTCATACTTTCTTTCACACTTATCTTAATTCCAATGAACTTAATTATCTGATGTTCCAATAGCACTGGGGATACAGATACACTGAGAGCAGTGCAAAGTAATAGGCCTGGTCTAACAGTAGGAAAAAAGAAATGACAAAAATTAAAACATAAAACAGCCATAGACATTCACAAAGCAGTCCAGGGGCAATTATGGCAGAAAAATCCCTAAACAACTCAATATTCCCATAAAGTATGATAAATGGTATTTGCTATAACAACTCTGAGTTATAGTGTTCAGACGAGGTGCCTTTGAACACAGACTGGTTGGTTGAGGAAGTGTGAAAAGTTCCTATTGCATCTGAGAAAAAAATTGATCACAAATGTTTATACTAAAAAGTTAGAGTGCTTAAAGAGAATATCTTCAGCTATCCAGCACAACTCACTCCTGCGAGTTCCACAGAGTTGGAGTTTTACTATGTTGAAAAGGATTTTATGGTTGGCTACATCGACCAATACAAATCTGGAGAACAATCTGGAAGGAAATGATTAATGACTTCTTCTTTCCAAGGAAGTTTAAAAATAAGTAACCATAGGCTTATTGGAATCAGCGTTAACACAGCAATTGCTACTAAATGCAGCGGAGTTGTGGACGTTATTTTGTCTCTAATCCATATTTGAGCAGGATTTAGGTACCTTGTAGATAGTTGCGACCTATTAGCTATTAAAGTCAGTAAGCCCTTTTCTATCACACAAGGCAAATTGTGAACTAAAGAAATATTCATTCTCCTTCCTTCATACTTGCCTCTTGTGCTTCTGACTTCAAAAGTGGGGCTAGAAAGACAAGGAAGAAACTGATTATGTTTGTATCTGTGAAACAAAGATTATGCAAACTGCCAGCACTCCATTGTTTTTGTTTTCAGCGTGGTTATCACCAAACAAAAACGAAAAGATAACTTCTACATCTGAAGCCTGATTATTTGAAAACAGACCTGAATATTTCCTCCTCTTTCAATAAGGCAGTAAATGCCTTTCACTTTACTTATCTATAAGGTACTTATTTGCTGATATGGACTAGTTACTATTTCTATATGAGAGCTTGACAGAGTCTATCTGAGGAAGATGTTTCCTGAGTTACCCTAGAAACCTCCCACTGCTTTAATATTTGCCCAAAATCCAAGACAGCATTAAAAAAAAAAAAAAAATCCCCACCTTCCACACACCCTTAGAGCTGCCAAGAGAAAAGCATAATCACAACCCTGGTTAATGGCCCTTCCAAACTCTAACCTCTCTATGCTTCTTTCCGTTTTTTGTTCCTTTTTGTTTTAAATAACCTTCCTGGTTGTTTCTTCCTATTACAAAAGTAATACATGGTCATTGTCATGGTTCAAACAACATGAAGATGTATGAAATAAAATTAATAATCTCTCCCCCACTCTCTCACTCCCCTCCCTAGGAAACCAATGTTAGGAGCTTGGTGTATATTCTTTCTTCCTCCCTCCTAGCCTTACACAAACATACATAATATATGGGGTTTTGTTGCTGTTTTCAAACATAAATGGTATATTATATACACTATGGTGTACCTTGCTTTTTAGTCTTAAAAATATGTTATGGACACTTTCCAAGCCAATATATACAGATCCACCACAACATTTTTAATGGCTGCAAAGTATTCCATAAAATGAATCATTCATACCATCACCTGACCTTTCCTAACTCATGGACATTTACTATGGATCCTGGTACACATACTGCATGTCCTTTAATTTCAGTAACACAGATTCCTAGAAGTGGAGCTGGTCAAATGAAACATTTTCAAATGTTTACAATTTAACAAAATTAATTTTAGACCTTCAGAATTTCTGTTCCCTTCTTCATTATGCAAAATTTGGCATAAAATTTCACAATGCTTTGCATATTTTATTTTTCAAAGCACACACATTATGTCAAAAAATGCCCCTGTCATTTATGCTCATGTAGTTATAAATAAATAAATGCTTAAGTTAGGGCTGTGATGGCCAGTGTTAAATCACTGTGTAGATGCTTATGCCTTGGTTTATGAAAGTACTAATTCATTGTGGAAACTCCACCCGCACGGCCTGTGGCATCACTACAGTGGCAACACTCTCACCCTGTGACTCCCTCCACTGAGTGACGACACAGAGATCAGGACCTACATATTTTCTTTTTTTTTTTTTTTTTTTTGCAGTACGCGGGCCTCTCACTGTTGTGGCCTCTCCCGTTGCGAAGCACAGGCTCCGGACGCGCAGGCTCAGCGGCCATGGCTCACGGGCCCAGCCGCTCCACGGCATGTGGGATCTTCCCGGACCGGGGCACGAACCCATGTCCCCTGCATCGGCAGGCGGACTCTCAACCACTGTGCCACCAGGGAAGCCCAGGACCTACATATTTTCTAACTGTCAACAGTTAACCTTAAAAAGTGTGTGTGTTGGGGTGGGGAGACAAACAGCAACAGATGGTAAATGGATAGCCATTATGGGTTTATAATATCTACAAATTATTTGTAGTACAATGAATAATTCTGCTGGTCTACACCAGAGAGTGTGTTCCATAAAAAACAAAACCGGGCTTTCCTGGTGGCGCAGTGGTTGAGAGTCTGCCTGCCGATGCAGGGGACACGGGTTCGTGCCCCAGTATGGGAAGATCCCACATGCCACGGAGCGGCTGGGCCCGTAAGCCATGGCCACCGAGCCTGCGCGTCCAGAGCCTGTGCTCCGCCACGGGAGAGGCCACAACAGTGAGAGGCCCGCGTACGGCAAAAAAAACAAAACAAAACAAAACCCTACAACCAATATGTTGCTATGATTACATGAACCTTTCAAAAGCATATTCTTCAAACACTTTTCAATAGAATTATTGGTTGAATCCCACTTTCACATTTTTCTCTCTACTTCAGATTCAGACTCTAATTGCAAACTTAAAAAAAAAAGCCTTCAAGATATATATTAACCAACAAAGCTCCTTAAAATTTAATCTCAGACTGCTCCGTATATTCTAAAGACCCGAGCACCAACAGAGATTGTTAAGACACAGCAAGTTTGATACAGAAGTATGTGACACGCAATTAATCTCCATTCATACCCCGCTCTACCTGTCAGCAAACAAAGGTTCTGCTTTAGGAGGAGATCTGAAGACTTCAATTAAAACCAGTCAGCTAACAAGAAAATAATCTAAACTAAAGGAAGGTGGCAGGTGCAGAAATGAGCTGTTTACCAAAGTGTCCGTTTTGAACAATAAAGAACTGCACATCAAAAATGCTGACGGAGTGGGTGTCATTGCAAGCTTCTGAAAATTGAAAGGAACCTTCTAGCAAGGCCGCACACAAAATGGAAGTCTAGTTGAACTAGGTTGTAAGATAGGTTCCCTCTCAACAAATGACAGACACCAATAAAAAGAATCAGATTATACCTTTAACTGCAAGGGCAGAATGCAACCTTTTGCCACAGTTCCTTCCCTCCTGGAAACCAGACGTGTAGAGCCTCTCTGTACACTTGGAATGATTGACCCAACAGTAGAGGGAAAGGCTGGGTGGCTTCTTCTGAGACACCCAGATGATGCTTTTACCCTGCAAATACTTTTCTATTCTGAACCTTTAGATTCCCTCGGGTCATAAGTAAAATAAATTTGGAAACTTCACCTCAGAAGAAATATCTCGTTGGCAGCTTTTACAGAGAAGCAACCCAGAATGGAAACCGTGTCGCAAACAGACCGAAAAGACTTGCCAAATATTTGATTAGGAGGCATTTATACCCAGATAACCAGATAATGGAGATATAAAACCAATTAAATTGAGAGAAACTGGAAAAAAAAAAAAAAAAAAAAACACTGCTTGTCAAAAGTATGACCTGCCCAAAGCAGGCCACGTGTCACATAGATGCCAAAAGGCTTCATTCGCAGGAGTTTCCTCCTGGGACCCTTAGGCAAGCACAGATTCCAGGTCCCCGTCCTGCCAGGAGGGTCACTTACAGGAACAGCAAGTTACTTTCACCAGAAAGAGCGTGAGGCAAGCAGACGACCTTGGAACTCTGGAGTGTTACAGCGGGACGTGTGGAGCGTTCGTGACTGAACACACCGCAGTGGGGCACTTCTGGAAAGGGAAGAGACGTGACACCGGGATCCGCCTGCCCCAGGTGCATGAGGGACCCCCAGGGCCGCGGGCCGCTGAAGGGGACCCAGGGTCTGGGCGCCCAGGCCTTGGCTGACAGGAGCCCGTGGGCCCTCACAGCCCCGTGGGAGCCTGGGCGCTCTAAGCTGGCAGGTCAAGGGGCCGTGCGAGCGGGACAGACGGAGTCAGGGCGGGAGAGGGGCGAGAGCGAAACCTAGAGACGCAGGGCGTCCCGAGGAGACGGGGACAGCTTGAAGGCCAGCACGGCGGCCCGGGGACCACGAACGCGGCCTGAACTTGCTCAGAAGCCTGGAGGCTACGTGGGAGGCGGAGACGCCTTGAGGAAAAAGAAAATGTGTTACTGAGGCGAGTGAAAGGGACCCTGAGCGGGGCATGAACAGCCGGCTGGCTCTGGAGAGTCAGGACGCCGGCAGCCTCGAGGTTCTAGAAGGCGGTGGGTGAGGGAGCGGACGGGGAAGGCCGGCCTTGGGAGCCGCTGTCGTCTCGGCTGCTGCCGGGCTCGGCACGTGAGACTCCCGGCGGGGCGTTACCTTCCAGGAGCCAAAGGATCTCCTCCGGGAGGGCGGCGGCGGCCTGCATGTGGCGGGCGGCGGGCGGGCTGCAGCGGCACCTGGCCCTCTGTCGCCGGCGCCGCGGGGCTGAGGCGCAGGGCGGGGCGCGCTCAGGAAGCGGCGCGCCGCGGGCGGGACGCCGGGTCGTCAGCGACACCTGTGCGCGGGGCCCGCGGCCCTCACGGCGGTGCCTGAGGGAGGAGGCGGCCGCCCCGCGCACCCCCCGCCCCCAGCCCCCGGGCAAAACAAAGACGCGACGCTACCCCCAGGCACCCCGTCCCCGGGAGGCTCCCCATCCTACGTCCCGGACAGCGGGCCTCGGGGGCAGGTTGAAAAGCCACCGTGGCGCCGAAATGAGGCTCGAGGAGGCAGAATCCGAGGACGGGGCCAGTCCCCGCCAAGTCGGACCACAGTCGTTTCCAACCCGGCTCGCTCGTCCACGCCCAGAAAACCAGGGCAGAACCGCTTGTCAGGCGAACCAGGACGTTTCAAGGGAATGGCCATACGTCCCAATAAATCATCTCAAGCCACCAACTTTGGGGAGAATCAGAGCAGTCCGGCTGCAATGGACACAGGGAGCCAAAGCGTCCCTTCCTCCCTAAGTCTGAAAGGATGCAAGGAAAAGCAGGGGTAGCCCAGGGAGAAAGCCGAGGGAGAGGGGGACCCAGCCCTTCCCCTCTAAGAGCTGACAAAGGGGGGGGAACGTGGAGAAGTGTGCTTCCCTCTCATTCAGAGTAGCAGGTGTTGGGTGTCAATGTCCTGGCTGTGGTATGGTCCTGTGATACTGCACGATGTTACCTGGGTAAAGAGGATAGCTCTGTGTTATTTATCATAACTTCTGTGAATCTACAAGTATCTTAAAGAGTGGTTTTTTTTAAGTACCATGAAAAAAGTATAAAGCGCCCGCTAAAAGGAGGGAGATGAAGATAAGAAAAGGAGGGAAGTGCCCGTGTATGTGTGTTTAGTGGTGTGTGTGGCGTTTGAGATGACTCTGAACACACCAGACTTTTTTTTTTTTTTTTTTTGCGGTACGCGGGCCTCTCACTGCTGTGGCCTCTCCCGTTGCGGAGCGCAGGCTCCGGACGCGCAGGCTCAGTCCACGGCTCACGGGCCCAGCCGCTCCGCGGCACGTGGGATCTTCCCGGCCCGGGGCACGAACCTGCGTCCCCTGCATCGGCAGGCGGACTCTCAACCACTGAGCCACCAGGGAAGCCCCTGACCACACCAGACTTTGAAGGGGCTGGAGGGCTTTCCAGGTGGAAGGACCAGAGTAAACAAAGATGGAAAAGCCTTCTCCTGCTTGAGGAACAGCTGATGACCCTCTTTTACTGGATGGTGTAGGGAAACTATGGTCGTCTAGAAAAATTGCGGTTCTATTGTAAAGGGACTTGAAGGTCAGCGTGAGGATTCTGAACTCAACTGAGTGGACAGTGGGGAGGCGTTGACAAATTTTGAGCTGGGGAGTGAGCTAACCTGAGCCCCTGTATAGTCTGCGATCTTATACACCTCTCACTTCACCTCTACCAATTTCCTCTTTGTAAAAAATGGAGTTTCTATTCTCAGATTCTACCTACAGAATATGTGGGAAGCATTGGGAGTGGTAAGAGAAAGAAAACGGAGAAGACGGGTGATGTGGCTTTTACAGCAGCATCAGGGGACATAATGACAGAACTGTGGATATGGGGATGGGAGCAGCAAGGAGGGACTCTCCAGAAGGACTCCTGGTAGCAGTGCCTGACTGCTGGCCTAGTGTCCCTCCAGAGATACAGTTTCAGGGTTGGGGGCGTGATCCTTTAAGTGGTCCAGCGGCTTTGAGCCATCTATACATCTGAGTCCTGCCATCTGAAGAGGAAGGGTGCCTTGGTTTCAGGGTTACACGATGCAACCACAAGCTGCAGTAAATTGAGGTAGAAATGCGGGGGACAGGGGCTGGCAAGAGTCTCAGGGAGTCTGGCTCCTGTTGCAAGGGCTTCTTGCCCTGGGAAAGTTAACAGTGGGCAGGCTGCCTCCTCTAGGCTCCAGAGCCATACCAGTTCCCTGCTGGGGCATTTTTATTTTTACCACACTCAGAGCTCCTTCTACAAAATTGTAGCTGCTCTGGAATCATTTTTGAGTACTTTTGACATGTGTTAAAAGGCAAGGGAGACTATATGGGAACTCTCTGTACTACCGTTGCAATTTTTCTTACATCTAAAACCGTTCAAAAAACAACGAGGGAAACGCGGTCCCTCCTAAATGTAACCCCAGCACTTTGCCTTGCTTTCCTCTCAGGAGTGGAAGGAAATTTGACAACCTCCCCCTCTTCGTTAAGGATATTTGTCAAAGGCTGATCTAGGCTACAAGTTAAAGGGTTGTTTGATAAAAAGCAATAAACCCTGGTAATTGCATGTCCTATCAGGCCTCACTGCCTGTCATAGCTTACTTATACCAAGGGAAGCAGTAGAAACTCGAGACAAAGATATTCTACATCCACTGTGGGTTTTAGAGGGATAGGGTAGAGGGAGATGCAGAGCTGGGTAGAGTGCAGTGACTGGCAGATTCCAATATGCCATTGTCATGTTGCATCAAGTTTCCTCTTGCAGACAGAAACCTGCCTCCGCACAGGAGCGCAGCCCCTCCTTAATCATCTAAGGACCCTGGTTCAGCCGTCAGCCTTACTCCTAATGACATTCTGTTAAATGGACAAATTCCTCTGAAGCCTTGTCCTTCTTTGAAATCCAATTTTGCAGGAAGCCAAATCTGATTGGGGGTAGCCATGGAAACCACACTGAGGAGTCTTGGAGGAGGTAGAGAGAGGCAAGGCAAAACATGATAGTCAAGAGTCTTTTACTGCTCTGTCGGAAATATCAAAGGGATCTGGAGAGGTTGGCAGCAGACGAGTCCCTGCCCGGGTCCTGTTCTGTGTGGCTGGGTACCATGTGGCTGTCATGGGAGTAAGCAGCCAGCTGTCTCCACACGCAGGCAGGGGGATGGAGCAGAATACACAAGTCCCAGGTCTGTCTGCCTCCCTCTTTTTCCCCTCCCCCCAGCCCCAATTCCAGCAAGATCCTAGCATCCCCTTCTTAGCTGTCTCCCCTTTAAAGGCAAACAACAAAAGAATGACAAGGTTAAAATACGAGGCCCTCACAGATAAGAGGTCCTTTGGACCAGAGGCCATGAAATTAATCTGAAATTCCTTGTAATTAGATAAGATAAAGGTATCTAAAGAGATGCAGAGCAGCCAGGAATGGAGTCCACAGCACGATATGCAGAAAGGATACCGCCTGGTCCACAGGGGCCCCTCACACACTGTCAGGAGACAGAAGACACAGAAAACAGGGCCCATGCCTGCCTCTGGGCTGCTTGGAGATGCCGTCTACATGTTCTCATGCCAGGTGGGCGCTCACTGAATATGCATCCATGGGGTGTCCAGTGGGCTCAATCAGGAAGAAACAAAAGCATCTGGCACCCAGAATGGCATGGGTAGGAACAACTGCAAGCAAAGCAGGAGCTGGCTGGCACTGCTCCGCCCTGGGTGAAATGGGTCTGGAGAGGAGACTGCAGAGGGCAGCTCTTGGGCTTTATTCTGAGCTGGTTATTGATCCCTGGATGCTGGGTCACGACACACGGTGGAGCTGACGTCTGCCCTGTGGATGTGCGGCCGCCGCATCTCAGCCCCTGGGTCCCAACCCCATCAACTGGGCTTATTGACTCTTTTATTGACGATGCTGGGGCCTAATGGGGACAAGAGCTGCACACTTCATTAAGGACTGTGGAAGAAGAGATGACGCATCCAGCCGGTGCCAAGAACCAGGCTCACTGCATGCTTGGCCAGACCCCGGAAACCAAGCCTTATTGCATCCTTGAGGCAGAGGAACTGGACACAAGTTGCTCGCTTGGGCACATCGCTCAGTGGCCTTAAGATGCAGGGTTTCCACAGCTTGCCAGAAGCCTTGCTCTTACTAATTAGCGACTCTTTCCATTTACGTGGGTCCTATTATACACACACTCACACAAATGCACTTCGATGGCCTCCCCTTCCAGCTCACACTTCCAGATCCTTTGCACTAATACATACAACAGAATAAGTAGGTTCTCGTATCCTATCAGGGAACATTCCCAAAGCAGGTTCTCAGTGAGGTACAGGCTCGGAATAGAATGAGGGACTATTAAACCTCAAGAGTCTTCAAGGTGATTCCAATTTAAGATAAGGAACTGACCTAGTCCTCTGCCGCCACCCACCTCAGCAGGGCTGTGCTGGCGTTAGGATCCTGGTTCTCTAGTGCTGGTCCAAAGCTCTTAGAGAACTGAACATCTGAGACGGATAATTACAGCCCAGGGATCACTGAGCAGCTCTGTGAAACAATCAGAGCTGGTCTCCCTCCATCTAAATAGTAACATTTCTTTCTTTGTTCTTTATCTCATATTTCTATCACTCCCCTTATTATTTTTCCCTAATATTTCCCACTTATTTTTTTTTTGCATCTTCTTTGCCTATCCCTTAGACCGCATTAGACATCCCCCAGGGGCACTGCTGAGTCGAACAGAGGCCCTAAAGACCAAAGAGGTTGATGACTCTGACATTCTCTGTCTTTGATTGGTTCTCTTGGGAGTCTGAAGTGTGGGGGGCTGTGCGGGGCATGCAGAAAGTGTCAGCTGCAGCCAGATGAGGCTGTGCACTCTGAGTGAGACGTGCAGGCAGTCTGTGGGGCTAATCTGCATGAGAGGCAGGTGGGGTCAAGGCTAATTTTATAGGCTAGGTATTTGCAGACATGATAAATTTTGGAAAACTATGGAAGGAGTAACCCTTTCTTTTAGGAGGGGTGATTAGGGAGGTTAAAAGTAAATAATAGAAGGGAAGCAACCTTACAAAGGCAGAACTGGCTTTCTTTGATTTCCTTTCATTTATTATTTCAAAAGGCAAAAGTTTAAGCTCGTAAGCCCCTTCCTTTATTTCTTCCTTTTCTTCTCCCTCACTTTACTACAGGTGTTAGAATTCAGGGTTGGGGCAGGGGGATTCAAGGTGAGAGAGGAGGCAATTATTTAGAATCTGATAGAAAGCTCTGGTCTGCACCGCACAGGTGCACACATGCTTGGAGGAATATGCACACTAACAGGAACTGAGGTAATCTGGCCAGACTCACCAATATTTACAAATACCAACAGAAACACTACCTGGAGTCAGAAATAACACCAGCAACGGCTGATTATTTCAATGCAAGAAAGTGGGTGAAAATACCCTTCCCCTAGTGGACATCCTGTGTGTAATGACCTTTAGGTCCCTGAAAAACATTCTTTCCTTTCCTGCAGAATTGTGTCAGTGTCCATTTCGATTTTTCCCTTTCTAGATGTCTAATCCTAAATGTCCTTGTCCTAAACGTCCTAAACATCCTTGGACTTCCTTTCCAGCAGCATTTTCTACCAATGTAAACCATGCTCTTTCATATACAAGACAGCACTCTCGGTCCTTGTTGCACTGACTTTCAGACTTGACTTTGAATTGAAAAGTAATTCAATTCAGTGAATTGTCCCTCCTCTTATCTTTTCACAGAATTCACAATCTCCCCCATCTCCTACCACCTTTTAGATCTTCAATCTCACTGTCTTTTTCATCTTCAGTCTTTCCCTCTGTCTGCTAACATCCTTGGTCTCCTCTATCCTAAAAACAACACAAAACAAACAAAAACATTCCTTCAACCCCGCTACCTTCTCCAATCTCATCCTTTCTTCTCCTTCCTTCCCCCCATCAGATCTCACGTCCTTTGCCTGTCTTTGCACCAGTGAAGTGACCCTCCTGAGAGCATCGATGCCCTCCTTCCTTCTCACCTCTGCTTAGTCTTTACCAACCTCTCTCTGCAGCACTGGGTGGCATCGGCCACTTGCGCTTGCTTTGGGCACCCAGCTTCCTTGGCACTGCCCCATCCCGGTCTTCTTCCTATCTTTCCTAACTATTATTTCTCTGCTTCCTTCTTGGCCTCTCTTCATTTCACCTTCTAGTCACAGGTAATCACCAGAGTTTCACACTTGCCCTTCTCCTCTTCCTCTCCTTTCTCTCCTTGTTCTCTGAGTCCTTAGTGGTTTCTTTCTCCCACCACCACAACTTTCCCCTTCATGCAGATGACTCTTCTAATTTATACCTTTGTTGTGCATTTCCACCTGGATATCTGAACAGTTCCACCAATTTATTATTTCCTCTCCCCTTCATCCTTGTAATGGCAACAAAGTTCAGTGAAAGTGGCATGAGTTTATGAGTCTAAAAGATGTGAGTCCCAATTCTGGCTCAGCCACCCGGCAGCTCTAAGCCTCTGGACAGAGCTCTACAAGCCTCAGTTTCCTCATCTGTAAATTGGATATCATAATTCCTACCTTACAGAGTAATTACAAAGCTTAAGTAAGATGGCATTTGTAAGCATATATGGTATATGCTCAACAAATTGTAACTGTTGTAAAGAAATTGCTATTGTCCAGTAATCCAGACTCAAAATGGAGGACTCATCTTGGACCCTTCCTCATTCCCATTCCAAATATCCACCAACCCTGCCAATCTTACCTCCCCACAATGGCCTTTGAATCCCTCCTTTGAATCCTGAGTGTCACCACTCTGGGTTGGGTTCTCATTATCTTTGTTGAGATGTGGTACTGAAATGGCTTTTAATCCACCCCTCAGCATCCAATCTCCCCATTATCACATGCCACTCTTCATCCATATTCAGAATACACATCCCAAAGCATAATCCTGACCCCACCAAAGAGGTGATGGAGTATAGTGGCCCTGAAGCCAGGCAGTTCTCTGCTCACATCTGCCACTTGCCTACTGTGACCTTGGTCAAGCTACTTATCCTCTCCATACCTCAATTTCCCTATCTGTAAAATGGCAACACTATTAGTATTTTCAAGGTTGTTGTGAGGATTCAAAGAGCTAATATCTATTGTGTTTATAACTGCCTGCAACATGGTAGATGATTCACATACATTAGCAATTATTATGATCTCTGCATTCATTCCCCTAGCCCTGGGAGGTGCTTAATGCCTATATATATACTGAATCATCCGTAATCTCTCATTTGAACCTCCTTGCTCACTAAAGATATATTTGAGGAGTGACTGGCTGAGATATGTGTGTCATTGGTCTCCAAGGATGAGAGCTTTTCCTCTTTATGAAGCAAACTTGCCCTTAAAAAGGTGGAAAGAGTGGCCTTGGCTTCCTTGGCACCGGGCTGTAACGCATCGGGATGATC
The DNA here is from genome assembly GCF_964165515.1 of Mesoplodon bidens. Classification (NCBI taxonomy): domain Eukaryota; kingdom Metazoa; phylum Chordata; class Mammalia; order Artiodactyla; family Ziphiidae; genus Mesoplodon; species Mesoplodon bidens. The sequence continues at coordinate 54,698,349 of NC_138179.1, forward strand.
AGCCTGCACTTCTCCCTGCCCACCTCCAAAGATTTCCTCCCCGCCCTATCTATTCTGGAATACTTGCAGTGCTTGTGAACCACATGGGGAAAACCTTCGTCTGGAAGGCATGAGATATTAACTCCTCCTTTCACTCACTGCAGAAATCAAGTTTCCACTATAAATGCAGACCCCAGAAAGAACCAATCAGAAGGCAGATTATATCCCAGGAGTCGGTAGCCTCTTTAGTCTGTAGGGCTGCCAGCAGGGCTGAGCTCTACAGAAAGCAGTGTGTGGGGTGGGGGTGGGGGGTATTTGACAGGGAGGGGTGATGGACTAGGGATAAAACAAGCAAGCAAGAAAAATGGAAACGAAGAAGGTGAATGAGAAACTGGATGAAGAAGTAAAGAAATTGAGAAATAGAAAGAAAATGTAAGAGAAAATAAAGAGGAAATTAAATCAAATAGATTCACTCCGTTTCCCTAGTTGTAATTTCAGGATATGCCATGTTCCACCCACAAGGACATTGAGAAGCTTCAGGGAGTGGCTGTAAATTCCTAAAGAAAAGTGCCTTGTGGAGAGTCAAGCTATTATTATCCACTGCTGCACGTTTTAGCATATGCACTATCAATACAATGACATGTCTTATTGAGGAATATGTGATATTCCACATCGTGAGACTACTGATGCAGAATTTCCTTTCTCAGAGCTCAATATTCCAATCAAAGCCTATTGCATCACATCATTGAGGCCATCCACTTAATGACAAGTTGTAAGATGCATATTGCAGAATATTCCTCTTCATTTTATGCCCACAGGGCTTCACATCTCCTCTAAACAGCCTCTGCTCCCAGCCTATTAAGGTGCTGGTGTTCTCTACACTCCATTCCACGGTGTGGAAATAATTGTCTTGAGACTAAAGAAAAAATTGATGGTCACAAGCCGAGTCAGCACTTGTGTTCTTTTCTTACTCTGTTGAATCAGGTGTTATTTACCTCTTCCAACACCTGGGACTCCTGATAAGTCACTCCCCTGGTAGCTTTTTCCAGGACAGTGCTGTGGGGTCTTTGGAAGAAACAGGGATCCTTCATAAATGGTATTGTTATCAGCACAATTCACACAGCTACCAGATGTGCAAAATCGAAACCACCAAGGGCACTCAGGCAGAGGGGCCTTCCCCAGCTCCATCTGGCTGCTCTGAAATGTGCTCACGACTTGGAAGTTATTAGAGAAAGAAGGGCTCTACTTAACAGTGGGCTCATATGCCTGTGAGAAGATGCTTGTATTGTGACAAAGTCGGGATGCTTTTTGGTTCCCCCACAACTGCGATACCAGCACCGCCATCCCAGAGCCCCCTCCCTGCAAACCTGGCTCTACTGGAGGCCCGCCTGTTAGAGACAGGTGGGCCCTTTTACCCATCTCTTCCTCTTCCTCTTATCTCTTGGATGAAGCACCAGGACTCAGGCTGGTGAAGGAGACCGATTGCCCCTGGCAGCTGATAGTTGGGCAATGGGGCCTGTGACTTTGCCTTTAAATATCAACCACACACACAGACAACACTGGCAGCCCGAGAGGTTTCCATGGTGACAGAATGCAGGCCATGACCTCTGTAAATGTAATCAGAGCACAGGGATTGGTATGTGAGACAGGTTTAATTTCTCCTCCGATGGAAGCTCTGTGGTCCGGGCCATACATAGGCTTCGTACATGACAGACAACCTGTCATCTTCGCCGGGGCAGCTCTGCATATGGCAACCCCCACTGCTCCAGAGCTGCTTCCTCCACAGTCTGAGCAGGCTGCAGGATGTAAAAGGTCACTGGGGGCTGGAACGGCAGTCACATCAATACCTGGCATCCCTGCCCAGTGTCCTCAGGAGGTGCGACTGTCCCTTTTATGAGGAGCAGCTGTGGCAGGGTCCCGCAAGAGCCAGATTAAGGACTTGGAAGATTGGCCGAGGTTTTCATCTCCGCTCTGCCATCAACAGTGTGATTTTGGGCAAGTCATTTAACCTCCAACTTTCAACATCTTACCACCAGGAGAAAATGCCTGAGGAAGAGAAGGCTGAGGGCTTCCAGAGTCCCCAGGAGAAGATGGTACCCAATTATGCTTAACAGGATAGGCTTAATAGTTCTCAGTCTACAATGCCCAGTGGAACCCTGCCCCAGGAAGTGAGTTTTCCATCTCACCAGTGCTAGTTACTAGGGCTTCTAACCCTAATTCTATGGTTAAAAACAGAGAGTGTGATGATCACCATTGGAGAGCCTCAACAGGACTTCCTCACCTCCATACTGATTTGGAAACAAAACCAGGATACAATTCCTTCCAAGCTGGCCCAGAGTAGGAGACCAGTTCATGCTAAACTGATGGAAAACAGAGGCTTGGAGAGGAATGTAGCAGTATCGAAGGAGGAGCCCACAGCCTCTTCTCTTGACAACCACTCAGCCTTGGCAAAGAGCTGCTCTGGCCACTTTGGTGCTGGCATCCTCTGAGTCCATTTACCAAATCGTATGAGACACTGGCAGACACTGCCAGTCTTCCTGCTTTTCTGATTTCTTTCACGGTTTCAGTATAGTGCTCTGAAAAAAAAACAAGCTTTGGGCTAAGAAGAGATTCATAGAGCTGTATGACACATTTTTCTTTCCAAAAGGAGCTGGTTCATAAAATTCTCCTTTCAGAATCTCATCAAAGGATCTTAGATTTCAGAGCTAGAAGGGACTTGAGAAACCCTGTAGCTTATAGTGAAAAACTGAGGTCCAGACTGGAGAAGGGATGTACCTGAGTTACAGCAAATTAACGAACAGCTGAACCACAAGGGTGTCGGGGCCCCATTCTGCTCAGCTGAGTACTAATTTGCTTCCTGAAGGCTTTTGAACCTCAAACTGAAGCAGAGAGGAAGTGAGGGGTGGATTCAAAAGTGGTTGTTGAACATTAGAATCAGGAAATGGTGATTTGGCTGAATCTACAGATAATAGCATTACCACTTCCTATGTTAGCTGATGCCAAACGAGGGAAGATTCTGGATAAGAAAATAGTTAAGTGACAGGACCGTGGGCTTCCAAACAATTATCCCCACCCAATCCACACTGTTTCTCTCAGGCCACTGAGAGGAGCATGAGTCTGATTGTTCAGAGGGTTTATAGGTTAGTGTCCAAAACAGAATCATGAAACCAAAGAATAATGGACTTTATAGGAACTCCAAGAGAATATGTGGTTTGGCATCATGTCTTCTGGTAACTAAATCATCTAGGACAGGTAATTTGATTATCTTTTCTTTTTATTAAAGGACCCACTTCCTCAACTGTACATGAGGAAATAAGGTTCCTTTCAGCTCTAACATCCAGAATTCCATGATTTCTTTTTCAGACTCTTTTCCCTTATAGGTTATTACAGTACTTGAAATTCTTACCATGAGGGAGAGCCTTAACTTTGAGTAAGGTATTGCCTCCAGAAAAGAAGCATACTCCATCTATTTCATTTAAGCAGACATGAACTGAATACCTGGTGTGTTCCAGGAACAGTGTCAGGTAGTAAGAATTCGTAAATAAATGAGATATGAATTACCTGGCAGGGCTCACATGTTGCTCCATTCTCACTCTTTATCCCATTAGTACACATCAGTTTATCAGATTAGCGGCTGTCTTCAGGGGCTGATATAGGGTACAGGCAGGTAAGTTTTGATAGGACATGAAAGCAAGAAATATCTGGGACACTCAGCATTACCCAAGAGAAGAGAATTCAGGCCTGGGTGAATATTAAAAATTAAGTATTAATATGAAAATCAACTTGAGGGATTGGGTACCAAGGAAGGATGGAGAACGAAAGGGATCTGAAGGCAAGCAATGCTTATTTCAGAATTTTTTTCCCTAGGAGCTTTGATCATTGACCTCTGGAATCTTCCATCTTTGGTCAACTTTACTAAACTCCTGGCTCAGATCTGGTCTTCCTCAGTGGCTTCTCTTTGTACTAATAAGTTTTAGTGTGGGTTCCCAGGTACTACCAGGTGAGATCACTTTAACAATTTGTCCCTGAGACCACTGGATCATAGCCTCCATCTCTCAAATGTGATGATCTCAGTCCATCTTTCTCCTTTCTTGTGTCTTTTTTTTTTTTTTTTTTTTTTCTTTTTTTTGCGGTATGCGGGCCTCTCACTGTTGTGGCCTCTCCCGTTGCGGAGCACAGGCTCTGGACGCGCAGGCCCAGCGGCCATGGCTCACGGGCCCAGCCGCTCCGCGGCATATGGGATCCTCCCAGACCGGGGCACGAACCCGTATCCCCTGCATTGGCAGGCGGACTCTCAACCACTGCGCCACCAGGTAGGCCCCTCTTGTGTCTTTTTGATATTTCCAGGGTTATTTCCCAGATTTGCATCACTTCTGCCTCTGCCAACCCATTGGTTCTTATTTGTCCCTTGGCTCATTTTGAAAAGTGCCTACTTTTGCCATGCTGCCCATAAGGTGTGGCCTTGCTTACCCTTCACCTGACAGAGACTTCAGTACCTGCCAGGGCTGGGTCAGGAGGGCTTAAGAATAACCATATGCTGCCTTCCACTCAAAGTTTGTCACTGAGCGTGGCCCATCTGCCGACTCCATCCTTACTTTTGCGATTTTCTTTCTCTCAGCAGTCTCCTTTGCTTTCCAACAACCTGGCTTCTTTAAGGGTCCCATGGATGATTGATCGGATGAGACAGAAACCCAAATCAAATAGCCTTAGGCAAAAAAAAAAAAAAAAAAAAAAAAAAAAAGAAATTAATTGTCACCAAGATTCCAAGGAATCCTTGAATAACTGAACATGGAAGGCAGGCCTTAAATGCAGCTTGTCTTTGGGCCCCTGGATTCCATTGTCTCTTAGGCCATAGAACGGCTCTCATTGGCCCAACCCAGGTCAGTTGTGGTCATGCGGGCAGTGTTATGTAAGAACATAGCAGTTCCTACAGAAACCACATGAGTGGAAATGAGGGAGAAGAAATTCCTAGACAACACAGATCGCTGTTTCTAAAGGTGGGTAGAGTTGTTGAACAGGTAAAGCAATCTATCCATCACAGCTCCCTACAGAGCTGCCTGAATATGCCTAAATCACAATAGAAAAGGTTCAAATTCTCTCTGACAGGACTTCTGGGCCCTTGAAAATCAGGGGTGTGGTCAGCCAGGGGTTTAGATCCTTACTCTGTTCACTCACTGGAGCCTTAGTTCCAGCCTGTCTGGGACTCTGCTTTACTAGGTGTGATATTTTTTTGGTTGTGATATGTTCAGGGTAGACCCAGATTTCACAAAGATAACAACTGGCCCCTTCTTAGCCAGCTCTCCCTCTCCTCCCATCTTCCCCAGGTCAGTAAATGGTACTGTGGATAATCCAGTTGCCCAATCTAGAAGCCTGGGGGTCATTCATTCCTCTTTCTCCCTCTGCCAATTCCACCTGCTAAATATCTTTCAAACTCTCCACTTCTCTCCAGCCCTGCTGCCTTCTCTCCTGTCCCAAGCCACCATCACCTCTCATCTTGCAGCCCCCTAGTCTTATACCCTGTCAACCTATTTTCCACATTATAGCCAGTGATCTCTTTTTTTAAAAATCTGCTTATGTCCTTCACTAATTAAAACTTTAGTAGTCTCCCAATATTATGCTTCCAAACCCCTCAATATGGCTAATATGTCCCCATCCCCCCGACCATGCTTGACCTCTTGCTTATCTCCTCTGCCAAATGGTCCTCTTACTCTCTGTCATCTTCAGTAGCAGACTTCTTTCAGTTTCTCATTGAGACACACCCACTCCCACTTTCATTTCTCCACATGTTCTGTTCCCTCCCTCTGCAACACTCTTCCCCCTACCCTTCATTCAGCTGACCCTTACTCATGCTTCAAGTCTCAACTTAAACATCATTTCTTCTGGTAACCATCCTTGGCTCTCCAGGCTAGCTGGTTTCCTTCTCATACGTTCCTGTAGCACTAAGACCTACCATTCAAAACTCAAGTCCCATCTGTAACTACCTGTCTACCACCTGTCTTCCCTCCCAACCCCCCCTGAGGGCCCAGACCTTTCCTATCATGTTCACCACTGTATCCTCAGCACTTACTGTGCCTGGTGCATCGTAGGTTCTAAACGAACGCTTATTGAGGAAGTGCTGAAGGTAAGTCTCTTGGCTTTTTTAAAAAATATTTTTTATTTTGAATTAATTTCAAGCTTACAGAAAAGTTTAGGTACCCCAGTACTAGAATTCTTGTATACCATTTACCTAGACTCATCAATTGTTAGCTTTTGTCACGTTGGCTTTACTGTTTTCTATTTATGTAAATTTACATATTTTTTCCAAACCATCTGAGAGTAAATTTCAGATATAATGCTCCTTTTCCCGTGAATACTTCAGTAGTATTTCCTAAGAATGAGGAACACCTTAGATAACACCAGTTATCAAAATGAGGAAAGTTAACAGAGATACATGAGCTCTAATTCTTTTTTTTTTTTTTTTTAAGGGAAGTAGAAAGTACTGGGGAAGGAGTGCAGTCCCGGATCAAGTGCATGCATCACAGGGTCACCTCCCTTTCTCCTTCCTCTCTCTCTCTGCCCTTGTTCAGGAGTTTCCTCAAACGCTGAGGCCCTGGTGGGGAAGGCAGTGCCCTGCTGAGTGTATCTGTTTTCCCTCCATGCCCCCACTGGCAGCAGCAACTTCTCCACACCCATGTCCGTACCTCACCTTGCCCTTAGTCCTCTGTCAGAAAGCTGGAAGCCCTCTGAGCAGGATGGCTTTGTTCTACAGTACAAGGTCCCGAAGGGAGGAGGAAACCCAGTCTGCCGGAAGTGGAAGTTGGAAGTAAAGGTGAGGCCTAGGAAGTGGGAAGATGGCTCCTGGGACCCGCAGTCCTGTATCGGCATTTCGTGCATGCATGAAGAGGGGAAGAAGACAAGCTGCGGGGCTAGAGTGAGATTTGCACACCTTGGGTCCTGGGACCGTCCTGTCCAGCTGAGGCGAATACCAAACGAGGGTGTCTTGGAGCTGCACTTCACTTCAGCCGGGCAGTCGACAGGAGAAGCAGCGACCGACACCCACAGACTGTCACTGGCAAAATGAACTGTCACCCCCCATTTTGCAGAGGCGCACGGGCATGAATTGCAGCCTGGAACCGTGCGGCCCGCTGCTGATGGAGTTCCGCTGTCTTGGAACCCCTTCGAACAAGGCGAGTTCATTTCAGACTCACGTCCCACCGCTCATCACTTTAAGAGCCAGTAAAATTAACCACTTCGGAGCTGACTTGCTCCCTCCCCCTGCTTGGATGCCGCATCCTGAAAGGTCACCAAATAAATCTCTCTGGGTCCTACTAGCATAATATGCAGCTTGGACACAGGGTCTCACAAGAGGAGACCGAGCCAGAGATAGCCCAGGCCTGAAAGGTTGCCGAGGCCCCCTCACAGCCGCCGGTCCGTGGCGGTGGTGTGACAAGACAGGCCTTTGCTAGCTCTCCTCCCACCAAACCGGCGTCTCCTCCCACGAGATCTAGGGTTGGGCAGAGTTGGGTGGCTGAGAATGGAGGTGCTACAGAAGACCCCCTCGTCTTTTGGCAGACACCTCTGTGCACTGCTAGTCTCCCGTCTGCTGTGGACTGAATGTCTGTGCCCCACACCCATTCATATGTTGGAACCCTAATCCCCAATATAACGGTATTTGGAAGTGGGCATTTGGGAGGTAATCAGGGTTAAATTAGGCCATGGGGGTGGGGCCCCAATGTTGGGATATAATGCCTTTATAAAATGGAAGAGAAGCTGAAACCTTTTTTTCTTGGCCACGTGAGAAGGCTACAGCAAGGAGACGGCAGCCGTCTGTAAACCAGGAAGAGGACTCTCACCAGGAACCTCACTATGCTGGCACCCTGATCTTGGACTTCCAGCCTCCAGAACCGTAAGAAACAAATGTCTGTTGTGTATGCTGCCTACTTTATGGTATTATGTTATAGCAGCCCGAACTAAGTCAACATCCTCAGGGCCTTACACACGGTAGGTGCCCGTCAAACGTCTATTAAAGCACATAAGACGTAATTGCTTTAGCATCGGTAAGTAGTTTGCATGGACAGGAAAAAGGGATGTTTGCACAAGGACAACTTTACAGTCAGAGCTGTTGATTGGGCCCCAGCCCATGCTAGAAACCCACTAGCAAGTTGAAATGCAGCAGAGCAGAGTCCTCTGTCTCCAGAAGAAAAAGCGCCTTATGCTGCACCCGCCCCCCGCCACACACACTTACCCCTCTTCTCTCACAGAGGCCTGTCCAGTGGGTCTAGTTAGCAAATCTTAGGGCTTCTCCTCTCCTCTATATCTAGGGCACAAATGGTTTCATCAATACTCTTTTTTTGTTGTTGTTAACATTTATGTATTTATTTCAGCTGAGCCAGGTCTTAGCTGCTGCACTCGGGATCCTTAGTTGCGGTATCCAGGATCTTTTAGTTGCAGGATGCAGACTTCTTAGTTGTGGCACACGGACTCTTAGTTGCAGCACGCATGCAGAATCTAGTTTCCTGACCAGGGATCGAACCTGGGCCCCCTGCATGGGGACCGCGGAGTCTTACCCACTGGACCACCAGGGAAGTCCCTCATCAATACGCTTTTGAACCTCTTCTCACCACAGGAGACTGTGGCAGTGGTTGATTCTGGGGATACAACTGAATCGCTCTCGGGATGATTGTAAGGTATTAAGGTGATTTTAAGGTGAAGGCCAGATGATGTCTATGCCCCAGTTTCTGTATTTTCATTGGGGACTTTTGGCCCTACACCTGGAGTGAGAAGACCTAGTTTTCAAATCTGGCTCCACCTTCCCTAACTAAATGACTTGAGCAAATTACTTAACTTATCTAAACCTCATATTCCTCATCTGTAAACCCACACGAGTAGTTAAAAAGTTCAAGTAACAACATCCTGTTTGTGAAAGCCCTGGTAAACTATAAAGTTATATATGGATGCTGGGGTTTATTCATTTTAGTCTCGGAAGCAAAAGAAAAACCTGAGAATAAATACCATACAGTATCTCAAAATTTGATCCAGCAGTTCCACTTCTAAGAATTTGTCCCACAAAAATGCTGTGCTCTGCAAAAGGATGTTTGTGTGAGGAATTCCACTGCAGCTTGTTGAAAAATTGGAGATAACCTAAATGTTGTCAAAAAAGGATTGGGTAAATAAATTATGATGCATATATACTGTGCAACACTGTGCAATGGTAACTGTAATAAGATAAAGTAAATAAAAACCTCTTACAGTTCTTATAGTCATGCACCAATGTCAACTGATATAAATTAACAGGTGTGGTTATCACACCATTAGATACTTGAATGTTCATTAGATACTTGAGTCATGTGTGAGAGAAAAACATGTTCAGCTACCTTAGAGAAATAACCTAAGCTTTAAACAAAATGGGATCATCCCACATATAATACTTGCATTTCCATTTGCTATATCCTGGACATCTCCTTATGTCAGTCCATTTTTACTTTTATAATTTTTAAAAATGTATGTAATAAAACATGGGCCTTTGATTATTAAGATAGTTCTCTGGATTAACTGTTGAGAAAAGAAAGGGATCTGTAGGTAGCTGACGAGTGTTTTCAGGAATACAAATCTATAATATTCTACTAGTGTAAGAGCAGCCTCTTGTTAGAAGTTGCAGCGGCCTTAATCCAAGAATCAGGTGTCTAGCACTCTTGTCCCAGCTCTGCTATTAACTTACAGCATGACATCAACCGAATCACTTATCTGGGCCCCAGTTTCCACATCCAGAAAATGAGAAAGTACACATTCTCTAAGGTCCCTTCAAGCTGAAAATTCAATGGTTCTATGAAATCACTTTTCGAAGATTTGATAAAGGGTGTTTATATATAACAATAGTTTCTGTTCATTTCTGCCACTAACAGGAAGACTTTAACAAGACCTTAAATACTCCATTTACATGCAGAGCAACACATGAAGAATTTTTTTTTTATTTAAACAAAAAGGTTCTTGCCCTCAAAGAACCTATAATTTAAAAAAGAAAATGACAGGACTTCCCTGGTGGCGCAGTGGTTGAGAGTCCGCCTGCCGATGCAGGGGACGCGGGTTCGTGCCCTGGTCCAGGAAGATCCCACATGCCCCAGAGCGGCTGGGTCCATGAGCCATGGCCGCTGAGCCTGCGTGTCCGGAGCCTGTGCTCCGCAACGGGAGAGGCCACAACAGTGAGAGGCCCGTGTACCGCAAAAAAAAAAAAAAAATGACAGTTGAATTAATAGAAATACAGGAGTATCAAGTTTTACGAAAGGAATGTAGAGTAAGATGGCTGTGGTAGATCAGTGGAACTCCAATTTATGTTCCTAGAAGCCCTAGGGTTCCTCGGAGGGGTTCTGAAGCTCCTTCTGGGATAGAGCAAGAGGCTACGAGAGTGAGAGCTGCCTCTTCCCCATCCCTGGTTTAACCGAGTTAATTCTGCCTGCCTCTGCATCATGCAGCTAGGAAATCTAAGACAGACTTCTAAAGGAACAGGGCTGCTAATGGTCCTGAAGAACCTAGGGGCAGGACAGGAATAAAGACGCAGATGTAGAGAATGGACTTGAGGACACAGGGAGGGGGAAGGGTAAGCTGGGACGAAGTGAGAGAGCAGCATGGACATATACACACTACCAAACGTAAAATAGAAAGCTAGTGGGAAGCAGCCTCAGCACAGGGAGATCAGCTCGGTGCTTTGTGACCACCTAGAGGGGTGGGATAGGGAGGGTGGGAGGGAGGGAGATGTAAGAAGGAGGAGATATGGGGATATATGTATATGTATAGCTGATTCACTTTGTTATACAGCAGAAACTAACACACCTTTGTAAAGTAATTATACTCCAATAAAGATGTTTAAAAAAATAAAGAAAGAAATAAAGAAATAGGGCTGCTACAATAAAATTATGAAAACCGCTGGCCTAGATAGTTTCAAAGGTCAGTTCTAAGGTTTCACAATTTTATGATTCTAAGCTGTATGTAAAGTTTTTATATTCTGCATTCAGTTTTGCATGTACACAGGAAATTAACTTTGTAAAGGTTAATTCTCTTGTAAAACAAATAATTATTTTGTAATATGAATAATGAACCCTAGGTGTATCTGTTAAACACACTCAGATTTTCCTGTCCTGAATTTTCTGAACATGAGGCATGGTTATAATTACAAAAGAATTGGATGGGAAAGGAATTGGATGAGGCAGGCAAAAGGGTTATAAAAAAGATTCACAAGATCCCCGGGACACCATGGAGAAACTGTTGCTTTCATCAGTGAGACCAAAGACACTGAACTGGAGCTAGAATTCCTGGGCTCTGCCATTGAATCAGGTCATTTCTGTTTCATAGAACACATCTCAAAAACTACCTGGTAATTGACACAATTGCTGAGTGCTTTCTATGCATATTTCATTTAATTCTCCCAACTCCATGAGATGGGTATGATTTTTCTCCCCATTTTACAAACAAGAAAACTGGAACCAGGGGTGGTAAGTACTTTGTTCAAGGTCACAGAGCCAGGGTTCAAACCCAGGGTATGACAGCCAAGTCCACACTCTGAGCCACCACAAACTCTACCCCATGTTGCTGTTGGTGACCCACAGGCACTGGGCAAGCAGCTTGCCTTCCAGCTGCGGAAGGAATCAAATGGGACTCTGCCTCCAATGCCTCTATACATTTATTTTGCCTCATTATCCAATCACAAGGAAAGTCTTTCATTTCCTTTATCAAGGCTGGCCCTAGATAAGATGTTTCGAGGTAGCTGCAGTTTGTTTCCCCTCCCTCCTCCTCTAGTGGCTCCTTCTTCACACCAGGAAGGAAAGCAATCCTGCCTCCATGAAATTTGTTCTGATGCCTCCAGGAAGAATGGCCCGCTCTTTCTTTTGTGCACACACTGAGGACATACACTGTATGTAGTACTTTCTTGCTCATTTTACATTTGCTCCTCCCCCTCCCCAGCCAGACTGTATCTGCCTTAGGAACTAAGACTAATATTTATTCACCTCTGTATCCACAACATCTAACATTGTGCCCGGCATGTAATGAAGTCGTCACACATGTTTATTTGTTTGAATGGACGAACGAAGTACACTCATGCTGCCCCCATGTTTCCTCCTGTGTCCCCTGCAGCACCTCACCTAGCCTTGTCCTCCCTGAGAACCCCGTCTTCGGGTCAGACTTGGTCCATCCTCCCTTTCTCTTCCAGATCTGCTCCCTGCCCTCCAAACTGATAACTTGTTAGCTAACCTCATGCCTAATGAGTGCTAATGAGGTCAGCTGGGGTTAATATGTTAATGTATTACTTCCTTTGATAATGTATTTTCAATTAAGCTGGAAAAAATTCCTTGACCTAATGGAGCCATTTCTAATGGTGAATGCACTATGCCAGCATGCCAGCATTCAGGAAGGGGGGGTGGTATTCGGAAATAGTTGACAGGAGGGTTTTAAGAACTCCTATTTCAGGACTCCTGAAATGATGTCACCCACCCACTTGTGTAGGAGAGTCATAGAACTAAAATGGCAAAGCACATGGATACTAACACTGAGAGTAGGTGTGGTCTCCACCCTGAGCAAATGAGTTGACCAAAGAGATGAACTTTGATCTGCCTCAAGAGTTTGGGGTTCTCCCACTGACCTTCAAGCTAGGTTAGGGTCACCTGCATGGCAGACTCCTCCAGGAGAAAGGAGCCAGCACTGTGTTTGATGGCATGAGGCTAGGCTGTCAAGGGGGCAGGAGTCATCTAATAAATCCCTTTCACTGTACAGAGGAGGAAACTGAGGCCCGACAGAGAGAGAGGTGAGCCATGAAACCAGATTGGGAACTAAATACTTTATTTCCTTGAGCTTACATATGGGAAACTTGCTTTTTAACTTATTTAAAGCACCATACACATTAGTTATTGTTAAGCCTGTTATTTTCTACAATGTTCAGTAGTTTAAAGGATCTGACCCAAAGCTTAAGGCTTTGGACAGCTGCAGACACCATCATCCAAATCTCAGGAAAGTGCATTTAATTACTGAAACCTAATTCACGTCTAGAATCCTAACTGGAAAATGTAATATTTAGCTTTCCAGCCTCTGCAATACAAAAAAAACCACAAACAAACAAACCCCCACACACACACCAGAAACAGTAGGAATGGACCAAGTGCTATTGAGCTTATCCAGTACATTAAGTATTATATTTTTTAGAACCTTCTTAAACCTTTGTCAAGTTGAAAGAACTGGTATCTCGTCTTGATTTATATGTATTAGATTATCCGTAAAGAACTTCTAAAAATGCATCTATGGCCTTTTGTATTACTTCTTTTGTAAATACTAGTTCTACTCCTTACCTATTTTTCTTTGTGGGTATTTGGCCTTTTTTTTTTTTCCTATACTGTAGACTTTTAAGAACTCTTTATATAGTAAGGGTATTAACCCATTAACCAAAGAACATTTTCAAAATGTCATATTTTGCCAGGGACCAGCCCTGATCTGATTAAACCAGCTGAGGTTCCCTTTGTTTGGCATCCCCTCAATACTGACACATTTGGTTTGTTCCATATGTATTCTGCTTTATTCAGTGCATGTATACATACCTTTCTTTTTTTTTTTCTTCTTCTCACTCCCAGCAGCAGAATTGGGTTTGTCTGTTAGGGAGATAGGACTTCTAGAGAGCTCTCAGGTCAAGGACAGACAAACAGCAGTGGTCTGGGATCTGGAGATGAAGGCGCAGATACGTGGTCTGCCTTGTTCAAGAATAGGATGAAGGTCTGAATGCTGTGACGTCAGTTGGCAAGATGGGGTGGAGGAATCAGATCCCAGACGACAGGAGTCTGCTGTTCAGGAAGACATTTATAGTCACACCACAAGTTAACAAAACACATCTAAATGGCCTTGATCTTCTTTTATACTTCCTGCCTAGGTAGGAGGATGTGGTCTCAGGAGCTAGCACTGCAGATATGAATAAAAAGCTTAAGGAAGTAATATATAAAGTAGCAGCTGCATTTAGGTCCCTAACTGTTATGATAGATATTTAATTATGTCTTATGTGTTACCAAATATATTTACTGCAATTAGGCAGATTCTCTAAATAGCTTACCCAATACTCACCCTTCTTTATTTCTAGCAGAGCTGCCTCTCATGATAAAGGCGGAAAGTACCAGACTCTTGCTTTCCCAGGTTCACTTGAAGCTAAAGACAGCCACATGAGCCAGTTCTGGCCAATGAGAGGTAAGAGGAAGACCCTACTGGGAGATGTCTGGGGACATTTTTCTTCTAGTTAAAAGGATGAGCATGCGTGAGGCCCCTGCGCTTTATTCCTTCATGGCTGTGAACACAGTTGTATGAAAACATGATTCTTCAACTATGGCAACCATGCAACAGCAAGTCTAAAGACCAAGAGCCAATGCTGAGAGTAAAGAAATGAAAGGATGAAAGAAGTCTGCTCAGTTGTAGTATTTTTCAGCTGATGAACCAAAGTAGGACCTCTACACTTCTTTTGTGAGACAGTGAAAACTGCTATTGAGGCTTTTTGTTAAGTATTCTTGTTACCTGCCTCTGAAAGCATTTTGATACATTGAAAATGCAGAATGATACAGAAAGTGGAATTGTAAGTATGTAAAATATGTTAGTATCAGGATAAGGACCAGATGGTATAATGACTGATACCAGGATATTCTATAGAGAGGTGGGAAAAGGAGGCCCAGGGCTCAGACTTGGACATTCTGATTTAATTGGCCTGGGTAGGACCCAAACATTGGCATTTAAAAAAAAAAAAAAAAAGTCTTCCAGGTGATTCTAATATGTACAGGTTTGAGAACCTGTGACCTAGTCCAGCTCTTTATTTTACCTTTGGGGAAACAGAGAATCAGGTAATATGACTGGTAGAAACCATACTACACAAAGGTAAGCCAAGAGAGGATTGTGCAAAAGTCTTCAGGGTCACTTCTTCCTCTTACCTCGGGCCCACTGGATATGCAGTGTCTCCTAAGTCCTGTCTACACTGAACCCTTAAATATTGCACTCTGCAGGGCAAGGCCCTGTGTCCTTTCCTAGGCCCCTATCTTGGTCAAAACTCTGATTCCCTCAGGGATCTGCTGGGCAACTAGCAAACTAATCTTAAATGAATTCTAGCCAAGTTGTTAATGACAGATAATGGCTTAATGCATTATTCCTCCCAGATAACATTTCCATTTTAATAAAAGCCTTTAATGCCTAACCCACAGGAAACAGTGCAGAGACTGAAAAGTGCAGAGACTGCAAGTACCTGGAATCTCTGCCCCCTCTCCGTCCCTAGAAGACATCTCCAGACTGTAACCGCGGCTTTCTGAGAAGTCCACAGGGCTCTGGACAGCCCCTACCAACCAGTGATGGGAGTTACCTCGTAAGATGAAATTTATGTGCCAACCCTATTGTCAAACAAATATTTGTCTGGGAGTAAGGAGACTTGAATCCTACTTTGAGGCTTTGACATTACCTGGATATATGGCCTTAAACAAACTATTAAACATTTCCGGATCTCAGTTTCCTTATCCCCAAAATGGCATTAGGATTGGTCTTCTCCAATGAGTAGTTCTTGATCTGCCAGAGACTCTCAAAGCCTGAACTGATAGGTCTCCAAGCTGGTTGCTGCTACCAAGTACCTCTTCCCTTTACTCCGCACCAGGGAAGGAAATTCACCCGAAACAGGGACATCACCTTTCGAGCTCTATTTGGGGACTTTCCTGTCCCTAAAAGGCCCTGGAGAAATAACGTAAACCGGCATTTGGGGCGACTGCTAAGAGGCTAAATCTTGTGACACTGAGAGTCCAATGGCGTGGTTCAAGGAGCCCAAGAGTGGCCCAGTGGAGAGTGTTCTATCAGCCAGAGGGGCAGAGCCTCTGTGCGAGGTGTGTCAGGAATGGGTGTGCCCGCTCCAGAAGACACATCAAGTGGGGAAAATCAGGTGTGCAGATAACGTTTTGTAAATGCCTTTCTAACTCTTAGCGCTCCACGAAGGAATCTCAGAGATTAAATTAAGCTGTTAACCCTCTAGGCACTCCTGTCGTTTATTGTTAAGGAATTAATAGGAATGTGGGAATGCAGATGGCTTGGCTGTCAGCGAGGCGAGGCGATGTTTCTGATCTCCACGGACGTTTCCAGCATCTTTCATTAAGCGCTCATGTACCAATTTGTCATTTTAACCGAGCAGGAAAGAAACTCACTGAACTCCCTGGCTCAGGTGCTGGGAGTTAAATCCTCCCACGACAAGGCCTACAGGGTTGCATCCGCCGGGGAGGCTACGGCTCCTGGCGATGGTGAGTGGCCTCTGATGGAGGTGGGGTGGAGTGGATCCATTTCAGGAAGGAAGTCGGGATCCCCACACCTGGCTGTCCTGAGCACAGGTTTCAGAGGATTGCAGGAGAGTCCGCTCTGGAAATACTAAACAGAGCAGAGATGTAAAGAAACTTCAACTTCCTCCTCAAACGCTCCAGGACGCTGGTAGCCTACTCAACGAGGGGAGGCGCCACCTACAGGAGACAGGAAGACCTGCAACCTGGTCTGGAGACTTCAACAGTTCGAAGGCAGGGATTAACCCGGCCCCACCCCTCCTTCTCCTCGTCGCAGCCCCTAACGTTTATCGGATGCTTTTCTCGTGCCAGACATTGTCCTAAGCGCTTGACATGTATTAACTCTTTTAAACTTGACGATAACCCTATGAAGTAGGTGTTATTGTCGTCCCTGTTCTATAGACTAGAAAGCTACAGCTCCAAGAGAGTAACTTGCCCAAAGTCACGCCGTTAAGCGGGAGGCAGGGATCCCCACCCTGAGAGTCTAGCTCAGAGCCTGGTTGCTCAACAAGCCTTGCCTTAAGCGGGGTGTGGTGGAATAGAGTCGGTCCTAACTCTCCCCATGATTCACAGTGTAACTCAGGGCCAAGGATTTAACTCAGTGGGCCTTCAGTTCTGCACTTTGGCTTTCCCATATTTTTGAGACACCCTTACGGTAATCGTAATCTTGCGTAATAAAAAAGTGTGTGGGGGGGGCTTCCCTGGTGGCTCAGTGGTTGAGAGTCCGCCTGCCGATGCAGGGGACGCAGGTTCGTGCCCCGGTCTGGGAAGATCCCACATGCCGCGGAGCGGCTGGGCCCATGAGCCATGGCCGCTGAGTCTGCGCGTCCGGAGCCTGTGCTCCGCAACGGGAGAGGCCACAACAGTGAGAGGCCCGCGTACCGCAAAAAAAAAAAAAAAAAAAGTGTTGGGGAGAGTAAGGGTGGTAGAGATTGTGTAGCTCTCATCTTCTTCAGTTTATAGATGAGAATTAGAGAGATAAGGACCCAACCATGATTCCATTCTCAGTGACAGGGCAAGAAGTAGAACCCAGTTCTTCTGCTTCCAGTCCTGTGCTTTCCCCCCATACAACACTCTCTCTTTAATCATCCATAGCCAGGATGGGATCTAGATATGGAAGAAAGCTAATCACACACATTGTGGCTTCAGAGGCTCCAAGTCCACCCTCTGACCAAAATATGCTTTTTGGTTTTTTAGGCTGGTGGCTCTTATCTGAAATCCCACCATTAGTGACTCATGTCTTTCACTAAGACTTTGATCCTATACTCTCAGGACCAGTAAGGCTTTTACTGTTGGCTGTCATTTCATGCGTATGTGATTGACTTCTAAAGCAGTGCCACTGGAAGTGTGGTCCACAGATGGCAGCGTCCATGTCATCTGCATATTGTTAGAATTGCAAGTCATGGGTTCCACCCTAGACCTACTGAGTCAGACCTACCTTGATTCTCAAACTTCAGTGAATGTGCTTAAGTTGTCACCTGAAAAGCTTCTTAAAACACAATTTCATGGGACAACCCCTCCCCACCCCATCCCCAAAGATTCTGATTCAGCACGTCTGGGGGAGGGGCTCAATAATTTGCATTTCTAACAAGTTCTCAGATAATGCCTCTGCTGATGGTCTGGAGACTATACCTTGAGTAGCACTGAAAAAGTTCCTGATAGCAGATATTGAGAGGGGAGAAGAGGGAGAATAAGCACCCTGGGGTAAGGTTATTGTCGAGGGTGAAAAGGGTACAGAATATGGAAACCTGAAGTGAAAAACTGCTGAGGGTACGGGTTCACAACTGTGCCTCTGTATCTCCATTTGAGTATGTTCAAATATGAAAACCACTAAGTGATTTAATACAATGTATAAATGTGGGTAAGCTGAATGTGTCTAGCCGTGGTAAAGTCTATGCTTGCCTGGCCCTTTGCTGAGCCCTGCCTCTCTCAGTTACAGACAGAAATCTTCCCAGTCCCCTCTGACCATCCGTTAGCTCTCCAATTTCATTCCAGAGTTAACTGCACTGCGGCGGCAGACAAAGCTGGCCTGATGGCAGGAATACTGTTCCCCGATGGCATCAGAACCTCTTCTGTATTTCTGTTTGCTGTGTGACTGTCACTTGTATACGGTCACTTAGAGACTCTGATATTAAGACTTGGGCTGCAAATCACCCCCATGGCACAGCTCTGGTGGAAAAGGAAAAGGGGCTTCAGTGGCAACCAGATATCAAACACGAATTACATTGCCCCTGTACCAAAATAGGCATCTTTAAGAAATCATGTCTTCTGGTCCTCCTTTGCTATACTTCAGGTAATATGGTACCCAGAGGAACCCAGATAGATCACAATCTCTTCTATTTGTGAAGACCACTTGTGAAGGAAACTCCATAACCTCCCGGCGGTGGAGTGTATTATCGTTCAGCAAATATTCACTCTCCTCTATGCCCTTCCATGGGGGGAGAAAACTTCCCCACTCCGTGGATGATGGATTTAGCCACGTGACTTGCTTTGGCCAATGAAATGTAAGCAGAGATTTTAACTCTACTTGCTTGGCTTGGCTTGGCTTTTTCATTTCTATCCTTGGCCATGAGAAGAGCAGGCCCCTGTCACTTTGGCCTGGGTCCCAGAATGAGAAGGTACACGGAGTGGACCTGAACAAGATCCACAACATGGAACAGAGGCACTGCAGACAATCTGCAAACCCGTAAGCAAGAAATAAGTTTTGTACCCTCTGAGATTTTAGGTTATTTGTTATACAGCACTATTTAGTAAAGTCGACTGATACACACCCTCAGGCACCTTTTCCACTGAAGTTTTGCCAGTAAGTTTTTCACCACGTCTAACCTGAGTCCCTTATACATTAAGGTAAAGATCCATTCCATTTGCAGTCCAAACAAGGAGTCACTAGATTACATTCTTGATTCTAAATGTCCAAGAAATGTAGCTTGATTTATTTACTATTTGGGCTACAAAAATAGAGATGCCCTTGGGGAATTATTTGTTTTACAAATAGTACTTATGCTTGTCCTTATTGGAGCTATTGAAGGTGCGTTCCCAAGAAGTGATCATATCCTTCAGGAACCAGAGAGGTAGTGATGGGAGAAGTGAGTTTAGAGACCTGATTAAAATACTGTAGCACTCCCTTATTCTCTCCCAGCTGTTTCCTAGCACTTATCACAGTTTGCAGTTATTTTATCTATTTGCTTGTTTTCTCTTTTTATTTGTCTCCCCCACTAGGAAATGTTTCCATATGACCAGGGACAGTGTTTACCATGCTTACTGCTTTATCATCCAGTTCTCAGCAGACTCTGGCATGTAGCAGTAGCTCCAAAAATATCTGTTGAATAAATAAATGAATTCTAGTTAGGCATGTCACTAGACCAGGTAAGGGGGAAACAATTTTAAAAAGCATGGGATCTATAGTCTAAAAATCTGGCTCCAACATTATGTAATCTTAGACGGTTCAAAGGGCACTAATTATGAAAAAGTTTGAATGACAATAATAATAATAAGTCAGCGGGGAGCCACAGAAGAATTCTGAGCTGGGGAAGGACAGGATCAAGACAACATCTTGGGATAATGTATCTAATTGCTGTGTTCAGGGGTGGCTTTGCAGAGGGACCAGGTAGGAGGAAATTTCAGAGTGAGGTGATGAGGGCTTGGAGTACGGGCTGGCAGTGGAAGTTAAAAGGAGTGAGACTGGGATGGAAAATTCAATGACCCTCTCGCCAGATGGGAGAAGAAGGCAGCAGACAGGGAGTGTCTATACAGCTGAGAGAGCAGAAGCACACTTAACAGAGAGATGGAAATTTGGAGAAGAGGCCAACTGTGTTTGGGTGAGACGATAGGTTCATTTAGACACATAGAATTTTAGGCAGTGGCTGGTTCTCAAGTGAAAACACCCAGCCTCTGGTTAGAAATTCAGGACCGCAGCTGGAGAGAGAGGTCAGAGCTGGAAAACCGCACACGGACATTAGACGCATGGAGGAGACCATGTAGGAAGAGAAAAGCCAGAGACTGAAGCCAGCCTTGAAGGCCGACTAGTTACAAGGAGCAGGAAGGTGAGGAGGCGCTGGTGAAAGGACCAGAGCAAGCAAAGGGTCTCAGAAGCCAAAGAAAGGGGGTAGACAGTATTTTGATGTCCAGCCCTCTCTCTTGCGGGATGGCATTGGCTGTCAGACTTTGCGAGGCCTCTTTTAGGAGCAGAGGGAAACATCCTTCAACTTGACTCCCTTGCCTCTAACCACCTGGGTGGCTGGGGGCCCCAAGGCTCTGTGAGCCTTTGAAGAAAAATCCAGGGAAAGGAAAATGGAGAAATATGATCAATAACAACAAGCGTTGTTTTTTTCCACTTCATATGCAGGAAGCAATCCAGGGCTGTAGCTGGTGCTATGATGGGTGTATTCTGCATGTTCAGAAGGTCATCTGGCATGGAGACAGGCTAAATTATGGCCGGAGTGTATGAATCTGAGGACGTTCTCCATTAACATTTATTAGGAATTGTCATCGCTTCAACCCGCATGGGCCCCAGATGTGGAAACCCCAGCTGCCCCAGACTTCTCTTCCGGGCTGCAATCTCCCCTCTGATTTATTGTTATTAAACATGACCAGATTTTGTAGAGGGGAAAATTGAAGAAAGCAACACACACATGGGGAACTGTTGGGTGGAGGCTGCCAAGAGAAACAAACCATTTTATCCTATCTGGTGACAGTGGGAACACATGGAGACACAAACCATTGTGCCTCTTTCCTAAATCAAAAACATGCAGGCCTGAACCTCTGGGCATCTGTTCACAGGGCAAATGTCTTCACCCTGAGGGTGAGCGAGGGGCAGTTGAAGGTAATGAGAAATGCTAAGAATAGAATTCTAGAAGCCACGGCAGGGACCCTCTTCCTCAAAATATATTACCTTCCAGGGCAGATGACTTCCTGGGAGTCAGTCACACCCTCTGGATATCATTTTTCTTATCAGTAACATTTACTTTTCCACTGTGTAGTGATTGTGAGGGATCCCAAGAAGTCAAAGTTAGAGCCCCACCTTCTGGTCGCTTATAATCTATTTTGTTTATTCACTCATTCAGCATAATTTTATTAAGCACATACTATGTAGCAGGCATTGTCATAGGTTTTGAGGAAATATTAGTAAAGTAGAGAGATGAAGTCCAGGCTGACAGGGCACCTACATATGTATGAGGGAACAATATCAGAAAATACCAAAACAGTAGCTAATAGACAAAGAAGTGTGTGAGAGGGAAGGCAGCATAAAGAAAGGATACTGCATTAGGAGTCAGGAAAACTGAATTCCCATCCTGGCTCTACTACCTAAGAGTCTTGTGACCTTAGGTAAGTTATTTAACTTCTTGGAACCTCAGCTTCTTGTTCATAAAATGGCAATAAACCCGCCTCACCTCACCTCATTGGTTTCTTGTAAAATATAAATGAGGTAATGTATTTGAAGAGTCCCTTGTAAACTGCAAATTGCACTATGGTGTCAGGGGTTTTTATGATCAGTGCCAAATAAATGATACGGTGAGTGTATGGGACAGTACGTTCCCAAGCCAGAAATCTGGGGACTCATCCTCTTCTGCTTTGTCTTGGGAAAAGGAGCAAGCAGGATTATCCCCCGGCGCTGGACATGTGTCCCTTGGGGAGTCTTTTACTCATGGAGTCTGGATGTCTTGCTGGTCTTACTAACAGACCAAACCTGGGAAATCCTGACTTCACTATGCCTTTTCCTAGACCTGTGTGTGGAAATTATCCTATGCAGGAGTTGTGGCAGGTGAACATAGGTAATGAGGAAAGTCTCAAAGGCGCTAGGTCCAATTACCTTTGTTTTTGCATTGTTCCTCTTTAAGATTATCTTGGTTCCAAGGAGAAGGACTGATGTTAATCCATTCCCTTGACCCATCTTTCAACTTTACATCCCTTGGCGACTGCAATGCACTTATAGCATATGTATAAGCTAGCACACACACCTGCATCATACCTGGAATTAATGGGGATATCCCTAGGGCCAAACTTTCGTATACCAGGGACTAAAGCCCCATCTGCTTCCTCCTAACATGCAGCTAACCATGAGGTATCCTTCCTAAGCCTCACAAGCCCATGCGTCCTTGACCTATAAAGAAAGAAGGCCTTGGTGGCGCAGTGTTTAAGAATCTGCCTGCCAATGCAGGGGCTATGGGTTCGAGCCCTGGTCCGGGAAGATTCCACATGCCATGGAGCAACTAAGCCCGTGTGCCACAACTACTGAGCCCACGTGCCACAACCACCGAAGCCCGCATGCCTAGAGCCTGTGCTCCGCAACAAGAGAAGCCACTGCAATGAGAAGCTCATGCACCACAATGAGGAGAAGCCCCCACTCGCTGCAACTAGAGAAAGCCCGCGCGCAGCAACGAAGACCCAACGCAGCCAAAAATAAATAAATAAATAAATAAATTTATAAGAAAGAAAGAAAGAAAGCAGGCTTAAGCTGCTCCCTAGCACTCATCA
The DNA here is from genome assembly GCF_964165515.1 of Mesoplodon bidens. Classification (NCBI taxonomy): domain Eukaryota; kingdom Metazoa; phylum Chordata; class Mammalia; order Artiodactyla; family Ziphiidae; genus Mesoplodon; species Mesoplodon bidens. The sequence continues at coordinate 54,721,091 of NC_138179.1, forward strand.
CTAGTTGAGTGAGGGTTCCCATTAATCCAGAAATGGGAGCATCTCTGGCTTATGCATGTCCAGGAATGGGAGTACCACCCAAGATTTTTCTCCTGGTGGCCATCCTTCCCACACACAAACACAAGCACATTTGTTTATTCAATATTTAGGGTTTATGAACAGTTTCCAGAGCTGTGACTTCAAAAGGGCTTGCCTTAGGTGCCAGGGATGGAGCAGGGGCCATCAGTAATGACACCCCGGCAGCACCAAAAGTGCACTGGCCGTTGGGTCGTTATTCTACCCAGGGGAAAATTCTAGTGGGGAGTGGGAACATTTTCCCCCTGTCCCATCCCAGGGCTTGGCTGAAACTTTTTTCCTTTTGGGAGGTCACTGGCTTTCTCAAGCAGCTTTGACTGTAGGGGTAAGGACAAGAAGAGGAAAGAAGCAGACAGAGGAGGTTGTGGGGAATTGTGAATATTCCCTAAGGGTTTCCTTCAGTGGAGAGGGCTGCCTTCAGCCGGGGGTCTGCAAACCCACCTCTTTGTAGCTTGGCACTGGGAGAGGGGGGGTGACAGAGAACAGAATTTGGGGTTGTTGCTGGATAACTGAGTTACAAAAGAGAGTATCTGGAGAGAAGGAAAGGAAGGAGAGGTAAGAAGTGAGAAGGGAATGACTCGGGGTGGGGGGTTTACAGCTCTGGTTTTCCTTAGGTAGACAGACCCTGTGGCTTAGGGGTTGGGATGGGTATGGCTTAAGACCCTGTTACCCCAAGGGTGGTTCACAGGCCTCAACATCAGCCTCAACTGGGATCTTAAGCCACAACCAAAACCTACTGAGTCAGAAATTGCCTTGTAATCCCTAAATGGTTAGTACGTCCATTGAAGTTTCAGAAGCATTAGCCTAGGATGCTAGGATGGGAATGACTTCTTGCAGTGAGCCACCAAGGACCTGTGCTGGATGTTCTCTCTGCCTTTTCAAATCCCCTCTCCATCTTTTTACCTCCCCTGCTCTTGGTGTTGGTGCTGGGGGGTGACCTTTATGAATTGCTTCAACAGGCTCCCTTGTCCTCTGACTTCTGATTGGGTTCAGCCAATGGTCAATGCTCAAGAAACAGTGCCTTTACCTGAAGTTTTTAAAGAGGAAGGAGGACACATTTCTATCATGCAGCAAGTCACTGGAGAAGACCGAAGGTAGGGGGAGTGGGAGATGGGGGTCCTTATTCCCCCGTGTCCCTGCCAGCTGGGCCTCAGGTTGGCAGTGGCTGTGTTCCTCAACTGAAGGCCACAGCTCCTGTGGGGCACTCTCTCCTACAGCTCCTTCCAGCTTCTGGGGAATGTTCCTTCCCTAACCCTTCAGGCCTAGAGTGCTAATGGTTCCCCACTCTGGCTAACTTCACCACCCTGTGCATTTCTCTCAACCCTGCCCGTATGTTTATAAATATGCCTTTATTAAACCTCTTCTCAAACAAACCCTGCTGGAGTGTGCCATACCTTTCCCAACAGGATCCCGATCAATACAGGACCCTGGAGAACGGACTCAGGAGTTCTTGCTCATGGTTAGGGAAGGGGACTGGATGAGCACCTCCAGTTTAAAAATCTTTGAGACTGAAGGAGCCATTTTCAATCCAGCATACTATTCGTTGTGCAATTCTTGTTTCTGGAATAGAAAAATAGATTACAGGAGCACTTGGCACTTTCTCCGACATGCCCTGGCTTCTGTGCTACAGTCTGTTTTCATGCGCACGTGCGAGGCACACAGAGGTAGACTGGATCTGCTTTGTGAGCACTGATTTTTTAATTTTCAAGAATTTTGCAAAACAGCTGTTTTAAAAAGCTAAAATTAAATAAAGTTACAATTAAATAAGTTATATTTTTAAACAAAAATAATAAATACTAAAAACTCATCCCTTAATTATTTTGCTAAATTTTACTGTAACTTAACCTTTTGGGGTTATTTATGTCTGTTGTAGCTATATGGTAGAACTACTATATACTAGTGCACTACTACACATCTCTTCCCAATTCTGCCCTCAGTGATGTCATAGTGACAGCTCGAAATTAGACATGGCGGGAATATTTACACCAAGGAAACTGGCAAATGCTACAGATCAGGACAGGACTTTTTTTTTCTGGAAAAAAGCTGTTTGTTAAACATTTTCTAGCACATCATGGGGGTGGGTTAGTCCCTATCTTTGGAGGGGGCTGGAGAGATGAACGGGAGGAAGGGAATACTTGAGATGGTCATGGTGTTTGGACTTGGGCATTTTTAGGAGAGATCCATATGCTCGGTTTCTGTGGAGAGAGAACAAAGTGGAACAGACTTGGCACTTGACAGGAAAGGATAAACAGAGGAGGGAGATGTCCTCTTCAGCGCCACAGGGTAGAGTGGATTAAGCAGGCCTTTTAGCCTGTGAGATGTGGTATTAATAATAGCTTACTTTCACAATGGGGTTGTTTGTTTAAAAGCTCTCAAAGTACTTTACATCTATTACCTCTTTCATCTATCAAGTATTTGAGTGAGCAAGGGAGAAGCAATAGAGACATTTCTTCTTAAAGATAGAACAACTGGGGCCCAGGGTGGTTAAGTGACCTTTCTAACCTCAGAAAACTGAGGCCCAGGGGGCAACAGGGGGCAACAGGGTCCAATACCCAGACAGAGCTGGACACTGATCAAAATCCCTCCCCTACCAGCTGCCACTCGTGTGACCTTGAGCGAGTTGTCCAAGTTTTCTGACCCTCAGTTTCTTTCCCTGTGGCAAGTTACTGGACGAACAAATGAAAGAATGTGGATTAATCCCCAGATGTATGTGGTCGGTGCTCCAAAAATGGTGAGTTTAATAGATGTACCCCCAATGGCTTTGTAGGGGCACAAGAGGAAGAGCGTAGAGTACACGGCACAAACAGCTTAGATGGCACAATGGGCATCATTGTTCTTAAAACACGCACAGGTCGTTCCAACCAGTATGGAATTTCACTCACCTCTTCACCACACCTGGTCTCTCTCTATCCTGTTGGAGACTCACTCCCTTTCCTCTCTTTTCTCCTTCTTCCTCTCTCTCATCAGAGCAATACTCTCTCTTCTCTAAAGTTGTGGTAACATGTGCCATGTGATAAGCACATATAAAGGCATTTTCTAAGCAGAGTTTCCTTCCTAAGGGAAATTCTGTCAATGAAATGATTTACCGTGTAATTATGTCTTCCATATACATTTTATTCCTTTATACATATAGATAGAGTTCTTTGCAGAGGGTTTTCCCACCCACTTTTTCTTTGAACCTCAGAACCACCCTGTGGCAAGAATTACAATTATAACCACTTTACATTGGGAGAAACTGAGGCCTGGGGAATTGCCCAGGGTCTTGACGTGTAAGTGGCTGAGTCAGGACTTGAACCTGGCATTGTACACTGCACACCACCATGCTGGGTATGAGTCTTATTTCCCCGGCGCGGGCGTGCTCTAGTCTGCCTCCTAAAGGAAACTTCTAATTCTGCTCTCTCTGCCGTTCAGTTAAGCCTTCTTCTGAGAGCCTGTAGAGGGTAGATTCCTGAGCTAGATACCAGGTCTTGGATGAGAAGTTAGGAGACCCAGGTTGGAGCTCTGATTCCTTTCCTAACTTGCTATACGGCCTTGCGCAAGAAGCAGAGTTGAGAGGCAGGAAGGTACCATGTCGTGAACAATGCTACTACAGGCAGGCAACTGTACACCGTTCCTTCATGTAGTCTTCACTACCGCTGTGTGAGATAGTGACACTATTTTAATTTTCAGGATGTGGAAACTGAGCCTCAAAGAGCTTGAGAAACTTGTTCAAGGTCATCTAGGTGGTAAGTAATAGAGATGGGGTTTGAACCTGTGTCTCTCTGACTCTAAATTCCACCTTCACTTCCCATACCACCCTCTAGGTCCCTGTTTTCTGAGGCAAATCCAGGCCCCTAACCTCTATGGATCGCAGCGCACACTTCCCTCAGCTGCTGGATTACGTTCCTAACCTGGCAGGGGGCGCAGGGCTGGGAAACTTTCATGCCATCATCAATCTTCTCCCCAGTTCAGAGGTTAGGGGCTCTGATGACCCCAGCCCCCCTCCTCCACCTCTGAGATGATGCCGCATTTCACTTGGGCTCAGCAGACACACCTCTCCACTTCTACAGCATTCTTCAGGGTGTGGGTTCCTCACCCACAGCTCATGCCAACCCTGGGGCGGACTGTTCATTAAGGGGCAGGCGGGGCGGAGGCTAACCAAGCTAGCACAGAGATCCGTCAAGGTGCCAAGCTGACAGGTGCATGCACTTGCTTCCAGCCAGAGGAGAAACTGACTCATAGGAGAGGACTTTGGAAAGGGAAGGGAGGATGAAAAAAAGAGAGAGAGGGAGGGAGGGAGAGAGAGATCAGATCCCTCTAATTATACGGCTCTAAATCACCGGGAACCTTGGCTCAAACATCCAAGTGATGGAGAATAGATGTTTCATCTTGACTCCTGCTAATTTTCATTGATTTATGTGGCTTGAAAGCCTTTATTTTCTACTTAGAGGCAGCCTGCTCCTGCTAAGGAGGTGCGGGACTCCCCTAAATGCTCCCACCATGGAGAGGCAGGAGGCAGAGGTGGCCTTCGGGGCAAGGGCTGAGTTTCCTGCTTGGTTTCAGTCGCCGCCTGAGAGCCACAGTGCTTAGTGGGAGCCGCTGGCCTGCCATAGCCGCCTCCCCACTCCCATCCCCAGAGCCCGCCTGCCTCTGGTCACAGCTCCTTGAGTTTAACACTCCTGGCAGCTTAGTACTCTGGCTTTTATGTGCTAGGCCATAATGTTTGGTGAGCTGTGAGATGAGGTGGGAGCATTTGCAACCGGCGCTTCCCTTCCGGCCCTGCCCTGTGATTCGGGCCAGTGGTGTGACAAAGTGAGGCCAGCCCCCCTCCCCACTCTGGCTCCCACCTGTGGCTATTTGGCGCCATGTCCTTCCTTCGTTCTTCTCCTCTTCCCCATGATCCCGTGTCGGCTAGACTCCCATAGCTCTTGGCTTTCCAAAGAGGGTATTCAATCCGCACATTCTAAATCATGAGCTCAGTTAAACATTTTAAAGAGCAATTCTTGGTCTGCCCAGGACCACATTCCAAAAGGGGAGGGGTGTGCGTCAGGAGGAAGGCTTTCTAAATGTCATAGGCTATGTAAAAATCTTGACTGATGATGACAAACCGATGAGGAAGCCAGTGAGTCAGCCAGCGAAGGTCAAGTTTTCTTGGGGATTAGAACCATAAGAGAGCAGTGTGCAGACTTTGAGAATTCCGCTTCCTCTATCAGAGGCCCATGGGGAGCCATCTGGGCACCTCTGGTCCATTTCTCCCAGTCTGTCGTCCCTGAGCTCTCCCTGCCCCTTCACCTGGCCCAGTTGAACCCACAGTTCAGACTCCTATGGGTCCCTCCAGGCATCCTCCATCTACAGTTGTCTTATTTTCTGCTTCATCTTCCCCCTACCTTGGCCTTCTACTTGCAGCTAGTTTCCAGGCATAGAGTAAGTTTTGTTATGGCAGCACGGTACAAGGAAATGGAGATGATTATTTCTTAAGGGGTGTTGGTTTTGAGTATATATGGATTAAGAGTTCTTTAATAAAGTTATTACCAGAAGATGACTCTGATCTAGATGCAGAGCCAGCCTTCAGATACAACAGGAACTGTGGAATCTTCTAATGTGTCTTACACATTTGGCGCTGTGGCCTAGACATAGTGGGATGAATAAGGAAATTTCTGGATTCCTGGGGAAGAAGCAAATAAATAATCAGGATGAAAGATTAAACTCTTATAATAAAGATGTCCTGGGCTTCCCTGGTGGCACAGTGGTTAAGAATCTGCCTGCCAATGCAGGGGACACGGATTCAAGCCCTGGTCTGGGAAGATCCCACATGCCGTGGAGCAACTAAGCCCATGCACCACAACTACTGAGCCTGCGCTCTAGAGCCTGGGAGCCACAACTACTGAGCCCGGGTGCCACAACTACTGAAGCCCGCACGCCTAGAGCCCGTGCTCCGCAACAAGAGAGGCCACCACAGTGAGAAGCCCGCTCACCACAACGGAGAGTAGCCCCCACTCACCGCAACCAGAGAAAGCCCGCGCACAGCAACAAAGACCCAACACAGCCAAAGATCAATAAATTAAATAAATAAATTTATTTTAAAAAATAAAGAAGACCCAAAATGCAATGACTCAACAAGAGAGTTTATTTTTCTCTCCCAGAACAGTCTGAGTTCCAGGTTGGCAGGAAGCTCTCCTTCATGCTGTCATTCAAGGACCCAGGGTCCTTCATTCTTGCTTTTCCACCGTGCCCTAGGGTGGTCTTTGTCTGCCAGATCCAAACTGGTTTGAGGGTACACACAAGTTCTGGGTCCCAGGAAGAATGAAAAGTATACAAGAGGCATACCCATTTGTTAAGGTCCCAGCCCTTAAGTGGTCCACATCACTTTGCTTCTATTCTTTTACCACGAACTTAGTCACATGGCCATCCTAACTGCCAAGAAGACTGGGAAATACACACACACACACACACACACACACACACCCACCCATATGCCCAACAGTTCAATTATTTTAGAAAAAAGGAAAGAATGGACTTTTTTTATAGTGTCACTACATCCACTATATGTGACCCAAACACCACCAAATAGAGAATCTTCATTTATTATAAGCAATTAGGTCAGAGCTTTTGTTAAAGCAGGAAACCAAAAAAGTGCAATTCATAGAAGATAAAAAGACACAGGGTCCCTGTGAGCAATGAAGCTTGTCCCAGTGACTTGAAAAGAACCTATTTGATTTGCTTTTCCAGGTACGAGACTTGGGGGCAGGCAGCAGCAAGCAAGAGTGACTGATATCCAAAACATTGCTTATAAAACGCTTTATATTTGAATAATGATTTCCATCTTATGAGGATCATTTATACACATTATCTAACTGGATGTGAAAATATTCCTGATTCAGGAAAGCAAAGTTCAGAAAGGTGAAGGCTCTTGCATGAAGTCACTCAACTCATAAGTTGCAAAGGTAGGATCAGAACCCAAATCTTCCAAGTTCAAGTCCAGTGCCTTTGACACAACAAAATGTTGCCTATTCATATTACATCCCAGGAGGGTGACTAGTTGGACATCTTGTGGGGAATCAGGGCTATACTTTTTTACTGGACTTTACTTTTTCAGTCTCCATGTGATTTAGGTGCCATTATTAAGATATCAAGAGTCATCTGAATAATAATAGTACTGGCTCTTACTTGTCAACCATAAATCTTATCTACTCTTCATGACGGCCCAGGAAGGGAGACATTATTATCTCTATCTTACACAGGAGGAAACTGAAGACGTTAGGTAACTTTTCCCAACACACGGTTAATAAGTGGTTGAGCCAGGACGTAAACACAAATTGATCTATGTCTTTTCTCTTTGTTCTGGGTTGAAAGATGAAAGGCATTTGCTGCTTAGGCCTCAGGAAAGGACACACCGGCAAAGCTTGGTAATTGCAAGTCTGAGTTAGACCAAATTATTTATTTATTTAAAAAAAAAAAGAAGAAAAGATTTTATTTATATTCACCACACACTGCCTTATATGACTTAATAACAATATTTGTAGTGTTTTGTTAATGTCGTAGGATTTTTCATCATTTTAAGGCAGTTGCACATATTCTTAATCTTTTCAAAAATTAATTTTCCTTACATTTAAATGTTTATATTTAAATTCAGTAGAAGTTCTTTTTCAAGAATATAATTACACCTCCAACATGTAGCTGAACTATGTAGCTGACTTGTTCATTCCGTTTAAAAAAAAACAAATTTAGACCAAATTATTCAAGCTTATCCCAAACTCCTGACCTCCCGTTGAGTATCTTAGAAATTGAACCTGTAGTCGGGTCTTCACTGGCCAAAACCTCCAGATGCCCTTGTCCACGGGGCTCGTAGACATTTATGGTGTCAGAACTGGAAGGAAACAAAGTTCCTCTAATCCAACATGTCCTTTTTACAGATGGTGAAACTGAGACCCAGAAGGAAAAACATAACTTGCCAGTGGTGTCAGGGCTAATTCCTAGCAAAACCAGCACATTCATTTGATTCTTTAGGCTCCAGGCCCGTGATGACTCCTGGACTAAGCACTGGCCTTGCCCACCACCTGTCAGAGCTTTCCTCAAGCGAGTAAACAGAGAGGCAGAACTCACTGGGCCCCGCTCAGCAGCGTCTAGAGTTGTCCCTTGTCCCTACTCCATCCCCACCCAGCTGGGTAAGCTTGCAGTTTTTCCAAGGCAGGGCCAGCCTGTCCCGAGCTGCAAGATGTATTAATCAATTTGATGAGGATGTTAAAGCTTTCTCTTTGCAACTAATTATGGCCTGATTTATAGGCCTGGCCTTGGTTTGATAGAGCTCTCTTCCTGACAGGGATAAATGCGATACTGGCATGGACCCCTTCATCTCTTCCATTTCTCTCTCTTCCTCCCTCCTCCCTCCCTCCCACGTCTCCTGCCTCCTGACTCTGCTCTTGGTTCCCACAGGAACACCCTAATGACATGTTGACAAGCTGGTGAAGCATAGCTCCCTCTCTGTTGCGTCTGCCTCTGGCACCACCATTCCTAGTGTATTCTCCACATGGGCAGGTGGAGGCCCTGGCAGGCTCCAGCCGCCACTCAGGGGCTGAGCTAGAAGACACTCTGTACACGCCTTCCTTCTGGAAACAGAATAATAAAACTATTCGGGGTTGACACAGCATCTTCCTTCCCAAACACTTCAAGAGCCTGTTGAAATGAACTTCATCCCCAGTTGAACTGGGTTGAATGGAGGGTTTCAGATAAGTTTTACTCTGGTTATTTTACAGATGGGAAAACTAAGGCAGGGAGATGAACTTGCCTGTGATTCCACACACAGGCGGACAGTAAAGGTGAGAATGGACTGCTGTCCTGACTTCTAGCTCCAAGATCTTTCCACTGCGGGGGTCTTTGAGTCACCTTGCTGTACTGTTCCTAGGAACCCCTGCCTCCAGGTTGGCTTCGTGGTACCCGCAACAATTTGACAAAAGGGGAGCCATCGCATATACGTTGGTTTCCTAACCTTAGGCATGAAGGTTTTTGTGACTGTGGTATGCAAATAGCATATGAAATAAGATGTAAATCAGCACTTGGCACAGCTTACATATACCCATACACACGTACATACACCCATACACACACCCATACACACGTACACACACCCGTACACAGTACATACACCCGTACATAGTACATACACCCGTACACACATATACATACACCCATACACACACCCATACACACGTACACACACCCGTACACAGTACATACACCCGTACACACGTACACATGGGCCAGTTTCCAGCAATCTTTATGTCACACAGAGAAATAAGGGACAACCCCAAATAATCCCCTGCCTTAGACTTGAAGGCCACAGACTCAGCAGGGCTCTGTGGGAAGCTCCCCAGTGTGGGGTAGTTCCTTGTATTCTGTCCCCTGAGGACTACAACCGCTTCCCAAAAGTGCCAATGGAGAGACACAAAATTCACTGTATAATATTTCTACAAAACATTGGTCTCTGCAAGGTGCTAACCTAAATATAACCAAAGTAAAATTTCAAACCTAACCTGAACCTGAGCCTTAACCTTACCCCTAACCCTAAAGCTAAATAACTTCCCAACCTTAACGCTAAACTAACCCTAATCTAAACTCAAACCCAACTCAAGATCCAAACATAACCTGATCCCAGACCACAATCCTAACTCTAAAGTAATCCTAACATTAGCCACAATCCTTATCTTAACTCAGTGGTTCCCAACCCGAGGTGATTTTATCCCCTCCCTCAGAGAACATTTGACAATGTCCCGAGATATTTTCGGTTTGTACCCTGGGGGCGGGAGCAGTTACCATGGGAATCCTGGGGGTAGAGGCCAGGGTTGCTGTTAAATGTCCTCACAAGCACAGGGCAGCCGCCACAACAGAATTCCCCAGCCTCAAATGTCAGTAGTGCCATGACTGAGAAACCCTGCCCTAACCTTAACCTAACCATAATTCTAAATTAAACTAATACTAACCCTAAACTGAAACCTAATTTCCCAACCCTAAATTCACTCTAACCTAAACTTGAATCTGAACTCAAAATCTGAACTTCACTGAAACCCCAACCCATAATCCTAACCTAGATCTTAGGTATGAATCAAACCCAAGCCGAACCCTAACCCTAATGGCATCCAGATGGGTGCTAGGATGAGAAGCAGTGAACCCAGAGCCTTGTCCTGCTGATATTTCCCTTGTTTTTCTTCACACTCCATGAGTGATTGTTCAGACCGTTCTGGATTGTTTAGGTTCTCTATTTCTCCTGAGCTCCATTATGTCTCCTGACCTGCGTTATGGCCCTGCTCAGCAGCTCTCTCTCCCCGGAAGAGAAGATATTAAAGGAGATGAAATTCACACTTGGTTGAGCAGTTAGCTGTCTCAGAGGACACTGGCAAAGGAGGGTCATCTTAAAATATATGTCTTGGGCTTCCCTGGTGGCGCAGTGGTTGAGAGTCCGCCTGCCGATGCAGGGGACACGGGTTCGTGCCCCGGTCCGGGAAGATCCCACGTGCCGCGGAGTGGCTGGGCCCGTGAGCCATGGCCGCTGAACCTGCGCGTCCGGAGCCTGTGCTCCGCAACGGGAGAGGCCACAACAGTGAGAGGCCCGCGTACTGCAAAAAAAAATAATAATAATAAAATAAAATAAAATATATGTCATATAATATATAATACGATTTGGGGGGAAATCCTAATACTGATGCTGTTTAGTGGCCATATTCTTTTTTTCAATATTCTTTTAAATTAAGAAAAGATTATTTATTTATTTATGGCCGCGCTGCACAGCTTGTGGGATCTCCGTTCCCCGACCAGGCACTGAACCTGGGCCACAGCTATGAAAGCCCAGAATCCTAACCACTAGGCCACCAAGGAATTCCCAAGGAAAGTTTAAACCTGCTCTCCCACTTGATCTTTAAATTCCCTTAAAGGTTGATGAGTCAGGCTGTATTATCCTCACCTGATAAATAAGACACTAAAGTACAGAGGTGTTAAAGGCTTTGCCCAAGACTACACAGCAAGGTAGCAGGAGAGCTTAGCCAGATGGCTTGATTCATCATCTAGTTTCTACTTTTTTACCCTGCCTGTGATCTCAACTACTATTATCTCCCATTTCCTTACATTTAGTGCAGATATCCAAGAATCCTCAACGTTTTTTTTAGAATTTGGAATAACATCAGGTGTGTGTTCAGGGTTTGAGAAGGGGAAGCAGAGTCAGTAGTGAGTGTGGAAGGAGGAGTCTTCATCCAAATGACCAAGTGTTCAATGACAAACACTTTTAAAAGCTCCAGCTTGAATTGGGGGCGGGGTTATGTGGAGAGACGGTAACCAGGAAGGCAGGAACAGGTGAAAGCCCTGGAGGATGGGACTTGGTGTCAGGTTGAAGAGCTGACGGTATACAATGAGAGGAACCTGTTCAGAGCCTCAGGAAGAACTAAGGACAGCCCTGATTTCCCTACATTTTTCCTTCTAGAAGGTCAATGCTATCTTTGGGGGCAAAAACTTTCCCAGGACTCTCCTTCGCGTGGAACCTGGAGCTTTACATCCACAACTGCATGAGCATTGCAGAGGCTTGTGACGGAGCACAGTTTGCTCAGATGGACATTAAAAAAGAAAGCAGTGAACAGCGAGAGACGAGGGGAAACCAGGCCAAAAAGTGTGTGACTGACGAGGAGCTAGTTGGAAGAGCAGAGTTAGCGAGTCCTGGTGAGTCGTGCTGAGTCATGCAGTCCTAGAACGTAGGGCAAACCAGACATCTAGAGATTAAACGTAGAAGAAAGAGTCCTGGGCTCAGGAGACCTATATTTGAATCTCATCTCTGATGATGCAGACTTTAGACAAGCCACTTCTCACAATTTCTCCATCTGGAAAATAAGAGGGCTGGACTAGAACTTAAAGTCCTTTTTAACTTTGACATTCTAGAATTCCTGACTTCCAAATCAAAACCACACCGTGACATGGAAACAACCTAAGTGTCCATCGACAGATGAATGGATACAGAAGATGTGGTACATACAAGCAGTGGAATACTATTCAGCCATGAAAAAACGAAACAATGCCATTTGCAGCAACATGGATGGACCTAGAGATTAGGATACTAAGTGAAGTAAGTCAGAAAGAGAAAGACAAATACCATATGATATCACTTATAGGTGGAATCTAAAATATGACACAAATGAACTTATCTGTGAAACAGACTCACAGACATAGAGAACAGACTTGTGGTTGCCAGGGGGAGAGTGGGTGGGGGAGGGATGGCTTGGGAGTTTGGGATGAGCAGATGCAAACTATTATATATAAAATAGATAAACAACAAGTTCCTACTGTATAGCACAGGGAACTCTATTCAATATCCTGTGATGAACCATAATAGAAAAGAATGTAAAAAGTAATATATATATGTATAAAACTGAATCACTTTGCTGTGCAGCAGAAATTAACACAACATTGTAAATCAACTATACTTCAATAAAAACAAACAAACAAAAAATCCAGCCTGTGCACATCTTTTTCTAATTCTGTCTTCCCTCTGCACTCCCCACTGGACACTTACTGGATTTGTTTTCTGGTGGGTAGAAGTCCCCGGTTTCTCCCATTAGACACAAGCCTCTGAAAGACGAGGACCATCTGGAACTCCTAGCCCTTGGAGCCTCCAGTATAGTGCTTTGCCGGCAAAAGAGGCTCCATGAGGTCCACAGGCACAGATGCCTGACTTGTCACGTGGCCTCCCCTGTGTTCCCGAAGCTACCCTGCCCTGGCCCCAGGCCTCAGGGCTGCCTGGCCAGAAGCAGAGGATGCCAGGAGACCTCCACAACTGCCCATTAATCCTGCTGGCGTTGGAGGCCCCTCCCCCCTGAGGAGCTGATGTTTCTTGATGAGGAGCCTGGCTGCCCTGAGAAGATGAAAAGCCACCTTCACAGTGGAGTGAATTCCCTCAGACCCAAAGCAACTGTTCCTCGATGTCTCCCAAAACAAAATCCTCATGAATAAATAATAGGGGAAGAAATGAGTTTTCCCAAGAACAAAAGCAGAGTTGAAGAAGTTATCAAAAGGAGTTGGGATCTTTCATCTCACGAAACATATCGCCTATGTGTCGCCCCAGACTCCCCTTGCCAACCCCCCTCCCATTCCACTGATCTGGAGCCACATCCTGCTTCTCCCTCACATGGAAACAGGCAGCACCTAGGAGATCATCTGCTCAGCTTTTCCTTCAGAGGAAAAGAAAAACCACAAACAGCTGCCCTACAAGCCCTCCTGCCAAATTCCAGCTTGGACTGGGGATCTTGGTGACCTCATCGGTATCTGAGCTGGAACTCACTTCTCCAGAGACAGAGGGGTTGCCAGCATTGCTACCGAGTCCCTGGAAAAAGCGGAGGATACATAGTGGGTTTGCACCTGGGCCACCCATGGAGAGGTGTGCCGAGAGCTGCACCCAAGGGCCGAGCCCGGGAACCAGGCCCTGCCTTGCCAGTTGGGAGGTGGAGTGAGTCCCTTCCCCCGCCTCCACCCTACCCCCTCAAAAGCTCTTCCCTTCTGCAAGCAAAAGAAATCCAAGTTAGGGCTTCATTCCCTCTCATCTGGATCCCAGTGGAAATGCAAATACCCTTGGGAGAAAATGTACCTCTGTGTGAAGGAACATATCAGAACCTGTCCAGAGTAGTTTTGCCAAAAGAGAAGGTATGACAGAGCAGAAGGACCCTGGTGAGGCAGTGGAGTGAAGGCGTCAGGGGTACAAAGTTCCTACAGGGTCAACACTGCAGGAGGCACCTCAGACACCACGTAGAACAAACCCCTTGTGTGGCAGGTGAGGAAACCAAGGCCCAGAGAAGAAGACTGTCTCTCCAGTGTCACACAACAAGTTAGCAGCAGGAGCTACAACTCAAGTCTCCTGACTCTTAGCCCTGTGCCAGCCGCAGAAAAGGAAAGCCCAAGGCCTGAAAGATAAACTTTGCCTGCTTCACAGGTTTGCCAGGGGCTACCCTTTCCACATCTCCACCTTAGTAAAACTTGGTTCCACTAGGAGTGACCTCTATTCTTGTCTGGGAGCGGTTGCAAAGCAGCATGAGTGGTTAGAAGAGGGTGGATGAGACTGGGCTGAAGATCTTCCTGAACAAAGGTTTTGAGAGAAGTCTGAATCTTCAACTGCATCAGACTCTGTAAACGATGTGAAACCTTGGCTTGGAGTGGGGCTACTGGCTAGCACCCCTTTCTGGCCCCAACTGCCCAAAGGCAAATAGTAATGCCATCATCTCTGGATGCAAAGGATGACACACTAGTAAATTATTCCTTGTTTGGATTCCTCTAAGGACACATTCCTTTCCTCCTTATCTTATAGCTGTTTCTGTAATGGAAGAAAAATAGAACCTTAGAATCAGACCTGGATATGTGGCTTAAACTTTTTCTTTAATGTTTTATTGTGGGAAATATACATAACATAAAATTTACCATCTTTAAAAAAGATTTTTATTGAAGTATAGTTAATTTACAATATTGTGTTAGTTTCAGGCATACAGTAAAGTGATTCGGTTACACATATATATGTATATATCTACATTCTTTTTTTATATTCTTTTCCATTATAATTTATTACAAGATATTGAGTATAGTTCCCTGTGCTATACAGTAAATCTTTGTTGTTAAAATTTACCATCTTAGGGAGTTCCCTGGTGGTCCAGCGGTTAGGACTTGGTGCTCTCACTGCCGTGGCCCCAGGTTCAGTCCCTGGTCTGGGAACTAAGATCCTGCAAGCCACATGGCGCGGCCAAAAACAAAAAAAATTTACCATCTTAATCATTTTTTAAGCGTATAGTTCACTAGTGTTAAGTACATTCACATTGGTGTACAACCAATCTTCAGATCTGCTTTCATCTTGAAAACCTGAAACTCTGTACCCATTAAACAACCACCCCCATGCCCCCCTTCTCTCAGTCCTTGGCAGCCACCATTCCATTGTCTGTCTCTATGATTTTGACTACTCTGGGTACCTCATATAAGAGGAATCATACAGTATTTGTCTTTTTCTGACTGGCTTATTTCATTTAGCATAATGTCCCTAAGGTTCACCCATGTTGTAGCATAGGAAATGCAGAATTTCCTTCCTTTTTAAGGCTGAATAATATTCCATTGTATGTGTATACCACATTTTCTTTATTCATTCATCTGTTGGTAGACCCTTGAGTTGCCTCTGCCTTTTGGCAATTGTGAATGGTGCTGCTGTGAACATGGGTGGATACATATCTCTTTGAGACCCTGCTTTTATATACCCAGAGGTGGAATTGCTGGGTCATATGGTCATCCTATTTTTCATTTTTTGAGGAAATTCCATACAATTGGCTTAAACTTTGGAGGCCTTTGGTTTTCTTCATCTATAAAATAGGCTCAAGGTTTGTTATGAGTATTGTAAAAATAATGTACGTAAAGCTCTTGGCTTGAGGCTTGGTATGTGGTAGGAATCTAAGAAATGGTTGTTCTGCATGGTCTCTTGAGGGGCTGTGTTTTTTTCTGTATCCCAAGTATTTAGCATCATGCCAGACACATAGCAGGTGTTTGATACATGACTGTTAGTGAATGAATAAATAATCAATAAACACATCCTTGTAACTCCTGGAGTACTTAGAATAATTCTGTACATTGTAAGTGCTCAATAAATGTTAGTTGAATGAATGCATGTAGTATTTCTTATAGACGCCCATTTTTCCTGTATCCCACTACATGAGGAAAGGAATTTGCTCACGTCTAAAGTTCCTGGCAGGACAGGGACTTCCCTGGTGTCCGCCTTCCAATGCAGGGAACACAGGTTCCATCCCTGGTGAGGGAACCAAGATTCCACATGCCGCGGGGCAACTAAGTCCACGCACCACAACTACTGAGCCTGTGCACACCGCAAAGAGGGAGAAGCTCACGTGCTGCAAACCACAGAGTCCACGCACTCTGGAGCCCGTGAGCCACAATGAAAGATCCCGCATGCCTCAACGAAGATCCCGTGTGCTGCAACTAAGACCTGATGCAGCCTAAAAAAATAAATAAATATTTTTTAAAGTTATAGTTTCAAAAACAAAATAAAATAAAGTTCCTGGCAGGACAATTCAGAATCAAGTATTTGGCCTCCTGCCACTTGTGCCAATGCTGACAAGAACTCCCAGTTTCCAAGGTCCCTCCCTTTCCTTTACCCACAGCAAGTGAACTCCATTGCACGAGGAGGGTAAAGGAGGAAGATCTCCACATGAAAGTAACCAGAGCACTTCCGGGCTGCACTGGGCTTGCTAGGGTTTCTCTCTTCCTATCATGTTCATAGAATACTTACCATGAGCTCCAAGGCACATTGCAAAGCCTTGTCCGTGTTCAATATGTTAGTCTATGCAACTCAGAGAATTTCAGTCACCAGTCCCAAGTCCAACACCAAGCAATTACCAGGTCTCACCTCACAGCAGCACCTCTGTTCTGTGGCCGCCTGCTTGACCCGGGGGGCTTACCTGCTTCTTACAATGGAACCTGACTCTTTTTTTCTTCCCACAAGTTTGGCTCCTACTTTTCTAGGCACTGCCCACAATACACCCAACATTGTAACTACTCAGCTCCCTAGGCCTCTGTATACTGCCTTTTCTTTTTCTGAAATGTCCTTCCCATTCATAAGTATATTGGTCAAAACTTGCCCACAGTGGGGACTGGAAGCAAGACCAAGAGGAAGGGAAACTCCCTCCCAGGTGTATGGATTGGGAACTCCCTTAAGGCATCCTTAGCACCTTACGCAAGACCTGTCACACAGGAAGAGCTCAATAAATACATGCCAAGTGGATAAATATTGGTTTAATGCACCATATTCCTATATGATTTTCTTTAGACTATAAACTCCCCGAGCATGGGGTTAAGAAACATGTCTCTCCTCTCAGACAGGATGCCTCCTAACCCAGAGGCAAATATTTCCCTAATATGGGGCTACCCCGGTGGCGCAGTGGTTGGGAGTCCGCCTGCCGATGCAGGGGACGTGGGTACGTGCCCCGGTCTGGGAAGATCCCACATGCCGCAGAGCGGCTGGGCCCGTGAGCCATGGCCGCTGAGCCTGCGCGTCCAGAGCCTGTGCTCCGCGGCGGGAGAGGCCACAGCAGTGAGAGGCCCGCGTACCGCAAAAAAAAAAAAAAAAAAATTCCCTACTCTATGGGAGCCTTCTGGGTCCAAATTCTTGCCACTTCCAAGTTCTATGAGCCCCAAAACTTCACCAAGGACCTCGCTTATGATGATGACGTAAACCAGGGCTTCTCGACCTCAGCATTATTGACATTCTGGGCAGATAATTCTTTGATGTGGGGGGCTGTCCAGTGCACTGTAAGGTGTTTAGCAGCATCCCTGGCCTCCACTCACTAGATGCCAATAGTAACCCCTTCTCAGTTTTGACAACTGAAAACATCTCCAAACAATACCAAATATCTCTTGTGGTTTTTCGGGGGGGAAGGAGGAAAAACCACTGGCTTAGACTGAAGCAGAAGAAGAAGCAATTTCTCTACTTTTTATTGCGTTGTGGGAATGGAAAATATTTTTCTAGTAGAGTAAGAGTTACATATTTATTAAATTGAGAACTGATGAGTAATGTACTTACCCATCAGTAAAACCTCGGGGTTTCTCAGGATTGAAACTGGGAGTACCCCAGGTGAGATAATCCCTGCCTGGGACAAAATTTCCATGTCAGGTCATTGGGGTGCAGAATGAAATGACAGAAAAGGGAAGCAGAAAAGTGTGAGGGCATGCCCCACCAGAAGTTACTGGAAATAGCAGTTACTCTCTACTCCTCAGATAGGACCTGCCAGTACCCTAAACCTGGGGTCACATACATAAGGGCCCATTCTGGTTGGGTTGTACCTGCCTGCAGAAACTGGAGCCCAGAGAGACTGAACGACTTTTCTGATGTTGCACAGCACATCAGAGACAAAACCAGGACTTGAACTCCCTTTGAAACTGGATGTCTGATAGACAGGGGGACATGAGCGCCCTCAGCTGCCCAAGGTCCTTTCTTTTGTCTGCCCAAATCTGACTGTAGAAGCACAGACTAGACTAGAAAGAGAGAAGTATCTACATGCGATCTTGGCTTGGGGATGGGGGCGCTCTTGGGGGACAGGACTGTTCACAACAGCAGGCCGTTTTCCCGAGATGCTCTGGGGTAGCTGAGCCCACTATCTCACTTTCTTGTTGCTGCGTGGAGATAAGCTATTGGCTCCTGCACAGAATCAACTGAGGAAGTCAGGAGGGAGGGGAGGCCTTGGCAGCTGGCAGGAAAGAGCTGGCAGCAAAAAAAAGCAAAGCGCCCTGGGGACAAAACTGCTGACTGGACTGTCATGAAGGAAAGAAGGAGGGAAGGAAAGACAAGTCAAGGGGAGAAAATAGGGAGGGAACAGCAGAGAAAGGCGGAGAGACCCACAAAAACTAGTGAGACTCAGCAAAACAGAACACCACAAAAGAGTCTTTCTGCTCTTTCTATTAAAAATGTATTTTCTCACCAAGCTGCAGACATGCCACTTTAAAATGTGCTTTTCCTCTGTCTTGACCTTCAAAGAGTTAATGCAAACCAAATATTCTTTTTTTTTTTTTTGCATTTCTTTTTCTTAAAAATTGAAGTATAGTTGATTTACAATGTTGCATTAGTTTCAGGTGTACAGCAAAGTGATTCAGTTATACATATACATATATTTTTTTAATTCAGATTCTCTTCCCTTATAGGTTATTACAGAATATGGAGCGCAGTTCCCTGTGCAATACAGTAGGTCCTTGCTGGTTATCTATTTTATATATAGTGATGTGTATATGTAAATCCCAAACTCCTAATTTATCCCTCCCCCCCAAAACAAATATTCTTAAAACTTATTTGTGATCCAATAGGGAATCAAGTCTTCAATAGTAATTTACTGTGTGACTTCAGAAAATTCATTCAACTGTTCTGAGGCTTTATGCTCCCCTCTTATTAAAAAAATGCAGAGATTACCCCACCTGCTCTAAGGAGAGGCCTCATTGTCTAACTCACTAGGAGCGCTGAAGAGCTGTTCTTCCATCTGGAACTACCCAGGGAGAGATTTTCTTACCATGAGCTTTTACATCCTCATTCATTTGAATTGACGCCCTGGGAGCCAGGCAGGGAACAGGTATTTTTATCTTAGTTTAATGGATAAGCAGTGGTACAACTAGTAAAAAATGGATGTCTCCTTTGTTACACTCCTCTGCATACTATGAAAAAGGCCCTGACTTTCTGCTTTGAGTGGGATTCTAAGACTTGGCTGAGCAGACTAGATTTGGGGGAGCAGGGGTTCCTACTCTTTGGGGAGGGGAGGGACCCACAGACTAGCGGAGAGGCTGCTGGTGTCATCAAAAACCTTAAATCAAGGGCTCCTCTTCTGAACCCAACTGCCAGAGTCCCTCACTGTCATGTGGGTCCGTGGTATTGGCTACTCTGGCTTGGCTTCAACTCTGGGACTAAAACAGTGGGGGACTGCATTCCATAACCCTCTGATAGAACAAGTCAGGGTTGAGTTAGGAAGCAACATTCAAAATTAAAAATACCCAGGGCTGTACTCTTAGTGAACAAACAGAGTTACTTCCTCTTCTTGTTCTGTCTTCTAAGCTCACTCCCAGTTTCTCTTTCCTCAAGGTTTCCTCTCTATTCCCGTCCAGCTGGTAGGTGGCAGCTCTTTCTTTATTTATACCCTTTTCCAAAGCCTACATCCTCCAGGAGGTCTACTCAGATTACACCTTCCCTTGAAAAATCCTTCCTTCTCTTTGTTATTAGATCTCCAAATTTGTCTACAAGAACAAGACACTGCACACGCAAAAAGACAACAGTAAATTAGGGGTGAGTTATATGTCTAGTGTAATGTATATGCTAGCGTGTAAGTTAATACCACACGGATGAAATCCAGAACTGCCCCTGGTGAGGCAGTGCCTTGGGCTCTGCAATTCCCATTTTTAGGGAACTGGTTTCTGCAGAATTGAAGGGACAATGATTCCATTAGTCATGGGGCTGGTTCCCCTTGGTTGTTAGAATAACTGCATTCTTTTCCTATGTCCAACACAGCCCTCACCCTAAGTCCCACCTCCCCAGGACCAAGTTGGAGAGGGTACCCCACTGGAGGAGGGCTTCATCCAGAACCACCCTATGATATAACTGTCCTGGCCTACCTGCTCTGAGATCCAGGACAGAAGAGTCTCCAAAAACAGAAGGCCTTCCACATGCCAAAGAGGAAGGCGAGTTTCAAGTTCAAGTCCAAGAACAGCAATAGAGAGAGGAAAGTTCATCTAGCAGGAGAACCTTTCCCTCCTCCCTGGGAGGACACAAAAACACCAAGGAGCAAAAAGATTTTCCTTCTTTCTCTACCCTAAGTGATACCCAAGACCCTCCCCAGCCCCTCTGCCTTTCCTGATCTGGTCAACCACAGAGAGAGTTCCCTTGACCTTGTAGGAGTCCCCTGGACCAGCCTGAATCAAGCCACTACAACCTTAGGAAGCTTCCAGGACAGGGAAAGAGTGGGAACATCCAGGCCAAGGGTCCTCTCCAGCCCCTGCTGCAGCTGAATTGAGGCAGGAGTGCTGTTTCCTGGCAGGATGGAGATGGTGCCTCTGCTCTTGACAAATTATTTTCAGGGACGTGCACTCGTGGCTGCATGACTGAGGGTGAGAAGGAGGGAAACGGGAGGGAGAGAAGGAGGGAGGGACATGAGGGGGGCGTCTGGAGAGAGGCAGGGCGAGGCGGCCGACTGAGGTCCGCAGCCTCCGGCCGAGAGGCAGCCGCTAGGGTGCAGCTGTGGGCTGATGCGGGCGCGGGGCCGCGGGCGGAGTGGGCAGGAGATGGGCTGGCAGCGATGGCGGTGAGGTTCGGGTGTTGTGTTTCCACTGTAACTATCATTAGGCGGATTCTGTGTTTATTTAGGCTGAGAGCGGTAAGATAAATGACAGCTTCGAAGATGCTTTTCAGCACTTCATAAATCACCCACCGGCCCGGGCACTTTGCTTCTGCCACGTCTGGGTTCTTCCTCGCGCCCTCCCCGCGCCCGCACTCACCGGGGAGAGGACACACCCGGGCCGGCACAGGCGCTCCCGCCACAAAGGGCAGAAGAGCGAAGGGGAGAGGGTGTCTGTCCTTCCCAAAGCTCGCCGGCACCGGGCAGCTGCCGGGAAAGCTGTCAGGAGAGATGCTTCCTCCCAAGGTGGTCCCCGCGGCTCTGGGGGGCTCGCTTGACGGGCAGGCTTGCCCTCCTCCGGGAGAATATGGTCTCTAATCGGCTCTAATTCAAGCTCTCTTCCCTGTGCCTTGCTGACACATCTGGAGATTTACAGGAAACATCTGAGAAGTATTTACAGTGCGGGGGACTTCTCTTCCCCCTCCTGTGACTGTCCGCGCCTCTCTCGGGGCCGCGGGGCAAAAGGTTCCTGTCCTTTCCCCTGGGGAGAAAGGGGTTGTGGACAGCAGGCCATCTCCCCATGGGAGCTTGGAACTCCTTGGCTATTAAGAAGGGCAAAGACCTGGAGGGCGAGGCACCCTGCCTAGTCAGGCCTGGGTCAGGTCAGTTCCCTCAGCCGGAAGAGGGAGTGGATGTGGGAAGTCAGACATTGGGCCTATGGAGCTTTGACTAGAAGCGTGCAAACAGCACGAGCAGATGACACCTTCGCACGCAGAGGTTTCAAGTCAAAGCAGACACTGCAATATCTCAGGTCAGACATCAGGGCCACTGGCATGAACCCTTCTCCCAGTTTGAAACCGTGGATCTGGGGAAATTGGCCTTGTGTCAAAACAGCAGGTTAGCCTTTGGTAGGCAACAAGCCCCAATAATCTTCTGAGACCCGTTCTGCCAAGCCCAGGTCATTCACAGTTTGGGAAAGTCCAGCCAAGCCACCAAGGAGAGGCAGGGATTCCTGGCTCCAGCCACCAAAGTAGTGAGGGGGGTGCCCTGTGACCACTGCTCTCTTCCACCGGCATAGCTCTCCCCAATAAGGGGTCTGCGTTACACCGGAGAGCAAAGGCAGCTTCCCATGTGGAACACTCTACCTACAGATATGCCAGGCACCGCAGCCCCTGGTTTTGTAGAGCCCATCCTCACTAGGAGGGCCCTACGTGGACTGCCAGAATGCGCCCAGCCAAGGAGTAACTGGGCCAGCCACTAGGCTTCAGAGATTGGAAGATTAGCTACTGACATTTCTGTTCTCTAGGGCATGAAAGAGGCTGTTCTTTCTCTGACAAGGAAACCAAATGGAAAGGAGAGATGTGGTGGGTCAGGTCCCCAACTCAGGGGCTCTGAGTAGTAATGCTAGTGCTGGATAACCCTGTGGGCTCTATCAGAGCTCTGTTCAGCATTTATTAGGTACCTTCTCTGTGCCAGGCACTGTACTAGGTGGTGGAAATAAAAAGGTGAAAGACACAACTTGCCCTTCGCCTTCTAGTCTAGTGGAAGAGATGGACATAAAAACAAAGCATTACAAACAGATGTGTACAAAATAGGATGGAGACTGATACTTAATTGATGAGACTGATTGCTTTTTCAGCAAGGGCACTCAGTTCTCCACAGTGGGATAGTGCTTATATCTGAGGAAAGCTATGAAAATACTATGATTAAGAGCGTGGACTCTGCTGTGGGATATATTGAGTTGAAATTCCAACTCTGCCACTTACTAATTGTATGATCTTGGGCAAGTGCCTCTTCCATAAAGTGGGAAAAATGATTACTGTGATTATTATTTTACTGGGCTTACCTCATAGGGTTAGAGTGAAGATTAAGTGAGAAGATGCCAAATTGCCTGGAACATAGTAAGTGCTCAATTAACTGTTAGCAATGATGGGGCGGGGGAAGGAAGTTGGGGAAAATGCTCAGGTCCCCTGAATAAGAGAGAAGTAACTCTTGCACAGCCACTTCCATCTTCTCCATAATTTTAAAGCATTGTATGATGAATTAGAAGACTTTGGTTCCAATCCCAGCTCTTCCATTAGCTGGTGATGTGTTCTTGCTCAGTCTCTGAGCTTCAATTCCTCACTTGTCAAAAAGTCCTCCTACAATCTTTTCACCTTTGACATTTTCTGGTTCTGTTTAAGAATGCACACCAAAAAATGAACATTAATATGTATATCGATAATTTTACAAATCAATTAACAAAATGTATTGTTGCAACAGTCTCTAAGCAACGCTCAGTCACTGATAAATGTCCTTTGTGGCACTCAAAATGATATATGAAGAGCTGTCCTCAGTCCCCACAAATATCTTTGTAACACTGTCAACAGCACAGCCACCACACTGAAGCTGTAGCAATATCAAGGTTGAAGAGATCAAATCTCTAATCCCAGAATCATTTTGGAAGCTGACTCCAGGCCCAGGCTACTCGGAAGAACTTAGATTTGCTATTTTTCTTTCTGAGACCTGGATCTCTCCGACTGATTCATCTTTATCCTTTCAACTCTCCTTGTTCATTCAGTTTAATCAACTCTACTGAATATTATCCATGTGCCAGACACCTTGGCTAGATGGTTAGGATAAAGACAAATGCAACTCCTTCCCTCAACATGTTCATTGTCTTTTAAGGGGAGATACATGAAAACATATCAAATAAATGCAGTAAAATGCTGTAAGTGCTGGGACAGAAGCCTGCGTATGGGACACTGGGGATGGCAAAGAGGAAGTGGTCTGTGCTCTCCCATGCCTACACACTGCTCTACACGTCTATACTTGTTGGATGAATGAATCAACCAGCAAAGAGTCTGGAGGAGAAGATTTCAGCGAGGGGAATAGCAGGAGGGGAAAGAAAGCTACCTACCTCCCAACAACGCTGAGACACACAAACCAATAAATTAAAGGGAGCAGTTATGGGGTTACACGTCTCAGAGAACAACTCCTTGAAGCTAGAAATAGATATACCCTGAAGCTGGTACTGTCTTTCTTTCTGATCTAGCTCGTAGAAAATCCCAAGGTTGCAGATTTCCTAGCCGAAACAAGTTGAGCAGGTTAAGGACAAAGCGGGGGTGGCGGGGGGGGGGGAGGCTTTCTTCCCCCACATACCAGAAGAGCTGAATATCCTCCTCCCCAGATTGTTACGTGGAAGCAAAATAGTCATGATGCTGGGTACGAAGGAAGTTGGACAAAGATGAACCAAGATGAACCAAGCCTCTCTAATTTTCATGTGATCAAAGGCCACATTGTATCTTGTTGCATCTGGGACTCCCTGGCTCTGTAGCTAAGGATCTGATGTGCTCAAAGGAAGACAAAGTTACAGGTTTATCTGTTTTATGGCCCACAGAGTTCACCAGACACCAAGAAGGCTGGGTGAGAACATGTGGACAAGGCAGCACAACCAGCCATACCCAGGTAGAAGAACCCCCGAATACATGCCCTGCTCCTAGATGGGGAGGATTGACTGCTTCCTTGGAAAACACAGTATATTCCTTTCATTTATGTTTTGGTGTGAGGTGCTAAAGTGCAAGGAGGAGTGGCACAGCTGTCAGGTTTACTACTGGGATCCATCTTCATAGCCCAGATCTTCAGAAAATGTTTTACAATATAATAATTCAGCCCTCCTCAGAGCTTCGCTTCATTTCTGCTCTCTTGGGGAAGCAAGCAAATAAAACTGGGCATTTCCTGCTCAGCCTGTGTCGGTTTAGATGCACTGAAATGCCCTGTGTGGTTAACTTTAGGTTTTTCCCATTGTCAACAATCTCAGAGAAAACCTCAAATACTAGCCAATGTTTACAAGCAGATCCCAGTTACTGTCACCCAGTAATCTCTTTCTGCTGACCCCTGGCTTCAAACTTGGCTCTTCCAATGCTCTTGACTTTTCCCACACTCTCCGAGCTTCCAGTCAAAGAAAATGCAGCAGAGCCTGTTTTCCAGTGTAAGCAAGCAAATGCCGCATTCATCAACTCCAGGCATTCGCAGCTCCTGGCTTGGGCCCTACTCAGGAGATAGATAGGCACAGACAATGGAATTTGTTTTTAAAATCTGCCATTCAGGTTGCGAATATGGTGTCCCTAATTCCTGTCAGGAGGACCTGTAATTTGAATGTTTCTCTAAGACTAGAAAGAGGAGTCACAAAGACCCAGAACCCTCCTTCCCCAGTGCACCTTGGTGATCAACAGCTGAGAGCTTGCACTAATGCTGGGTAATTCTATTTGGCTCAACAAACATTTGCTGAGTGCCTACTAAACGCCAGGCGCTATGACAGGTGCTGGCAATTATTGCTAACAGCCTGCACTTGTGAAGCAGTTGGCCCGGGTTAGAGATGCTGTTAGGAGACTGGGGAAAAAAGGACTGAAGGGAGGGAGAACTGAGCTCAACATCATAGCACTCCCTCTTTCAGAGAGAATCTTACGTGTTAGAGAAACAGAAGCACAAAGGGGTGAATCTCAGGATAATTCATGTGCATTGAGTCAGCTGCTTGTCTCTCCTTCTTCTGAATTCTGGCCTAGTAGACAGAGATGGGATGTGGAATCAAAAGACCTGGGTCCAAATTCCAAGTCCTGCATTTAGTTGTATAAGCCTGTGCAAGTTACTTGACCTCTGAGTCTCAGTTTCCATTGATGTGAAATGGAAATAAAAATAGTTGCCCTGGGCTTCCCTGGTGGCGCAGTGGATGAGAGTCTGCCTGCCGATGCAGGGGACACGGGTTCGTGCCCCGGTCCGGGAAGATCCGACATGCCGCGGAGCGGCTGGGCCCGTGAGCCATGGCCACTGAGCCTGCGTGTCTGGAGCCTGTGCTCCGCAACAGGAAAGGCCACAACAGTGAGAGGCCCGTGTACCGCAAAAGAAAAAAAAAAATAGTTGCCCTGCCTACCTCATAGGTAGAAGAGAATATCAGATGAGATCATGTAATATGGACCAGGGCTTCTCAGACTTTAATGTGCATGGGATTCATACGAGGAATCTTGTTAAATTGCAGACTCAGAGTCAGTAGATCTGGGTGGCCCTGAAATTCTGCACTTCTAACAGGCTCCCAGGTGATGCTGATGAGGCTGTTCCAAGGGTCACACCTTGGGTAAAAAGCTCTGGACTGTTTACTAATCAAATGGAAAGGATGGTGGTACTGATGAGCATCGCCAGCTAAGTGAACATCCAAAACTCATTCCGAATTCAACAGAGCCCTACTAGGGCTGTTGTAGACAGCCACTGTGTGGCCAAGAGAAGAAATCTGTGATATGTCTTTGCTTACTTAGGTGAAACCCTTGGAGGATAATACCACTCGATCCAAACTGAGCAGCTGGGTCAGGAAAAAAGTGGAATTCTCCTGTCTCCTTCAGTTAAAAACATTAACCCTGGATGTAAAACATTGATATAAAAATCAGAAGGTCCTTCATCCTCCTAAATCATATCCTGCACATTGTAACTATCTCCTTCCAAATTCCCATGGAATCTTAAAGCTGTTGGAACAGATACGCTTGAGGTTAAAGACCTCATATCCTCCCCAGTCCTGGGCTTGGGTCTTACCCTGGTGTTCGGAGACCCTTCTGAGGTCATCTCAACCTGCTTCCAGACACTGACATTGTCCAGATGAAAAACATCTACCTCTTGTATCACCTCACACCAGTCAGAATGGCCATCATCAAAAAGTCTACAAGTAATACATGCTGGAGAGGGTGTAGAGAAAAGGGAATCCTCCTACACCGCTGGTGGGAATGTAAATTGGCGCAGTCACTATGGAAAACAGTATAGAGGTTCCTTAAGAAACTAAAAAATAGACTTACCATATGATCCAGCAATCCCACTCCTGGGCATATATCCGGAAAAGACAAAAACTCTTACTTCGCAAAGATACCTGCACCACAATGTTCATTGCTACACTATTTACAATAGTCAAGACATGGAAGCAACCTAAATGTCCATCGGTAGATGAATGGGTAAAGAAGATGTGGTGTATATATACAATGGAATATTACTCAGCTATAGAAAAAAAAGAATGAAATAATGCCCTTTGCAGCAACATGGATGGACCTAGAGATTATCATACTAAGTGAAGTAAGTCAGACAGAGAAGGACAAATGTCACAAGATATCACTTATATGTGGAATCTAAAAAATAATACAAATGAACTTATTTACAAAGCAGAAACAGACTCACAGACATAGAAAAAATCTTATGGTTACCAAAGGGGAAAGGTGGGGAGGGATAAATTGGGAGCTGGGGATTAACAGACACCCACTACTACATATGAAACAGATACACAACAAGGATCTACTGTATAACACAGGGAACTATATTCAATATCTTGTAGTAACCTATAATGGAAAAGAATCTGAATCACTTTGCTGTATACCTGAAACTAACACAACATTGTAAATCAACTATACGTCAATAAACAAAGAAGAGAAACACCTACCTCTCTTTCAAATGCCTTCAGAAAAATGCTTCTCCATTTCCCTAATAAGGATGATCATTTGCTCACACCCTTAAGGATATTAATATTTAGTTAACATTTGTATAACTCCTGTGAGCTCATAGGGTGTATGGTTAGGCCATTCAAGATGGCTGTTCTCTTGCTCTTTGTGCATTCCCTGCTCCACCAGTCCCTGCTTCACTCACATGACTATCCAATCCTCTTAATTACAGGGCTTAATTAGCCCCTGGTAACTGATGAGCCCACCTGGTGTTGATTCCCCCTATAAATGGTAGCCTCCTACCCTAGTAGCTCACCATCGGTCGCACCTGGTAGTGTGTTGCTCCAGGACCCTTTGCATAAGATCCCCCTGTGCGATAAACCATTGATGTTTCTGTCGCTGTCCCCAGACTCTTTCTTTGGACTCAAGGCTGGGCAACTACAAGGGGTGCAGCCCAGCATGGGGTTATCCTAGCAGTGTGCTACATAGAAGAAATGAGCTTGAGTCTGCTTGTCCCAGTTACCTACAAAGAGATGATCCATTTCTCAGCATCTGCATGGGCAGATCTTCGAGGGCCAAAACAAAGCATAAAACTGGGGCAATTGTTGAGATAAATAGGAGGAGAAAATATTATAATGAACTCTTCCTGGTGAGAGGCAAGACTCCCAGATTTCAGTCTTATCTTTGCCGCTGCCCTGCTGATCTGGGATGGGGCTCTCAACATCACTAAACACAATTTACCTGCTTGTAATGTACAACGTACCTCTTCTGTGGCTAGAAAGAATTGATGATTCAAAGGAGAAATGAAAGGAAGAGAGTGGAAAGCAAAACACATTGTTTTTTGTTTGTTTGCTTGAACAACAGAAATTTATTTCCTTACAGTTCTGGAGACTGGAAGTCCAAGATCAAGGTGTTGGCAGGGTTGGTTTCTTCTAAAGTCCCTCTTCTTGGCTTGTAGAGGCTGTCATCTCCTGTGTCTTCACATGGCCTTCCCTCAGGAGGCCTATGTGTCCTAGTCTCCTCTTCACATAAAGACACTAGCCATATTGGATTGGGGCCCACCTTAATGGCCTCATTCTACCTCAATTACCTCTTGAAAGAACATAATCTGCAAATACAGTCATACTCTTGAGGTCCTGGGGAACACTTTTTTTAAATTAACATTCCCCCAGTGGTTTTTACCTGTTATTTTTCCAACAGTTGCTAATTTCCTGCTTCTCTTTGGGCCTGGAGAGTTGGGTTCACCTGGAGCTAAGGGAAATCAAACACAGGTCTAATGAGAGTTCCCAAGAGTCTCCGTTCCCTCCAGAACTTCCCTGGAGAGCAACAGGCAGTAGGGTCCCAGCTCCCGCTCCAAGCCCGCTACTGATGCAAAGCGGGAAGTGTTTCCTGGAAAAGGGAGGGCTGGGAGGAGTGAGTGGCGACAGTTTATCTGAAGCTGGCGCTGGGTTCATTAAGGGGCCTGGTGCAGTTTATCTGCTTCTTGTCCACAAGGCTCAGCTGCTCTGAACGCTGAGTCCAGGGCCTGTCACCATCCCAGTCCTGGCGGCGTCAGGTTGGAAGAGAAGGAAACAGAGCATCCCCTCCCTACCCCACCCCAATCTCCCCTTGTCTCCAAGTGTCTGTCCTCAAGGGGTCAGATAGGAGCTGCAATTGTAGGAACGAAGCTTGAAGCCTTCCATCAGTGCTTTCTGCCCCCAGACAGTGAGTTCCTGGGAGATGATCTGGCTGCTCCAGTAGAGAAGAAGCCCAGACCTCGGCCACAGGAGGTACAGGGAGAACAGAGACATGGGCTTACCTTTATCAAAGCCACCTTGCCTTGAATATAGGTGACACTTATTTTAAGTGGTCCCACTTGCCCTTGTCCTTGTCACATTCTAACAACAGGGAATGGGACAAACTTCCCTGCTCCAGAAGAGAAGGTTCAGAGATGTGGAGCCTCTTTCTTAATGTCCCATAGCAGCTCAGTGGTGGAACAAAAAATGGAACAGAGACCTCCTGAGTCCTGGACCAGCCCTTCCTGGGACTGAGGCCCTGAGGTAAGGGGCCTCAGTCCTTCTTCTTCACTCAGCTGTGAATATTACAATCAGCTTTGAAAGTAAAGATGCACCAGACCCCTCAAGAGAATTGTCTGATAGCCAGGGACTATCACACTGCATCATCCGCACCCTCTTCCCTGGTTCTCCAAGATCATCAGCACATGTGCGTCTGTGGGGACTTAAAGGCCCAGTCCGTGAACAGGAAGATCCTTTCTCTGGCCAGACCCAGTGTTCCTCCAGTGCAGGGGAGGGTGCTGACTTGTCCAAACAACTCCAAATACCTGTCCCGGAAGGGAGGCAACACCTTCCTAGAGGGTCAGTACATTATTCAACTATTTGGAATAGATTCAGAAACTGAGATTATTAACTTCTGGCTCTATCCAAAGAGTATCACCACTGTATCTACTACTGGAATCCATGTCCAGAGGGTTACTGACTTTTCCCAGGAAGGTGGAAGACAGCAAATGGATTTATCCAAGTCAAAGGGAAATGGTTGTTCTAATGGAAATCTGTCTCTTCCAAACCCCCAAAGCTGTCAGGAGCCCCGTGGTCCCCTGCCTCTCTCCAAATTCTGCTTCCTTGAGGGACCAATTCACACTTACCCTTTGCTACCTGCTTCCTCTAACCCACCACCTAGGTTTGCTTCTTCGCTCCAGGTTCAAGTACCAGGGTTGTCACCCAGTAAAACGGGGCTCACACATTCCTAAACCCACGTCAGCGGCCACGTAACTGCGGCCTCTCGCTCAGCCGCCCATAGCGTGTCTCTCAACTGCAGCATGGCCATTGAGAGCTTGGGGCCCTGGAACCAACTATACTATGTTTAAATCTCAGCATTTTTTACCGGCTGTATACTTAATCTCTCTAAGCCTCTATTTCCTCCTATGTTAAATGAATGTAATAAGAGTATTTACCTCTTGAGATTTAAATGAGATCAAGTGCTTAGCGCAGGGCTTGGGCACATGGTAAACACCCTATAAATGTTAGTTATTATCATGAATGTCTCTCTATCTTTAGGGGCTTTTAGGGAGGAGGCTTCTGCACTCTTCACACTCAACTGCATCCTTTCTGAATGCTGTGTTTGTCCCAGTGGGCCTTTCTCTACTTTGTCTCTCCCCATGCTTCATAGAACAAAGTCGTCCCTGATGTTCTTTGCCTAGCAGATGTCCTTGCTCTCTTATTCTCCTGAGGTAAAAAGGGCAGATGGGTTATTTGGCTACCTATTTCCAAAATCTGTAAATAGAAAAAGAGCAAAACGCCCTGCCACCAGAAAGCTGGAATCAAGGCCCCCTTGACCTTCTATATAAACCCCCAGAAGCCCCTGCCCCATCCAGCCCTGCCGCCCCTTGGACTGGGATGGGGGTCTTGAGAGAGGTATGTAAGGCCTATAAGTGGCTCTCCCCACCTCCTCAGAGGCTGCTTATCAGGGAGTGAAACACCGACCCAAGCTTGCCTTGACAGCAGGAGCTGCCTGAGAAGAGAGGCTGAGATAAATGAAGGATCCTTCATCCCCGTCAGCGTGGGCCAGACAGAAACCAGGTGCAAGGCAGTGAGCCTTCAACTTTTGTAAACAATCTTCCATCGACCACTGCAGCAGCTTGAGCCTGAGATGGGGATTAGAAGAACAGCTTCTGCAGGCCTGGGGCCTCTCAGCTGGACAGCCAGTTAAAGGGCACACAAGATAACTGGCTGCTGGGAAAGATGCTTGAGGAAACACAGCTATTCGTCAACAGGGGGTTCGCCTGACCTGGCAGGAGAGAATCTGATATCTAAACAGTTCCCTGTGTCCCTGAAGCGCTCTGAATGTTCTCCAGCTAAATATTTGATACCATACCAGATAATAGCTGAAGGCTCTTCTCACCAGTGGGAGAAGGCTGCTGCTAGAGAGGAGAGAGGCCTAGCCAGCACTGGATTTGGCTGAAATCAGGCAGGACTTGAGATAGGGGCATCCGGGCTATACTGATTTTGGTGTCCTTTAACCTTGGCCAGTCCAACCAGGGTCAAAGACCTTGCCTGCCAAAAGCTGGTCCTCTGTGAATCCACGAACCTAAATCTCTTCTGGAGGCAATTGTCCCCTCTCCACCTGCCTCCCCACTTGTTTGATAGATGTTTCAGGTGCAGGAACTGAAAAAATAACCATGACCCCTGTGCTCAGATGGTAGACGCCAGCTTCATCCACCTGAGATTACAAAACAAAGTTAGGCGCTTGAATCCCCTCAGGGAGGTGGGGACAGACAGGTCTGGCTGAATGAAAGAGAAGTTTCTGTTTACAAGTCCTATTTACAAGCAGGGGGGATGTGAAGGTCAATAGTTCCATGTTCGGAGTTTCTTGTAAAATGCTGAGAAGGAAAGTGCATTTCAAATAGTATTGCCTCAAGAGAAGGATGTTCCCCCTCTGGTTGTAAGGTAAGAAATAGGAGTTAAAAATAGAGCTCTCAGGTCGGAGAAACCTGAGTTCATGTCTCAGCTCTAGTATTTACTCCAGTGGTTGGTGTGATCTTGGCAGGTATGATCTTGGGTGTGATCTTGGCAAGTTATGTGACCTCTCTAAGCTTCAGTTTCCTCATCTGCAAAATGGGGATAGTAGGAACTAGTCATAGGGTGGTTGTGAGGATTAAACAGTAAGACTTGTAAAGAAAGCACTTAGAGTGATACATTGTATCACTCAGTAAATGGCAGCCACTATCAGTAATGAGATCTCAGCCACTGAAAGAAAACTTAGAGACAGGAAAATAAAAATTATCTAAGAAGAGTTTGGAAGGGGCAGGATTTGAGCACAGAACACAATTTATTCTTTTGTGTGTGTGTGTGTGTGTGTGTGTGTGGTACGCGGGCCTCTCACTGTTGTGGCCTCTCGCATTGTGGAGCACAGGCTCCGGACGCGCAGGCCTCAGTGGCCATGGCTCACGGGCCCAGCCGCTCCGCGGCATGTGGGATCTTCCCGGACTTGGGCATGAACCCGCGTGCCCTGCATCGGCAGGCAGACTCTCAACCACTGCGCCAGCAGGAAAGCCCAGGTTTATTCTTTTAAAAACCCCTTTTTATTATAAAAATTTCAAACATATACATAAATAAAAGAATATAATGGACTCGCATATACCCAACAATACACAGCCTCACAACTAGCAAACAAGGCCAATCTTCTATCATCCATACTCCCTGCATAGGTATAGTCTGTTTTAAGTTAGCTATTTTGGCCACAAATGTAGACTATTTTCTTATAGGAGAGGGAATATGGGATTTAGAGTCTAAGAACATGTTCCATCCTTGGTTAGCTGTATGACCTTGGGCAGGTCGCTCTCAGTTTCTTCATCTGTAAAATGAAGTTGATAATAATACTACTTGCCATGCATATTTCACAGAGCTCTTACAGAGAGGAAATAAGATATCTGTAAAAGGGCCTTGTAAAAGGAAGTGCTATGCCAATAGTATTGGTTGTTATAGCCCCACCCACCTCTCACTGTGGGTGGCACCAAGTATGTGCTCAACAAACATTTATTGAGGTCTTGTGAAGTGCTAGGTCAGGCCAACGACCTGCTCTGCAGTCTTAGGTGGCACCCCTGAGTCTAGCTGGTCACATTGCAAATGCTGTCACTAAGGCAACACCGATCACTCAGCGTGTCCCAGCCCCACCCTCAGAGAAGTATATCCCTCAGTCTGCACATCCTGTTGGACCCAGAGTCACTTCTTATACCACTTGTCCTTGTTCAGTGTCAAGGCCTGGAAAATGTCACATTATGTCCACAGTCTCCAGTGCTATATCTCCGTTAAGGTTCAGAATGAGAATTACAGAGACAGTGGGTAAGACCTCAAAGTTACATTTTGAAAAAGAAGCTGTCAGGAACATAACCCAAATCACCCTTTCAAAAACTATATGGGGGGCTTCCCTGGTGGCGCAGTGCTTGAGAGTCCGCCTGCCGATGCAGGGGACACGGGTTTGTGCCCCGGTCCAGAAAGATCCCACATGCCATGGAGCGGCTGGGCCCGTGAGCCGTGGCCACTGAGCCTGCACATCCGGAGCCTGTGCTCCGCAACGGGAGAGGCCACAACAGTGAGAGGCCCGCGTACCGCAGAAAAAAACAAAACAAAACAAAACTATATGGGGATAGGTCTTAGATCCAGAATTTAAAGCTGCAATGGGAAACCAGAGGGTGGCTCAAAGGGTGACCTTAAAGTTATTTAGGCTGTAGCTGGAGAGATGCCATTTCTCTCTCATTTTCCTTCCCGTAGAGAGAAGAGAATTTCAGAATGTCATCCTTGCCGCAAACTCTGCATCCTGGGGGCCCCACAAAAAAATATTTTCCTGCTCAGCAGGGCAAAAGCTCTTATTTCCTGATGTCCTTTTCCCACCTCCTAGCTCCACAGTGAAGTCCTTGCTGTAGACAGATTTCTCTAGCAAGTTATTTTCTCACCACTGAGCCCCAGCTGTTTTGCATCCCTGGAGCGTGTCAGGGCCAGAGCAGAAATGAAAGGACTGAGGCAGTGTCAGTTAGTGGGGCGTAGGTCACTAGTGATCAGATTTTTTAATGAACCTGAGGGCCAGGGACTTGAAAGGAAGGTCAGGGTTCACAGAAGGGTGATAGCAATATGCGTCTAGATTATTAAATCCTGAATGTGTAGACATCGATGTTCTTCTAACACCCACTCCTCCCAGGAGCTCCATGCTGCACTGAGCAGTCAAGCCTTTGACTTCATGCTCTCAGAGGAGCATGAAGGATATTTGACAATTGGGTTATATCCTAAGACTTTGGCTCCTACTCTGACTCTCCAGGTGGCGGACTTCTCCTTTCTCCCAGAAAGAATCCAAGGCCAAGTTTTCAAAGTAGTTCAGGAGAAAGATGGGGCCTACAGATCGGAATTCTTGCTCAGCAGTCCCCTCTGGCTTGTCCCTAATGCAACTGTTTCCCTCATTCCCATTTGATCACACCTTTGAGTTTTGGAGATCTTGATTTCTTGGTTCCAAGAATGAGAGCTTTCTTAGCATTATAATCCTAAGCATCATTGGAAGGAACACATTTCTTTTTTTTTTTTTTTTGGTTGCGTCAGGTCTTCGTTGCTGCTCGTGGGTTTTCTCTAGTTGCGGCGAGCGGGGGCTACTCTTCGTTGCAGTGCGTGGGCGTCTCATTGTGGTGGCTTCTCTTGTTGCGGAGCATGGGCTCTAGGCGCCCGGGCTTCCATAGTTGCAGTACATGGGCTCGGTAGTTGCAGTGCACGGGCTTAGTTGCTCTGCGGCATGTGGGATCTTCCTGGACCAGGGCTCGAACTCGTGTCCCCTGCATTGGCAGGCAGATTCTTAACCACTGCACCACCAGGGAAGTCCCCAGAACACATTTATCGATGGGAATCAATCTTTATTTCTTTCACGCCAGAGTTGTTTTCTTTATTTGCTTCTAGGAGCAAGATACAACCCAGTCCTCCATAAAGAGGTGATGCCCATCTTCAGTAGTGGTTGTGGTTAAGCCAGCCATGCAAATGTTCACAGGACATATGTTCACAGGAGATATGGGGGAAGACCCAAAGGGAATCTTAGAGTCATTGAGAGATCTCAGGGTCACCTGGTCTAGGCTCCCACCCAAGAACTTTCCCTTCAGTATCCCTGACAGATGGCCATACACTGATGCTTTAACACCTCAAGTGATAGGGCGCTGATTAAGAAGCCCAGTTCAATTTTGGACAGCTTTTATTATCAAAAAGTTCTTCCTAATTTCACTCATAAAAGCAAAACAAGATGAATGGAAGCCCTTTCAAGAACCCCATGTGACATTCCTTCAGATCTTTGAAAATATCTATAATATCTGGCCTAAGTCTTTTCTACTCCAAGCTAAGCATTTCCAGTTACTTCAACAATACCCTCCACAGGAAAAGAGCAATGAATTGGGAGTGAAAAGACCTGGGTTCAAGTCCTAGCTCCACCAGTTATCAGCTGTGTAGCATTAGGAAAGTCATTTAACTTAAGTTCACTTTCTTCCTCTGTAAAATGGAGATTAAATATATATACCTTACTTACTGTTATGAGGATTGAATAAGATAATATAATACCACAGAAATACAAAGGATCATAAGAGACTACTATGAACAATTATATGCCAACAAATTGGATAACCTTTAAGAAATGGATAAATTCCTAGAAACATACAACCTACCAAGATTGAATCATGAAGAAAAAGAAAATCTGAACAGACCAATAAAGTCAGAGATTGAATCAGTAATCAAAAGAAAAGCCCAGGGGACTTGCCTGGTGGCGCAGTGGTTAAGAATCCACCTGCCAGTGCAGGAGACACGGGTTCCATCCCTGGTCCAGAATATCCCACATGCTGCGGAGCAACTAAGCCCATGAGCCACAACTACTGAAGCCTGCATGCTGCAACTACTGAGGCCTGTGCTCTGCAACAAGAGAAGCCATCGCAGTGAGAAGCCCGCCCACTGCAACGAAGAGTAGCCCCTGCTCGCTGCAACTAAAGAAAGCCCGTGCACAGCAACAAAGACCCAATGCAGCCAAAAATAAATAAATAAAAAATAAATTTAAAAAAAGAAAGAAAGGCCCCAGACCAGTTGGCTTCATTGGTAAATCTACCAAACATTTAAAGAAAAACTGAGGCCAATCCTTCTCAAACTCTTGCAAAAAATTGAAGAGGAGAGAATACTTCCAAACTCATTTTACAAGGCCAGCATTACCCTGATACCAAAGCCAGACAAGGACACTACAAGAAAAGAAAACTTCAGCCAATATCCCTAATGAACATAGATGCAAAAATCCTCAACAGAATATTAGCAAACCAATTCAACAGCACATTAAACGGATCATACACCATGATCAAGTAGGATTTTTCCCTGGGATGCAAGGATGATTTAACATATGCAAATTAGTAAGTGTGATATACTGCATTAACAGAATAAAAGATAAAAACTATATAATCATCTTAATAGATGCAAAAAAAGCATTTAACAAAATTCAACATCCTTTCATTATTCAAAACTCTCCATAAATTAGGTATAGAAGAAATGTACCTCAACATATGAAAGCCATATATCACAAACCCACAGCTAACATCATACTCAGTGGTGAAAAGTTGAAAGCTTTTCCTCTAAGATCAAAAACATGACAAGGATGCCCACTCTCATCACTGCTATTCAACATTGTACTGGAAGATCTAGCCAGAACAATCAGGCAAGAAAAAGAAGTAAAAGGCATCCACATCAGAAAAGAAGTTAAATTCTCTCTAGTTGCAGATGACAGGATCTTATGTATAGAAAACCCTAAAGACACCACCAAAACACTGTTAGTACTAATGACAGAATTCAGTATAGTTGCAAGATATAAATTGAGCATACAAAAATCATTTGCATTTCTATACACTAACAATGAACTATTGAAAAGGAAATTAAGAAAACAATCCCACTTACAATAGCATCAGAAAGAATAAATTACAAGGAGGTGAAAGATCTGTATACTGAAAACTATTAGACACTGATGAAAGAAATTGAAGAGGATGCAAATAAATGGAAAGATATCACATGTTCATGAATTGGAAGACTTATATTGTTAAAATGCTCATACTAGCCAAAATGATCTACAGATTTAATGCAATCCCTATCAAAATTTCAATGGCATTTTTCACAGAAATAGAAAAAAATCCCAAAATTCATATGGAACCACAAAAGACCCTGACTAGTGAAAGCAATCTTGAGAAAGAAGAACAAACCTGGAGGCATAACAATTCTTCACTTCAAACTGCATTGTAAAGCTTTAGTAATAATAACAGTATAATACTGGCATAAAAACAGTCACATTGACCAATGGAACAGAATACAGAGCCTAGAAACAAACCCACACATATGTGGTCAACTAGTCTTTGACAAGGGCACCAAGAATACACAACATTAAGAGGTTAGTCTCTTCAATAAATAGTGTTGGGAAAATTGGATATCCACATGCAACAGAATGAATTGGAACCTATCTTATACCATACACAAAAAATAACTCAAAATGGATTAAAGATTTAAATGTAAAACCTGAAACCATATAACTGCTAGAAGAAAACATAGGGAGAAAGGTCCTTGACATTGGTCTTGGCAATAATTTTTTGGATATGACACCAAAAGCACAGGCAACAAAAGCAAAAATAAATAAATGGGACTACATCAAACTAAAAATCTTCTGTACAGCAAAGTGAACCATCAACAAAATAAAAAGGCAAACTATGGAATAGGAGAAAATATTTGCAAACCATGTCCAAAATATACAAAGAACTCATACAACTCAATGACAAAAAAA
Source organism: Mesoplodon bidens (assembly GCF_964165515.1). Lineage (NCBI taxonomy): Eukaryota > Metazoa > Chordata > Mammalia > Artiodactyla > Ziphiidae > Mesoplodon > Mesoplodon bidens. The sequence goes on from NC_138179.1 coordinate 54,758,772, forward strand.
TAAAAATAATGATTAAAAATGGACAAAGGTGGGCCTCCCTGGTGGCGCAGTGGTTGAGAGTCCGCCTGCCGATGCAGGGGATACGGGTTCGTGCCCCGGTCTGGGAGGATCCCATATGCCGCGGAGCGGCTGGGCCCGTGAGCCATGGCCTCTGGGCCTGCGCGTCCGGAGCCTGTGCTCCGCAACGGGAGAGGCCACAACAGTGAGAGGCCCGCATACCGCAAAAAGAAAAAAAAAAAAAAAAAAAAAAAAAAAAAAAAAAAAAAATGGACAAAGGTCAGCTCGGTGCTTTGCAATGACCTAGAGGGGTGGGATAGGGAGGATGGGAGGGAGGCTCAAGGGGGAGGGGATATGGGGACATATGTATGCATATGGCTGAATCGCTTTGTTGTGCAACAGAAACTAACACGGTATTGTGAAGCAATTATACTCCAATAAAGATCTATCAAAAAAAAATAGACAAAGAACCGGAATAGACATTTTTTCAAAGAAGACATACAAATGGCCAACAAATACATGAAAAGTTGCTCACGTGACTAATCATCGGGGAAATGCAAATCAAAACCACAATGAAATATCACCTCACATCTGTTAGGATGGCTAGGATGGCTATTATCAAAAAGACAGAGATAACAAGTGTTGCTGAGGATGTGGAGAAAGGAACCATTGTACACTGTTGATGGGAATGTAAATTTGGACAACCATTATGGAAAAAAGTATTGGGGCTTCTCAAAAAATTAAAAATAGAATTATCATATGATCCAGTAATCCCTCTCCTGGGTATATATCCAAAGGAAATAGAATCAGTATCTTGAAGAGATATCTGCATTCTCATGTTTGTTGCAGCATTATTTACAATAACCAAGATATGAAAACAACCTCAGTATCAATCCATTGACTGATGAATGGATAAAGAAAATGTGATACGTACACACAGAGAGAGAAATATTATTTAGCCATAAAAAAAGAAAGAAATCATGCCATTTGCATCAACATGGATGAACCTGAAGGACATTAAGTGATATAAGCCAGCCACAGAAGACAAATGTTGTGTGATCTCACTTATATGTGGAATCTAGAAACGCTGAACTCACAGAACCAAAGAGTAGAATGGTGGTTGCCAGGCACTGAGATGTAGGGGATATGGGGAGATGGTGGTCAAAGAGTACAAACTTTCAGTTATAAGATGAATAAGTTCTGGGGAACTAATGTACAGCATGGTGATTATAATCAATAATAGTGTATTGTATACTCTATATTTGCTAAGAGTAGATCTTAAGAGTTCTCACCACAAAAACTGAAAACAAATAAACAAACAAACAAAACTATGTGAGGTGAGGGAATGCCCTGGTGGTCCAATGGTTAGGACTCCATGCTTTCACGGCTGAGGACACAGGCTCAATCCCTGATCAGGGAACTAAGATCCTGCAAGCCGTGCGGAGTGGCCAAAAAAAAAAAATTATGTGTATATTAAATCATCACATTGTGCACCTTTTTAAAATCACATTGTATAACCTAAATACATACAAACTTTTTTTGTCAATAATACCTCAACAAAGCTGGGGGGAATGAAATAATATATGCCTACATTATTTAATGATTATAAAATGTACACATGCTTTGTAGTCATCATTACTTTCCTCCCTTCTTGTTGAATTCCTCTGATCTCTCTAGTTCAGAATGTTCAGCTAAATATAACGTTTGCTAATTCAATAGGAATTTATGAGCCACTGTTCTAGGCACTGGGAAAACAAAGACTAACAAGGTGGTCTCTGCCTTCAAGGTAATCAGAGGATTATAATGCACTGGACTAAAAGCCATAATAGAGGCACCTTCAGAGAGCACTCTAGGAATACAGGAGTAAGGCTTCTAACTCATATAGGAGTGGAGGAAGTGACAACTGGGCTGAGTCTTGGAGGATGAATAAGAGTTACCCAAACAGAGGAAGGTAGAGGGATATTCTAGGCAGGGATGAAAAGCCATGAAATTTAGTTGGGATAAAGGTAAGCTATTTTGAATTCAAAAAGTCGCTGTTGCAACAAAGGACACAATCAACAGAGTGAAAGGCACCCCTCGGAATGGGAGAAAATATTTACAAATCACATATCTGAGAAGGGGTTAATACCCAGAAAATATTTAAAATTCTTACACTTCAACAACAAAAAACAAACAACTCTATCAAAAACGGGCAGGGACTTCCCTGGTGGCGCAGTGGTTAAGAATCTGCCTGCCAATGCAGGGGACAAAGATTTGAACCCTGGTCCTGGAGGATCTCACATGCCGCGGAGCAACTGGGCCCGTGCATCACAACTACTGAGCCTTTACTCTAGAGCCTGAGAGCCACAACTACTGAGGCCCACGCGCCTAGAGCCCGTGCTCCAAAACAAGAGAGGCCACGGCAATGAGAAGCCCTCCTACCACAACGAAGAGTAGCCCCCGCTCGTTGCAACCAGAGAAAGCCCGCGCACAGCAACAAAGACCCAATGCAGCCAAAAATAAATGAATTAATTTTAAAACAGGACAGAGGACTTGAATAGACATTTCTCCACAAAAGCTATGCAAATGGCCAATAAGCGCATGAAAGGACGCACAGCATCACTAATCATTAGAGTAAAGTAAATCAAAACCACAATGACGGGCTTCCCTGGTGGCACAGTGGTTGAGAGTCCGCCTGCCGATGCAGAGGACACGGGTTCGTGCCCCGGTCCGGGAAGATCCCACATGCTGCGGAGCGGCTGGGCCTGTGAGCCATGGCCGCTGAGCCTGTGCGTCCGGAGCCTGTGCTCCGCAACGGGAGAGGCCACAACAGTGAGAGGCCCACGTACCGCAAAAAAAAAAAAAAAAATTGGCACTTGGAACCGAATGTGATGCTATAGATGTGACTTAGTGAGACAAATACCCACCTTAATAAAGTTATTGTTATTTAAATCTTGAAGATCTTTATGTTACATGAAGAAGATAGAAAACCAAAAACTAAATACGTTTGCTATATCTGTCAGCTGTTAATATCATGCCACCTATGCCAACTGTTGGGTCTGTCTCATCTTTACTCTTGTATTCATTCATCTTTTCAATATTCCGTATATATTTACAAGATATGCCTTTTCCCCTAGGTTCTAAGGATACAAAAATGAACAGACATATAAACAAGTGACACATGCAGCGTAAGGGCCCAGTGGTGGAATTAAGGAGACATGGACTCCAATAAAAATTAATAACATGTTTTTAAAAAGGAGACATGGATAGAGCAACAAGGATAGAGATTCACTCCGTCTAGGGATGGTGGGAAGGCTTCCTTGAGGACGTGATGTTTCAGCTGCATCTTGGGAAACAAGTAAGGTTTTCCAGGCATAGAATGAGTAGAAAATCTTTCAGGAAAATGGAAGAGCTTATTAGAAGTCAAAATAGAAAGAGTGCCATGTTTTGGAGGGGAAATTAACCAGGTAAGACCGGGTCTCAAGGATATATGAAAGGACAAGAACGTTAGGAACATGTATCACAATTCTAACAGGAGAGAGGGATGGAGAGAGAGAGAGAGACTTAAACGCCCAGCCTTCTCTTTCTTCTCACTTTTAGAGATCCCCCTCCTAAAACCTGGTATATTTTCATTCTTTAAGCTGGTGACCCCATTCACACTATGTTTATCCTCCCAGTTATCCTTCAAGAAAATTTGCAGCTATAGCAATCTGGAATTAATCTCTTTCTAGTTGTACATTTCAGATTATTGAAACTTCGAAGTACACCCCACCTCCTTACTCTACCTTTTGATGGGCTTGTCTTGGATCTTCCATCAGAACCCTCTCAGCAAGCTTGTCATGTGTGGGGCACTCTTGGGTTGCTCCAATATTGCCTCCAATTAATTGAAATTTCTTGTTCCTCCATTTCTTTAGCTAACAAGCAGGGCTGATGATGGGGAGGATGAAAGTGTGGAAGAGACTCATGAAGCCTTAATTTTTTTAACATCTTTATTGGAGTATAATTGCTTTACAATGGCATGTTAGTTTCTGCTTTATAACAAAGTGATGAAGCCTTAATTTGACCTATAAAAAGAACTCTAATTCCTGGCCCCTCATCACTGCTATTTAATAATTTTTACTGATTCTCAGCAAAAATTGATATTCCCTTTGGTCAGGGGGCTGAGTGACTATCTGCAAAGTAAGTGAAGTATGGCGTGCTTGGAGTCCCTTAGCTTGTGAAATTACCAAGACCCATTATTTCAGCATGGTTGTCTCCAGCCTGGCTCCAACACAAGAAAAAGGGGCTGGTAAGATGCCTGGCTCCTGCCTTCCCATTAACCATTTAATTTGTTTGACACATCTTACTGGTAAAAGCTCAGGTGAAAGGGTACTGAAGCCGGATGAGGGCTAGGATCTCTAAATATGTTGAAAATGTTATCTGTTCTTTCTCAAATATGTCTCTCCCCTTCAGGTATTTGCTCTGTGATAGCCTTTTCCCTTGGCAGCCGTTGAGTCTCTGTGCCTTGTATTTCAAAACCGATAAGGAAAGGCGAGATCCTCCTGCATTGCGGGGCACCTGGGGAAGAGAGGCCATGTGTGACTTGGGCTGCGTAGCCTCACAACCAGTGCTCACCCACCTCCCCCTTGCTGTGCATGCCTTGCTCGGCTAGAGAGCAGAAGGTAACAGAAAAGGAGAAAATAAATGGGCTTTCTCTGAGGACTCACACACGCATTCTCTCTAGTGATCTCCTTATCTGCAGACTTTGCAAATTCTTTACAACATCTGATCAAGGAAGGGCTTTTTTGATGTTTCTGCATGTTCTCTATTTACTGCCCTGCTGCTGGGATATGATGAGATGCCCTTATCAGGAGCCCCTTCAGAGCTTTCCAAATGGGTTGCAAAGTCTGTGTATTTTTAAATAAACAGCAAACTAGTCCCGGAATGTGGCTTCTTTGGAGCTAAAGCAACATTTGCATAAAGCAGGAGGGTAGATGCCAGACCCAAGTGATCTACTACCCCTAATCTGACTCTGTGTCCCTCCTCTCCCCACTTCCTGTCTCTCCCTAGACTCCCCATCCTGTTAATTCTGCTGTCAGGACCACTCTATGAGTCCCCAGGACCTGGACTGAGTTTCAGGATGGGAAGCCGCTCGTGGCCTCCAGCCTTCTACCTTGCATCTGCCTTGTGCCTGGCTCTGCCGACCAGTGCTGGGGAGCTCACAGGTGGAAGGGGTTGGAGACGTGGACTTATTGATCCTGCTTGTTCCTCAAAGTCTTCAAAGCTCTGATCTACATGTCTACCATGATTAGGATCTCCAGCGAAGTGGAGGGGTGGGGGAGATATAGGGGGAGGCTGAGTCATGTGAGAGCAGGCGCGTGAGGAAAAAAGCTGAAAGCCCCCACTTCTTTTTTTTACATTAATTAATTAATTTATTTTTATTGGGCTATAGTTGTTTTAAAATATTGTGTTAGTTGCTACTGTACAGTGAAGTGGAATTCCCTGTGCTATACAGCAGGTTCTCATTACTTATCTATTTTATACATATTAGTGTATATATGTCAATCCCAATCTCCCAATTCATCCCACCAGCCCCCTTTTCCCCCTTGGTGTCCATATCTTTTTTCTCTACATCTGTGTCTCACTTCTGCCTTGCAAACCGTTCATCTCTACCATTTTTCTAGATTCCACATATATACGATATTTGTTTTTCTCTTTCTGACTTACTTCACTCTGTATGACAGTCTCTAGGTCCATCCATGTTTCTACAAATGACCCAATTTCGTTCCTTTTTATGAAAGTTCCCACTTCTTATCCATCCCTGTATCATGACTCCCAGTACCTAGGAAGTCATAGCATTTGCATACCCATCATAAGAATTTGGAAAGATGTGTCCTCAAGGAGAACCCCTTCCCAAATTCATGTTAATTGCCCCCAGTGTAATATGCCAAACCTGAACCCTTTCAACATCAAGATCCATCATGTTCAAAGTGCCTACATCTTTCCAAACTTGGAGAAGACCCCCCCACTTCAAGTGGAAGGTCTCTAAAGCAAGACCTCCCATACTGGCCAAACCCTGACCCTTAGAGGTTTTCATAGAATCTGTGAGTCAACCAATATCTGACCTGGACACTATTTGTGGGAATTCTCAATCTTTAAGGGTTACAAAGTTGAGGATATGGGGAGGGGAAAGGGTAAGCTGTGACAAAACAAAAGAGAGGCATGGACATATATACACTACCAAACGTAAGGTAGATAGGTAGTGGGAAGCAGCCACAGAGCACAGGGAGATCAGCTCGGTGCTTTGTGACCGCCTGGAGGGGTGGGATGGGGAGGGTGGGAGGGAGGGAGATGCATGAGGGAAGGGATGTGGGAACAGATGTATATGTATGACTGATTCACTTTGTTATAAAGCAGAAACTAATAAAAAAAATAAAAATAAAAATAAAGGGTTACAAAGACAGAGAGAGAGATTCCCTAGTTAAACCTGGTAATCTTGAACATTGGGGTAGTCTGCTTGATTCCTCTCCTCCAAAAGGAAAAAAGCAGTCACCTCAGACTCTAAACAATGCCTGGTGGTCTGATAGCTAAGGCAGGGTTAAGAGTTGAATGAGGTGGAAGAGAGGCTGACATCCTAAATGCATTGCATATTCCAGATATGTGGGCTTATATATAAATCCTAGAGGGCCAGAGGCACAAAAAGAAAAATGATATGTTGCTTTTCAGGTATGTGATCTTGGGTACATTATTTATTTTCTCTGAGCCTCGGGCTTCTCATATGTGAGAATAATGATCATACGAACCTCCCAGAGATGTGATGAGAAGTAAAGGCTAATAGCAAAGTTCTATATAAATGTCAATAACAACAACAAAGATAACAAAAATAATAACAGCTGCCACCAAGAAGGGAAGTGGAAAAAGCATTGTGAGAGAAGTAGAGTTACCTGGACAGCAATGATAAGGAGAAGAAATGGAGTAGCTGCCTTAGCCTAGGTAAATCGGCACTTCCTTCCCTTGAGATAATAGGGCCACTCCTTCTCACCTTTCACATTGCTTCTCTACTCTAATGCTCCTTTCCCTTCTCACAAGTTAAACAGGCTCTGCTCAGCAAATGTTTGTTCCCCATAATGGCTGCCAATCTGGCAGCTCCCTCACAGAGCTTGGGGATTTGTGTGGATCATGGTATCAGTGACTAATGCAGCCCTAGAGGTCAAGTAGATGGACACAATTTGAAAGAGAGAAAGGATTCCTCCCATTTATCAGCAGCCACCAGCCTGCCCCATTGTCCTTTCCTGCCCAAGCTATCCTGCCTGTATCAACAGAAATATAGTGCCCAGATCGAGGGATGTAATATTTCCACTCTACTTAGAACTGATCCAGTCACACTTTATATTTTCTGTTCAGTTCTGGACACTTTGTTTTGTAGAAAATATTGACTAAGGAAGAAAGAACAGGATGGGAAAAGATCTGGAAATCAGGTCTTAGGAGAAACAAATTAAGGAATTGGGAATGTATATTACTCTAGGGATACACACGACAGCTGTCTTCAAATATTTGGAGGGGTAGCATGTGGGAAAGGAATTGAGTCATTCTCTTGGCTCCAGAAGGCAGCAAAGAAGTAAGATCAATGGGTGCAAGTCCCAAGAAGGCGAACTCGTATTCCTTATAAAGAAGTATTTTCTAGTATTTAGAGAAGTCCAACATCGGGGGAATCTCCCTTATAAATAACAGTCTTCCCATTGCTAGAGGTGTCCAAACCCAGGATATTGTAGTAAAGATTGGGTGAGGGTATAAAGGATAAAGTCTCTATGTTCCTTCCATATCCAAGCTTTCAGTTGTCATTTTGCTTTGATTTGTGCCACTTTCATTCTCCTAAGTCCATCTCAGGTGGGCACTAGTAAGGCTGAGAAAAGCAAGGAATTCCCAGCAGTTGTCAACTTCAGCCCTGATATGTCTTGGGAAACTCACTCACCTAAGGAGAAATAAAAAAGCTCCTGGGTTATGTTCAGGAAGTATATGGGGAAAGAGAGAAAGGAACCAAAAAGAGTTCAGCCATGCAGATTCCTCACCTCTCTCTATGAGCTAAGAACCAGCTAGATGGCCATCAAAATATCCAAAGGCAATGTTGATTTGAAATCTGGATTAGTAGTTAATGGTATCTCATTATTGGGCAGGAATTTCTCTCCACATCTGCCAAAGTTCTGAAGAAAGCACCTCTCCCTGTTGCCGGAAGCAGATTTACAATTAACTCCCTCCTCCTCTGTCTCCATTCCCTTAAACAGTAAAATTCCTTCATTAAGCTTGCAGGGTTGTTGGGTGTGTGTGTGTGTGTGTGTGTGTGTGTGTGTTGGGAGGAGAGGAAAGTCCTTTCTCTCCAGGTTCACGTACATAGAAAGACCTGCTCTTCACACCTATCAGGGACCCATGAGCTTTTCTCTCTCCTCTCCCAATCAAAGGCTTCAGAGAATGGACCCTGTGACTCTGGAAGCTGCTCTCAATTCCAGGCTGAAGTGGGAAGGGGCTCTAAGGGTGCTGAGTGAGACCCTCTGTGACTCCAAAAAAACTATCTACGTCTGGAGCCCTGCTTCAGTTGAAAGGAGAGGATGGAAGAGGGCTCCTGACCCCGGAGAAGAATCTGAGTTATGTCTCAGCGACTGAGCAAACATTTACACTTGTCACCAAAAATAAAACTGAAAACTAAACTTTAAAGTTCTGGGGAGGGAGAAAAAAAGAGAGAGAGAGAGAGAGAGAGAATCCGGTCTTTTCTTGATTTCCAAGGAGAAATCTGAGATTGGGAGCAGCTCAGCACCTGGCCAATGCAAAAGACATAAAAGCAAGACGTTTATGTACTGATTAAATTAAATTCAAACCCAGGACCCCTTTTTTCCCCCAGAGAACTGCATGCAAGAGGGCTGGAAGAAGAGAGAGAGAGAGTAAAGCAAAATTTTTTCCGGTTTCCACATCCCTTTGACTTAGAAAGAGTAGAGACGGAAGGAAGACTGTTGCAGATAAACCCCCTTTCTTATTCAAAGAGAGGAATTTAAAAAAAAACATTTTTTTTCCTCTAGTGAAATAGAGGGAGTTTTTCATAAAGGGAGGATTTTGGAACACACTCAGATGATTTTCGGTAGACTTATTTAACACACTTTTGAAACTTTGTTTTTTCTTTTCTTTTTTTTTTTCAAAATAGGATGTTGAAGAACCCAAAGTTAGTATTGGTATTGGGCTCTAACTGGATGCTCTTTTTCTTTTATTTTTGTATCTGTCCCTCTGTTCTTCATCATTAAATTCTAGGGATAAGCACAAGCTCTTTTTCTTTTTCCTACTTAAGGTGGGAAGACTCAGGTAAAGCTTACTAAACTCTGGGTCCAAACACCCAAATGAAAACCAGGGGAAAAATCAGCTTTCCAGATCTTTGGTATTCTGTGAAGGAAAAGTAGGAAATGAGTTATGTTTGGGATTTTTTGTTTGTTTCGTTTTCTCTTACTTTTTGCTTTCCCTCTGAGTGCGCAGCCACACACCACCCAACACAGAGAGATGACTCATTACTCACCTCCTTCCTTCTCATTTCCATTCTGGGAATTCTGTCGATATGAGACTGAAGCATTTTTAGCAAAAGGCCCTCTTCCTTTTCACCTCTATGCGGAGAACTCTTCTATTTTCCACTCACACTTCTCAGAAGCTTCATTTGGTACCACTTAACCGTCAAAACATAAACTCCAAAGAGTGAAGAGAAACAGAACCTTTCCACGCAGGTAACAATACCTGTCTCCCCAGCCCGCTTTCTCTGGCTGTTGCAGCCACGTGTGCAGAGCTGTGTACAAGGTCAGTTTATTTGCCGGTCTGAGGCACAAGTAACAATGCTTGTTTACAGACGGGTCTGCGAACGTGTGAGGGAGGTTGGCGTGTCTCTTCGGGAATGTGTCAAGGTGTGGATTTCAATGGGTTTTGAAATGTGCCGCTTGGTAAGGCGGGAGCCTACAAGCATGCAGACTCATTCAAAGGTGTCTTTGCAAGTCCCCATCCAATGCACCCAAATCACTGAATTTGAATTGCTGAATGCAGACCCCCTGCTGGATTAGGAATTGCCCCACCCACCCCACCCATCCTCCAAGGAAGGAGTTGCCCTCTTGCCTTCCCCTAACTCTGGGTAGTGTCCCTCCTGCCAGGCTCCGAAAGGTGGGGATTGAAAACTGAGTTCCGGAAAATGACTGAGTGTAAATTGGAGGTCAGTGGAGTAACTGGAGGCGGTGGATGGTGGAAAGAAAGCTCAGGGCTGGAGAGGAGCGTGGGACGGCTCTTTCCACAAGCTGCCAGCCTATTTCCTCACATACACCTCAAAGGCTTTTCTTCTGCACATCTTGTTGTCCAGATTTTGCCTCTTCAGACTCCCCATCCCCCAAAACAACAGCTCCCAGCAAAGGCTGTGTCTGAAATGGGGAATCAGAGAACTCTGGCCAAATTTGTCAGAGCCATGCCCAGAAGCCTTGAACCTTTGAGTTTTTTCAGGTCACTGCTGAGGAATTCCATTCCCCAACTCTGTTCTTCCTAGGGGGCCCTTGATCTGGAAATCTAACGCCAGGGAGGAACAGGAGGTGGAGGTGACTTTTCCTTTTCCTTGACACTTTTTCCCTTCCCTTTTCTTGCTTTAAATCAGGTTTCCTGTTCTGTGATCAGGATCCACGTCTGTAGGTCTACAGTGGGAGTATGCAAGAGGATGTCATCAATTCCCAACAATTTCCAAAAATGGTAACTGACCACACCAGAATGGGTGATCTTCTCAAGCGTTCTGAGAAACTTCCAACAGGTGACCATCCTTGCCCTCGAGTTCCATTAAGCATTAAAAGTAACGCTTCCCCTTGCTGTCCCCTTTCAGACCCAAACGAACCTAAGTGAATTCACTTTATTGGGCCTAGAAGAGGGAGACTTCCCAAAGGTTTTTAGAAACGGAAAACTTGGTCCATTGGCGTATAAAGGACACTGCCCCCTGTGGGGCTGCATTGGGTGATGGAGAGGAGAAAGGAAGGCTTGTCTGCAGCAGCTGCACCTGCCTGGATCTCTCAACAGAAGGGTTGGCTTCTCTGTCTATTTTCTACCAACATTTCTACCAATCTAAACATCCAGCTGGGCCTTCAAGTCCTTTACATTTCTAAAGTTGAGTCTTTTCTTGAGTTTACGCTTGCTAAAGTAAAGGAAGTACAAACAAAACAAACAAACAAAAACTCTATGGGTGAACCCTGGGAGCAGACTCGCCCTGAAGCTGTAAAAGAAACTCTGTCATTTGCCTGAGATAAATACCTTTAACGAATGAACGGAAAGTCAGAGAATAAGAAGATGCCTCCCAAGTCCCCTTCCATCGCTTGTCCTACTTTCATTATTTTCATATGAATACAGTGATCAGGTAACACTCTTGGACTAATCAAATGTCTAAAACTGATGTCATTTCAGAAGACCATTTTGGGGGGTGACTGGCTTCTAGACAAGAGAAATTTGCTTCAATGTTCACTTGTCCAACAAATATTTACTGAGCATCTACTACATGCCAAGCATTGTTCAAGGCACTAGAAATGCAGCAATGAACAAAACAGAAATCTCAGCCTTCATGGATCTTATGTTCTAGAAAGTTAGGAGGTTAGAGACTATTTTTCATATATGGTTGCTGAGAACATGCATGTCACTTCTTTGTCATATTAGCCCTTTTAGTGTCTTTGGAAAGAGAGTCCAAACTATTACAAGCTTACCAAATTTCTCTTCTATTAGACATAGTTTATGACACTAATAACATGCAGATATGTGGCCTTTTGCAGTCCTGGATGATGTTCCCAACCTGACAGTCCCATTTTAGCCAATCTCCCTACACCCTTTCCCCAAAAAAGACAATCATTTCCTGAGTCGTCTCTCCTCTGGGAGGCTCAGGCACTGGTCCAGCAAGAGTGGAGAGACCAGGGCATGACCCCACGACCGGGACCCTTCCCCCACCCTCTGGCCTCAGCAATCCCCTGGACAGGCAGCTCCTCCAGGGCTGGGGGTTGGGGTGCTGTAAGCCATTTCAGGGCTGAACTCTCCATGAACCAGGAAGGGAAGGGGGTGGGGGCTGCAGAGCAGAGTCATCAGGAGCTGGCTGGGAGGCAAGGCTTCTGGGCAAACCTCTCCGGCTGAGTAAATACTGAGCTGCCTCATCTCCAAGGTGGGGTAGAGACGGAGCTGTCAGGCCAGAGTAAACTGAAGGGAGCTTCGGGCCTCTAAGGAGCAGAGGGCGCATGCTTTTGGGGGCATCCTCCCTCCTAGGTTCTCCCTTCAGGCAGAAAGGGCTACAGGTCTCAGAATTGTCTGGACCCAGGCCAGTGATCTTGAGAGCATGGAGGAAATTGCCTGGGGTGGGGGATGGGGAGAAACAGTAATTTTAATTAGCTCCAACTTGGCCAGTAGACTATGTGGGACGTGATGCTTCCTCCACCCCACCCTACCACCCCCCATCCCAGACCAAGTTTAACATTCTTTCTTACTTACAACTTCTTCTATCATCAGAGGGAAGGATGAGTAATGAGATAATGCAACTTATATTAAAGACTGGGAAAGCAGGCCCAGAGAGGTTAAGTGATTGATTCAAGGACACACAGGAGGCCCTTGGTAGAGGAAGCTCTGGTCTCCTGACTTCCTACAAAATTCTTTCTTCTCTGAAGTACCTGATCCACTTATTTCCTGATGAAGAGAATGACAGTGGCCAAGAGGTCCTACTCTGAGCTGCAGTTAATAGCTGCTTGAGCCAATCTGTTCTCCCAGAAATGGGCATTAAATATTTGGCATCTCCAACTCCTGTTCCACCCAGGACCCACTCTGAGGATATAAAGCATTTAGAGAGCCTGGGAAATAGCAAAAGTTAAAGCATCTGGAATATTGTGGTTGAGTCATGTAAAGGAGGCCATGCAAGGAAGTTCTTAGAGCTAGGACTAAGCCATCAGGAAAAAATCTGGTACAACTGCAGGGGGTGCCAACCGCATGGACCACAGTGAGAACGTGCTCCCAGAGTTATGCAGTGAGACTGTCCTGCCAAAAGCATGTCTCATTACGATGCTGCACTTACTATGAACTAGTATTCTGTGGAACTACCCTGAACCTTTTCATTCATAATTATTTTATTCCCTAGCAGCAAATTCCATGGTTACAATACTAGGTGAGTCTGCAGGTACAGTGCTGGAGGATGAAGGCTAGCGAATGTCTGCTTCCATCACACCAAGGCCAAGAAAAACTCAGTACAAGAAAGTAATAAAAAATGTCTTGTATGAATATATAAAACAGAACATCTCTACTGAATACTGCCAGGCAGTGTTCTAAGCATGTCTCATGTATCTCACTTATTCAACTTCCCTCATTTTACATCTGAAGAAATGGAAGCACAGGGAAATTGAATAACTGGCATAAGCTCACTCACCCAGCTGATAAGAGAGGAACCACTTTGAAAACTAAGTTACACTTCAGAGTCCTTGCCCTCCACCACTCTAAATCAGGAACTCAGACTGTCTGCCTTCAGGACTTCTGAGCCTTCCTCCCAATGGAGAAGGGAGAGAGAGTGCAAGAGGCCCAGAACAACTCTCCTTTCTACAGTTGAATGGGCTGAGACCTGAAGGAAAGGAAAGGGTCTCAGCCAGACCCACCTGGGTGCTCTCAGCTGCTAAGAAGGGAATCCCCTCTACCTGTCCTTAGCCCCAGAACCTGTCTCTAGTATCATATACCTATCAGGGATCAAACAAGATATGAATGTGAGAAGTGAAGAGTGTGTGTGCACCCCAAAGGGTCAAGATGTGCCCTGGAATCAATTAGGGACTATAGATAGGGGAGAAGACATGTCCCCTTTAATAATGATAAGTATTATTATAGCTCATATTTATTTATTAGAGACTGCTCTCGCATATTTTACACATATAAACTTATTTATTAACTTCCACCCTATGCGTATGATGCCCATTTGGGAGAAAATGGCCACAAGGCTGTGAGAGGCACGGCTGGAAGGATTTGAACCCACGTATCTTGGCCTTCCTCTCAGTTTCATCTGGATCTCCGTGCTCTCAGTCATCTGGAGATGCCCCCAGCCTCCCCATCTCCACCCTCTCCTACTCCCCACCCCACCAACTCCCTTCCAGCAGCCCAGTGGTATTGGTGCAAAGAATGTTCATAACAAAGAAACCCACATTAAAAGTAAGAAGAACTTTAGGGTTTTTTACATCTCTTTTCCTTGTCTCTCTTGTCCTGGAGATCAAAGGGCCTCACGTTGGGAGAACAAATGCTGAAGAAGAAAGCAAATGAAAGAGGAAAAGTTCACACTTGGGGCTGAGAAACAGATGGTGCAGAGTGTTGGGTAGAGTGGAGGCTACGTGGTGGAGGAGGGGCCGGGAGATACTCCTCAGAAACCTTGACAAACTTTGAACCTGAGAAGAATTCTCCCCCCCATAAAGAATCAATGGGGGGAAAAAATCTCTATTTTAAGATTTTTAGGGCTTCCCTGGTGGCGCACTGGTTGAGAGTCCGCCTGCAGATGCAGGGGACACGGGTTCGTGCCCCGGTCCGGGAGGATCCCACGTTCCGCGGAGCGGCTGGTCCCTTGAGCCATGCCCGCTGAGCCTGCGCGTCCGGAGCCTGTGCTCCGCGACGGGAGAGGCCACGGCAGTGAGAGGCCCGCGTACCGCAAAAAAAAATAAAAATTAAAAAAATAAAATAAAATAAAATTGCACCCCTCCCCCAGCACTTCCCATTACAAAAAAAAAAAAAAAAGATTTTTATTTTCAAAATAGGAGACTTTTTGGAGATTTGGTAAATGGAGGTGTCGGAGTGGAGGGCTTTAAACCTTGCAGAAAGTGTACGTTCAGATCTTCTGGTAAATATAATTCCCTTTGCCCCCTCAAGGGCTGTGAAAAACCCACCTATCTGAAAGGCACGGTGGAGTCTATGAGGGAAGCAGTTTGTCATCTATTCTGGAAAGTTTAACAATGTGTTTTTGTTTGTTTGATTGTTTGTTTGTTTTTACCAACCTCTCCTTTGTCATTTATGATAGGAAAATACAGTGACCTTTTGTTTCTGCAAATAAATGCTTTCTGTGTAGACCAGTCTGAGGCCTCAGATAAGTGGGATTTTAGGAGAGCATAAAGTGGGGAAGGGGTTAGGATCACAGGAGATGGGGGGCTCAGATGTATTGCAGATTCTTTTGAGCCTGCCCCTCTGTTAACAGAGAATTGATTTGCCCCTCATCCCTCCCTGGGGGAATCTGATAGTTCCTTCTGCTGTGGCCAAAAACCAAATAGACCAGCCTCCCCCAGGACCTCTCAGCCCCAGTCTGCGGCCCAGCTTCACCATCCTTGGGGTCCTGCTGTAACCAAAGCTCCTTCCTCTTCCCTGATTTTCTGCCCACTGGTCCAAAGTTTGCAGGATCCAGAAATATCCCAACCAGAAGGCTCTATCAGCTTACGCTGAATGGCTCCAAGCAAGAGTTTTGTTTCCACAGACACTGCTCTGTCTGCTCTGTCAAGGTGACCCCCTTGGGAAAGCCAACCTTGGCGGCAATTTTAATTAAATGCAGAAAAGCAGTTAATAGATTTTTTTTTTTTAAGACAGAGGGCAAGGCATCAAGCTCTGGGAAAGCTGAGCTTCCTCTTGCAACACGCTTCTCTTCCTCTCCAGCTGGGCTGTGCCATTATTGATAACTTGGCCTCTCCTATAATAGCACCAATTTCATTAGGAAGCAAACGTTCGGCTTTTTTTGCACGCACTCCTAGTCCTCTTTGCTCCTTCTCTTCCTCTGAAAGGTCGAGAATTCAGTAGATGGGGTGGGTAAGACGCCCCCCTTGGTCCTGCTGCCCGACCCCAGCTGTCTTGGCTCCAGGGCATTGGGGGTCCCCGGAATCAATAAACCGGTCGGGAGCCCGCAGGCCCGCGTCCTCTGGACGGCACTGCAGGGCGACAGCGCTGGCGGTTAGGCGGCCGTCGCGGCGCTGCCGGAGCCAGGCCCGCCTCCGCCTCCCCCAGCCTCCGCCGACCAAAGGGTTGTCAGTGGGACCCGCCAGGAGACAATAGCTGCCCCCGAGGGCGCGCCGTCGGCTTGTTTGGAAAGCCCGGGGGCGCTTCGAGGTAAAAAGGTCAGCGCGGGACCGGGGTTTACCTCGGCCTCCTTCGCCCACCGCAGGCCCTCGGGACTCCAACCTGCCGCTCCCGCCGCAGCCCTCCCTTCCCCGCCTCCCCCCCTCGGCCCTTTCGCCTCGCCTCCCCTGCTGTCCAGCGCCGGAGACCCGGGAGTCACCGGGACCCGGGTGGACGGCACTTCGGAGGCGGGCGGCTGCGGCCAGAGTCTCTCCGCCTCGCCGGCTCCCGAGCCCCGACGTCCCGGTTGGGTGGAAGGGCGCCAGGCTGGGAGCGGGAGGGGAGGGGTAACCTGTGTGTCAGTCTGAAGTTTGTCGAGGGACCTGTCCTCTGACTTCCTCTGAGCAAGACTTGGCGGGGAGGGGACGATGCACAGCCTCCGCAGCACATATTACTATTTACCGAGGCACACTCTACGCCAGGCCTCGCTCTGGGCGTGGGAGACGCAGAAGGGAGAAGGCGTCGTGGGCCCTTGGCCTCCCCCCGAACTTCCTCCTCTTTGCACCCCCTTTTCTGTTCTGTCCAAACAGATCCGTTTTCTTCTTTCCCGCCTTCCCTTCCGGACCCTCTCTGAACGGTATCCTCCCCATCACCTTGTCCCTCCAGGTCTTCCCACATTCCTCCAACGACCTGAGGGCTGACGGCTGTCAGAGCTGGAAGCCTAGGGCCCTGTTCTGCTTAGGCCCCACCCAGTAAGTCCTTCTCTTCATCCAGCTGAGCTCTTAAAGCTCAGCCCCTTCCAGCCCACCCAGCCTGCACCTACTCTCAGGGCTCTTGGAGAGAGCCGCCTTTACCCCTAGGTGGAGGAGCAAAAGAGGCGGGAAGAGGGGAAAACACACTTTATTGAAATGAGGTAGTTGGAAGTACAGAGAGAACCCGATTGCTTGGGGCTCAGGATTCCAGAAAGAGTGGTGCCTCCACTGTCTCCAAGGTTCAGAGAAATGCTTGCTGCTGGTAGGAGCTCTCCCTGCACCTGGGCCTCCCTGGGCTGCGCCAGGGGTCGGGGTGGAGATGAGGAGGAGGGTCCTGGCTTTTCCAGGAGGCAATAAATAGGGGAGGAACTAGTGGGGGCGTGCCTGCGCCTTCCTGGTAGAGGCTTGCTGGGGTCCAGCCTCAAACAAAATTCCAGAAGTCTCCGAAGTACCAAGTTCCAAAACACTTTGGTAGCTTAGAGATGAGGTCGCTGGTGGGAGGGGAGGGAGGTCTCAGAAAACAACCTCTGGAGGCTGCTAGTGCAATACAAATGTGCCAGGTGGGGGTTAATAGGCTTAGGTTGGCGGGGGGGGGTGCTTTTTGGTCTGTCCCAAGGCAGCTGGTGCTATTGTAAGGTCTGTGGCGACTAGAAAGAGTAAGCATTGATAATATGCCTGCACCCAAACACCTCCCACACGAGAAACCTCAAGGCCTTCTCTCTGTCCTGGGCCTAGAAGGGGGAGTTAGGATAAGAGTGCATGAGGAGAGTCCTCGAAGCTCAAAGGCACTGGACTGAACGAATCGAAGTTGGAAGGGAAAGGAGAATCCAGGAGGTTGGGACTTGCTTCCACGCCGCCCACATGCCGATCCCCAGATTAAAGGCAGAGGGAAGCCCTTCCCTTCCCTCTTGACAGGTTGGGTGTCTCCCATGCCTCTGGTCCTCCTGTAGGGTCCCCAGCCATCAGCACCTTGCCCAGACCGGAGAAAAGGGTTCCCCCGTTCCTCCCCAGAGCAGCTGTAAACTGGCGCCCCAGCCTTGGTGAGGATCGCCTGAGGAGTAAAGCCGAGGCCCAGGCTTAGGGAGAGCAAAGGAGAGGGCTGGACGGCGGCGCTCGGGCGCTGGGAGCCCCGTCGGTTGGGAGGTTTAGTTCAGGAGGTGACGGAGCTGGGCGAAGCTTCCGGGGAGGTGCACGTGGACTGGTCGGAGGCGTCTCCAGCCGCCTCCTTGGGACAGCCTGAAGGGGCTGGGGGCACCCGGCCTCCCTCCCGCTCGCGCTTCTTCTGCTTCATGCGCCGGTTCTGGAACCAAATCTTGACCTGCGTCTCGTTGAGCTCCAGGGTGGCGGCGATCTCCACCCTCCGGGCCCGGCTCAGGTACTTGTTGAAATGGAACTCCTTCTCCAGCTCGGTCAGCTGCCTCGTGGTGAAGTTGGTGCGGAGGCCACCGGGCGCGCCCAGGCCCAGCTCGGACACCTTGGCTAGGGGCGGGGCGAGAAAAAGGCCACGTCAGTTCTCTCACCTCTTTCTCCTTCCCCTCCCCTCCCCCCGGCCAGCTCTGCACCCCCATTCACCCTGCTGTCCCGCTTCAGCTCTCGAAGCACCAAGCACCCCTCCAGGTGATCTGGATCAGCCTCCCCACGCTCCCATCCCCCATCCCTCCGCAGGACAGCGGGTCCTGGGCCTGAGCTGGGCACACAGATCCGGAAGTGCGGGTATGTGTGCGGACTTACTCTTAAGGGGAACCGGGCACTCACTGGGTGGGGAGACCCCACCTGACCTGAGACGGGGCAGAGTGACCCCACCTGACCTGAGACCGGGCAGAGTGCTCTTACCTGCCTCTACCCGGCGGCGCAGAGACGGGAACCCAGCCCAGGACACCTCAGTGCAGACGCAGCGGAGCCGCTCTGAGCCCCCGGGGTGGGGGGGCGGCCGCCTCGGAGCCCTACCTGTCTTGGGTGGGTTCCTCTTCACCTTCATCCAGTCGAAGGTCCGGGCTGGGGGGAGGCTGGTTTCTGACGGGCAGGGCGACTCCTTGTCCTCGGAGAGGAGCTCAGCATAGGCCGGTGCAAAGTTCCCTGTCTGCTCGTTCCCGTAAGGGGGCTGCGGCGGAGGGTACGGCCCCGGGCCCGTCCCAGCGGTTCCATAGCCGTCGGACAAGGCCCCTAGCTGGGCCCCATAGCTTGAAGGATGAAAATAGCCTCCATCTCCTTCCGGCTGGCCCAGAGGGTAGTACTGAGAAGGCCCGTAGCTGGGGCTGCAGGCAGCCGGGGCGTACCCCGAGGTCGCGGAGCTGGGGAAGGGCACCCCTAACGCCGAGGGCGGGTGCTGGGCCGGATAGCCTGAGTTCTGCTGGAGCGCGGGGCTGGGCAGCCCCCCACCATAGCGGGTCTCGCCTGCATAGCTGTCAACAGAGGGAGCCGAGCTGGGGGGGAAAGAGGTAGGGGCGCTGTAGGCGCTGGGTGCCCGGTTACAGAGTGGGTACTCTAAGAAGGAGTTCATCCTATTATAGTCCATGCGTCGAGGCCGCAGGAGGGTCGGCCCGTTTGGGGGAGACACCCTCTTGCCCTACAACCTTTCCGCAGTATGTCACAGCGCCGAAGCTTGCATCCATGGCCTAACCCAGCTCGCCTGGGCCAGGGCTCCCCCAGGAAGGGGGTAGGGAGTGGGGGTGGAGGGGCGCATGTGATCTCTCCCAGACCAATGGGCGCAGCGGGCCAGAGTTTGGCAGCCCCAGCGCCCATCCATCACCCCCTGAGCATTAGCATGACAAAGACACTTCAATCACCCGCAGCCCATCCATCTGAGGGTGACGTGGAAGCGTCAAAAACATCTTTCTTCAAAGACTTTGGGAAAGAAGGGACCAGAGGGAGAGGGGGCAAAAGTTAGAGGAATATTCAGGCCTTTCCTCCCCTCCCAGCCCCCAAGGCCTTCAATAGGCTCCCAGGTTATTAGATTTGGACAAATTCAACCCAGCTGCCCGTCAGTCTTCCCACCCCCCACCCAAAGGAGCCTCCCCCCTCACCAAGTCTGTAGACCAGGAGATGGGGAGTCCAGCCTCCTTTGCCCAGAACTCCCACTCTGAGTTTCCTTCTCCCGATTTGGGGTGACGGGCTGGGACAGCCGTGTGAGGTGTGTTGTTTGGGGCCAAATGGATGACTGTGAAGGAAGAGGATGCAGAAACACCTAAGGGTGTGAGGCGGGGCCCCGAATCTAGAGGAAGATTAAGTGAGGGGTGGGAAGCTGGCATACCAAGGAGCAAGACAAGATGACAGAAATGTGGGGAGGAGGATGAGAAATGCATTCCTCTCTGCATCTCTCCACATCACCACTCTCTCCTCATTCACACGTGCATTTCTCTCCCTCGGCTTCTTTTTATATTCTCTCTGTCTCAATCCATCTCTCTGTTCGTCCATCTCTCTCCATATTTATATTCGTTCCCTACCTATCCATCAACTCATTTCTCTGGATGTATTTATCCTCTCTCTAGCCATCCATAGCTGTAGCTGGCTCACTCACTCAGACTCACGTAACTCCCTGTATCTCTCCAGAGAGCCACAGTGAGCACAGAGCTAGGTGATGTTTACTTACAGGTGAAGAGGAGGGCATTTTTATTCTCTTTCTGAAGTGTTTAAAACTAGTGTAGTGCATTCTTCTGGTTCCTTCCTACCCCACAGCACCCCACCACCACCAAATCCCAAGCCTCCAATCCATAAATTCAATACCAATTACATCTTAAAGATGACTCAAATTTCTGATGACTTTCTAGAATAGGTCAAAGGAGTTTGCTTAGAGAATGGGAGCTTCAGGCTCAGGAGCGAAGTCTCACGCCTTTCTGCTCCGTGTGTCTGTTGGGTTCGGGCTGGGGTGGGGGGAGGAGAACAGGAAGTGGCTCCTTCACTCTATTCAGACGGGGATGGAACTGGAAGGGAAGCTCTTAGGTAGAGCCCATTGATTCTCCTCCTCCGGACTCCGAGGACAAGAGCTTGGCGCAATCTAACACCCACGCTCATTTGTAACCTGTCAGGGTGTCTGCCTGGCCGGAGGCCTGGGGCCGGGGCTAGGGCAAGTCCAGGAGGGCAAGAGTTCAGGGGAGGATCTCTGTAAACAACTGAGCTGAGGAGAGGAAGGGGAAGCAGGTGGGACAGGTCCAGAGAGGACCCTCAAAACTTCTCAGGTTTCCCTACCCTAAAAAGGGCAGGTGAGTCCCCAAAGTTGTCTCTCCCAGACACCGTGCCGCTCCCTCTTTCTGTTTCCCAGTCCCCTCATTTTGCCTGTCCTCTCCTGCTTTCTGTCTCTATCACCAGAATCACAGTGCCTTTCTCTTTCCTTAATAACTGTGAGCGTTGCTTAGCCCTCAGCTATGAAAGAGCTTAGAGCATTTCACAGGACCCCTGCCCCCTCCCTCCTCACGTGTACTCTGCTTCACACCCTGCCTCAGAGCAGGACAAGTTGGGGGGAGGGGACCAGCTGGCAACTCCTTTAAGAGAGATGCAATGGGGGAGGGTGAGAGCGTGTTCCGTGCAAAGGGATGAGGGCGGACAAAGGAAAGGAGAATTGAGGTGGGGGGCGGGGGCGGCCTGCAGAGGGATTGAAGAGAAAAGGAGTGTTGAGGTGAGAACAAGATTTCTTTCTATTTCCCCTTTTGGGTTCGTAGGTGCTCCCAACAGTTTCCTCTCACTTTAAGATGTTCTCCACAGAGGCATTTGGAGAAGAGGGAAGTAGGGAACCAGGGTTTCTCTTCAGACCCCACATCTGAGCTGGGTCTGTATCTGACCTGGCTGTCCTGCTTCTGGGAGACTTGAGAGTCCACTTTCCACCTTTCCCTCAACCCAGGGAGAAGCTCCTCCCCTCATCCCTCGCCCTCCTAATTAAGGGAACAATTTGAGGTCTAAAGGGGGAAGTAAACTCCAAATCAGTTTAATCAAAGAGTAGAAATCATTCTGGGAGTTGGGGAAATGCAGTCTCCCTAGTAACAGCAGAAGTCACCAATAGTCTATTATAAAGACTAGAAGGAAGGGGGCGGAGAAAATGTGCCTCAAGTTATATTGTCAAGTGCAGTGGTTGCTTTGGTCTCGCCTCTCCCAATTCCCTCTGCTTTCCAATTCATCCCTGAGCCTTGCTACCTTCTCTTGTGTAGCAGAAAGATGAAAACTTTTCAGATTTCCTGGTGGCTCTCCCAGCCCCAGCAGAAAGGACTGGGAGAAAAAGCAACATGGGTCCTTAGGTTCCCAAGTCTCTTCCTCCTTAAAAGAAACTCCGCTGGCCTCTGGCCTGCGGAGAAACCCTATGGAGCCTGGATTCCTTGCTAAGCCCATCGCTGAGTGCAACACAAAACAAACAAACAAACAATGTAATCCACATCTGGAGTAACCTATGGCCTATAGGATTATCTGGTTGACCAAATTAAAGTCACCAGAGATGGTCTGGGTAGACCCAACACCAAAGTGAAGTATAGTTGATTTCCTCTTTTCTATAATCTATTTAGACATATAGGAGAGCAAGGAAGACACAGGCATGTTTAGTACTGAAATGATCTTTGAGAGATGCTGATCCCTGTACCACTAAGGCAGGGAGACCATTCTAATCAGAATGGGGAAGTGTTAGAAGTTTGCACCTAATTCTGGCCTTTTCTATGGAGGAAGGTGCTTTAGCTGGGGGTTGGCAGGGTCAATCCAACAGTTCTTTCATTAGGCCCTTAAGTGCCTCTCTGCCTGCTCTCCCCAGCCCAGATCTTGAAGACCAAAGTCCAAGATCAAAGACTGGAACTTAAGAATTTAAAAGATAATTCAAGGTTATAATTTTTTTCTCCATAAGAAATGGTTTCTTGTTGCTGTTTGGGGGGAGGATGCAACCTGAATTCAGTGCTGTTTGGTTTTACTACAAGCTCATTAAAATGTCACAAATCTGGTTGAGAACCATAGGCTATGGGTGGTGCATAATGTACTGGGAAGACTATTAGTTTTGGGGCCAGAATACTTGGGTTCAAATCCTTGCTTGGCCACTTCTTAGCATTATGATCCTGGACAAGTTCCCCGGTTTCTCTGAATCTCAGCCTCAGAGAAGAAGAATGGGTTTAATACTGCTTACTTCACTGCATTGTTAGTAGGATTAAAGCAAACAAGAAAATATAAACCATAGAGAACTCTGTAAGTGTATGATATTGGCATTACATGCACAGTCTGAAGTAGTATGAGTCAGTCTTCAGTTTTTTAATATAACTAACATATTAAAATATGGAAATATGTGATAGGAAAATAGCACATGTGCTATATGTTTATGTAACATATCACCATATATTGTACAATATGTACTTTATCATATGCAAATTTCATTGAGAATCAGAAGGCTGGCTCCATTTAGGCAAAGAATTTTCTTCTAAACTGAAGAGTTTTTTTGAAAAGAAAAGCCTAATATTGTATAATCTATAACAAATCCAAATGATTAAAACTGCAGCAGAAAGATTTGAGGTTGGGTATTAGCCAGAACTTCCTGACCTTCCAAATTTTGGAGAAAAGTTTTCTAGATGTTTTCTCTCTTCCCTTGAAGGGTTTAGCTTAGAAACTGTCCTTCCAAAGGTAGGGGTTGAACCTGACTTCTGTGATGTCAGAATAGGATATAAACTTTCACCTGGAGGGAAAAGTAAGTCAGAGAGTCGGGATCTTTCTAAAAGGAAAGATTAGAGAAACATGAAGAATTGAAATAACTTTCTACTTAATTGGGTCTATCCAGGTATGGTGGTTGCGGCCAAAATACCCACGGTGGAGAACTTACTGAACACCCATCAAGTTGAATTTGTATCTGAATGACTGTCCAGACTGTGATTTTTCTGTGGTGGTTGGGAATTAGAGAAGGATTTAGGAAGACACTTTTACTGTTGACTCTCTCCTCAGAGGAGGAAGCAGTTTGTTAGATCTCCTTCAGGCACCAAATATCTGCCTCACCACTGAGTGTGGAGAGGGATGGGGGTGGGGGAGCAGGAGGGCAGAGCTGGGCTGCAGAGGTCAGTGGAGGATTTGGGCCACACCAGCCATAGCAGGTGAAGGGAATGATGTAGGGCCCGAGAGTCTCCTTTCTGCAAACTGAGGACATGTACTTGATAGACCATATTTCAGGAAGAGGTACAGTGGGGCCAGCGAGTGTTTGTCAGAGACCTGGAGGAAAGGTGGGCAGGGGGTTCAGCAGAGCTCTTTAGGGAGACCCAGAATTTGTACCTATGCTCTGATACCCTAGCAACCAGATAAAACCTGACTACAGGGGACTCTTTTTTTGTTTGTTTTTTGTTTTTGCGGTACGCAGGCCTCTCACCGTCGCGGCCTCTCCCGTTGCAGAGCACAGGCTCCGGATGCGCAGGCCCAGCGGCCATGGCCCACGGGCCCAGCCGCTCCACAGCATGTGGGATCCTCCCGGACCGGGGCACGAACCCGCGTCACCTGCATCGGCAGGCAGACTCTCAACCACTGCGCCACCAGGAAGCTTCTACAGGGGACTTTTAAAGTCTAGTATGCTGGGAATTCCCTGGAGGCCCAGCGGTTAGGACTCCATACTTCCGCTACAGAGGGCAGGGGTTCGATCCCTGGTCCTGGTCCGGAAACTAAGATCCCACATGCCTCGTGGAGTGCTCAAAATAAATAAATAAACGTTTTAAAAAATAAATGAAGTCTAATACACCATGGCAAAGAAGTTTGGTGCCTCTTTTTGTATAAAATGTCCTACTCTTTTTCAAACAAGAGTAAACATAACCAAATGTTGGGGAAAGTGGCAGAGAATGAAAGCCAGAGGAAAACATGGCTAGGACACTTTTTTTGTTTTGTTTTCATTTATTTTTATTTTTTAATTAACTGTTTTTAAAAAGAAAAGTTTAATTAAAGACCAAGTTTAGTTCAGAAACAATGTTCATCAGGCAATAAATTAAGCACCCTGTATAGTGGACCAGAAATTCTATTTCTCTGCTGCCTTTACAGGAGTAGCACCACAAAGGTGAAACTGGTAGCATGTAATGCTCGAGTACTTGGTTCACATCTTGCTGAGTGTCGTGTCCCCCGTGCCCAGCTCAGGGCACATAGTGGATTCTCATTAAACACCAGGAGGAAGTGACTCTTGGGTCTTGATGGAAGAGTGAGAGTCAGCCTGCAGGATCCTGAGACTTAAAAGGGCCGACCCTTGAAATCAAGAACACTGTCTAGCTACAGATGGTTCAGAGCTCCCTGTATGATGCTTATTCTCCTCTTTTAGCCCATCAAAATTTGCATTCTTGGTCCTCCTGCTGTGGGAAAATCCAGCATCGCTGAAGTGTTGTCCAAATACTACAAACTGCATCACATTAAATTGAAGGATGTCATTTTTGAAGCCATAGCAAAACTGGTAACACTTTTAACTACTTTATTGGGAATTTTTAGGACACTTCTTAATACTCATATTCATTGAATACCTGGCACCTGGCACACAGCGCTACAACCAATTACATGCTTGTTGAAAAAATTTCTCTCCCTGCTTTTAAATAGGGATTGGGGCATGATTGTTTGTGTAAAGATACAAAATAAAATTTGTTAAAATGGCTGGACCAGATACTTGGGAGGTGGGTTATCATCAAACATCAAGAGTCACCACCTCCATTTAAAAGCACGTGAACCAGCCATGATAAATATTTGATACATTGTTTGTGAAGACTAATGAATACACTTTTGGCGTATACTGATGCAGAGAACATTAGAGGCATTAGGTTCTTCCATTTATTTTATAGTTGGAGAAACTGAGGTCTGGGAAGGGGAAGGGACTTACCCAGGCATAAGTTAAAAAAAAAATTTTAATGACTCATGGTTATCATGATTGCAAATAATTCCTCAATCTAACGGTCTTTTGCTTTCACCATAATATTAATGGGCCACTCTTCTTAAAAGAATGACTCACCAAGAGCAGGGCAGACTGACCCGCAGCTTCAGGACTGCACTGAAGCCTTCCCGCTCCAACCACAGCCAGTTTATAACCAGTCTGTGCTACATACCACTCAAGAGGAGTCCTGCCCCATCAGGATAGGATGAGTGAGTACAGCCACCTGGCACTGCCCTCTAACCTGCCATCACTGGGGGTGGGTCTGCTGCCTTATCTGGGAAACCATCCTCTTCTCCTTCCTTCTCCATAGCCAGCCTGGAAAACTCAGGTTAAAGAGGATGACCCTAGAGACGAAACAAGGAAAAGGAGCTAATTTGGAACACAGGCATCCTGAATCCTGGCCCCTTATGAATCCTAAATTGCCAGACATTCCTTTGAATTTGAAATTGGTTGGGATAGAAAAGAGGAGTCACTTCCTTTTGGAAATACCTTGCCTCTTTGTTCTGCTCTGGTGGCATCAGAGATGGTGAGTTTCGTGAAACATGGGACAGAAGAAAGAGAGAGAGGCCGTGTGTTGCCTGTAAAAAGAGCTCTAACTCCTCTCTAATAATCAGTCAGGGGAAATGCTGGACCTCCTGATTCCCTGGATTGGTTGCTTCTCACCCCCAGGACACAGAAAGTACCTGGATCTAAACAGGTAGATTGAGCCTTTCGTTGGGCCCTCCACTCACTTTGGCAGGGAGGATCAGGGAATGACGCAGCCTCAGGCAGGAGCTGAAATTCAGTGCCCTTTGGGCCACTGGTTTGGGTTGAAGTAGATTGGAAGGCGTGGTCAGGTAAAGTGGGTCAAAAATTCTTAAGCATGGGAGGAAGGCAGGAAGAAAGGTGGCATTATGATCCAGCAGTACTTCTCAAACTTTAATGTGCATATAGATTACTTGGGGATCTGCTGAATTGAGATTTTGATTCAGAAGATTTGGAGTGGGGCCTAAGATTCTGCATTCCTGACTATCCCACAGATACTGCTGATGCTGCTGGTCCATCAGGTCTCTTAGAGAACTGGAACCTCAGAGGCCCCTGAGTACTGCAGACCAAGCCATGATGCCAGGAGGTGAATTCTCTCCAGCGGAGCAGATCCTGCATTTTTGGCATTGATCAAGGGTGCTCTCCTTTTGACCAAAGAAAGCTGGAAGGTGGGCAATCAGCAAGATCCTTCTGGTATTCTTGCTCTTTGCTATAGCTGAAAGAGCATTTTTAACTAGACCAAATTATCCAGTTTGGCTGTCCACAGAAATCAAAACCCCAGCTGAAATGTCTTTATTTTGTTGGCGTAGAGGTAGCCATGTGCTGTGATTTTAGAGATGTTAAACACTGTCTATGGGCATATTTTATGGAGGAATAAACACACAGCCCAATGAGATGTATAGTGTGGTTTTAATATATTATATGTTCACTTATTTATGGGGAAAATAAACACACAAGCCAATAAGCTGTGTATTATTACTTTAATATATTGAATTTATTTCATACCTATATATTTTATGAGGGAAAATAAACTAATAAGATACATGATATCGTTATTAATAACACATCTAATTGTTCTATATTAATTTATTTATGACAGAAATAAGTGCAATTTAACGTGACATAACATTATTTAATGCAGGAGATGAATTCTATATTAAGACAGTTTAAGGGATTAAATTCCAGCGGAATAAGATGTGTGTGCTTCCCACACTGAGGGACCAGGTTAAAAAAATATGCAAGGGCCTGTCTAGTCCTATATGTCACGACCTATGTTGGCTCCTGGCTTTTCCTGACAGTTGTTGCCTCTCGGTGCCCGGGACTCCAAGTCCCCGTCCTGCTGGTTCAGGGGAAAGTCTGGGAGGCCTGGGAAATAAACTGCTTTTCAAGAACGGCAGCATCTGCTGGGGAGGTAGCCCTGCGGTGTCTGTTTCTGAGCCCGAGAAATATTAAATAAACCTAAGGAGGATGGATGGCTTTCCAGGGCCCTTTAAATCTCCACGTTCCCCGGAACAAACCAGGAGGCAGATGGGGCGATCGATCCTTCTTTCCCGCTTACCGGGTTTGCAAGAAGCCTGGCAAGGTGCGGTGGGGGATAGGAGATAGTGTTGAGATGGCAAATGAACTTCTGGGCAAAGACAGGTAGGTCTGCACTTGGAGAAAGCTCTGGCCGGGCATCAAATCCCAGAGCGAAGGATCAAAAGTCAGATTCGGCTAGGCAAAGCCGGGCCAACAAGATCCGCCTTTCACCCCCTCCCACTCCCACCCCCTCGCGGACTCTCCGTCCATCTCGCGTCCTTAGCATCCGTTGGGCTGATTTTTTAAACAATACAAAAACCAAAAGGAGGCTCCCTGGCTCCCTTTCTTCACTGGCATCTGGATGATCCGGAAAGGCGAAGGTGGGTGCGGGGACGGTCCCCGGGGCTGGCCCCGCGCATCCCGAGGCGGCTGTCATGGCGGCCACAACCTCTTCCCTCGCCCTCCCTGCCGCCCGGCCCCAGCGCCATTTTGAGCATCTTCCTTGCTTCCCTGTCTGCCTCCCGCGTTCCTCGCTCCTCCTTCGCTGCCTGCAGGCCAAGCGCCTCCCAACGCAGCCCGGGCTTCCCGGGGCTTGTCGCCCGGCAGCTCTTCGGACGCTCCTCCCAACTCCAGGAGCCTTAGGGTGACTGAGGGGCCCGAAGAGCATTGGTACCCGGCCCCCGCTACATTTTCCACCCGGTCTCCTTTCTTGTCCACTTGGAGGTCAGCTACCATCCCTGGGCACAGGCCCTGCTTCCCAAGAAACCCCCCGACCGCACTCCACTCCTTGGCCCTGCCCACGACCCCAGGAGTCGGGTCCCCAGGCGTCCTGGGAAAAGCTCCTCCACCCCAATTGGGGGCACTGAGGCGAGAAGCCTAGGACCCCTCCCAATCTAGCTGAACCTCTGCGCCTCCCACCACGACCCCGAAGCCTCTTCTCCTGACACCCACTTCAGTTGGCAGGGCACCCTCTCCCCCTACCTTTATTTTTAAGCAGAGCCAAAGGCTATCTGTTAGGGGGTGGCAACAAACGCCCACTCTCGTCAGAGCTGCGGGTGGAGAGGCGGGCGGCCAAATAGGACCCCTTTTGTACCACCCGGGCTTAGTCGGCCCAGGGCCAGACAAACCTGGCGCTGGCCCTGAGGGAGGGAGGGCCGGCCTAGGGGGTGCGGGGAGGAAAGGGGCTGGGTCCCAACACAAACACTCGTTTTCATATTATAAAGACATTTATTTAATCTATGAAAATAATGTACAATAAATACTTTTCCCTTTTCCTATTATTAAAGAATTTTAATAAATAATCTACGATCTAAAACTTAAAAAAAAAGAGGAAAATAGGTTCCTCTAGCTCCTTTTAAGAAAGCACACCCCTGCCCCCGCGCCAGAGTTTAATTATTCCTGAGATTTCGTTGGAAGGACTCTACCAAACGGATTTTTTCTGTGTGATTTTTAAAAGACGCCCGAGTGCCCAATATTTTAAAGAGAGAAGAAAGGAAGTGGATTAAACGGTAATTCAATAATACCTGAATTTTAGCAAAACACATAAAGAAGTCTACACGGCTTGGGGAGGGGGATCCTCGGCAGCCGAGGGGGGCGGGGGTCGAGGGCCGGGAGGAGGAAGCGGGTTATCAGGAGAACTGCAGGTCGATGGCACAGAGGGTGCTGGTGAAGAAGTCCAGCTCTTCCTCGGAGAAGGGAACCGGGCTGTCGAGCGAGCCCTGGAGGCTGGGGGAGAGGCCTCCGGACAGCTGGAGACAGGAGTCGGCCGCGAAGAAGCTGAGGTCGGGCAGGAAAGGTGAATCCTGCCGCTCCGGGAAGGCGTCTTCTGGCAACGGCTCCGACCGCAGCGCGCCGTCCGGCCTCCGCGCGCCCGCGTCCTCCACGCGAGCTGCCAAAGGCCGGGGGCCCGAGGCGCTCGGAGGCCCCGGCGCGACCTCAGGCGGGTGACAGCAGGCTTCCCGCGCCGCCTGCGAGGCGGTGGGGCGGCCCGGGCTGGTCACGGGCTCCTCGGCGGGCTCGCCGGTGTCCTTCGGTGCGCCGGGGCAGGCTGGCTCCCCGTCGGGCGGCTCTCGGTGCTGCGTCTGCCGCTTGTGCTTCATGCGCCTATTCTGGAACCACACTTTGACCTGCCTCTCGGTGAGGTCCAGCAGGGCCGCTATCTCCACGCGGCGCGGCCGGCACAGGTACTTGTTAAAGTGGAATTCCTTCTCCAGCTCCAGCAGCTGCGTGTTGGTGTAAGCAGTGCGCAGCCTGCGCGCCCCGCCGCCCGCGGCCTCCTGCAGGCCCGGCCCATCTGCAGGGAAAGCGGGCTGGGCGTCAACGCGGGCCGTGTCCTTAACCCAACCTCGACTTGGTTGAAATAAAGACTACCCCATCAGCCCAAAACAATATCAGCAGCACCCCCCGCCCTGACCGCTTACCAAAGCGGCTCCCTCCCAAGGCCCTTGCCTTCTTTCCCGTTCCTGTCTCGCCTCCAGACTCGGCCCGGGTCAGGGCACAGCATTCAGAGAGCCGCCCACGAGCCACGCATGGGGTAGGAAGCGGTTCCCTTTCTCCCCCAGAACCTCAGAGCCCCCTCCCAGGTCCTCTGAGTGGACCCCTAATTTCGGCACTTTCCACCTCAGCCTGGGGAGAGGGTTCATAAAGAAAGGTTGTTCCTCACCTTCCCTCCCTAGCTCCCTAGGTCTCAAATTCCCCCTCTTTTCCTAGAGCTGGGGTAGATGGGACCGAATCTTTTCCTGCCTCCAGATTCGACCCCAGCCAACAACACTCCTCCACACAGATAAAGGTGAAACCTCAATCAAAAGCTTTTCTTCTAGCAGAAAAAAAATGCTCTTCCCCAACCAGCTTCCAAAATCTGCTGTAGAAAGAAAAAAAAAAAAAAGTGCAGGCAGCGGCCAGGCCTGAACCCCAGCGGTCTTTTCTGCTTCCTCGTCCCTGGAATCGACGGGGGCAAGGCACCCCAACAGGCTCGCCAGCTTTTCTCCCTCCCCCATCGCTCCTTCTCCCCGCTTTCTTTCTAGCTGCCCCTCACCCCATCCCTACCGCGCTTACCGACCTGCGGGCGATCCGACCCCGGAGGCCGGGACGGAGGAGGCGGCCGGGGGAGACGTGGCGGATTGGCTGGGTTTCTTGGCGGATTTCTTCTCTTTCATCCAGGGGAACTCAGGGGCCAGGGGGGCGGCGGGGAACGGCGGCGGCGGCGGAGCGGGCCCATCTTCAGCTCGCTTTTGGCTCCCGGGTCTCTGAAGGGTGGAGGCGCCGGGCTGGAGGCTGGGGAAGGTTTGCTCGAAAGGAGGAGGAGGAGGAGGAATTAATGTCGACTCCTTGATTGATGAAGTTTGAAATGTCTCCAAGACAGCGGGGAAGGAAGTCAGACACTCGGCGAGCGATGGCTGGCTGTTTATAAACCCAATCTCCCTCTCAAATTCAAAATTCATGGCTTTCAATGGTGGGGGAGGGGGCCTGCTGGGGGGGCGTCAGGAGGGAGGATCGGAAGGGACCCCCCCTCCTGCCCCCCCCCAGGTCTGTGTGATGGAGCGATTTTGGGAGGGGAAGATTTTGCTTTTTTTTTTTTAATTTTGGGCCTTTATAATTGTATATTGCTGATAAATACAAGCGTATGGGGACTCTCTCTATTAAACCCAGGACTCCGGCGAAATTGCAGGGAATTCATGGTCACGGGACCGGCCTTGGCCAATCGCTTGTCTGGGCCTGGTGGAAAACAGAGAGCGTTATTTGCTTTAATTGATTCAAAAACCCTAGAGGACCATGACCTGGACACCATGAGCCCCCCAGTCCTACACTCCCTCTCCCCATGCCTCCCTTTCTCCAGAAAAGCTAAAGGAACCTTTTCCTCATCCCCTTCAGAGGATGGGAGGTTCTGGAATCACAGGAAACAAGAGAACCTAAGGGAGAAATCGTCCTCTTCTGCAAATATTTTTAGTAGAGTAAATTAAAGCTTTCTTTACAAGGCCAGCAGCATTCTCTTCCCCTCCTCTCCCCCCAAAAGGAAGCTGAGTGAGGATCTCAATGTGAGAGGAAGAGTTAGTAAAAAGAGGCTTTCGCCTTTGGGAAAGGTGGGTGTTACCGTGCAGTAAGGAAGAGATTTGCACGCATCAGCAGCATCCCCCACCCACCCCCCAAAAGCAACAGATAAATCTTGGGAAATCGACAAGCACCCCTAGGCTGACACAGAGGGGTGAGAGAGATAGTGAGGGGCCCTTTTGCACCTCTGGCCTACATAGCTCTGTGGTCTCAGTTGCCTTCTCTGCCCAGCGTTTGCAGCACTACCCCTGCCCCTATGTCTACCTGCCTCCTCACCTGGAGGCATGTGCACTCCTCTATGACACCCCCAACAGACAGGGTCTAAGATGCATATGCACCCACCCACTCAAGCCTCAAGCCTGTATCTGCATCTATATCCAGCAACAGGAACAAGAACCAAGGTAGCCACCGATGTAACTTAGAGAACTCACAAACCTCAGGTCAATGTATGTATGGGCTGGAGGTGGGGCTTTTCCCCCTAGGAATCCCCCTGCCATTTTTGCCATTGTATTAATTAATATCCCTGACAAGGTGGAATTCCCTGAACATTGAGGGGGTGAAACAATAATGACCACTGAGATGATATTCCATTTCTGGCCCCTGGAGGGAATTGTTGTTTATTTCTTTTCAAAGGATCAAGATAGTATGAATTTAGGGAGTGCTGTAATTTACTGGAGGGAAGGGATACAAGACTTAGGGCCCCAAGCAATCGGTGGGAAACTAGATCTCAAAACAGAAAATGAAAAGTCGATCTGGGGTAAAATTTTTAAATACGTGGGTCAGAGGGACCGAGAGGAGATGAGGCGATCAATCTTAGCCCCCTGACAGCTCCCTCGGATGGCATCAAAGAATTTGGCTCTTTGGGAAAGCAGAGGGAACAGCCGAAATTCCACATCCCTTTAAAAGGCCTGGGGATGGGGGGTGTTAGCAAAAGAGAAGGGTGATTCTGGGAGAGCAGGGAAACAGATGGGAAATGGGGACAGAGGAAGGGCGCTGGGTTGGGTGGAAAGTTTGTCTGGAGAACTCCCACGGCTCTGGCCTCCCCTCCCCCTCCTTGCTTGCTGCCTCCTAGCAAGGAGAAGGCTGGTTAGCAGAGAAATGGCAACTCGGCCGGGAGCTGGAACTAGAAACTTTCTGTCAGTGTAACAGACACGATCTGGGTGGTGGTGAGTATTCATCCGCGTGGGTGGTGGGTGGTGGTGAGTATTCATCCACGTGGGTGGTGGGTGGGGGTGAGTATTCATCCGCGTGGGTGGTGGGTGAGTAAAAAAAGACAGAGAAATCTGAGGAAAAGGGTGGGGTGGAGGAGAGCCAGGAGGAAAAAAGGGGAGCTGGAGGCGAGGGCTGCAGGGCAGGGGGTGGCAAGCTCTGGAGGGTTCAGATCCAAGAGAGCTGGTCCGAAAAACTGGGCAAACTCGCCAGAGACGGTTAGTTGTGTCCAACTCAGCTCCAAATAAAGTAATTTTTGCTACTTGGAGGAGGGGATGGGGGTGGGAGTGGGGAGTAGGCAGAGAAGAATCTGAAGAGTAGCTGTCTGGAAGTCATGCAGTGAGGCCTGAGAGGGCTCTCCCTCCGGCCACCCCCTTGAAAAGCCCTGCAAGTTTTTTCACAGCCTCCCCAGCTGGCTGCAGGGTTGAGCGCTTCTCTCCGCAACAACTCCGGCTGTCCCTGCAGGAAATACGGCTCTCTCTAACCCTGCTGACAGATTTTATGGCCAGATTAGAGAACAGCAGAAAACTTGGGTGTTAAAAGGGACCAAGAGAACCTTCCTTCCCCGAGACACCGCTTCCCTGCCCCCTTGTTGTGCTGTGAATCTTACAGCACAGATATTTCCCCCTTGACCAGATATTTTCCCCTTCCCCCTGCTTAGCTAGGGCCTGAAATACCTCAGAGGGAAGGGTAGGGGACACCAAGCCAAGGCAGCCCTTATTTTTCTTGTTTGCAATTACAATTTCAAGCCAAAGCTCTGTTTTTCAAACTTGAGCTAAACTCTCTGACTTGGCCTGCCTCTCTCCTGCTAGATAAATAATCTATCCCCTCTACCCCCGGAGCCAAACATGGCTCTTCATCTAGTTACATCATTCAGAAAATGTTACTCAGGGAAGAGGAAGAGAGAGAGAAAGACAGACAGAAAGAAAAACCCTTGAGCATTATTTGATCCCAATCAAACTTTGCACGCTCTTATGCCTTTAAATTATAGCCTGACCCAATGCTAAATTGCTTGCTGCTTAGGTGAGCCTAGTCCAGTTAAAATCCTACTTGGTGGCGGTGGGGGGGGGAGTGTAGAATTCAGGTTGCTTTTTTATTGTTATTTATTGTTGCATAAAGACTGTAATTACTAACCTTGGACTGCCAGGATGCAACATAAAAATGAAAATCAGCTCTCGCTTTAAGGCTGAGGGCCTGGAACGATTCTCACCGACACGCCCCCCCCCATCACTATCAACAAATATATGCTCCTAATTAAGCAATGTGGGCGCATCGCGTACAAGTAGAATTATGCAACTCTTCAGCAAGCAGCCATCGCTTCTCTTTCAACGAATTAGCTCCATATTTCAGCCACCCTGTCTCCTCGCTCTTATCGGCTCCAGCAATGCGGCAGTGACATTTCATCTTTGACAGACTCTCTCTATCCTCGCTCCAATGTGATAAAAGTTTTATGGAACCACGACTAAGAAATGAAGTTTTCCCAAGGATCGTGGAAACAGAGCAGCACATTAGCCTGGGGACCATTTTATTTACGCTTGGATCCAACAGCTTCTCCTACCCTTTTCCTCTCCCCTTTCCCTGGCAGTGGAAATCAAACATGCCTCCTCTCCCTTCGCCCTGAGTTTTATTTAGTGATTTAATTTCACTTTAGTTTTAAGGTTTGACCTTAGAAGTCTAGGCCTCAGATTTTTTTTTTTAGATTAATCATTTTCCTTTGTTTTCATTTTAGACCCAATGGTGGTTGGGCTTCGGGTCACGTGACGACTTCTTTGTCGCTCCGGAAGAGAACTGTGAAGTTTAGGTTGCGTGTAAGAAGCAGTAATGGGCCAGGTTTTTGTTGTTGTCCATGGGGTGGCGGGGGGGGGGGTGGAGGGGGTGGGGGGGCGGTGAGGAAGTTGTGGCCAAAGAAGCAAAAAGACAAAAGACCAATCAATGAGAAAAACTGAGAGGCAAAGAAGCCAAACAGAAAGATGGAGAGGGAGCGCCCAAGTCTCCTTTCCCCCCAAACTTGTTACTTAAATCTTAGCTAAAGAACTTGGCAGAATGCTCCAAGCTTGTGTGAGAAAAACCAAATAAACCTGAGACACAGATGGGGGAGGTAGGGGCCTGAGCAGTGGACTAAAAAGGCCAGGACAGGGTCTTCACCATTCTTCCCTTGAGGGAAATCTGGCAGTCAGCAGCCTGCTGCTCTGCTATCTAAATTGGACCACCAGGACAAGATAAAATTGATAACAGAAAGTTTATTCAAGAATTGTTTGACAGACAACCCTTTTAAGTAAGGAAAAAAGTAACTACAGAAGAACAAAGAAAGTTCCAAGAGGGAATTAACTCTAATTCTACAAATTCAGGACTATACAGTGACAATTAGGAGCTGAGTTCATGCCTTTTAGAACTAATTACACTTGCTCATAAGTACGAGTTTAACATAAATCTACAGCTCTTTTCTAGAGTACAATATAACTAAAATAGCTGGTTTTACATGACAGGGAACACAACAGCCTTTATAACAAGTAAATACTAAAAAAAGTACAATTTTTTCCTTTTTCCTCATATAAATACATAATGTAGGGGGATAAATAATACAAAAAGGAAAATATTTTAACAGGCTATAACCAATAAATATATATGAAAATGTTCACTAGAACACACACTTTTTGAGCAATGCTGGACTCCTGCAGGCCCAGGCATCTCTCACAGTTGTTTTTATATCCATTAAAATGTAAACTCTAAGTGCAACAAAAGTGTCCTGTCCCGGTTGAGCAAGGCACACAGGCCCAGCTGCAGACCCCGCCTGGGACAGACAGTTTGTTAAAATATACCCTGTTTTCACGTTAAGTCAAGAGAGCAACGGAAGAAAAGAAAAGTGTAGAACCTCGCGTCACCGACTGCTTTCTGTGGAGAGAGGGGGATGGACCTGGAGCTGAGATGCGAAGCAGCAGAATGGGCAAAACTTCAGTCCTGACAACTTGCCTGCCCTCACCTCCCAGCTTTGCCATAAAAGAAAAATATATATATATATATATTTATAATATAGACAGCTCTGACTTTCAGGATCTCTCACCATCCCTGAGCCCTCTGAAGACTGTAATTGATGGGGGCGGGGTATAGACATTAATGTCCTAGAGCAGGAAAAGTGTGGGACTAGAAATGGAGGGAGTGCCCAATCAACCTCAAATCGATTTGACAGAAATTTGAGGATTCAGGGAAGTGGGAGGGGTACGTGCTTTGTGCCCTTGATTTTGAAATGTGTTTAAATTTTTCTTTTTTAAAAAAGGAGAATTGCCAGGAAAAAAAAAATCAAGATTTGGGGGAATTACCCAACGTAGACGGAAGGTAAGTTGGTTGGTTGGCTGGTGATGGCCTAGCCATCTTGTCTGTTTTTTAAAATGTGCTTCTCTGCCTTGTTTCCCTATCTCCTCTTTCTCTACCCCACTCTCGAGGGTGGAATTCCAACTGGGTATTGCTGGAGGCCTAGGATTGATAGGGGCATCTCCAATCTGCTGTAGATTCCTTTCCAGTGGGTTGGCAGGCAGACTTAACAAGAGCTGCAGGACTTAAAAAGCAACTTCTCAGGCCAGGAGAAGGGGAAGGAACTCCAGGCCCTTTCTTCCCGGGAAGCCTGGCTGCCACCTCCCTGCCTCCTCTTTCAGACCTCCAGGCTGTCCCGCAGAACTCCACGGCCCCCACCCTTCCTGGGTCTCCCGCACCCCAGGACCGGCCCCTCAGCCCTCCCTCTCCCATCACAGGTGTGTTAACTTGGGCGCTTCTTGGATTCTACCCTGAGGAGGAGGCGCATGGTGAGAGGAGAGGTCTGTGTAGGTGGGGTGGGGGTCGCAGGGTCCGTGGTGCTGGCTGGGGGCCATAGGAGGCGCCCCGTTGTAGTCCAGGTTCCCCGAGGGGTGGTGGGAAAGGTGGCTGAGGCCGTAGAGGGAGGGGCCGGCAGGGGGCGGCAGCGGATCCGCGTAGCCGCCCCCGCCCACGTACACCGGGCTACCCTGCATGGTGGGCGTCCCGTAGGCGCCCCCGTTGGCTTGGAGGACATGAGGCTCATAATCGGGCGCCGGGGTCGGGGGGTACTTCTGAGGGGCGCCGCAGCCTTTGAGAGGGGGCTGGTAGTTGGAGGGCAGCGCATAGGCATTCTGGTGGGCTTTGCCGAAGGCGGGCGGGGACGGGCTCTCGTAGCTGGGGGTCATGGAATGCAAGGCGTTCATGAAGCCGGCGGTGGACTGCATGGGCTGCGGGGGGCTGCCAGCGGGGGAGGGGCCCCCCGAAGACGAGGCCAGGCCCTTGGCCTTCTGGTCCTTCTTGTACTTCATGCGCCGGTTCTGGAACCAGATCTTGATTTGCCGCTCGCTGAGGTTCAGCAGGTTGGCCATCTCCACGCGGCGCGGCCGGCACAGGTAGCGGTTGAAGTGGAACTCCTTCTCCAGCTCCACCAGCTGCGCGCTAGTGTACGCCGTCCGCGCCCGTTTGGACGCCGCCGACCCAGGGGGGCTCTTGTCCCCTCCCCCGCCGCCGCCACTGCCTCCTCCGCCGCCGCCGCCGCCGCCGCCGCCGCCGCAGCCCTCTGCTGGATCCGAGGGGGAGGGGTGGGAAGGGGAGAAAATGAAATAAAAGATAATTACTGAACACGCCGAAATTGAATGCATCGTTTCTTAATAAATCCAGGCCTGGACTCGGAGCACCCGCCGCCCTCCCCTTCGCGTCCCCGCCTCCTCCTCTCCACTGCCCCCCCACCCGCCCGTCGCATTAGCGGACACTCTATAATAGTGGCATTTATTAAGAGACCTGTTCGCCTCTCGCTGCCCCAGCTTATGAAAATTTGATCATGTCACGCAGACAGAGCCGCATGGTCATTTATTTAGGGCTGGATTTTCTCGCGCACGCTTCCACCCCCTTATCCCCAGTTCCAGGTGTGGAAGACACTCCTCCCACCCCCACCCCGCCCGGTCCTGTGGACCCGGCAGGTGCCTGAGGAGAATCCCGGGGGGAGTCTGGACATTCTGGGCAGGGCGCGGAAATGTGGGGCGAGGAGGCTGTAGTGCCTGGAGGCCGGGACCCCGGGCCGCCCGAGCGACTGTGATTAATGCCCACAGTAATCATCCTTAATAATAATCAATCGTTGACGACTCTGCGTCTGCTGGCAGCGTCTGACTCTGCGGCCTTGCGAAGGGCTGAGGCCGAGCACCTGGACTTCTGGACCTCTCAGAAGCTCAGGTGGAGGGGGCTGGAGGGAGAGGGTGTTGGCGGGGTCAGGGGTCATCAGGTGGTCGGGGGTACGGGGAAATGCGCCGCTAACGCCGCCACCTGATATTGTTCCCAGGCCGCCGCCTGGGCGCCTAGGGGCTGGTGCTAGAATAACAGTGACATTCCTGGCCCGGACAAACGCTGACGACGAGGAAGCCAGAGAGCCGGTACCTGTGCCGGGGGAGATGTTTTTCAGCTTGGACGTTTGCCTCGACTCTTTCATCCAGGGGAATATCTGTTTGGTGAGGGTAGAGTTGGAGCCGGGACCGCACTTTGGGGGGCCGCTTTTGCTGGGGCCGCCCCCGTTACTGCTGTTGCTAGTGGTACTGGTGGGTGCAGCGCTGGGCGGGGGTGAGCCGGGCGGGGCGGGCAGGGGCTCGGGGGCCAGGCCGGGCCTCATGCAGCTGCCGTTGAGCTCCTTGCTCTTGGCGTGCGGGGCGGCGTTGCCCAGGGACTGCAGCGAGCACGCTGAGCGCTGGTAGTCACCCTCCAGGTGCGTGGCGGCCTGGAAGGGGGGTTGAGGGGGACCGTCGTAGCCGAAGCCATTGCTGCCAGGGTACGAGGAGTAGCCTCCGAAGAGTGCGGCCGCAGCGTTGTCGTAGTAGGTGGCTTTCTGCATCGCTGGGCGAGGCCCGGGCGGTGGGTGGCAACTTGCAAGGGCCTGATACCCTCACGACCGGACATTGGCACCCCTGGGGTCACGTGGCTCGTCGGACCCCCCTCCCCTTTCTGCCCCCCTCCTCCCGGGGTCTGTTCGTAGCGGTTGACCTGCGGGGTGAGAGAAGAGACACAGGGGGGGAAGAGGACTGGGGCTCAAATCCATCTTAGGAACTGAAAAGGGAACTGACATCAATAGGGTTTTTCTTCTCCCCCACCCAACATCTTCACAGCAGATGCTGAGGCCACTTCCTTGACCTGAAATGGATTTTTCTTATTGCAACGCTTTAATTTTAAAAGAAAAAGCCCACCAGTTTTCATTTCCACTCAAAAAATAAGGACTCTACGCCTTTGGGGACTGTCTAGATACAGAATCTTACTATTGCAAGGGACATTGCTTCTCTCCTGCCTGCACACTAGCCCCTGACCTCTCCTCTTCCCTCTCTCTACACCAC
Organism: Mesoplodon bidens; assembly: GCF_964165515.1. NCBI lineage: Eukaryota > Metazoa > Chordata > Mammalia > Artiodactyla > Ziphiidae > Mesoplodon > Mesoplodon bidens. The sequence continues at coordinate 54,798,035 of NC_138179.1, forward strand.
CCCCCCAATCTGGGATAGGTGTGTGGTGGGGGGGTTGCAGACTCCACAATAAAAGCATCATCAACACTGTCCTCTGAGCTGAGAGGCCTCCTGTCTTTGCCTCCATCTAGGTTCCTTTCATCCAGAGTCTAGCCTGGAGAAAAAACTGAGTATCTCTGAAAGAGGCAGGAGGGAGAAGCAAGTTGAGCAGGGAACCTTCTGGTGTGAGGGATACTCTCCTTCCCCTCCCACCTCACGAAGACTGCAGCCTGACCTAGAAACTTCCTGAAGATTTTTAAGCTGCAGAGCCAGTGGCACTGAGCCTCCTCCATGGCCTTGCTGCAGGTACCAGCACCTCCAGTCTGAGTCTATTCTAGCCAAGTCTGGGACCCCACAGCCATCAGCCCCCATGGGGCCCCCAAATGGAACAGGATTGTTTTCCTGGCGGGGCTGGTTGGTGCTGTGACCATTTGGCCCAGGTCTCCCCCCACCCTCTTTTTTTTTTCATCAGGCTTAATTTTTTCCCCACCCTTTTCTTGACAGTCTGTTTCCTTTGATTTTTCTAAAGAAGACAAGAAGAAAGAAACTGGATAACTGCTGGACTTTTCTACTGAGAGATGGGAAAGTGCTTTCTAAAACAAAAATTTTCCCTAGGAAAAAAGAAAGTAAACAAAGCAATTTGAACAGTATTATTCTCTGGGTTGGAAACTGGGTGCCCCTGTTTACTGAAGTTCTCTGAGGCCAAAAAAAAATGATTATTTTAATGCAGGCTTTTAAAAGTGTGCTGGAAAAATAAAGGTTCAAGCTGTCATAGGATTTTGTGTATTTCTTCTGAAACTTCTGACTGCATCCCCCCATCTATCTTCCCAACCCCTCACCATCACTTTTCATAAAATCTTCAGACTGACCCTCTCTTCTGACATATGAGTTTGGACTACTTAAATCTCATTCAGCCCAGCTGGTCAACTCCAGAGAATACTAAAAATAGGAAAATAAAACAAAAAGGAGTGCAGGTGAAGGAAATCCCTCCCACACATAAACCCCCTTCTTAATGGCACAGATTTATACTCAAAAGGGAGCCGGGTAGCCCTGAGTTCTGATTGGGTTCTGGGAAGAATTTGTTTCTGGGAAACACGCATCGGTCTGCAAAGCAGCAGGTCCTTCCAGGGAGGAGAACTGGAGTTCAATTGACCAGGCCGACCCAACTCCTTTATTATTATTACCATTAGCCTCTGATGATTTAACCAAAATTAGCTTCGGAGCAGCCCTGGATGAAGGGGGAATTAATTAACAGGCATCAGTTTGTTATTAATAGGAGAATGAAATAAAACTGTTGGAGGGGGTTGGCTGGCTGGGCCCTGGCTTTATTTAGTCTAAATGATTGTTACAGCAGTAATGATGATGATGATGATGATGGTGATGATAAAACAATAATTTGACTAGACGCCTGGGGCTGAAATTCCTGTCGCTCCCCCTGCAATAAACTCGCAAACCATCGCAGGACGGAGGCCAGGAGAGTGTGGGAAGCAAGAAGCCAGAGACGTGATAGGAAAGAATGGAGACTCCGCTGGCGGCGAGAAAGGGCTGGGAAGGTTTGCGGACAGAGTTAGCCCCTGGCTGCCGCCGCCGGGCTGTCTCGGCTGCTGCTGCCGCGGTGGCTGGCGATGAGCTATGTTGTCCCAAGGAGGCGAAGAGAAAGCGTTCAGGACATGGAAACGGTTAGCAGCGGCCAGGTTCCAAGCACACCCGGCCGAGGGCCGAGCCCTAGAGCGGCAGCAAGTTTGGGCGCTGGAGGTAACCGAATTAAAAGGCATCTTAGCAACTCCGCACCGGGACTTTGCCGGGCCGGACTCGGCTGGAGGGCGCAGAGGCCTGGCGGATGGGACAGTGAGAAGAGGGAAAGGTGCCGAGGGCATCGGAGATCTGGGGATCCAGGAAAACGGGGGGTGGGGAGCAGCTCTACCAAGCCAAACATGTCTATTTCCCTTGCCTCCATGTTGGAAAAATCCAGGCTCCATATGGCTTCTCGGGAGAAAGGGAGGGAGGGAAGGA